>NC_045593.1:73811314-74414386 GCF_009819795.1 Aythya fuligula | reverse complement strand
CTTCAGTGGGGTCATCTGCTCTCTGGTACTCTGCCTGCTGCTCTGTGGTACACGTTAACAGAAGCAGAGATTAGAAACATCAGCAGTATCTGTGAGCAGGGCTTTCAAAGACTTTAGGCACCTAGATAAAGTCTGAGTACTGCAGCTGCTGCTTGACAGGTGTCTGAAATGGATTTGGTCCTGTGGGTGAGTAAGAACAACAAATTCAGCCCACCTTAGGGAAACTGATTTTTCCTTTCTCCTCTTGTGTGAGAAAGAAATCTTATGGGAAATTGCACAACAATGCTAAGCTGTAGCTAACACTCATCTTTTTGGCCCATAATGAAGTCACTGGTAGAAACTACAGGCATGCTATGCTCTAGGGGAAAGGATGATTATTACTGAAGAAAACCTTGGTGAGAGGCCAGGGAAAAGTAGCCCTATCATGAGAGCATGAGCAAGGAGGGGAATGACTTGCACAAGAGATAAAGCAGACAGAATCTGGGAAGAGATGTATGCTCCACTTCTGCTTTTTGTGCTGTTTTCTTTGTTTGTTTGTTTTGTTTTGTTTTTGCAATACCCATGCTTGCTGCAGTCCACTACAACCGTGTTTAGCTGTCAGTGTCAGCCAGGGGTAACCAGACAAATCGTTTGCAAGTCAGCAGCATGTGCGTGGCAACTGCAACATGGCTGGGTACTTTGTGTGTGCTGGTGGGGGGAGCAGGAGAATTTGTATTTACTCAGCAAAACAGGAAAAAAATTGGGCAGTGGGAGGGGTGGGGACAGCTGAAGCATCCCTTAGGTTAGAGGTCAGCACAGAGACAGCCCTGAAAACACTGGGATTTTTTTTTATTATTATTCCATAAATATGGAATTTCTGCCCAACTTAAATTTTGCAAAGTTCAAAGGGGAAGCAGACACCAGTAGACATCTTTCTAGCCTGGAATTGGGTCATCTATCAAAAGTCAGATCTTTTCTTTGTCCAGTAGAGAGAAGGAGCTTCAGCTTGAATCTTGCCCTTGCAGAAGTCTCTGAATACCACAATCCTAGGGACTTCTGTAGTCGCAGCAGGGGAACAGCTGGGGAGAAAAGAGTGTCCCTTAAGAAACCCATGGCTCTCGTGGTACCTCTGTGCCAGACCAGGGTTTAACCCTGACATTCAAAGGCAAGCCTTCAGCCTGAGGTTCTCTGCTGAGGTTTTTGTCAGTGAGACACTGTTGAAGGTGTTTGGGTACTAGCAGCTCTGTCAGGTGCAGGCAAATTCCTATAAACAGGTCTAGCTGTGTACCTGCAGCCTTCCAAATGAATTTTCCTGAGGAAGGAGCTGTCAGGAGCCTTCTAGATGAAGGAGGCATGGATGGGCAATAGCTCCTTGCCTTTCCTGCAAGGTATGGATGAGATACAGGTGCCAAAGAGAAACATCAAGGTGACACCAACAGGCCTCTGCTGGAGCCCCATGGGGCTGTGGAGAAGGCCCCTATGCCACCACCATGAAAGCTGGGTGTGACAGAAGTTGGAGAGGCTGATCTGGACCAGAGCGACCCTCTAGGGATTTTCTTCCTCACACGTGGTGCTGGTGAAAAGCTGGGCCAAGAGTGCAGGTCTCAGCAGTATCAGGCTGTGAGGCACAGGGAAGAGTGTGAGGCATTTGTTTAATGCTCGTGTCAGGCAGATGAATAATCCTTTATAGCCACGGGCATTGAGGGAATGGGTGTTTGCCAGTCTCTGCATGTTGCTTATATAAATATACATTTACATATGTACGGATGCTGCTTTTCCTTGTCTCTGATAAAAGGTCTTCCTCACACATATACAGGCTTTTGACTGCACAGAATTACTTTCAACCCTTGAAGACAACTAATTTGTAATCTTTGCCTTCCCTGAGACAGTTTTGAGAGTCATAGAGGTATTTCCAGACAGCAGAAAGTCTTACAGGAACCGAACACAACAGTAATTAGTACAGGTACTGCACCCAAGCCAGAAAACTGATAGCCTGTAAAGGCCTGGCACATTGAGTGAAAAATGGCCTATTACTTACCATCCTACAGGGAAGGGTCAAACAAACAAAATACAGCCAAAAGGGTGTGAGCCAAAGCACATATATGAAAAGCGTCATTCCCTTTAGCTCCAACAGGATAATGCCCAAACCACAGAAATGTTGGCTTAGGGAAGACTTTTTTTTTTTTTAATTCATGCCTTTATTTAGCTTTGCAGTGTCCCCTTAACATGCACGCATCAACACAGTGAAGGGATGAATGGTGGATGCAATCACTGCCCTGTGTCCTGCACTAGCTTTGCATATCATTTATTTATATGTCTGCCTTTGCCCTCTACCTGGTTGTACAGCATCTGTAGTTTATTTTTTTCTTGCAAAACATCTAAGTTTTTTTCTCTATTACTAGAGAAGGGTGGTGGAGGGAGCTTAGTTGCAAAAGCTACTTAGACACTGTCTCGTAAGTAACCTCTAGAACAGGTTAGAAAGGACAGGTGCTGTTAAAGCACATATTAGAAAGAGCCCTGTGCCTGCAGAGTAGTAACCATGAGCTGCTTTCACCTTGGTGGGTTTGTGTAGTGCTCTTACTGCCTCCATTCCCCCCTGGTGCCATGTGGGCGAAGACAGCTGTGCCTCCACTGAGAGCCTGGCAAGGCTGAGGCATTCCTGTGTGCATGGGCTTTTGACAGCGTAAACACCAGCTTGGGAACAGTATCATCATCTTTATTGTTTCAGTGCCGTGGGTCTGGCAACAGCACAAGCAGCCTGGCAAAGGATGAATATCTAAAATAGGAAGTGGGGTGTGTGCGTGCTAGTGACCCAAATGCCCTTGGGTGAACGCAACACCAGGGGAAAAGCCAAGGCCTTTCCATCTTCTTCTGCTGCCCCACCAGTGAGGTGGCTCTGGGTTCACAAGGAGCCAGGCAGGGACACATCCAGGACAACTGAGCCCAGCTGGACAAAGGGATATCCCATAACATCCCGTGGGACAATAACACTGGGGGTGCTGGCCAGGGTGGTGCTGCGAGGGTGCTGCTTGGGGCTGGGTTGAGCATCATTCGATGGGTGGTGAGCAATGGCATTATGCATCACTTGCTCTGTACATTTTTTATTGTTATTCTTATCATTCTTATTATTTTCTGTCCCTTTTTTTGTCCTATTAAACTGGTTTTATCTCAACGAATGAGTTTTTACTTTTTTTTTCTTCTTTTTTCTTCTGCTTCTCCCCCATCCATCTGTGGGAGGGAGGAGGGAGCGAATGGCTGTGTGGCGCTTTGCTGCCTGCCAGGTTAATCCACAACAGGCCTTTTGGTGACCAGCATGGGGCAAGAACGGTTGAAATAAGGACTGATTGGACCAGAACGTGTTAAAATAAAATTTAGCTCTCTGAGTTGTGCTTGGTCTCAGAGCTGTGTTGTGTAGCACATTACTTGCTGTGTGTTCCCTGTCATGCTGTTTGTCATCTCTGGGGGCTGGTTTAAGTTTATCATTTTGCTGTACCATGTAACACTGTCTTATGATATGATAAAATTACTGGTCATGAGAGTAATCTGGTGTTTGTACTCAGCACTCCTGTCATCTCTGTACTTCGGGAACCATCTCTTAGAAACTATTAATAATTACACTTTACCTTTTCTCCTTGGGGAGCTAATCTATATGGAAGACACGGAGGGGGCACCCTCCCCTTCTCCTTCATG
Source organism: Aythya fuligula (assembly GCF_009819795.1). Classification (NCBI taxonomy): domain Eukaryota; kingdom Metazoa; phylum Chordata; class Aves; order Anseriformes; family Anatidae; genus Aythya; species Aythya fuligula. The sequence continues at coordinate 74,410,717 of NC_045593.1, read as the reverse complement.
TACCCTTCTCTTCTGGGCTAGATACAACAGCTCTTCAGAACTTTGAATATCCTATTGCTATGTCTCCTGAACGTGTTTCTGGTCAAACTGTTTAAGAATACCAGCCGGAGATCTGTCTGAGGCAGGATGGTTATGAGTGGCAGGCAGCGTGGGAGCATACGGGCAAGCCCCTAGAGCAGTGAGCACCTCCAGTGCTTTGGAACTTCACCCCTGAACAAGTGCAGAATCACGAAAAACTATTAAAATGCTTGAAAAAGATATGCCATCATCCTGGCAATTCCAAAGAGATACAAATGACTGTGATGTGCTAGGGCCAGGCCTATGCCTGTGGCGCTGCACTCAACATGGCTCCAACCCGTGTGACAGGCCCTATGGCCATGGCAGCGCTGGTGACAGGGCCCCATGGCTGGGCCAGAGACCCAACTGGTGACAGTATTAGTCACACCCACACACAAAAGGAATCACTGGATGTGATGGACAGACCATTTATTAAGGAAAGGAGCTCCCCCTTAGACAGGGAAGGGGGAAGAAGAAGGTGAGGCAGGCTGCTCTGGAGCAGGGCCATCATGGGAAGAGGAGGAGGAAGAGGCAGATCTCACAAAAGCAGCAGTAAACACCTGGTCCCTGTCCCAGGGTGATCTATGAGACACATGAAAAGATTTCAGCTATCATCCAGGCGAGCACATTGTCACCTGGCTGCTCCAATGCTTGGGTGATTTGTACCACCCATGACATGAGTGTGATGTATTGGATACAAAATTTGTGAAAGGTTTAGGTGAAGTGGTCAGACTTAAGTGTTTCCCCCTGATATTTGTAGAGATGCTGATATCTCTGAGGAAAGCAACCCTTGGAGCTCAGGCAATATCCCAGACAGACAGCTGATGAGATCTTTGACTCCAAAAAGCTTTTCCCCACAAAATGAAAGCGCTGTTTGTGCCTTTTGCAAGGCATTGGCTTCTAGCCAATGAGCTGGTGAATCCAGAGGATGATATGATAAACGGGTTGGAAGCAACTGCAGAGGTTTCTGCTTGAAGCTCCTGCTCAAAGCAGAGTCAGACCCAGTGTTTGAGGGCTTTATCCCGTGCCATCTCCAAGCCCTGCCATGGATGAGGCTGCACGCTCTTTCTGGGGCCAATGGCGTAGCAGTTGGATCAGTAAAGGAGCGCACAGCTCCCTCACTGTCTGGCAAACCGCACGTGTCTGACTGTGGGCCCACATGGCTCTTGAAGGCCTCAGAGGCTGCTCGCCAGGTGCCAAGCGAGCCCGCTGCAACCTTGTCGGTTTTAGTTGCACAATCCCACACCTTGACCTCAGTTTGGTCCCGTATTTCAGGCTCATAAAGTGTCTGATTGGTAAGAAGGAGAATAAGCTGTAAGGTTGCCAGGACAGTCTTTGTTCCTAAGGACGTCCGATTACCCCTAACGCGCAACTGCTGACCAGCGAGGGGCAGTTGTGTGCGCGGCTCCGCTTCTCTCAGCTGGAGCTTCTTCCCAGCTCCGGTGCGCCCATTTGCACTGACTTTCTGGACGAGCTTCTCGGAGCTGTTTGCTGAGTTTGGCCGAAGCCATCTTCAGGAGGCGACCAATGTGCCTGTTCCCATCCTGGTGTGCATCCCGCTAGCCTGTTCCTTTTCATTCCTTCTTGCTACTTCTCTATTGATGCCCTAACTTCATCGGGTTGCCTTTTTCATCTTGAGGACAGGCTCCCCTCTTAAACCCTTCTCCCCACAGCAGTCCTTTTCCAAAACAACTTTGCATTGGTCAAACAACTTTGCATCTAACAACGGCAAACACCCAGCAACATCCATGCCTTAATGGCTGGAGAAGAAGCAACCCGAGACTGCATGGAGTCTCCTGAATCACCCTTCTGTATTCCCTCTAACCTCTTTTTCATTCCTGATGGCCTCATCGTTAAGAGTCGCATGTTCCCACCAAGCATGGGGCTTGCTGACCCCCATGGCCACACTCCCACATCTCCCCCTTCTTCATTCATATCAACCATCTTCTTGACACGAATTACTATGCCATATATGACAGTGGCATCCCTGGCCATGGCAGGGGGAGTGCAACTAGGTGACCCTTAAGGTCCCTTCCAACCTGAGCCACTCGACATCTCTATGCCCGTAGGACTGTGTGATTGGACGAAGAAGACCAAGACACTGTGTGTGGCAGGGTGACAACTCTTTATTTGGATGACAACCAGATGTGCCCTGCTAAAGGCGCGGGGGCCTCTTGCAGGGCTGGGGAGAGTCCGGGTTGCTGTCGGCCCTCCTCTTCCTCCTCCGCCGGGGCCCCCCCCGTGAGCTGTCCCTGCCCTGGCCAGGACGAGAGGGCTCGTGGCTGCAGCCCGGCACCACGGCATCTTCTTCTGCCGCCTGTAGCTGCTCGGAGAAGGGCTCCTCCTGCTCCGCGGGGATGGGTGCGGTGGGCGGGTGGCCAGGCCCCCCAGGTAGGGCGGCACTGGAGGTGCTGGGCAGCTCCTCGAGGTCAGAAGCCTCCGGGCTGCTGGAGGACAGCAGCATGCTGACAGGAGTGTCCCGGGGGGAGGCAGCAGGGCTGGCGGTGGCCTCAGGGCTCTCTTCTGGCTCCCAGGTGTCTTGGGAGCCCGGGAGCTCTGGCTCCCAGGTGTCTTGGGAGCCCTGGAGCTCTGGCTCCCAGGTGTCTTGGGAGCCCTGGAGGTCCAGCTCAGGGCCGTTGTAGAGCTGGCTGGCAGGCCGCGGTTCCAGGAAGCCCACGTGCTCCAGGTACTCCTCGCTGCACGTCTGCAGCATGATGGAGATGAGGCGCTGCACAAAGCTCAGCGTGTGGCCCTGCAGCCACGGCCGCAGCTCCTGCACCAAGGCCTGCTCATGCAGCCCGCAGCGGCACAGCCAAGCGATGACGGTGGCCTCCAGCATGTCCTGGTCCCACCAGGCAGCGTCGAAGAGCTCCCTGGCTTGCTGTCGCACCCAGGAGCGCAGCGGACCGAGGACTTCCAGGTGCTCCCTGAAGAGGGCCGCCCATTCCTCGGGCAGGAGGCGTCCCACGGCAGGCTGGGGCAGCGGCTCTGCAGCCCCCTGCTCGTCCTGCTGGCTGTCAGCTTGGGCCTCTGCGTCGGGGGCAAGCTGCACCTCCAGGAAGTCGTCTTCCGCCCAGATGGAGTAGCGGATGGAGGTGATGTGCTGCCTGCAGAGGGGGCAGGTGCTGCTTCTCTTGGCCCAGCGCATGATGCACCCGAAGCAGAAGTGGTGCAGACAGGGGAGGGTGTAGCTGGGCTCCTTGGGGGCCCCCTGGCACACAGGGCAGCTGACGTCCTTGGCCTCACTGGCCATGGCGTCGGCTCGCTGCAGCGGGCTGGGGAGAGCTGCAGATGGGGAGCTGCTTCCCCTGGCTGGCGCCGCTGCCACAGGTGCTGTGTGCTGCAAGAAGGAGAGAGGCCAGGCTCAGTGGCTGTGCCGGAGCGGGCAGCGGCACTGCCCCGGCCCCTCAGCAGGACAAAACCCCAACGCCAGCCCCGGGGCACGTGTCCCCGCACAGCTCACCTGCACCGCTGCGAGCACTCCGCGCACAGCCCCGGCTGCCTGAGCCAGGCAGGGCCGGGGAAACGCAGGCACTGGCTGTGGGGATGGGCACTGAGAGCAGCTGCCAACAGCCCCAACAACAGCCCCACAGCACAGCTCCAACAACTCCTCTCCACAAATCCTTGCTCGGCACTCCAAGCCTCGCACACACGCTCAGCGGGAGTCCAGGCACGAGCCAGGCTGGGCCAGGCTCTGACGGCGCCCCAAGATAAGCAGCGAGGCCCGTGAGGTCACAGCCCGTTGCCGGCTGACCTCAGAGCCCGTTGCCGGCTGACCTCAGAGCCCAGCGCTGGCTGACCTCAGAGCCCAGCGCTCTGGGTGACCCCCAAAAACCAAAGCACGTGTCTGAAAGCACTTCCCAGACATTTGGTGAACTATAGCAGCCTTGCTGCCATGACCACTTCCCTGGGAGGCCAGTTTCAGTGGCCAAGCCCCGTGTTGGTGAAAAAGCTTTTCCTCACCTCCAGCCAGACCCTGCACTGGCCCATCTCCTTGCCATTCCCTCGAGTTTTGTCAGTGTCCCCAGAGAGCAGAGCTGAACAAACACGGCGACCTCATGTGCTCCTCATCCATCTTTCCCTCTAAATCCTTCACCGCTTCAAAGCCCTCCTTTGGACACTCTGCAGAGAGTTTTATGTCCTTCTGTTAGTGTGCTGCCCAAAAGTGCACACACGACAGGACTCGAGGCCATGCGGAAAGAGCGCAGAGCAGAGCACAGCAATCCCTGCCCCCGCCCGGCTGGCGATGCTGTGCTGGAGGCAGCCCAGGATGCGGTTCCCCTCCTGGCTGCCAGGGCCCGTGCTTGAATCACGTTCAACTTGCCATCGACCCGAACCCCCAGATCCCGCTCTGCAGGGCTGCGCTCCAGCCTCTCGTCCCCCGGACTCTCCGTACAGCCAGGGTTGCCCCTTGCCAGGCATGGAATGCCTCACTCGCTCTTGCTCAACCTCATATGCTTGGGGATTGCCCAGCTCTCTGATTTGTCAAGATCTCTCTGCAAAGCCTTCCTCCCCTTGATGGAGTCAGCCACTCCTTCCTGTTCCGCATCATGCCTAAATGGACTCCATCTGCCCTCAAGTCCTACATGCGAGTCAGTCAGGACAACCCTGAAGAGAACAGGCCCTAAAATGGAGGCCTGCGCAAGCCCCTACTGACTGGCCAGCAGCCCGATGCGACCCCATTTACAATTACCCTTGGAGCCCGACCCGTCAGCCCCTTGTTCCCCCATCGCATTATGCATTGCTCTAGCTGTGTGCTGCCCAATTTGTCCAGAAGGAGACCGTGAGAAACAGTATTGAAGCTGTGCTGAAATCCAAAGGGGTGCCATCAGCTGGCTTCCCTTGGGCAACCAGATGGTTGGCCACTTCATGAAAGGAAATCAACGGGGGTGGGCAAGTGATGGGGAGGGGCCATCGCCAGGGCAGCTGCCCTAACCCAACCCAAGGGACATTCCAGAGCACCTGATGCCACACTCAGCAATAAAAAGGGGGCTCCCGTGGGGAAGGGGCTGTCCTCCTGAACAACCGCTGAACAAACTTGTTGAGGCCCTGCTTCCCAGGACGTGGCCGAACATGGCTCGTTGATGGGAAGTAGAGAATATTTCTTTTTCCTTCTCTCTGTGCTTCTGCACGGCCTTATTGTTTCTTTGGTTTCTTTTTCTCCCCATTCCCATTCCCTTTCATTAACCCATTCTCCTCTCCAACCTCGAGCTCTTCGTGCTGTATTTTCTCCCCCAATTTAAAAGCCACTCTTCTGTGCTCGCAAGAAGTGATATAATTTGAATTCCTACCTTACTTTTGAAATTATTTTCAAATAGCTTCAGCAAGGTCTGTGGGACACCAGAACACCCAAATAATTGCTGGGATAACAGGGCCAGTAGCCTGGGATTAGAGGGCAGGGAAGCCAGGAAGCTGAGATTCCTCTCTGGGGAAGGGGACATTGACAAAGCAATTGGAAAAGGGGCACAAGTCCTCAGCCTCTGGAGGGGACTCCTGTGAGGTGTGAAGGAAACGTATCCCTTCAAGGAAGATGTTGTATGTTCACCATGTAAGGGGACCACCATGGAGAGGGGTATCCAGTATCTGAGGGAATTAGCTGTGCTGTTGCTGATTTATGATAACCTGGACAATGAACAGGTATCCGAAGATCCAGATGAAGTCAAGTGTACAAGACCCATGTGGCAGAAGTTAGCATGGAGCACACCATCATCATACGCCAGCTCATTGGCAGTAATGACCTGAAAAGACTGAGAGGAAACCACAGCGGATGAATTGACTAGACAACTCAGTATCTTAGTTTTTAGGAGAAAGCATCCCTCTGCTCAATAGAGAGTATATAGTGGGTAAACACCATGTGCCACCCTGTGGTTTTACCTGCATGACCATAGAGAGGACATGAGAAAATGGTGTGAGAATTCTGCTTTGACCCAAAAGACAAGGATACAAGAGTCTCAGACAAAAACAATTGCAAAAGGATGTTGTTCTGGGAAATTTTCTGCTCATTTCCAGCAGGCAGTCCCCCAGACACAGAAATTAATACTATGAGCAAGACTAGAGAGGCCCTGTCTCCAGCCAGGGGGAGGAAAAGGAAAATCGGGTTTATTGGCCTGTGTGGATGCAATGGCCTGGCACATCAGGCCCACAGAAGTACAAGGCTCTAGTGGACACCGGTGCACAGTGTACCCTAGTGCCATCAGGCAATAAAGGGGCAGAACCCATCTGTATTTCTGGAGTGACAGAGGGATCCCAACAGCTCAATGTATTGGAGGTTGAAGTGAGCCTGTCAAGTCAGACAATAAGACAGGGGGTGAGTGGCTTGGATGAGTGGCAGGAGCTGCTTCTGGGGGATGAGACTGGTAAGTGGGAGGTGAGCAATGACATTATGCATCATTTGCTTTGTGTATTCTTTTATTATTATTATTATTATTATTATTATTATTATTTATTAATACTTATGTTCCTTTTCTGGAAACTCTCTTATTAAACTGTCTTTATCAGAACCTTTAAGCTCTTACTTTTTTTTTTCCTCTTCTCTCCCCTGTCCCACTAGCTGGGGGGGATGCTGGTGGTGGTGAGCAAATGTCTGTGTGGTGCTTTGCTGCCTGCTGTGATAAACCGCAACAGGCTCCCAAAGTATTTCTTCTGAGACAGACCCTTGCTCAGGCCCCAAGGCCAGAGACTCCTGGCACTTGATGGCTGCAAGATTCTTCCATCTAGGTGAGGAGGAAGCTGTGTGTTCTTCTAAGTGTTGGGACAGTCTCTCTGCGGCTGAAATGCAGGCCCGTACTGGGGCCGAGAGATTTTCTTCCTAGTTCTGAAGCTGGTTGGACACGGTATCCACAGTTGGCCCCATCCCCTCCTCCCAGTCCATTGCTGCCAGTGTGCTGGCATGCGATGAGGGTGCAGCCCGTCGAAACTTCCGCCACATGGATGCTGTGCACTGGACTTCACCAGGGTCTTTAGGTGTCTGGGCATTGTTCAAATCACTAGAAATCATCTCCAGCACAGCTAATTCCCGCCAGTGCTGGAGACCTTCATCCATAGTGGTCCACTTGCCTACTTGATATACAATATCTTCCTTGTGGAAGGGATCTTCCTTTCTTTCACAGCTGCCAGGAGTCGCCTCCAGAGGCTGCGAAGCTGTGCCTCTCTCCCAATTACTCTATCACTGAGCCTTTCTCTGGAGAGGGATCCCAGCTGCTTGGCTTCACTGCCTTGTAGCTGTTGGCTATTGGCCCCAGTGTCCCAGCACTGAAGCAGCCAGCTGAGGATGCTTCTACCAGTTTTCTTGGATTTTGCACTTGTTCAGCGGTGAAGTTAAGAACCATCGGAGGAGAAAACCATGACAGGTACCTGCCCATATCCCCCCACACACCTTGCCACCCACAACTACTTTGTCTCGGGACAGCTCCTTGGATGCTATTCTTAATAAATTGTTCGAACGTAGGGAGGAAGACAAACACTACAACTACTAATAGGAGGATAGCATCCAACCACGGGTATCCAAAATACTCAAAGGCTGCTGCAATTAGCCCACAGGGAGAGAAGAAGAAGGCACCACCCCGTGTAGTATTCACAAATTGACTGCAAGGAGGGAAAGAGAATCATAGAATCATAGAATATCCTGAGTTGGAAGGGACCCTCAAGGATCATCAAGTCCAACTCTTGGCACCGCACAGGTCTACCCAAAAGTTCAGACCATGTGACTAAGTGCACAGTCCAATCTCTTCTTAAATTCAGACAGGCTCGGTGCAGTGACCACTTCCCTGGGGAGCCTGTTCCAGTGTGCAACCACCCTCTCTGTGAAGAACCCCCTCCTGACGTCAAGCCTAAATTTCCCCTGCCTCAGCTTAACCCCGTTCCCGCGGGTCCTGTCACCGGTGTTAATGGAGGAAAGGTCTCCTGCCTCTCGACACCCCCTTACGAGGAAGTTGTAGACTGTGATGAGGTCTCCCCTCAGCCTCCTCTTCTCCAGGCTGAACAGGCCCAGTGACCTCAGCCGTTCCTCGTACGTCTTCCCCTCCAGGCCTTTCACCATCTTCGTAGCCCTCCTCTGGACACTCTCCAACAGTTTCATGTCCTTTTTATACTGTGGTGCCCAGAACTGCACACAGTACTTGAGGTGAGGCCGCACCAGCGCAGAGTAGAGCGGGACAATCACCTCCCTTGACCTACTAGCGATGCCGTGCTTGATGCACCCCAGGACACGGTTGGCCCTCCTGCCTGCCAGGGCACACTGCTGGCTCATATTCAACTTGCTGTCTACCACGACCCCCAGATCGCTCTCTTCTAGGCTGCTCTCCAGCGTCTCATCGCCCAGTCTGTACGTGCAGCCAGGGTTTCCCCGTCCCAGGTGCAGGACCCGGCACTTGCTCTTATTGAACTTCATGCGGTTGGTGATCGCCCAGCTCTCCAACCTATCCAGATCCCTCTGCAAGGCCTTTCCACCCTCATTCGAGTCCGCAACTCCTCCAAGTTTGGTGTCATCAGCAAACTTGCTCAAAATACCTTCTATTCCTACATCCAGATCGTTTATAAAAATATTGAAAAGTACCGGCCCTAAAATGGAGCCTTGAGGGACCCCACTGGTGACCGCCCGCCAGCCTGACGCAGCCCCATTTACCATAACCCTTTGGGCCCTGCCCGTTAGCCAATTGCTCACCCATCGTATGATGTTTTTAGTTAGCTGTATGGCGGACATTTTGTCCAGTAGGATCCTATGGGAAACCGTGTCAAAAGCCTTGCTGAAGTCCAAAAAAATCACATCAGCTGGTTTCCCTTGGTCCACAGTATGGGTGATCTTATCATAAAAGGAAATCAGGTTAGTTAGGCAGGACCTACCCTTCACAAACCCATGCTGGCTGGGACCAATGACTGCTTTGTCCCCCAGGTGCACCTCCATAAGTTCGAGAACCATCTTCTCCATGATTTTACCAGGCACTGACGTGAGACTGACAGGCCTGTAATTGCTAGGGTCTTCTTTCTGACCCTTCTTGAAAATCGGCACAACATTTGCCAGCTTCCAGTCTACCGGGACCTCTCCAAATTCCCAGGATCGTTGAAAAATAATTGGGAGAGGTTCCGCGATGACGTCCGCCAGCTCTTTCAGCACCCGGGGATGAATCCCATCCGGACCCATGGACTTGTAGGGATCCAGGTGGAGTAGCAAATCCCGCACACGTTCAGGGTCGGTTGGGAGATTGTCATCCCCACCGTCCCGGTCCTCCAGCTCAGGGCACCCTGGGTCCCGAAGCCCATCATCGGCATTGAAGACAGAGGCAAAGAAGGCGTTAAGCGTCGTAACGCGAAGGCGGTGTAATTCTTAATATTTCCAGAAAGATCATCAGGCCATCTGGAGTCCATTTAGGCATGATGCGGAACAGGAAGGAGTGGCTGACTCCATCAAGGGGAGGAAGGCTTTGCAGAGAGATCTTGACAAATCAGAGAGCTGGGCAATCCCCAAGCATATGAGGTTGAGCAAGAGCGAGTGAGGCATTCCACGCCTGGCAAGGGGCAACATGACAAGGGGCTGTACGGAGAGTCCGGGGGACGAGAGGCTGGAGCGCAGCCCTGCAGAGCGGGATCTGGGGGTTCGGGTCGATGGCAAGTTGAACGTGATTCAAGCACGGGCCCTGGCAGCCAGGAGGGGAACCGCATCCTGGGCTGCCTCCAGCACAGCATCGCCAGCCGGGCGGGGGCAGGGATTGCTGTGCTCTGCTCTGCGCTCTTTCCGCATGGCCTCGAGTCCTGTCGTGTGTGCACTTTTGGGCAGCACACTAACAGAAGGACATAAAACTCTCTGCAGAGTGTCCAAAGGAGGGCTTTGAAGCGGTGAAGGATTTAGAGGGAAAGATGGATGAGGAGCACATGAGGTCGCCGTGTTTGTTCAGCTCTGCTCTCTGGGGACACTGACAAAACTCGAGGGAATGGCAAGGAGATGGGCCAGTGCAGGGTCTGGCTGGAGGTGAGGAAAAGCTTTTTCACCAACACGGGGCTTGGCCACTGAAACTGGCCTCCCAGGGAAGTGGTCATGGCAGCAAGGCTGCTATAGTTCACCAAATGTCTGGGAAGTGCTTTCAGACACGTGCTTTGGTTTTTGGGGGTCACCCAGAGCGCTGGGCTCTGAGGTCAGCCAGCGCTGGGCTCTGAGGTCAGCCGGCAACGGGCTCTGAGGTCAGCCGGCAACGGGCTGTGACCTCACGGGCCTCGCTGCTTATCTTGGGGCGCCGTCAGAGCCTGGCCCAGCCTGGCTCGTGCCTGGACTCCCGCTGAGCGTGTGTGCGAGGCTTGGAGTGCCGAGCAAGGATTTGTGGAGAGGAGTTGTTGGAGCTGTGCTGTGGGGCTGTTGTTGGGGCTGTTGGCAGCTGCTCTCAGTGCCCATCCCCACAGCCAGTGCCTGCGTTTCCCCGGCCCTGCCTGGCTCAGGCAGCCGGGGCTGTGCGCGGAGTGCTCGCAGCGGTGCAGGTGAGCTGTGCGGGGACACGTGCCCCGGGGCTGGCGTTGGGGTTTTGTCCTGCTGAGGGGCCGGGGCAGTGCCGCTGCCCGCTCCGGCACAGCCACTGAGCCTGGCCTCTCTCCTTCTTGCAGCACACAGCACCTGTGGCAGCGGCGCCAGCCAGGGGAAGCAGCTCCCCATCTGCAGCTCTCCCCAGCCCGCTGCAGCGAGCCGACGCCATGGCCAGTGAGGCCAAGGACGTCAGCTGCCCTGTGTGCCAGGGGGCCCCCAAGGAGCCCAGCTACACCCTCCCCTGTCTGCACCACTTCTGCTTCGGGTGCATCATGCGCTGGGCCAAGAGAAGCAGCACCTGCCCCCTCTGCAGGCAGCACATCACCTCCATCCGCTACTCCATCTGGGCGGAAGACGACTTCCTGGAGGTGCAGCTTGCCCCCGACGCAGAGGCCCAAGCTGACAGCCAGCAGGACGAGCAGGGGGCTGCAGAGCCGCTGCCCCAGCCTGCCGTGGGACGCCTCCTGCCCGAGGAATGGGCGGCCCTCTTCAGGGAGCACCTGGAAGTCCTCGGTCCGCTGCGCTCCTGGGTGCGACAGCAAGCCAGGGAGCTCTTCGACGCTGCCTGGTGGGACCAGGACATGCTGGAGGCCACCGTCATCGCTTGGCTGTGCCGCTGCGGGCTGCATGAGCAGGCCTTGGTGCAGGAGCTGCGGCCGTGGCTGCAGGGCCACACGCTGAGCTTTGTGCAGCGCCTCATCTCCATCATGCTGCAGACGTGCAGCGAGGAGTACCTGGAGCACGTGGGCTTCCTGGAACCGCGGCCTGCCAGCCAGCTCTACAACGGCCCTGAGCTGGACCTCCAGGGCTCCCAAGACACCTGGGAGCCAGAGCTCCAGGGCTCCCAAGACACCTGGGAGCCAGAGCTCCCGGGCTCCCAAGACACCTGGGAGCCAGAAGAGAGCCCTGAGGCCACCGCCAGCCCTGCTGCCTCCCCCCGGGACACTCCTGTCAGCATGCTGCTGTCCTCCAGCAGCCCGGAGGCTTCTGACCTCGAGGAGCTGCCCAGCACCTCCAGTGCCGCCCTACCTGGGGGGCCTGGCCACCCGCCCACCGCACCCATCCCCGCGGAGCAGGAGGAGCCCTTCTCCGAGCAGCTACAGGCGGCAGAAGAAGATGCCGTGGTGCCGGGCTGCAGCCACGAGCCCTCTCGTCCTGGCCAGGGCAGGGACAGCTCACGGGGGGGGCCCCGGCGGAGGAGGAAGAGGAGGGCCGACAGCAACCCGGACTCTCCCCAGCCCTGCAAGAGGCCCCCGCGCCTTTAGCAGGGCACATCTGGTTGTCATCCAAATAAAGAGTTGTCACCCTGCCACACACAGTGTCTTGGTCTTCTTCGTCCAATCACACAGTCCTACGGGCATAGAGATGTCGAGTGGCTCAGGTTGGAAGGGACCTTAAGGGTCACCTAGTTGCACTCCCCCTGCCATGGCCAGGGATGCCACTGTCATATATGGCATAGTAATTCGTGTCAAGAAGATGGTTGATATGAATGAAGAAGGGGGAGATGTGGGAGTGTGGCCATGGGGGTCAGCAAGCCCCATGCTTGGTGGGAACATGCGACTCTTAACGATGAGGCCATCAGGAATGAAAAAGAGGTTAGAGGGAATACAGAAGGGTGATTCAGGAGACTCCATGCAGTCTCGGGTTGCTTCTTCTCCAGCCATTAAGGCATGGATGTTGCTGGGTGTTTGCCGTTGTTAGATGCAAAGTTGTTTGACCAATGCAAAGTTGTTTTGGAAAAGGACTGCTGTGGGGAGAAGGGTTTAAGAGGGGAGCCTGTCCTCAAGATGAAAAAGGCAACCCGATGAAGCTAGGGCATCCATAGAGAGTGCCAATTGCGACTCCAACTGTGCACCGGCAGCAATACCGCACCAACCGAGAGTCCCTGATCCCTATCCATGTGTTAGCTCACCACCTGGAGAGTCAAGGAGTGATCAGCCAGACTTGATCCCCTTTTAATTGTCCTATATGGCCAGTGCGAAAGTCTAATGGCGAGTGGAGGTTAATGGTGGAATCGGGGCCTGAACGAAGTCCCGCCACCACTGAGTGCTGCCGTGCTGGACATGCTAGAACTTCAGTACGAACCAGAGTCAAAGGCAGCCAAGTGGTATGCTACAGTCAATATCGCTAATGCATTTTTCTCCGCCCCTCTGGCAGCAGCATGCAGGCCACAGTTTGGTTTCACTTGGCGGGGCATTCAGTATACTTGGAATCGACTGCCCCAGGGGTGGAAACGCAGCCCTACCATTTGCCACGGACTGATCCAGACGACACTGGAACAGGGGAACGCTCCTGAACATTTGCAGTACATCGATGATATCATTGTATGAGGTAACACAGCAGAGATTTTTGAGAAACGGAAGAAAATAATCCAAATTCCTCTGAAAGCTGGCTTTGCTATTAAACAGAGTAAGGTCAAGGGACCCACACAGGAAATCCGGTTCTTGGGGTAAAATGGCAGGATGGACGTCGGCACATTCCGACGGATGTGATCAACAAAATAACAGCAATGTCTCCGCCAACTAGTAGAAAAGAAAGGCAAGCTTTCCTAGGTCTTGTGAGATTTTGGAGAATGCATGTGCCAGGTATAGTCAGCTTGTGAGTCCTCTATATCGAGTGACTTGGAAGAGGAACTCTTTTGAGTGAGGCCCCGGGCAACAAAAGGCCATTGAACAAGTCAAACAAGAAATAGCTCATGCAATAGTCCTTGGGCCCGTCCATACTGCGCCAGCTGTGTAAAACACACTTTACACTGCAGCTGGGGAGCATGGGCTCACCTGGAGCCTCTGGCAGAAAACCCCAGGAGAAACTCGAGGTCGACCTCTGGGGTTCTGGAGCCGGGGCTATCAAGGATCAGAAGCCAATTACACCCCAACTGAAAAGGAAATATTAACAGCATATGAGGGGATACGAGCCGCTTCAGAAGTTGTTGGTACAGAAGCACGACTCCTCTTGGCCCCACAGCTACCTGTGTTACTTTGGATGTTCAAAGGGAAAATCCCCACTACACACCATGCAACCGATGCTACGTGGAGTAAGAGGGTAGCGTTAATTACACAACGGGCTCAAACGGGGAAACCCAAGTGCCCGGGAATCCTGGAGGAGATCATGGACTGGCCAGAGGGCAGGGATTTCAGAGTGCTGACAGAAGCGGTAACTGGTGCTGAAGAAGCACCGGCATACAATGAGTTGCCAGAAGACAGCAAGCAGTAGGTGTTGTTCACTGACGGATCCTGCCGTGTGGTAGGGGGCCGTCTGTAGTGGAAAGCTGCTGTGTGGAGTCCCACACGACGAGGTTTGGAGGCCATGGAAGGGAAGTTGAGTTGAGTCAGTATGCAGAAATGAAGCTCTACAACTGGCCGTAGAAATTGCTGAAAGAGAGAATTGGCCAGCACTGTATCTCTACACTGACTCCTGGATGGTGGCAAATGCTCTGTGGGGTGGCTGCGGCAATGGAAACAGAACAAGTGGCAGCGCAGAGGTAAACCTATCTGGGCTGCTACCCTGTGGCAAGATAGTGCTGCCTGGCTAGGACACCTGGCTGCTAAGGTACGTCATGTAGATGCCCACATGCCTAAGAATCGTGCCACTGAAGAACGTCAGAACAAGGAAGAAGTGGCTCGAGCTTTGAAAATTGAAGTGGCTCAGGTGGAGCTGGACTGGGGACGTAAGGGTGAGCTGTTTGTAGCTCGATGGGCCCATGAAACATCAGGACATCTAGGGAGGGATGCCACATCCAGATGGGCTCGTGATCGAGGGCTGGACCTGACCCTTGAGGCCATCACAGAGGTTACCCATCAGGGTGAGATGTGCGCTGCAGTCAAACGAGCCATGAGGGTAAAGTCTCCCTGGAACAGGGGGAGATGTCTTGGATTTCGGTGTGGTGAGGCCTGGCAGATTGACTACATGGCACCACTCCCACCAACCCGCCAAGGCAAACGGTCCATGCTTGCCATGGTAGAAGCAACTACTGGGGGGCTGGACACATATCCAGTAAAGCAGGCCACGGCCTGAAACACTAGCTTGGGCCTGGAAAGGCAAGTGCTGTGGCGACATGGTACACCAGAGAGAATTGAGTCCGACAATGGGAGTCACTTCCGAAACAATTTGGTCACCTCCTGGGCCAAGAGGCACGGCATTGAGTGGGTGGATCACATCCCTGATCACCCACGAGCCTCTGGGAAGGTTGAGAGCTACAATGGATGTTAAAATCTATGGTGCGAGCATTGGGTGCTGGGACGTGGAAACCTTGGGATAGAAATCCAGCAGAGGCCACTTGGCTAGTTAACAACAGGGCGTCTGACAGCCGTCCTGGTCCTGCCGAAACAAAACCCCTACACAGCGTGGGAGAAGCTCAAGTCCCCGTCGTGCATGTGGGGAAGTGGCTGGGGAAGGCGGTGAGGGTGGCCCCTGCCGTGGGAAAAGGCAACCCCAATCATGGGATTGTCTTCTCCCAATGCCCAGGGTGTACCTGGTGGGCAATGCAAAAAGATGGGGATATCAGGTGTGTGCCCGAAGGAGATTTAGCCTTGGGAGAAAATTAATCTGTAATCCGAGTTATGTGGTGTAGGAAGACGCTGCAGGATCAAGGACAGGTCAACTTTGCAGGGAACCGGGCAGTGCAACAGCGATGTGAGCTGAGCTGGGGCTGGTGTCAAGAAAAGCAACTTTGACTGCCCTGGGTGACCACTTTGACAGATGAAGCTGAACCCACCATGCTTTCATGTTTTTATGGACATTTTGGGGAAAGACCTGTGGAATGAAAAGAAGTACAGACGTATACATACTTTAATGGACAGAGAACAGTGGGTGATGAGAGAATCTACATACTAAACTGTGTGGGACCTGAGTGTGACACGAATGTTCTGGACTAAGGGGTGGAGGTTGTGTTGGGTCTGTCTGGGCTGGAGTCACCTTTCCCTGCAGCAGCCCACACAGTGCTGTGCTCTGCACTCAGAGCTGGAACAGCACTGGTGTCACTCCAGTGCAGTGTCTATTGCTGCCCAGTGCTGGCACAGCATCAGGACTCCTTCCAAGCCCCCAGGAGCCAGCAGCCTGCGGGTGGGCAAGTGATGGGGAGGGGCCATCGCCAGGGCAGCTGCCCTAACCCAACCCAAGGGACATTCCAGAGCACCTGATGTCACACTCAGCAATGAAAGGGGGGCTCTCGTGGGGGAGGGGGCTGTTCCTCCTGAACAACCGCTACGCGTTTTGAGGCCCTGCTTCCCAGGACGTGGCCAAACATGGCTCGTTGATGGGAAGTAGAGAATATTTCTTTTTCCTTCTCTCTGTGCTTCTGCGCTACCTTATTGTTTCTTTGGTTTCTTTTTCTCCCCATTCCCATTCCCTTTCATTAACCCATCCTCCTCTCCAACCTCGAGCTCTTTGTGCTGTATTTTCTCCCCCAGTTTAAAAGCCACTCCTCTGTGTTCGCAAGAAGTGATATAATTTGAATTCCTACCTTACTTTTGAAATTATTTTCAAATAGCTTCAGCAAGGTCTGTGGGACACCAGAACACCCAAATCATTGCCATCTCCCCTGGGTGATTGATTTGTAGCACCCATGACATGAGTGTGAAGCATTGGATACAAAATTTGTGGAAAGGTTTAGGTGAAGTGGTCGGACTTAAGTGTTTCCCCCTGCTATTTGTAGAGATGCAGATATCTCTGAGGAAAGCAAACTCTTGGAGCTCAGGCAATTTCCCAGACAGACAGCTGATGCGATCTTTGTCTCCAAAGAGCTTTTCCCCATAAAAAGAAAGCGGTTTGTGCCTTTTGCAAGGCATTGGCTTCTAGCCAATGAGCTGGTGAATGCGGAGCAGGATACGCTAGTTGGGTTGGAAGCGACTGCAGAGGTTTCTGCTTGAAGCTCCTGGCCGAAGCCATCTTCAGGAGGCGATCAATGTGCCTGTTTCCATCCTGGTGTGCGTCCCGCTAGCCTGTTCCTTTTCATTCCTTCTTGCTACTTCTCTATGGATGCCCTAACTTCATCGGGTTGCCTTTTTCATCTTGAGGACAGGCTCCCCTCTTAAACCCTTCTCCCCACAGCAGTCCTTTTCCAAAACAACTTTGCATTGGTCAAACAACTTTGCATCTAACAACGGCAAACACCCAGCAACATCCATGCCTTAATGGCTGGAGAAGAAGCAACCCGAGACTGCATGGAGTCTCCTGAATCACCCTTCTGTATTCCCTCTAACCTCTTTTTCATTCCTGATGGCCTCATCGTTAAGAGTCGCATGTTCCCACCAAGCATGGGGCTTGCTGACCCCCATGGCCACACTCCCACATCTCCCCCTTCTTCATTCATATCAACCATCTTCTTGACACGAATTACTATGCCATATATGACAGTGGCATCCCTGGCCATGGCAGGGGGAGTGCAACTAGGTGACCCTTAAGGTCCCTTCCAACCTGAGCCACTCGACATCTCTATGCCCGTAGGACTGTGTGATTGGACGAAGAAGACCAAGACACTGTGTGTGGCAGGGTGACAACTCTTTATTTGGATGACAACCAGATGTGCCCTGCTAAAGGCGCGGGGGCCTCTTGCAGGGCTGGGGAGAGTCCGGGTTGCTGTCGGCCCTCCTCTTCCTCCTCCGCCGGGGCCCCCCCCGTGAGCTGTCCCTGCCCTGGCCAGGACGAGAGGGCTCGTGGCTGCAGCCCGGCACCACGGCATCTTCTTCTGCCGCCTGTAGCTGCTCGGAGAAGGGCTCCTCCTGCTCCGCGGGGATGGGTGCGGTGGGCGGGTGGCCAGGCCCCCCAGGTAGGGCGGCACTGGAGGTGCTGGGCAGCTCCTCGAGGTCAGAAGCCTCCGGGCTGCTGGAGGACAGCAGCATGCTGACAGGAGTGTCCCGGGGGGAGGCAGCAGGGCTGGCGGTGGCCTCAGGGCTCTCTTCTGGCTCCCAGGTGTCTTGGGAGCCCGGGAGCTCTGGCTCCCAGGTGTCTTGGGAGCCCTGGAGCTCTGGCTCCCAGGTGTCTTGGGAGCCCTGGAGGTCCAGCTCAGGGCCGTTGTAGAGCTGGCTGGCAGGCCGCGGTTCCAGGAAGCCCACGTGCTCCAGGTACTCCTCGCTGCACGTCTGCAGCATGATGGAGATGAGGCGCTGCACAAAGCTCAGCGTGTGGCCCTGCAGCCACGGCCGCAGCTCCTGCACCAAGGCCTGCTCATGCAGCCCGCAGCGGCACAGCCAAGCGATGACGGTGGCCTCCAGCATGTCCTGGTCCCACCAGGCAGCGTCGAAGAGCTCCCTGGCTTGCTGTCGCACCCAGGAGCGCAGCGGACCGAGGACTTCCAGGTGCTCCCTGAAGAGGGCCGCCCATTCCTCGGGCAGGAGGCGTCCCACGGCAGGCTGGGGCAGCGGCTCTGCAGCCCCCTGCTCGTCCTGCTGGCTGTCAGCTTGGGCCTCTGCGTCGGGGGCAAGCTGCACCTCCAGGAAGTCGTCTTCCGCCCAGATGGAGTAGCGGATGGAGGTGATGTGCTGCCTGCAGAGGGGGCAGGTGCTGCTTCTCTTGGCCCAGCGCATGATGCACCCGAAGCAGAAGTGGTGCAGACAGGGGAGGGTGTAGCTGGGCTCCTTGGGGGCCCCCTGGCACACAGGGCAGCTGACGTCCTTGGCCTCACTGGCCATGGCGTCGGCTCGCTGCAGCGGGCTGGGGAGAGCTGCAGATGGGGAGCTGCTTCCCCTGGCTGGCGCCGCTGCCACAGGTGCTGTGTGCTGCAAGAAGGAGAGAGGCCAGGCTCAGTGGCTGTGCCGGAGCGGGCAGCGGCACTGCCCCGGCCCCTCAGCAGGACAAAACCCCAACGCCAGCCCCGGGGCACGTGTCCCCGCACAGCTCACCTGCACCGCTGCGAGCACTCCGCGCACAGCCCCGGCTGCCTGAGCCAGGCAGGGCCGGGGAAACGCAGGCACTGGCTGTGGGGATGGGCACTGAGAGCAGCTGCCAACAGCCCCAACAACAGCCCCACAGCACAGCTCCAACAACTCCTCTCCACAAATCCTTGCTCGGCACTCCAAGCCTCGCACACACGCTCAGCGGGAGTCCAGGCACGAGCCAGGCTGGGCCAGGCTCTGACGGCGCCCCAAGATAAGCAGCGAGGCCCGTGAGGTCACAGCCCGTTGCCGGCTGACCTCAGAGCCCGTTGCCGGCTGACCTCAGAGCCCAGCGCTGGCTGACCTCAGAGCCCAGCGCTCTGGGTGACCCCCAAAAACCAAAGCACGTGTCTGAAAGCACTTCCCAGACATTTGGTGAACTATAGCAGCCTTGCTGCCATGACCACTTCCCTGGGAGGCCAGTTTCAGTGGCCAAGCCCCGTGTTGGTGAAAAAGCTTTTCCTCACCTCCAGCCAGACCCTGCACTGGCCCATCTCCTTGCCATTCCCTCGAGTTTTGTCAGTGTCCCCAGAGAGCAGAGCTGAACAAACACGGCGACCTCATGTGCTCCTCATCCATCTTTCCCTCTAAATCCTTCACCGCTTCAAAGCCCTCCTTTGGACACTCTGCAGAGAGTTTTATGTCCTTCTGTTAGTGTGCTGCCCAAAAGTGCACACACGACAGGACTCGAGGCCATGCGGAAAGAGCGCAGAGCAGAGCACAGCAATCCCTGCCCCCGCCCGGCTGGCGATGCTGTGCTGGAGGCAGCCCAGGATGCGGTTCCCCTCCTGGCTGCCAGGGCCCGTGCTTGAATCACGTTCAACTTGCCATCGACCCGAACCCCCAGATCCCGCTCTGCAGGGCTGCGCTCCAGCCTCTCGTCCCCCGGACTCTCCGTACAGCCCCTTGTCATGTTGCCCCTTGCCAGGCGTGGAATGCCTCACTTGCTCTTGCTCAACCTCATATGCTTGGGGATTGCCCAGCTCTCTGATTTGTCAAGATCTCTCTGCAAAGCCTTCCTCCCCTTGATGGAGTCAGCCACTCCTTCCTGTTCCGCATCATGCCTAAATGGACTCCATCTGCCCTCAAGTCCTACATGCGAGTCAGTCAGGACAACCCTGAAGAGAACAGGCCCTAAAATGGAGGCCTGCGCAAGCCCCTACTGACTGGCCAGCAGCCCGATGCGACCCCATTTACAATTACCCTTGGAGCCCGACCCGTCAGCCCCTTGTTCCCCCATCGCATTATGCATTGCTCTAGCTGTGTGCTGCCCAATTTGTCCAGAAGGAGACCGTGAGAAACAGTATTGAAGCTGTGCTGAAATCCAAAGGGGTGCCATCAGCTGGCTTCCCTTGGGCAACCAGATGGTTGGCCACTTCATGAAAGGAAATCAACGGGGGTGGGCAAGTGATGGGGAGGGGCCATCGCCAGGGCAGCTGCCCTAACCCAACCCAAGGGACATTCCAGAGCACCTGATGCCACACTCAGCAATAAAAAGGGGGCTCCCGTGGGGAAGGGGCTGTCCTCCTGAACAACCGCTGAACAAACTTGTTGAGGCCCTGCTTCCCAGGACGTGGCCGAACATGGCTCGTTGATGGGAAGTAGAGAATATTTCTTTTTCCTTCTCTCTGTGCTTCTGCACGGCCTTATTGTTTCTTTGGTTTCTTTTTCTCCCCATTCCCATTCCCTTTCATTAACCCATTCTCCTCTCCAACCTCGAGCTCTTCGTGCTGTATTTTCTCCCCCAATTTAAAAGCCACTCTTCTGTGCTCGCAAGAAGTGATATAATTTGAATTCCTACCTTACTTTTGAAATTATTTTCAAATAGCTTCAGCAAGGTCTGTGGGACACCAGAACACCCAAATAATTGCTGGGATAACAGGGCCAGTAGCCTGGGATTAGAGGGCAGGGAAGCCAGGAAGCTGAGATTCCTCTCTGGGGAAGGGGACATTGACAAAGCAATTGGAAAAGGGGCACAAGTCCTCAGCCTCTGGAGGGGACTCCTGTGAGGTGTGAAGGAAACGTATCCCTTCAAGGAAGATGTTGTATGTTCACCATGTAAGGGGACCACCATGGAGAGGGGTATCCAGTATCTGAGGGAATTAGCTGTGCTGTTGCTGATTTATGATAACCTGGACAATGAACAGGTATCCGAAGATCCAGATGAAGTCAAGTGTACAAGACCCATGTGGCAGAAGTTAGCATGGAGCACACCATCATCATACGCCAGCTCATTGGCAGTAATGACCTGAAAAGACTGAGAGGAAACCACAGCGGATGAATTGACTAGACAACTCAGTATCTTAGTTTTTAGGAGAAAGCATCCCTCTGCTCAATAGAGAGTATATAGTGGGTAAACACCATGTGCCACCCTGTGGTTTTACCTGCATGACCATAGAGAGGACATGAGAAAATGGTGTGAGAATTCTGCTTTGACCCAAAAGACAAGGATACAAGAGTCTCAGACAAAAACAATTGCAAAAGGATGTTGTTCTGGGAAATTTTCTGCTCATTTCCAGCAGGCAGTCCCCCAGACACAGAAATTAATACTATGAGCAAGACTAGAGAGGCCCTGTCTCCAGCCAGGGGGAGGAAAAGGAAAATCGGGTTTATTGGCCTGTGTGGATGCAATGGCCTGGCACATCAGGCCCACAGAAGTACAAGGCTCTAGTGGACACCGGTGCACAGTGTACCCTAGTGCCATCAGGCAATAAAGGGGCAGAACCCATCTGTATTTCTGGAGTGACAGAGGGATCCCAACAGCTCAATGTATTGGAGGTTGAAGTGAGCCTGTCAAGTCAGACAATAAGACAGGGGGTGAGTGGCTTGGATGAGTGGCAGGAGCTGCTTCTGGGGGATGAGACTGGTAAGTGGGAGGTGAGCAATGACATTATGCATCATTTGCTTTGTGTATTCTTTTATTATTATTATTATTATTATTATTATTATTATTTATTAATACTTATGTTCCTTTTCTGGAAACTCTCTTATTAAACTGTCTTTATCAGAACCTTTAAGCTCTTACTTTTTTTTTTCCTCTTCTCTCCCCTGTCCCACTAGCTGGGGGGGATGCTGGTGGTGGTGAGCAAATGTCTGTGTGGTGCTTTGCTGCCTGCTGTGATAAACCGCAACAGGCTCCCAAAGTATTTCTTCTGAGACAGACCCTTGCTCAGGCCCCAAGGCCAGAGACTCCTGGCACTTGATGGCTGCAAGATTCTTCCATCTAGGTGAGGAGGAAGCTGTGTGTTCTTCTAAGTGTTGGGACAGTCTCTCTGCGGCTGAAATGCAGGCCCGTACTGGGGCCGAGAGATTTTCTTCCTAGTTCTGAAGCTGGTTGGACACGGTATCCACAGTTGGCCCCATCCCCTCCTCCCAGTCCATTGCTGCCAGTGTGCTGGCATGCGATGAGGGTGCAGCCCGTCGAAACTTCCGCCACATGGATGCTGTGCACTGGACTTCACCAGGGTCTTTAGGTGTCTGGGCATTGTTCAAATCACTAGAAATCATCTCCAGCACAGCTAATTCCCGCCAGTGCTGGAGACCTTCATCCATAGTGGTCCACTTGCCTACTTGATATACAATATCTTCCTTGTGGAAGGGATCTTCCTTTCTTTCACAGCTGCCAGGAGTCGCCTCCAGAGGCTGCGAAGCTGTGCCTCTCTCCCAATTACTCTATCACTGAGCCTTTCTCTGGAGAGGGATCCCAGCTGCTTGGCTTCACTGCCTTGTAGCTGTTGGCTATTGGCCCCAGTGTCCCAGCACTGAAGCAGCCAGCTGAGGATGCTTCTACCAGTTTTCTTGGATTTTGCACTTGTTCAGCGGTGAAGTTAAGAACCATCGGAGGAGAAAACCATGACAGGTACCTGCCCATATCCCCCCACACACCTTGCCACCCACAACTACTTTGTCTCGGGACAGCTCCTTGGATGCTATTCTTAATAAATTGTTCGAACGTAGGGAGGAAGACAAACACTACAACTACTAATAGGAGGATAGCATCCAACCACGGGTATCCAAAATACTCAAAGGCTGCTGCAATTAGCCCACAGGGAGAGAAGAAGAAGGCACCACCCCGTGTAGTATTCACAAATTGACTGCAAGGAGGGAAAGAGAATCATAGAATCATAGAATATCCTGAGTTGGAAGGGACCCTCAAGGATCATCAAGTCCAACTCTTGGCACCGCACAGGTCTACCCAAAAGTTCAGACCATGTGACTAAGTGCACAGTCCAATCTCTTCTTAAATTCAGACAGGCTCGGTGCAGTGACCACTTCCCTGGGGAGCCTGTTCCAGTGTGCAACCACCCTCTCTGTGAAGAACCCCCTCCTGACGTCAAGCCTAAATTTCCCCTGCCTCAGCTTAACCCCGTTCCCGCGGGTCCTGTCACCGGTGTTAATGGAGGAAAGGTCTCCTGCCTCTCGACACCCCCTTACGAGGAAGTTGTAGACTGTGATGAGGTCTCCCCTCAGCCTCCTCTTCTCCAGGCTGAACAGGCCCAGTGACCTCAGCCGTTCCTCGTACGTCTTCCCCTCCAGGCCTTTCACCATCTTCGTAGCCCTCCTCTGGACACTCTCCAACAGTTTCATGTCCTTTTTATACTGTGGTGCCCAGAACTGCACACAGTACTCGAGGTGAGGCCGCACCAGCGCAGAGTAGAGCGGGACAATCACCTCCCTTGACCTACTAGCGATGCCGTGCTTGATGCACCCCAGGACACGGTTGGCCCTCCTGCCTGCCAGGGCACACTGCTGGCTCATATTCAACTTGCTGTCTACCACGACCCCCAGATCGCTCTCTTCTAGGCTGCTCTCCAGCGTCTCATCGCCCAGTCTGTACGTGCAGCCAGGGTTTCCCCGTCCCAGGTGCAGGACCCGGCACTTGCTCTTATTGAACTTCATGCGGTTGGTGATCGCCCAGCTCTCCAACCTATCCAGATCCCTCTGCAAGGCCTTTCCACCCTCATTCGAGTCCGCAACTCCTCCAAGTTTGGTGTCATCAGCAAACTTGCTCAAAATACCTTCTATTCCTACATCCAGATCGTTTATAAAAATATTGAAAAGTACCGGCCCTAAAATGGAGCCTTGAGGGACCCCACTGGTGACCGCCCGCCAGCCTGACGCAGCCCCATTTACCATAACCCTTTGGGCCCTGCCCGTTAGCCAATTGCTCACCCATCGTATGATGTTTTTAGTTAGCTGTATGGCGGACATTTTGTCCAGTAGGATCCTATGGGAAACCGTGTCAAAAGCCTTGCTGAAGTCCAAAAAAATCACATCAGCTGGTTTCCCTTGGTCCACAGTATGGGTGATCTTATCATAAAAGGAAATCAGGTTAGTTAGGCAGGACCTACCCTTCACAAACCCATGCTGGCTGGGACCAATGACTGCTTTGTCCCCCAGGTGCACCTCCATAAGTTCGAGAACCATCTTCTCCATGATTTTACCAGGCACTGACGTGAGACTGACAGGCCTGTAATTGCTAGGGTCTTCTTTCTGACCCTTCTTGAAAATCGGCACAACATTTGCCAGCTTCCAGTCTACCGGGACCTCTCCAAATTCCCAGGATCGTTGAAAAATAATTGGGAGAGGTTCCGCGATGACGTCCGCCAGCTCTTTCAGCACCCGGGGATGAATCCCATCCGGACCCATGGACTTGTAGGGATCCAGGTGGAGTAGCAAATCCCGCACACGTTCAGGGTCGGTTGGGAGATTGTCATCCCCACCGTCCCGGTCCTCCAGCTCAGGGCACCCTGGGTCCCGAAGCCCATCATCGGCATTGAAGACAGAGGCAAAGAAGGCGTTAAGCGTCGTAACGCGAAGGCGGTGTAATTCTTAATATTTCCAGAAAGATCATCAGGCCATCTGGAGTCCATTTAGGCATGATGCGGAACAGGAAGGAGTGGCTGACTCCATCAAGGGGAGGAAGGCTTTGCAGAGAGATCTTGACAAATCAGAGAGCTGGGCAATCCCCAAGCATATGAGGTTGAGCAAGAGCGAGTGAGGCATTCCACGCCTGGCAAGGGGCAACATGACAAGGGGCTGTACGGAGAGTCCGGGGGACGAGAGGCTGGAGCGCAGCCCTGCAGAGCGGGATCTGGGGGTTCGGGTCGATGGCAAGTTGAACGTGATTCAAGCACGGGCCCTGGCAGCCAGGAGGGGAACCGCATCCTGGGCTGCCTCCAGCACAGCATCGCCAGCCGGGCGGGGGCAGGGATTGCTGTGCTCTGCTCTGCGCTCTTTCCGCATGGCCTCGAGTCCTGTCGTGTGTGCACTTTTGGGCAGCACACTAACAGAAGGACATAAAACTCTCTGCAGAGTGTCCAAAGGAGGGCTTTGAAGCGGTGAAGGATTTAGAGGGAAAGATGGATGAGGAGCACATGAGGTCGCCGTGTTTGTTCAGCTCTGCTCTCTGGGGACACTGACAAAACTCGAGGGAATGGCAAGGAGATGGGCCAGTGCAGGGTCTGGCTGGAGGTGAGGAAAAGCTTTTTCACCAACACGGGGCTTGGCCACTGAAACTGGCCTCCCAGGGAAGTGGTCATGGCAGCAAGGCTGCTATAGTTCACCAAATGTCTGGGAAGTGCTTTCAGACACGTGCTTTGGTTTTTGGGGGTCACCCAGAGCGCTGGGCTCTGAGGTCAGCCAGCGCTGGGCTCTGAGGTCAGCCGGCAACGGGCTCTGAGGTCAGCCGGCAACGGGCTGTGACCTCACGGGCCTCGCTGCTTATCTTGGGGCGCCGTCAGAGCCTGGCCCAGCCTGGCTCGTGCCTGGACTCCCGCTGAGCGTGTGTGCGAGGCTTGGAGTGCCGAGCAAGGATTTGTGGAGAGGAGTTGTTGGAGCTGTGCTGTGGGGCTGTTGTTGGGGCTGTTGGCAGCTGCTCTCAGTGCCCATCCCCACAGCCAGTGCCTGCGTTTCCCCGGCCCTGCCTGGCTCAGGCAGCCGGGGCTGTGCGCGGAGTGCTCGCAGCGGTGCAGGTGAGCTGTGCGGGGACACGTGCCCCGGGGCTGGCGTTGGGGTTTTGTCCTGCTGAGGGGCCGGGGCAGTGCCGCTGCCCGCTCCGGCACAGCCACTGAGCCTGGCCTCTCTCCTTCTTGCAGCACACAGCACCTGTGGCAGCGGCGCCAGCCAGGGGAAGCAGCTCCCCATCTGCAGCTCTCCCCAGCCCGCTGCAGCGAGCCGACGCCATGGCCAGTGAGGCCAAGGACGTCAGCTGCCCTGTGTGCCAGGGGGCCCCCAAGGAGCCCAGCTACACCCTCCCCTGTCTGCACCACTTCTGCTTCGGGTGCATCATGCGCTGGGCCAAGAGAAGCAGCACCTGCCCCCTCTGCAGGCAGCACATCACCTCCATCCGCTACTCCATCTGGGCGGAAGACGACTTCCTGGAGGTGCAGCTTGCCCCCGACGCAGAGGCCCAAGCTGACAGCCAGCAGGACGAGCAGGGGGCTGCAGAGCCGCTGCCCCAGCCTGCCGTGGGACGCCTCCTGCCCGAGGAATGGGCGGCCCTCTTCAGGGAGCACCTGGAAGTCCTCGGTCCGCTGCGCTCCTGGGTGCGACAGCAAGCCAGGGAGCTCTTCGACGCTGCCTGGTGGGACCAGGACATGCTGGAGGCCACCGTCATCGCTTGGCTGTGCCGCTGCGGGCTGCATGAGCAGGCCTTGGTGCAGGAGCTGCGGCCGTGGCTGCAGGGCCACACGCTGAGCTTTGTGCAGCGCCTCATCTCCATCATGCTGCAGACGTGCAGCGAGGAGTACCTGGAGCACGTGGGCTTCCTGGAACCGCGGCCTGCCAGCCAGCTCTACAACGGCCCTGAGCTGGACCTCCAGGGCTCCCAAGACACCTGGGAGCCAGAGCTCCAGGGCTCCCAAGACACCTGGGAGCCAGAGCTCCCGGGCTCCCAAGACACCTGGGAGCCAGAAGAGAGCCCTGAGGCCACCGCCAGCCCTGCTGCCTCCCCCCGGGACACTCCTGTCAGCATGCTGCTGTCCTCCAGCAGCCCGGAGGCTTCTGACCTCGAGGAGCTGCCCAGCACCTCCAGTGCCGCCCTACCTGGGGGGCCTGGCCACCCGCCCACCGCACCCATCCCCGCGGAGCAGGAGGAGCCCTTCTCCGAGCAGCTACAGGCGGCAGAAGAAGATGCCGTGGTGCCGGGCTGCAGCCACGAGCCCTCTCGTCCTGGCCAGGGCAGGGACAGCTCACGGGGGGGGCCCCGGCGGAGGAGGAAGAGGAGGGCCGACAGCAACCCGGACTCTCCCCAGCCCTGCAAGAGGCCCCCGCGCCTTTAGCAGGGCACATCTGGTTGTCATCCAAATAAAGAGTTGTCACCCTGCCACACACAGTGTCTTGGTCTTCTTCGTCCAATCACACAGTCCTACGGGCATAGAGATGTCGAGTGGCTCAGGTTGGAAGGGACCTTAAGGGTCACCTAGTTGCACTCCCCCTGCCATGGCCAGGGATGCCACTGTCATATATGGCATAGTAATTCGTGTCAAGAAGATGGTTGATATGAATGAAGAAGGGGGAGATGTGGGAGTGTGGCCATGGGGGTCAGCAAGCCCCATGCTTGGTGGGAACATGCGACTCTTAACGATGAGGCCATCAGGAATGAAAAAGAGGTTAGAGGGAATACAGAAGGGTGATTCAGGAGACTCCATGCAGTCTCGGGTTGCTTCTTCTCCAGCCATTAAGGCATGGATGTTGCTGGGTGTTTGCCGTTGTTAGATGCAAAGTTGTTTGACCAATGCAAAGTTGTTTTGGAAAAGGACTGCTGTGGGGAGAAGGGTTTAAGAGGGGAGCCTGTCCTCAAGATGAAAAAGGCAACCCGATGAAGCTAGGGCATCCATAGAGAGTGCCAATTGCGACTCCAACTGTGCACCGGCAGCAATACCGCACCAACCGAGAGTCCCTGATCCCTATCCATGTGTTAGCTCACCACCTGGAGAGTCAAGGAGTGATCAGCCAGACTTGATCCCCTTTTAATTGTCCTATATGGCCAGTGCGAAAGTCTAATGGCGAGTGGAGGTTAATGGTGGAATCGGGGCCTGAACGAAGTCCCGCCACCACTGAGTGCTGCCGTGCTGGACATGCTAGAACTTCAGTACGAACCAGAGTCAAAGGCAGCCAAGTGGTATGCTACAGTCAATATCGCTAATGCATTTTTCTCCGCCCCTCTGGCAGCAGCATGCAGGCCACAGTTTGGTTTCACTTGGCGGGGCATTCAGTATACTTGGAATCGACTGCCCCAGGGGTGGAAACGCAGCCCTACCATTTGCCACGGACTGATCCAGACGACACTGGAACAGGGGAACGCTCCTGAACATTTGCAGTACATCGATGATATCATTGTATGAGGTAACACAGCAGAGATTTTTGAGAAACGGAAGAAAATAATCCAAATTCCTCTGAAAGCTGGCTTTGCTATTAAACAGAGTAAGGTCAAGGGACCCACACAGGAAATCCGGTTCTTGGGGGTAAAATGGCAGGATGGACGTCGGCACATTCCGACGGATGTGATCAACAAAATAACAGCAATGTCTCCGCCAACTAGTAGAAAAGAAAGGCAAGCTTTCCTAGGTCTTGTGAGATTTTGGAGAATGCATGTGCCAGGTATAGTCAGCTTGTGAGTCCTCTATATCGAGTGACTTGGAAGAGGAACTCTTTTGAGTGAGGCCCCGGGCAACAAAAGGCCATTGAACAAGTCAAACAAGAAATAGCTCATGCAATAGTCCTTGGGCCCGTCCATACTGCGCCAGCTGTGTAAAACACACTTTACACTGCAGCTGGGGAGCATGGGCTCACCTGGAGCCTCTGGCAGAAAACCCCAGGAGAAACTCGAGGTCGACCTCTGGGGTTCTGGAGCCGGGGCTATCAAGGATCAGAAGCCAATTACACCCCAACTGAAAAGGAAATATTAACAGCATATGAGGGGATACGAGCCGCTTCAGAAGTTGTTGGTACAGAAGCACGACTCCTCTTGGCCCCACAGCTACCTGTGTTACTTTGGATGTTCAAAGGGAAAATCCCCACTACACACCATGCAACCGATGCTACGTGGAGTAAGAGGGTAGCGTTAATTACACAACGGGCTCAAACGGGGAAACCCAAGTGCCCGGGAATCCTGGAGGAGATCATGGACTGGCCAGAGGGCAGGGATTTCAGAGTGCTGACAGAAGCGGTAACTGGTGCTGAAGAAGCACCGGCATACAATGAGTTGCCAGAAGACAGCAAGCAGTAGGTGTTGTTCACTGACGGATCCTGCCGTGTGGTAGGGGGCCGTCTGTAGTGGAAAGCTGCTGTGTGGAGTCCCACACGACGAGGTTTGGAGGCCATGGAAGGGAAGTTGAGTTGAGTCAGTATGCAGAAATGAAGCTCTACAACTGGCCGTAGAAATTGCTGAAAGAGAGAATTGGCCAGCACTGTATCTCTACACTGACTCCTGGATGGTGGCAAATGCTCTGTGGGGTGGCTGCGGCAATGGAAACAGAACAAGTGGCAGCGCAGAGGTAAACCTATCTGGGCTGCTACCCTGTGGCAAGATAGTGCTGCCTGGCTAGGACACCTGGCTGCTAAGGTACGTCATGTAGATGCCCACATGCCTAAGAATCGTGCCACTGAAGAACGTCAGAACAAGGAAGAAGTGGCTCGAGCTTTGAAAATTGAAGTGGCTCAGGTGGAGCTGGACTGGGGACGTAAGGGTGAGCTGTTTGTAGCTCGATGGGCCCATGAAACATCAGGACATCTAGGGAGGGATGCCACATCCAGATGGGCTCGTGATCGAGGGCTGGACCTGACCCTTGAGGCCATCACAGAGGTTACCCATCAGGGTGAGATGTGCGCTGCAGTCAAACGAGCCATGAGGGTAAAGTCTCCCTGGAACAGGGGGAGATGTCTTGGATTTCGGTGTGGTGAGGCCTGGCAGATTGACTACATGGCACCACTCCCACCAACCCGCCAAGGCAAACGGTCCATGCTTGCCATGGTAGAAGCAACTACTGGGGGGCTGGACACATATCCAGTAAAGCAGGCCACGGCCTGAAACACTAGCTTGGGCCTGGAAAGGCAAGTGCTGTGGCGACATGGTACACCAGAGAGAATTGAGTCCGACAATGGGAGTCACTTCCGAAACAATTTGGTCACCTCCTGGGCCAAGAGGCACGGCATTGAGTGGGTGGATCACATCCCTGATCACCCACGAGCCTCTGGGAAGGTTGAGAGCTACAATGGATGTTAAAATCTATGGTGCGAGCATTGGGTGCTGGGACGTGGAAACCTTGGGATAGAAATCCAGCAGAGGCCACTTGGCTAGTTAACAACAGGGCGTCTGACAGCCGTCCTGGTCCTGCCGAAACAAAACCCCTACACAGCGTGGGAGAAGCTCAAGTCCCCGTCGTGCATGTGGGGAAGTGGCTGGGGAAGGCGGTGAGGGTGGCCCCTGCCGTGGGAAAAGGCAACCCCAATCATGGGATTGTCTTCTCCCAATGCCCAGGGTGTACCTGGTGGGCAATGCAAAAAGATGGGGATATCAGGTGTGTGCCCGAAGGAGATTTAGCCTTGGGAGAAAATTAATCTGTAATCCGAGTTATGTGGTGTAGGAAGACGCTGCAGGATCAAGGACAGGTCAACTTTGCAGGGAACCGGGCAGTGCAACAGCGATGTGAGCTGAGCTGGGGCTGGTGTCAAGAAAAGCAACTTTGACTGCCCTGGGTGACCACTTTGACAGATGAAGCTGAACCCACCATGCTTTCATGTTTTTATGGACATTTTGGGGAAAGACCTGTGGAATGAAAAGAAGTACAGACGTATACATACTTTAATGGACAGAGAACAGTGGGTGATGAGAGAATCTACATACTAAACTGTGTGGGACCTGAGTGTGACACGAATGTTCTGGACTAAGGGGTGGAGGTTGTGTTGGGTCTGTCTGGGCTGGAGTCACCTTTCCCTGCAGCAGCCCACACAGTGCTGTGCTCTGCACTCAGAGCTGGAACAGCACTGGTGTCACTCCAGTGCAGTGTCTATTGCTGCCCAGTGCTGGCACAGCATCAGGACTCCTTCCAAGCCCCCAGGAGCCAGCAGCCTGCGGGTGGGCAAGTGATGGGGAGGGGCCATCGCCAGGGCAGCTGCCCTAACCCAACCCAAGGGACATTCCAGAGCACCTGATGTCACACTCAGCAATGAAAGGGGGGCTCTCGTGGGGGAGGGGGCTGTTCCTCCTGAACAACCGCTACGCGTTTTGAGGCCCTGCTTCCCAGGACGTGGCCAAACATGGCTCGTTGATGGGAAGTAGAGAATATTTCTTTTTCCTTCTCTCTGTGCTTCTGCGCTACCTTATTGTTTCTTTGGTTTCTTTTTCTCC
The DNA here is from genome assembly GCF_009819795.1 of Aythya fuligula. Classification (NCBI taxonomy): domain Eukaryota; kingdom Metazoa; phylum Chordata; class Aves; order Anseriformes; family Anatidae; genus Aythya; species Aythya fuligula. The sequence continues at coordinate 74,379,930 of NC_045593.1, read as the reverse complement.
CCATTCCCATTCCCTTTCATTAACCCATCCTCCTCTCCAACCTCGAGCTCTTTGTGCTGTATTTTCTCCCCCAGTTTAAAAGCCACTCCTCTGTGTTCGCAAGAAGTGATATAATTTGAATTCCTACCTTACTTTTGAAATTATTTTCAAATAGCTTCAGCAAGGTCTGTGGGACACCAGAACACCCAAATCATTGCCATCTCCCCTGGGTGATTGATTTGTAGCACCCATGACATGAGTGTGAAGCATTGGATACAAAATTTGTGGAAAGGTTTAGGTGAAGTGGTCGGACTTAAGTGTTTCCCCCTGCTATTTGTAGAGATGCAGATATCTCTGAGGAAAGCAAACTCTTGGAGCTCAGGCAATTTCCCAGACAGACAGCTGATGCGATCTTTGTCTCCAAAGAGCTTTTCCCCATAAAAAGAAAGCGGTTTGTGCCTTTTGCAAGGCATTGGCTTCTAGCCAATGAGCTGGTGAATGCGGAGCAGGATACGCTAGTTGGGTTGGAAGCGACTGCAGAGGTTTCTGCTTGAAGCTCCTGGCCGAAGCCATCTTCAGGAGGCGATCAATGTGCCTGTTTCCATCCTGGTGTGCGTCCCGCTAGCCTGTTCCTTTTCATTCCTTCTTGCTACTTCTCTATGGATGCCCTAACTTCATCGGGTTGCCTTTTTCATCTTGAGGACAGGCTCCCCTCTTAAACCCTTCTCCCCACAGCAGTCCTTTTCCAAAACAACTTTGCATTGGTCAAACAACTTTGCATCTAACAACGGCAAACACCCAGCAACATCCATGCCTTAATGGCTGGAGAAGAAGCAACCCGAGACTGCATGGAGTCTCCTGAATCACCCTTCTGTATTCCCTCTAACCTCTTTTTCATTCCTGATGGCCTCATCGTTAAGAGTCGCATGTTCCCACCAAGCATGGGGCTTGCTGACCCCCATGGCCACACTCCCACATCTCCCCCTTCTTCATTCATATCAACCATCTTCTTGACACGAATTACTATGCCATATATGACAGTGGCATCCCTGGCCATGGCAGGGGGAGTGCAACTAGGTGACCCTTAAGGTCCCTTCCAACCTGAGCCACTCGACATCTCTATGCCCGTAGGACTGTGTGATTGGACGAAGAAGACCAAGACACTGTGTGTGGCAGGGTGACAACTCTTTATTTGGATGACAACCAGATGTGCCCTGCTAAAGGCGCGGGGGCCTCTTGCAGGGCTGGGGAGAGTCCGGGTTGCTGTCGGCCCTCCTCTTCCTCCTCCGCCGGGGCCCCCCCCGTGAGCTGTCCCTGCCCTGGCCAGGACGAGAGGGCTCGTGGCTGCAGCCCGGCACCACGGCATCTTCTTCTGCCGCCTGTAGCTGCTCGGAGAAGGGCTCCTCCTGCTCCGCGGGGATGGGTGCGGTGGGCGGGTGGCCAGGCCCCCCAGGTAGGGCGGCACTGGAGGTGCTGGGCAGCTCCTCGAGGTCAGAAGCCTCCGGGCTGCTGGAGGACAGCAGCATGCTGACAGGAGTGTCCCGGGGGGAGGCAGCAGGGCTGGCGGTGGCCTCAGGGCTCTCTTCTGGCTCCCAGGTGTCTTGGGAGCCCGGGAGCTCTGGCTCCCAGGTGTCTTGGGAGCCCTGGAGCTCTGGCTCCCAGGTGTCTTGGGAGCCCTGGAGGTCCAGCTCAGGGCCGTTGTAGAGCTGGCTGGCAGGCCGCGGTTCCAGGAAGCCCACGTGCTCCAGGTACTCCTCGCTGCACGTCTGCAGCATGATGGAGATGAGGCGCTGCACAAAGCTCAGCGTGTGGCCCTGCAGCCACGGCCGCAGCTCCTGCACCAAGGCCTGCTCATGCAGCCCGCAGCGGCACAGCCAAGCGATGACGGTGGCCTCCAGCATGTCCTGGTCCCACCAGGCAGCGTCGAAGAGCTCCCTGGCTTGCTGTCGCACCCAGGAGCGCAGCGGACCGAGGACTTCCAGGTGCTCCCTGAAGAGGGCCGCCCATTCCTCGGGCAGGAGGCGTCCCACGGCAGGCTGGGGCAGCGGCTCTGCAGCCCCCTGCTCGTCCTGCTGGCTGTCAGCTTGGGCCTCTGCGTCGGGGGCAAGCTGCACCTCCAGGAAGTCGTCTTCCGCCCAGATGGAGTAGCGGATGGAGGTGATGTGCTGCCTGCAGAGGGGGCAGGTGCTGCTTCTCTTGGCCCAGCGCATGATGCACCCGAAGCAGAAGTGGTGCAGACAGGGGAGGGTGTAGCTGGGCTCCTTGGGGGCCCCCTGGCACACAGGGCAGCTGACGTCCTTGGCCTCACTGGCCATGGCGTCGGCTCGCTGCAGCGGGCTGGGGAGAGCTGCAGATGGGGAGCTGCTTCCCCTGGCTGGCGCCGCTGCCACAGGTGCTGTGTGCTGCAAGAAGGAGAGAGGCCAGGCTCAGTGGCTGTGCCGGAGCGGGCAGCGGCACTGCCCCGGCCCCTCAGCAGGACAAAACCCCAACGCCAGCCCCGGGGCACGTGTCCCCGCACAGCTCACCTGCACCGCTGCGAGCACTCCGCGCACAGCCCCGGCTGCCTGAGCCAGGCAGGGCCGGGGAAACGCAGGCACTGGCTGTGGGGATGGGCACTGAGAGCAGCTGCCAACAGCCCCAACAACAGCCCCACAGCACAGCTCCAACAACTCCTCTCCACAAATCCTTGCTCGGCACTCCAAGCCTCGCACACACGCTCAGCGGGAGTCCAGGCACGAGCCAGGCTGGGCCAGGCTCTGACGGCGCCCCAAGATAAGCAGCGAGGCCCGTGAGGTCACAGCCCGTTGCCGGCTGACCTCAGAGCCCAGCGCTGGCTGACCTCAGAGCCCAGCGCTCTGGGTGACCCCCAAAAACCAAAGCACGTGTCTGAAAGCACTTCCCAGACATTTGGTGAACTATAGCAGCCTTGCTGCCATGACCACTTCCCTGGGAGGCCAGTTTCAGTGGCCAAGCCCCATGTTGGTGAAAAAGCTTTTCCTCACCTCCAGCCAGACCCTGCACTGGCCCATCTCCTTGCCATTCCCTCGAGTTTTGTCAGTGTCCCCAGAGAGCAGAGCTGAACAAACACGGGGACCTCATGTGCTCCTCATCCATCTTTCCCTCTAAATCCTTCACCGCTTCAAAGCCCTCCTTTGGACACTCTGCAGAGAGTTTTATGTCCTTCTGTTAGTGTGCTGCCCAAAAGTGCACACACGACAGGACTCGAGGCCATGCGGAAAGAGCGCAGAGCAGAGCACAGCAATCCCTGCCCCCGCCCGGCTGGCGATGCTGTGCTGGAGGCAGCCCAGGATGCGGTTCCCCTCCTGGCTGCCAGGGCCCGTGCTTGAATCACGTTCAACTTGCCATCGACCCGAACCCCCAGATCCCGCTCTGCAGGGCTGCGCTCCAGCCTCTCGTCCCCCGGACTCTCCGTACAGCCCCTTGTCATGTTGCCCCTTGCCAGGCGTGGAATGCCTCACTCGCTCTTGCTCAACCTCATATGCTTGGGGATTGCCCAGCTCTCTGATTTGTCAAGATCTCTCTGCAAAGCCTTCCTCCCCTTGATGGAGTCAGCCACTCCTTCCTGTTCCGCATCATGCCTAAATGGACTCCATCTGCCCTCAAGTCCTACATGCGAGTCAGTCAGGACAACCCTGAAGAGAACAGGCCCTAAAATGGAGGCCTGCGCAAGCCCCTACTGACTGGCCAGCAGCCCGATGCGACCCCATTTACAATTACCCTTGGAGCCCGACCCGTCAGCCCCTTGTTCCCCCATCGCATTATGCATTGCTCTAGCTGTGTGCTGCCCAATTTGTCCAGAAGGAGACCGTGAGAAACAGTATTGAAGCTGTGCTGAAATCCAAAGGGGTGCCATCAGCTGGCTTCCCTTGGGCAACCAGATGGTTGGCCACTTCATGAAAGGAAATCAACGGGGGTGGGCAAGTGATGGGGAGGGGCCATCGCCAGGGCAGCTGCCCTAAACCAACCCAAGGGACATTCCAGAGCACCTGATGCCACACTCAGCAATAAAAAGGGGGCTCCCGTGGGGAAGGGGCTGTCCTCCTGAACAACCGCTGAACAAACTTGTTGAGGCCCTGCTTCCCAGGACGTGGCCGAACATGGCTCGTTGATGGGAAGTAGAGAATATTTCTTTTTCCTTCTTTCTGTGCTTCCGCGACCTTATTGTTTCTTTGGTTTCTTTTTCTCCCCATTCCCATTCCCTTTCATTAACCCATTCTCCTCTCCAACCTCGAGCTCTTTGTGCTGTATTTTCTCCCCCAATTTAAAAGCCACTCTTCTGTGCTCGCAAGAAGTGAAATAATTTGAATTCCTACCTTACTTTTGAAATTATTTTCAAATAGCTTCAGCAAGGTCTGTGGGACACCAGAACACCCAAATAATTGCTGGGATAACAGGGCCAGTAGCCTGGGATTAGAGGGCAGGGAAGCCAGGAAGCTGAGATTCCTCTCTGGGGAAGGGGACATTGACAAAGCAATTGGAAAAGGGGCACAAGTCCTCAGCCTCTGGAGGGGACTCCTGTGAGGTGTGAAGGAAACGTATCCCTTCAAGGAAGATGTTGTATGTTCACCATGTAAGGGGACCACCATGGAGAGGGGTATCCAGTATCTGAGGGAATTAGCTGTGCTGTTGCTGATTTATGATAACCTGGACAATGAACAGGTATCCGAAGATCCAGATGAAGTCAAGTGTACAAGACCCATGTGGCAGAAGTTAGCATGGAGCACACCATCATCATACGCCAGCTCATTGGCAGTAATGACCTGAAAAGACTGAGAGGAAACCACAGCGGATGAATTGACTAGACAACTCAGTATCTTAGTTTTTAGGAGAAAGCATCCCTCTGCTCAATAGAGAGTATATAGTGGGTAAACACCATGTGCCACCCTGTGGTTTTACCTGCATGATCATAGAGAGGACATGAGAAAATGGTGTGAGAATTCTGCTTTGACCCAAAAGACAAGGATACAAGAGTCTCAGACAAAAACAATTGCAAAAGGATGTTGTTCTGGGAAATTTTCTGCTCATTTCCAGCAGGCAGTCCCCCAGACACAGAAATTAATACTATGAGCAAGACTAGAGAGGCCCTGTCTCCAGCCAGGGGGAGGAAAAGGAAAATCGGGTTTATTGGCCTGTGTGGATGCAATGGCCTGGCACATCAGGCCCACAGAAGTACAAGGCTCTAGTGGACACCGGTGCACAGTGTACCCTAGTGCCATCAGGCAATAAAGGGGCAGAACCCATCTGTATTTCTGGAGTGACAGAGGGATCCCAACAGCTCAATGTATTGGAGGTTGAAGTGAGCCTGTCAAGTCAGACAATAAGACAGGGGGTGAGTGGCTTGGGTGAGTGGCAGGAGCTGCTTCTGGGGGATGAGACTGGTAAGTGGGAGGTGAGCAATGACATTATGCATCACTTACTTTGTGTATTCTTTTATCATCATCATCATCATCATCATTACTTATTAATAATTATTTTCCTTTCCTTTTCTGGAAACTCTCTTATTAAACTGTCTTTATCACAACCTTTAAGCTTTTACTTTTTTTTTTCCTCTTCTCTCCTCTGTCCCACTAGCTGTGGGGGGATGCTGGTGGTGGTGAGCTGTACTGGGTCTGGCTGGAATGTTAACTTTCCCGGCAGCAGCCCATTCAGTGCCGTACTCTGTACTTGTAGCTGGAACAGCAGTGTTATCACACCAGTGTTGTGTCTACTGCTGAGCAGCAGTGGCACAGCATTGGGCCTTTCTCTAACCCTCCTAGGGGGCGGGCAAAAAGTGAGGAGAGAAACATCACTAGGGCAGCTGACCTAAACCAATCAAAGGGATATTCCATACCATGTGGTGTCACACTCAGCAATAAAAGGTGGAAACAGGAAGAAGAGGGGAGGGGTGGGCTCTCGTTGAGAAGACGTCGGTCCTCCTCTCGAACACCGGCTGCGTGCGTTGAGGCCTTGCTTCAAGGACGTGGTCAATCATCGCTCATTTGTGGGAAGTAGAGAGTAATTTCTTTCCTCTGCACTTCCATATAGCTTTCATTTATTTTGTTTGTTTGTTTTCCTCCCTTTTTCCCCTTTTCCCTTTTACTTCCCCTTAGTTAAATTGTTTAGTTCATGGTAGTCTTTATTTAATTATTATAATTATTTCCCTTTAATTAAATTATCCTTATCTCAACCCGTGAGTTGTTCTTTGCTTTACTTCTCCCCCTCCTCATCTAAAGGAGGGGGAGTGAGAGAGCGGTTGTGGGGTTTAGCTGCCCAGCACGGTAAAACCACCACATGAGCAAATGTCTCTGTGGTGCTTCGCTGCCTGCTGTGTTAAACCACAACAGGCTCCCAAAGTATTTCTTCTGAGACAGACCCTTGCTCAGGCCCCAAGGCCAGAAATATCCTTTTCCTCTGGAGAGGCACTGCCCCAGTGAAAGCTCAGGTCCAAAAATGTGTCCCAGCATGTTTGCAGGCAGGTCTTACATTGTCTCAATGTGATACCAATGTCTGGAAATACTCGTAAAGGCGAGCAGAGAAAAGCACCCCTGCAGGAAGGGTGTCTTTCCAGGTGACCCTCACGTCTCACACCTGGGCTGCTTGCACCCTCACTCTCTGAGGTTTCTGTTCATATTCTCTTTCTTGGTAATTGGAAATTTGATTGCATTTATTTCAGGAAATACTACCAGGTGTGCATGCATGGCAGCTCCACAGGCAGCAAGCCAGCTTAATCCTGAGGTTGGCCTCAAACTGGGTTTTAGCTAGAAACAGGCAGGAGGAGACGAGGCTTGGTCCTCTTCACACTGCAGCCACTCTTCATACAGTCTCGAGGTGAAGGGCACGCTTGTGATATCTTCATCTGTCCATCCAGCATCACACAGGACTTGCTAACTCTTCTCTGGTAATATCAAACAAACAAAAAAACAAACAAACCAAAAAACTAGTAAGGATCTGGTTTGTTCAGGTCTTTAATTTATTTAAAGCTCAGCCCATGTTCAGCTATAGCCCACACCAGAACTGGTCATCTCTGGAAACACCACTCGTGACTCTCTGCTGACTGCACCCTTTGTCCTCCTGATCCCCAGCAGGATGTCACACCATCCCCTTCATCACAAGGGAGGGCAGTAATTTAATGAGGCACAGTAAAAACGGGAAGGGGGAGAGTGCCTGGCGCAGCTCTGCCTGCTGTGGTGTGCTGTGCCGCCTGTGGGTTTGGCTCCTGTGCCTGAATGTGGTGTTTTCCTCAGACACCCTGTGTGGTATTTGCCAAAGCTGCTGTGTTTCTGAGCACACAAGGATGAGGAGCCAGGGGCTCTCCAGCTTGGCTGCCACAGGCTTACAGCTGCCCTAGGTACAGCAGCAGTATTTCTGATATATATTTCCCAGTAAAATGGCTTGGGTTTGGATTCCTCTGGCAATACATGGCCTTCACTAAGGAGTGGCTGAGGCACATATTCTTTAGAGCTGCTATAATTAATAACTGCTTTGATAAACCTCACTGTATTACACAGGTAACAAAAATGCTGCCAGACAAAACTATCAGCAGCCTAGCAGAACTGAAAGTTAACTGCAAGCAGCCTGCCTACAGCAAGCCGAAGGTAAATAAGATAACTGTACAAACATCAGAAGTCAGGATTAAGGAATGAGGCAGACCCTGCTCCAGGCAGAGCTCAACAAGCTGTGCTGGCCCTAGGCTGATCCCTGCATCCCTGACAGGGGGGCAGGATGAGGATGGGGGCTCCAGGAGAGAAACTGCTGCAAAGGCACATGGGGGGGATGAAAATTCTGTTTAAATCAGGAGCTCGGTCCTTTTTATTGTGTGGCCTGTGTGGCACATGGGTTTTTTTATTTTCTCAATTAGGTAAAAAAATGAGTTTATAATCATAGAGCCATCTATGCTGGAAGAGATCTCTAAGATCATCAAGTCCAGTAATTGAAACCTGTACAGAGCAAGATGTAACTCAGGAAGGGACCATAGGAGGACGTGTGATGGTGCTGTCTTCCAGAAGATCCTGGCCACAGATGAAGATAAGGATCAGAAGATGATAAAAAAGAGGCAAAGCACCCCAGAGCTTTAAAGTGCTCTGCTTGAAACTGCATTCAGCAGGAGGCCACAGTAACACCTGCAGGGAAACCATCGTAGCCTACAGGCTTTGTCAGTAACTAGCATTTCTAATCCTGATAGATAAAAGAGTAGAAGATGGCAAACTTGCAGTTTTATGGATTTGTTGGTTTTATCTTGCATTGGCTTGGGGAAAGGTGCTGGAAAGAAAAAAAATGTTTGAAACACGGTGTGGACAAATAGACCCATTGACAAACATCTTAACGCTTTCGAGTTGCTTTCCCCCACCAGGTCTCAAGCAGCGCAGAAAGACAGGAAGGGAGGTGGGTGAGGAGGTCCTGGCCATCCGCTTTCCACAAGAATTTGCCTTTCTGCTGTGGGGGCTGGAGGCTGGGCGGCAGGAGGTCTGGTGATGTGGAGGCTCATTAGAAGTGCCAGTCACATTTTCAGCTCAGAAGAGACACCGTGGAAAAAGGACCTCTTCTGCTTCCTTGATCTCTTAGCCCAGTTAAATCAGGCAAATGGCATTCCTGGCCTTCTTCTTTCCCCGTCCCAATTAGTGAGAGTGAGCAGTCTGCCTGTTGAGAGGAGGTTGGTAATGCTTTACGATTAATTGCTGTGGTAGACATTATGCCTTTCAACCACAGAGTGGTAATTTTTCCACCAGAAATTTCCCCAGTCTCCAGATGCTCATAATTTCCAACTGAAAACAAATAAATAAATAAACAAGGCACTAAGATAACCAGTTTGGTACTTGTACCAATACCACACATCCCCAGATTTGCAAGGCATCATAGATTTGATCTAAACAGCAGTTGCTATCATACAGCTCAGCACAGCCAGAAGGAAAGCTTCTTGTCTGGTCCTGGTGGCTTCTACTAAAACCCTCGTTTTGGTAAACACTGCAATTTTGTGTCAGCATCTTGATGCATGAGAAAAAAAAATCTTTCTACTATAAGTATGATAGCTCTCACAAAATGTAGAATGTAGTTGAAAAAAAAATAAATACCATTTTTTCTGCTGATTGAACTGTGTAAAGGAACTATGGGGAAAATTTAGAAACAATTATAGACAAATTAACTCCCCATTCAAACTTTTAACCTTTTTTTCCTGTTAATGATGTTTGCCTTAATTCTGGGAAATGTGTACCAAAAATGTTGCTGGTAGAAAGAGGACTGTTTTACTTTCTCCAGAATAATCTAGGCTTTCTTCAAGGATAGCAAAATGATATATACAGAAATTAAGCAGTTTCCACCACACAATTACTCCATCTAAAGGATTATTTAAAAAAAAACAAGGGCACAGAGCCATCCTCCTGGAAGGGGGGAGGTTGCTCTTAAGGATGCCATGCAGTCACAAGGTCTGAAGTGTCCCTTTAGGGGCTGAAGCAAAGCAGCTGAGGTGAGGACAGCAACCCTTGTGTCTTACAAACAGGTCACACGCCTTTTGAGTTTCAGATCCCATTTTCATTTCTGTTAAGATGCTGGCTCTAGTGGCATCTCACATGGCTTGAGCAGACTATGAAGTTCAATCCCCAGCTCATGAGCTGGAGCACTTTCCATTGAGTTCTCCTGCAGTGATTACTTGCACATATTTTTTCTTCTCACTTCCTCTTGTTTTCAGCTTTCCTTCTGCCCCAGCTTGTTACTGGAGGGGCTGAAGGACAAGTCATATGAACCACATGTGCACATGGAAATGAAACCCATGGAGGAAAGGCCAGTGTGAGGCTCCTGAGTCCTGTGAGTGCTGTGCTTGGCTGGACAGCAATGTGCTTCAGCCATTCGCTGCAGCTAGGCAAAGGCAGTGGTCTCACCAGCTGCATGTCATCCCATAATGTGCCAGCTTACATTAATAGGACAAAAATGGTAAACTAGTTATGTGAAAGCTTGGGAGGCTGAATTTGTGGCTTTTCAGAGAGAGTGAGGCCACAGCTTCTGGCTCTGATCCACATCCTGAGATGAAAAATTGCCTCAGACTTAAGGCACCTTTACCCTGAAGAAGTTGTAATTCATTTATGTGGCATTGTATGTATTTGGGAAGGTGGAGGTTGTAAACATATCTGGCTCTTTTGCCAAGGCATCACAGTGCATGAGGTATAGAATCAAAGAACCACAGGATGCTTTGTGTTGGAAGGGACCTTAAAGCTCATCTAGTTTCAACCCCCCTGCCATGGGTAAGGACATCTGCCATTAGACCAGGTTGTGAACTTCTGTGTAAGTTCAGAGTGATCCTACAATTCACCAAAAATATTTTGGAAAAGGTCTCTGAAGGACTTGCTGATGGTTTTCACTCTTCAAGAGGTGGGCAGAGGAGAGCAGCAGGGATATCAGCTTCCTTGGAATATCGAATTGTAGAATCACAGAACCATTAAGGTTGGAAAAGCCCTCCAAGATCATCAGGTCCAGCCATCCCTCTACCACCAATGTCACCCACTAAACCATGTCCCTAAGCACCACGTCCAACCTTGCCTTGAACACCCCCAGGGATGGTGACTCCACCACCTCCCTGGGCAACCCGTCCCAATGCCTGACTGCTCTTCCTGAGAAGAAATGGCTCCTCATTTCTTCGGAGGTTCGCCTGAACCTCCCCTGGCACAACTTGAGGCCGTTCCCTCTGGTCCTATCACCGTTACCTGTGAGGAGAGGCCGACCCCCAGCTCCCCACACCTTCCTTTCAGGCAGCTGCAGAGAGCAATGAGGTCTGCCCTGAGCCTCCTCTTCTCCAGACCAAACACCCCCAGCTCCCTCAGCCGCTCCTCACAGGCCTTGTGCTCCAGGCCCTTCACCAGCTCCGTAGCCCTGCTCCGGACACACTCCAGGGCCTCGATGTCCTTCTGGTACTGAGGGGCCCAAAACTGAGCACAGCACTCGAGGTGCGGCCTCACCAGAGCAGAGCACAGGGGGACGATCCCCTCCCTGCTCCTGCTGGCTGCACTGCTCCTGACACAGCCAGGATGCCGCTGGCCTTCTTGGCCACCTGGGCACACTGCTGGCTGCTGTTCAGGTGAGCATCAACCAGCACCCCCAGACCCTTTCCTCTGCACAGCTTTCCAGCCACTCTGCCTCATGCCCACAGCGCTGCATGGGGTTGGTGTGGCCAAAGTGCAGGACCCGGCACTTGGCCGTGTTGGACCTCATCCCACTGGCCTCTGCCCATTGACCCATCCTGTCCAGGTCCTTCTGCAGGGTCTTCCTGCCCTCTGGTACATTGACACTTCCCCCCAGCTTAGCGTCATCTGCAGACTTACTGAGGGTGCACTTAATTCCCTCATCCACATCATCAGTAAAGATATTAAAGAGGATGGCCCCAACACCAACCCCTGGGGAACACCACGCATGATGTTGGACCAGTTGGATTTCACTCCGTTCACCACCACTCCCTGGGCCTGCAGAGTATATTACTGTAGGAGTCATTGCTAGGGTCCAGGGGGAACAAAGGGTCATTTCAACCCAGATTAGCTCTAGTGAAAGATCATCCTTTGGCAGACACATCCTGCCTGCGGGCAAACTCCTGGTGCTGATTGCTTTTGAAGTCCTCACTGGACATCAGGTGCTGCATCTGGGCTGTGCTGTTCCTTCAGGGCTGCAGTATTTGAGCTGGGAATTGTCGATACACATTTCCTTGGTAGACATCCCTCTCAATGAGCTCCTGTGCCTGAAAGAACCAAGAGAGGCCTTCCATCCAGAAAGCTAAATCATTATTTGAAAGTCTTTGTAAGGAACAGGACTTGCAAAACTCTTTATCTGATGTGCACATTTCATAACCTGGGTTAGCCTCTGTAAAACTGTGGACAAACTATATAATGCTGTCAACAAAATATATGTGCCCACATGAAAAAAAAAAAGTATTTGAGTTTATTGCAGAAATTATCCATGCTGATAACAGAAAAATGTTTCTGCATGACAGGATACTATAATCACTGCCTGTACTAATGAGAACATCTAAAGGATCTTTGATCCCGTGGAAATCATCTTCTAGGCTTTCTCACCCAATGTGAGACAGACAGCTTTTAAAGTCTAAACCTCTGTTAAACACGCTTTCACTAGTCAGAAATTCTATACTTCTTTGAAGTCCTCAAAAATATAAAATTAAAAAAAAGGGGGGGGAGCGGAAGAAGAAAACATAAAACTGAGGATATTTGTCATGAGCAGGAATAAATATTCCGGATACATTCCAGCCAAACGATGGATCAATTCAGGCACAGGACAAGAATATAAAGTCTAAAGGTGGGATATTAGTTATTAGCTAATATAATGCTATGTGTGCTCCTCTTCCCAGATGGATTTATAAAGTAGATTATTAGAGACTTAAAAAGAGAAAGGCAATAATTGTACATTACTCTCCAGGTAAATGCTACCAGTGAATTGTTGTGGTGGATTAACACCAGTGGGCAGCTGAGCAAATAAAAAGATGCTGGGAAAAGTCCTGGGCTGAACCAGAACTCTTTCTGGTGTTTCAGACTAAGAGTACCTACATCATGTAAAATGGGAAAACATAAAGTTCCTGATCAGCAAGGAGGTACTAACAAAGTATCAATTCTCATAGTTTTCAGGTAGAGGAATATTAGCGCAAGAAATAAGTTTCTGTATTTGATATCCAAGTATTTGTTAAATAATGTAACAATAACCAGCATAAAATAAGTCAGTGGCTTGATTTTCTGTCTCTAGAGGTAAATTCTAGGGAACACGTTGCTGCATCTGCTCAGTTTCATGTTAGGGAGCAGCCTCTGCCCAAACCCAGCTGATACCCAGAGACAGAGGCTCCAGGAGGTCGGCTGGAGCTGGGGCTGGAGTCAGGGAGTGCAGCACTAACACATTTGTCAGCCACGTGAGCTGCCAGCTGCCGAGGAGGCAGAAGCCCTTGCTCTGAAGTTAGCCTTTCTTTGCTGGGTATTTCCCACCAGAAGACCCCAAGGCAGCAGTCTGCTGGCGCTAGCAGTTCCCTTGCCATTTGTGGAGTCAAGTGACTCTGTCGTGAGTTCTCTGAGGATGACGAGAGAAACACACCCCAGAAAAGAGAAAATCTCTTGTGCTCCTGACAGCTTGAAATGTGTGGTTGCTAACCAGAAAGTGGCTCCTTACGCTAGAACAAGCTGTGAAGAATCCCAGAATGAATTTGTGCCAAAAAGCCCAGAAAAAAAAAAAAAAAAAAAGGGGGAGCTGCTCCCAGACTGAGAGCTGCTATACTTAGATGCAGAACAGCAAAATTTAATAAGCAGGAAAAAAAATATCTTCTCTTCTAAGAACTGGGCTTGATACAGAGGAGATTAGGCAAAGCTCAAGGCACCCAGCAAGTAACTGAGATACAACTTTTAATTCTCCCTTTGCAGCAAGAGTGGAGATTTAAGGCATTTTGATGCTGTGTGTGGTGGCTTTGTGGTGCTGCTCATGGGAGAAGGCCAGCAGACCGGGCACCTGCAGCAGGCCAGGCGTTGGTGTAAAACACATGAAGCTCCTCACCTACCTCGCAGAGGGCCTGTGAGAGCACTGGGGGCTCCTATTTCACTTAAATTTTACTTCAACTTTTCTGCAGGGAAGAGTTGTGTGTGTAGGAGTGGATTGACAGCTAGATGGATTTTCTGCATGCGATCCTAAGGGAGACAAGGCAAAGGAAGTTTTAATTTCATAACCAAAGGTGAAAGTGACATTATTATCTTGAAGAGAAGAACTAGTCGTAAAAGTTACAGAAGTCCAGATGCAGCTTTTAAAGACTTCCTCCAGGAAGAAGCAGTTGGATCTTTATTTCTTTCGCGTGTAACTTTCTGCACACTTCTGGTTGTGGTGGTGGTAGGGGATGTGAGTTTGTGTTTCCCTTTGCTTCCAGCAGCTTCTGGACATCTGGAGAACCAGGAGCATTGGAATACTGTGGTGACAGTCAAACGTAAAACCAGGCTTGAATGGGGACGGACATTGCATTGTGGAGGCGTTTTTCTCAGTTTATTGTTCGTTGCAAGCATCTGGCAAAGCACTAGGAAGAACAAGGTCTTTGAAAAAGATAAAGGTCCATGTCAGCCTCGAGATAAGGCTGGCATACCTTCCCTATCTACTTTATGATCCTCTCCAGGGACAGGCAGCTAAAACAAACAAAGTAAAACAAAACCAACAGGGAGGGGAATGGGCACTGGGAGGTCTTCAGATCACCTCCTGCTCCAAGAAGGGTGGGACAAGAGATAGATGAGGTTGCTCAGGGATTACCTGGATGGCAATTGGAAATCTCCAAACATGGGGACACTACCATCCTCATGGGTGATCTTCAGCCTCCAGCTGACCTTCGTCCAGCCGCCCCAGCCCTGCTCACTCACTGCACAGCATACAGGGCCTTCTTCCCAGGGCTGCCCCATTGGCATCACAGGTGGAGGTCTGCCTGCCCACTGCCACTGCAGGGGATCCCAATGGACCCTTCTTCCCCGTCCCATCACCCTGCAGTTATCCTGTATTTTCAAGGAGATGTTCTTTTTTTTTCTTTTTTTTTTCTTTTTTTTTTTTTTGTTTAAGTTTTAATTGAAATATAAACAGTTGAGAAGACTAAGAAACTTCTTCTGAAATCTGAAAAAAAAAAAGAAAAAAAAAAAAGAAAAAAAAAGATAAAGCCTATCACTTCTTTAAATATCTTATTCAGAACCAGTTTTCTGACTTGTAACTCTGTTGTAGGACCATTGGCAACTTGTGTGTTTCAGACAGAAACTTGACAGGCGACCTTGCAAAAACCATCACCACCACCACCAAAAAAAAAAAAAAAAAAAAAAAGTCCACTGGGGTATGCTGAGTCTGCATGTATTATGGAAAGGGACCTGAGAGCATTGTGAAATTTGGGAAAATCTCTTCCTTCTCATAAACAAGCAAATCTGCTGCAAACCAACATTTCCAGTTTAAAATCAACATTCTTAACTAGTCGCCCTCCCAGTCTGAGAGATCTTGTGAGAGGAATTATTTCAACTATTCAGAATTTCAGGGGAAAAAAAAAAAAAAAAACAAAAAAAAAACAGTCCCGAGGACTGGTCTGGGTGGAAAATAAATGCTAGAAATGCCTAGGCCAGTTTTCTGTGCAAAGCTGGGGTATCTTGTATCTTCAGTGCTAGGTCAGGCTGCTCAGGGCTTTATTCATTCAGTTTTGAAAGCTCCCAAGGAGAGAAATTGCACTCCTGTCTTGGCATTGTGCTCTACCACATGGGCCTCCTCACAGTGAATGGTTTTGCCTTTGTGTGTAGCCAGGATTTCATTTACTGTGACTTCTTACAGTTGCTTTTGTCCTTTTGCTGTGCGTTGTCTCTTTCTTCTCTGCAATCTTCCTCTTGGTCTCGGGGAGAAGGCAGTAATTACTGCCCTTGACCTCCTGGCTGCATTGCTGCCTGCACTACCCTGCTTGCGGCCATAAAACTGTTGAAGGTGTTCAAGGGAAAACTCATCTGAAAGTGCAGATAACAAATAACAATTTTACACAATCTCGACTAGAAGTACCTATCTGTGCTATAATTTAGTAGTGTCCTTTCAGAGAGCTAAAGAAAGTGCCTGCAAGCCTAAGCAAAGCTGTTCCTCGCTGTGGACAAGGGCAGGTCACCTCTCCTTGATCTTTGTCAGTGTCATGTTGCCTAGGACATGCAAGAGTCTTTGAGTTTTCCAAAAGTTTCTCAAAGCCAAAGACAGAGACAATATTGAGGGGTCACATCTTCCGTCTGCCTCCCTGTGTCGTCCTCTAATTGTGGCAAGCTGTCAAGCCCATAGCTACATGGTGGGATTGAGCATCCAAGATCTAGTATGCCTCCAGATCCCTCTCTGCGGGGCTGCTCTCCAGCATCTCGTCACCCAGTCTGTACGTGTAGCCAGGGTTGCCTCGTCCGAAGTGCAGGACCCGGCACTTGCCTTTGTTAAACTTCATGTGGCTGGTGATCGCCCAGCTCTCCAATCTGTCCAGGTCTCTCTGCAAGGCCTTTCCACCCTCATCTGAGTTCACAGCTCCTCCAGGTTTGGTGTCGTCAGTAAATTTGCTCAAAACACCCTCTAGTCCTACATCCAAATCATTTATAAAAACATTGAAGAGGACTGGCCCTAAAATGGAGCCTTGAGGGACCCCACTAATGACCATCTGCCAGCCAGATGTGGCCCCATTTACCACAACCCTTTGAGCCCTGCCTGTCGGCCAATTGCTCACCCATTGTGTGATGTTTTTGTTAAGTTGTATGCTGGACATTTTGTCCAGTAGGATCCTATGGGAAACCGTGTCAGAAGCTTTTCTGAAGTCCAAAAAGATCAAATAGCTTGTCCTATAGCTTTGACCTTCCAGGCCTGCACATCCACTTGGCCACTGAGTTGACAGTCACAGGTGGTGATTTTCCATAACCTTCCTGTGGTGATCGCTGGTGTCTCACAGACGGCATGGTTTCTGGATCACTTGGCAATATGAGTGGGAGAATGCAGGTTGTTGTGGAGAAACCCCTAACCACGGGCTTGTGACTGTGTGTGACCATGCAGTTAGGGAACCACATTAATTTGGGTTGGCACCAGGGTAGACCCACAGAACCCCTGAGACAAGGAGACATCTTCAGCTCTGCAGCAAGAAATGTCCCTCAGCCCAAGGTATTTGTTTTGAAGGAGAAAGCCCCAAACTCAAATTTTGAGGTTTGTGGTTAGTGCTGCCAGCCTGCGGTGTGAGTTAGGGCATTTTTTCTGCATGGCTGGGACTCAGTGCCTCTGCAGAAGGACTTGGGCATGGATTTTGTGTCCTTTGCTGGTGAGTGGCTTCGTATGTCCTCCATGGATAAGAGTTATGGCTTGGGCCTGGTCATGTTAAGAGGGAGATTTCAGCTCCCTGGGCATGACCCCATGTGATATTGCCGCAGGAAATTGCAGAGATTTCCGAATTACAGGTAACTTTAGACACAAGGCTGCCTTTCTTTGTGCTGACACATCAAGAGGAGAAGCAGGACCCATGGGGCCTGCGCGAATTTTACAAGCACACACAGCAGCCTGTTAAGAGCTGAGCTCCTGGCCTCACACTTACTGCCAGCCTAGCATGTTAACTGTGCCCCTGGTATAAATATAATTCCTCAGGTCCTGCAGGCTGGCTCCTTCAGCTCCTCTACTGAGGCTCCTCATTATCGAATCCTCCATAGGGTTGCAAACATTTCTGCACCTCATTATTTGCTGCTTCTGGATAGAAGCCTGCTTGGAGCTTCATTAACAAAGATTATCATTGTGAACCATGACTAATTCCTCCCAAAGCACTTCCTTCTCTCATGATCATTTTTAAGTTTAAAAATAAATCCCAGCTGCCCCTCTTCGCTGGAGCTTGTGCAAAGTACAATGGCAGCCTGATAAGATTATTACTGCACTGATCACATGCTGGTCTCTATCAGAGGCTCCAGAAGAAGCTTATTTTGCTTTAAGGATCAGGGAAGAATTTCTCTAAGCTTTACAGGAAATAAAAAATAATAAGAAAAAAAAAAGTAAGGAAAAAAAATGCTTGTCCTTACACTACCATACTGACTTGCTTACAGGAATGAACCTCATAAACTTGTAAAACTCAAGGGACCAAAATTTAAACAAATATTTACTTGAAACAAGGCAGAAGGAGCCGTGACTGGGACAACTGGCACTGTTCCTTCTGAAACTTCACTTTGCAGCTACCATTATCCAAACCAATCTTAACAGAGAAGGGAAAAGGGAGCCCTTTCACCTCCCCACCAGAAACCCCCCCACTGCTGGGCTGTTATCGCTAAGCTTTGTTTTTGGCTACCATTATTTCATACTGCCACCCACCCAGACAGTGCTGCTCACACAGGGATAAACCAAGCAGACCTTAGAGTCCCATTTTATCCCCAGTTCTCCACGGGCTGTAATTAAGGGGTGCTCAGGCCAGGCAGATGGGGAGCCCTGCACTGCCTGCAGCAGCAGCTCGGGTAGGATCAATTGCGATAATTTACAGCCACAGAGACCACACTGACAGACACCAAAAG
Organism: Aythya fuligula; assembly: GCF_009819795.1. Classification (NCBI taxonomy): domain Eukaryota; kingdom Metazoa; phylum Chordata; class Aves; order Anseriformes; family Anatidae; genus Aythya; species Aythya fuligula. Next base: position 74,361,940 of record NC_045593.1, on the reverse strand, counting down.
GGAAGGCAGCCTACATTTTCAGCTGCCCTTGAGGACACACTCCCAACAAGCCTTGTGGAAAGCTGTTGTTGCTCTAGGAGGTCTTTACATTCAGCTCATGACTTTGAAAAGAAGCACCAACTGATTCCTTGTTGACGCCATGGGAAAGGACACTTCCCTTCCCAAAGCAGCTGGCATAATGCCTGAAATCAAGCCAGACATCTCCTCGGACCGTAATTTCACAGGGCAATGACATGGTAGCAACAGATCTGCAGAAGGAGTTTGAAGGAAGAAACAACAACAACAACAAAACAGGCTTGTGTTCTTCTCTTCAGAGCACAGATAACCTCTGCGCATGTTTGGTCATGCTGGGAGAACATGGAGATATTGGGCACGGTTGTTATCAATCGTCTGCCTAAGTCTGAGATAAAAACTTGATGTAATAGAGGTCTCCTTCCATACTGAGGCCAATGGAGTGTTTGCACCTTTCAGCTACCACCAGGCTGCCAGAGCAGCCGCGGAGGTAAGGGAACGAGACTCCTGGAGACATATTACATACAATCGATTCTGTCAAGGTCTTTCAAAGCTTTCAGCAATTTCAGAGCACCATAAATAAACAAACACATAAATAAATAAATAAATAAATAATAAATAGTATATTTACCTATCCTATACCTAAGCAGTACATTTACCTATTTACCTTAGATAGTGTATTTACCTATCTTTACCTGTCTTTGCTGCTGATAGCCCTCCGGTTTCAGGAGGCTCTCAGACAGCTTCTGCTCTCACGTACCTTGCAAAAAGCTCTTCACCAAGCTTTCCTGCCTTTACTTCAGCTTTCTTTCAGTCGGTTCATTTGCCCGTTTTTTTCTGGCCTTTCTGCTGCAGTGTGGGAGGATGTCGCTGGAGGTTAACGAGATGCGCAGACACATTTGAAATGTTTGCTGGCTTGGACTTCTGCACCTGCTACCACTGCAAACTGTTCTCCGCTCTACAAAATGATTCCCTTTTGACAAAAATAACCAAAAGAGAATTGTTTTCAGCACAGCTCTTTCTGTTTATCTCCCCTTCTCTCTGCCAGATCCACCTCTTTTTGCACTTCTTTCCTGAAGAAGTTTTCTGAAATGTTTTCTCTCCTGGGAGGGCAGCTGGGAGGAAATGCCCTTTCAGCCCTTGGCCATCAGCCTTGCATTTCTGTCTTGGTGTACTGAGAGATGGTCGGGGATTTCAGGAGAGATGCACCAAGTGGCTTTGCTTCTCTGTCTGACACTTGAGGCTGTGCCCTTGGCACCTCCCAGCCTGTGCAGTGCAGCAGACCCTCCACACACGTGCACTTACACCACAGGAGGACCGCACTTGTGGTGGGCAGATGTCCAGCCCACTGGGGCTGCTGGGTGGGCATGGAGATCTCCTCCAGCAGCAGGAGCGGAGCTGGGGAACCCATTTCCATCCCACGGCAGGGTGTGAGGAGTCCTTCACCAGGGCAGTGCCCCTGCTTCACCAAGCTGGCTGCTGACGGCCTGGTGACACACTCCTCAGGCACCACGATGCACGCATCAGGAGGGTCTTGAGGACTTCTGGTTTTATGCAGCAGACTTGCAATACGCTGTTGTATTGTGCTGCCTGTGAAATTGACCCTCGTGCTGCTTGTACTCAGTGCAGGCAGCAGGGCACCCTGTGCTCCTGGCAGCTTTTGCTGTTTTAGCTATTTCTGTGGTCTGGGGCTGAGCGAAAGGAAGACGCCACTTCCTGAAGGCCACAGGAGGAGCCCTGGACAACCTCTGTGTGTCTGAACCCAAACAGGACGAGGAAACAGAGGCTTTTTCACCCACTCACCCGAGCAGGAACAGCACAAGCAAAGGCTTAGCTGGCTCCTTTTTGGCTAGCTTCCCACGGGAAAGCTCCACCGCTCCGAAATGCCTGCTTTAGGGGAGACTCTCCCCCTCTCACGTGGAAATTCTTGGCACATAGGGAAGTTGCTGTGCCTGTGCTCTTGCTGAGAGATACTGAAAGAGCTCCTGACGCAGGGCTTTAGGATCAAACACCAGGAAGCTGTTCTTTGCTCTGCATCTGGCTGACTCATCCCTCACACGAGCAAAGAGCTCTGCAGCAGGTTCAGGCGCGCAGAGCCATCCGTCTCTGTCTTCTGCATCAGTCAGCAGCCGAGAGGCAATAAATTCCCTCTCATGATAACACCTGGTGATTGTGGGCTTGAGGCTGGGCCCTTGGTGCCCCTGTAGCCATAGCATGGGCCACACGTCCCAGAAGTGCGGTATCCTGCCTCTGTCTGGCCCCGTAAATTGATGTTTATGGGGCCGTAAGTGGGTGTCTAGGAACCAGCATCATCTCTGCAAGAAGTTGTGTGGCATTTCCCCTCAGCTTTCTCCCAGTTTCAAACACTTCAGTCTCTGGCATTTCCTGTGATGGATGCAACTTCTGTCTCTTTCGTAACCTCCAAAGAATTTATTTCCCAGTCTGGACCAGTCTCCTCCTGTCACAGCAGGATTTTGGGTGGGTTTTTGAAGAATTGTGACTGTGGCAGCTACCCTGGCTCACTGACAGGGCATGAAGAACAAGTGACAGGCAGGCACGGCATGCTTTCACGGAATTGTCAAGATCATCAAGTGCAACCATCAGCCTGACCTGCTCCATCCCGTCACCAACCCGTGTCCCTCACTGCTACACCCACACACCTCTTAAACATCTCCAAGCGTGGGGACACCGCCAGCTCCAATGCTTGACCTCTCTCTGCGAAGCAAAAATTCACTCTGCTTCCACCGACGCTGCTGGTGCACATCTTTGGAGGTTGGGCTCAGCTGCAAGGGGTGACCCGTGTGCCTGCAAGCATCTCTGGAGGGAGCACCAAAGCACACTGGGCCTGCAGGATGTTTTCTTCCAAAAAATATTCCTATTTTTGTCTTTACGGGTAAGTGTCTGTGCTATAAAAATCGCTTCTTTCCCAAAAGTGCTTACTAGTGCTGGTAAATAAGCCAACCCCTCCCACAGGCTATTTTCTTGTCTTTTCTTCCTTAAAACACTCTGAGAAGGCCTGGGGCAGGGACATCTCCCTGTTGCACCACACAACTTGGCTACTGACTGTGTAGGAGCTGCGAAGTGCTCATGTACCAGCGTGCTGCTGAGCCTCAGTTTTTTGTTCCATTGGCACTGCTGGCTGTGGTTTTCCTTTACGTGTGCTGACGCTTTGCCTGCACACACAGATTCACAACAGGTCTCAGAAATCCTCTTCAGCATCCGTGCTAGCCGCCAGCTCCAGCTCTCCGTGCAGCTTTTCCTGCTCCACTGCTATTGTTCGTGGCATAGATAACAGTTCCACCTTTTATCTCCTGCTGCCATACCACCTTTGGCACTATCCACCCTCTTTTTTCTCCATTCTTTTTTTTTTTCTTTTTTTTTTCTGCTCTGTGTCAGCCCCAGGTCAGGTATTCTTTAGGTTTCCCTCACCGTGGGTGTCTCTGGCTGGGTCCTGGTTGTTCCCCATGCAACTGTGCTGCATGTGCCATGCCTTTCTTTGCCTGCTGCCACAGCACAGTTGTTCTATTAATGCTATAATTTTGAGCCTGATGAGGAGTAGCAGAGCAACCCAGAGGGGCACCAAGGTCCACAAGCTCCTTTTGGACCCAACGAGAACACTGATGGGCCTCCAAGGGCATGTATAGCAACCACACATGTAACAGCAACCCTCCCAGCGTGTCCTGCAATTCAGAAAATGAGGAGGAACGTGGTCTTTTTTCACTTGTCCCTTCACCTTTCTCTTTTCTTCTGCCAATCTTGCTTGCCAAAGGTTTGCCTGCTGACCTACAGGGCTTTCTGTCTGTAAAGAGCACAGATGCTTGTGCAAACCACCCAAGGGCTTTTTGCACCAGAGACTTCAGGAAATCATTCCCAAGTCCTATCCCCACCTTGTTTTCCAAACAGATCAGTGAATTTGTGTTTTGCATATGGTCACGTCAGCCCTTGGTGTCTGGACCTACCCAACAGAAAGAAATGTGCTGCTTACGGTGATGGTGCTCATCTTTAATGGGCAAGGATTTTGTATTGGATGCTAATTCCCTAGGAAAAAAAATAAAATACTTGCTTGCAGATGGGCATTGCTCATGCTTGGTGCAAAAAGCGATGGTTGGTACTGATCAGGCAATCACAGGATGTGAACAGCTTAAATATTTACCAGGTTTGATCAATGTTACCTCTATGCTAGACATATGATTTTTTTTTTTTTTCAGGGCTGTATGAGCTGGTTTTATGGAGAAATAAACTACCTTAGGTAAAAAATATGAACACAGAGCAATATTCAAGTCCTACTTTGTGTCTATTTTTAATATGCTAAATAATACATGCTGTTTATTTCTTTCTGTTACTCAAAACATCTCAAACACGCAACTATCTCCTAGCAGAAGGTCCAGATGTGGAAAACTGCAGTAGAAATGCTTCTGGCTGTTTGGGAGGTGAACAAATTTTGCCCAAGACACTATCCCCCCCCGAACCAGCAGCTTGATCTGTCTGACTGGCGATTCTGTAACGAGCTGCTCCGTGTGGGAGTCATTACAGGTGTGTTTAATGGTGGGGTGCTCAAGGTCCCACCCAAAGAGACACCCCACATCCCTGCCTCCACCCCAGGAACGTGGCTGTACGTGTGGGTCCAGCTTCGAAGAGCCGAGAGGATGGAGAAAAGGGAGCAAAGTGACATGTCCAGGGACACCTGAGCCCTTGTGTCACGGCCACGTTCCCGTGGGGTGGAAATGAGACAGAGTGGGGCACCACATACAGGCACCATTTGTTGTGGAAAGGTCTGGTCTTAATAAATACATGGTAGTAATGAAAGAGGTAATGAGTGGCAATCAGAACCAGCCACAAAAATCATCTTGTCTCGGTGGCAGCATTGAGTCTGCTCTCGGTTTCAATGGAAACAAGATCACTGGTGCTTACAGTCAGCCACGTGAGGCCCAAAGTCATACCTGCAGTTCTTTCCGCTTTCACTGTCATGCCAGGACCAAAACATCTCTTGGACAAGAGGGAAATCAGTTACACTCGTGGTGTTTTGCAGCCTCAATGCCCGATCCAGTCTCGCCCCGTAAACAGCAAGGCTTTCGCTCACTCCCACGTTGCTCCTGCTAAGCGGGTCAGAAGTGCTCGATTCATTCTCAGAAGAAGTAAGTCCATGCTCAGAGGGAAACTCTGACTCATGACCTTTCTGTTTCAATTAAAGGAGTTTGAAGTGTCACTGCATTTTCAGATCAAATAACAGGCACTGGCATTTTCCTAGCAGGAGAGAGATGGGCTCACAGCTCCCACTTCCCTGAGCGCAGCCAGCACCTGGGCTCCACCGTCCCTGACGCAGGTCAAGACCTCCTCCTTTGCTCAGGAAAGTTATTCTGAAACAGCAAAAGACCTTTGGTGACTAGATTTCCATGGTTTAATCAGTCTCAGCTCCTTAGACTGGAGCTGAGATGTTCATTTTCCCTTGCTCAGAGGACCAGGGTATTCCAATACCATTGACCTGCAGAGGTGGCATCAACACCGGTCTGGGGCTGCAGCAAAGTCCTGGTGGGAACTGGAAAGAGGCATCTGTGCAGTAAAAAAAAAAAGGATGCCATAGGTGGGAAAGGTTCAAAGCCTTGCTGATGCTTCTGGAAGGAAATTTATTATCCAATATAGTCCTGAGTATCAGGCTCCAGTTGCACAACGCCCATGGTCAGTCCCAGGCTGCAGCGGACAGCAGGGAAGGGGCTTTGGGCAGGTGCCTCCTGCCCCCACCTCCAGCCTAAGGGGCTGGCTCCTGTGGCCAGAGCCTCTGTGCTTTGGTACGGAGCTTTGAGGAGTGGCGGGATGGCCTGGGGATGCCCCACTCCCCTACCAGGTGTGCTCACTGGTGTAGGCTGCCAGCAGCCCCACCACCACCACCAGGGCATGCAGTGGAGCTATCTGCACGTCTCTGTCCTCTCAGCAAACCCACGGGGGAAATCTCCTCATCTAGAGGGTGGCTGGCACGGAGGTGCCAGGGCAATGTGCTTGCACATGGCTGTTCTGCAGCGATCAGGAAGTTGGGAGATCCTTATTTATTTATTTATTTATTTGCAGATTTCCAGATATAAAGACATGTGGGCTGTCCAGGGTTCTGTTGGTTATTGGGCTTTCCTAGAAAAATGTGGTGTGCAGAGACCCTGGGGTGTAGATTTTCTCCCTTTTGGTGGGGTTTTGAAGTATGAAGGAAAAAAAAAAAAAAAAAAAGGCAGACTGGGATAAGCTCTGGGGTTTGAGATCCTGCTGGGGCAGCAGACAAAGAAGCTCCTTCAGAGGAGAGCAAACAGGCTGACATCACAGAGGAGTGGCGACCTTGCAGTCATGGTCTGAAAGCTCTTGCTGTGCAGCCCCTCCTGCTCCTGGCACCTCCAACAAAGCAACGGGGTTTTCAGCAGCGAGCCTCTCTTGCCCCGTGAGCACTGTCACACGAAAGCATCCAACAGGAGCCTGTCTGATCTCTGTCACCTGCTCCCTAACCTCTGAAGTCAGGAGGAGAGCCAAGCAGAAAGCTGTGTCCCTCAGACCATCCCAGCTGTCAGTTTAAAGGGGATGAGAAGGAGAAAATGGAGGGGCTTGGAGAAAAAAAAAATAATGCACCAAACATTACGATTGAGCTGCAGCTGCAGCCGGCATCAGCAGCAGAAAGAGAAGCAAAAGTGCCAGGTGTCAGGATGGGAGAGTGAGCAGAGGATTCGGATAGCAGCACAGCAGCAACGGGCAGAAGGCAAGCGTCAGGTGCAGGGTGATGCTTCTGCAGGAAGGAATAAGTGTTGTGGGGTGGGTGACAGCAGGCAGGTCCCACTCGAGGAAGGTCATTTCCACGGTAGCAGTGGGCAGGTGCCAGCTGCAGTGACATGCAAATGGGAAAGGCACAGAGCTTGGAGAGAGACCAAGCAGGAAGCAATGGACACTATACAGAAGCTTTAGGATTATACATGTAGCTGGGAGAAGGCCAAAAGAAGTCCTAACTTACAGCCTCATTAGGAAGCCTGGTCGTTAACTGCACAGATTTTGCTTGGGCAGGAAAGGGAGGTGTCTTTCAGCGTCCATGAAAGGCATCCTCAGGTGACTGTGCCAGCGAGGATGTCAGGGAAAGCCAGCAGAAAAATAATTACCCCAAGCCTGCAATCCCCCAGAGATCCTTCCCTCCCAATTTAATGAGTCTCTGCTTTCTAAGGCCGGATCCCACTGCTCTCCTCGGCAGCAGGCAGAAAGGGAGGACGTGCTGCTCCCAAAGGGATGGTGCATAAATATAATAAATATAAATATACATTTATACAAATATATTTATATATAAATAAAAACAGCAGGGTGCCCTGCAGCATGCTGCGGAGAGCTAACCTCTGCAGGTCTGGGAGGAAAGCAGGTCCTATAACACTATAACAGAGCTTCTCGAGCCCCCTTTATTGACCAGTTCTTGTCCTCCCTGCTGCCAAGCCACACCTCAGCTTACTCCTTACAACCTGTTAGGGCATCTCAAGAGCAATCCCATTTCTACTGGCAGCACTGCTCTGGAGGTCAGACAGGTCTAAATGACAAATGGTCACCTTGCGTTGCTTGCTGTTAAAATAAGCTGCTAGTTTGGCTTTAATGTGCTAGGTTATGGACTGTCCTCCAGTTAGTTATTTATTCCTCAAAGCCAGTAGCTAGACCTGTCTCTGATTTTGCATGCCGAAAACGGCAACGGGAAACATTGCCTTGAAACTCCTTCGTTCTTTTTGGGCCTGGATAATTATTTATTTTGATAATTATTTATTTTGTTCCAGACAATGCCATAAAAGAAGAACGGGATTTAAAATATCACCCAAATGCATGTAGAAGGAGTCAAACCGGGATAGTGCAGGGGTCTGAGGGGCACACAAGAAGGTCTTGGAGGATGCAACCACCAAACCAAGGCAGGAGCCCAGAGAATCAAGTTGCAAATATTCCTCGGAGGTCAGGAGAAAGCCTCCAGGCCCCTGGTGGAGAGCAGGTGGGTGAGCAAATGTGAGTATCTCGGAGAAGGCTGCTGGACCCTGCTTCCACATGCGGTCCAGAAAGCCTCTGCTCATCCTGGCCTGGCACCCAGTGCCCATCTGTGCCCACACATCCCACATGTATCTACACACTGCTGTATTGAGGTCACCATTTGCTGGTGAAATCCTCGCTTTTGTTTGCCTTCTGCTGTAGATACAAGCACTGGAAGCTGCAGCATCGAGTGTGCAGTGGACCAGGGTAAAACAGGCTCTGCATAAAGTGAAAAGCAGCCAAAATGCAAGTTACCTTAAGGCAAAGAGTTAGTGCATGAAAAAATATATATATATTTTAAAAAAAAAAAGGGGGGGGGGGAGGGGTGGAGAGAGAATTGCATCTGTTCAGATCAGTGAGTTTCACATTCATAATGGTCAATGCAGGTTGAGATCCATTTACATCTTAGCAAACCCTGCTTTGCTTAACCCTGACTGTAATTACACATGATGTGTGATGATGACTTCCTGCAGGGCTGTGCTAGTCTGCGCAAGGAAGCTGGTACATACCTGCTTGAATCCTTACTTTAGGCTTCCTAGCCTGAATTCCCAGACTTCGGATCTTTGGCAGAAGGCTCCCAGTTTTTGGCTTGTGATGGAGGTCGTCAAGAAATGTTGTACTCCTCAGGGGGAGAGGACAGAGCTGGGGCGCGAACAATCCTGCCTGCTCACTGCAGATGCAGCCCAAGAGATTGACGTTGTCCCAGTTTTCCTCCTGATTGCTAATCACTTTCATGTACCGCTGAGCCACGAGCTGGAAACTGCTTCTTGTGAAACCATTGATCCAGCTGTTGGGGTCGTTCTAACATTTATTGGGAACGGAAAGTGCCAGCACCAGAAGCTGGCAGGAATTCCTTGAATTCCTTAATTCCTTAAATTCCTTAAACCATCAAGCTTTATCTTTGGCTAAAAAAATGTTGCAGTTTGTGGTGTAGCAGCTGGAGAACTGCTTGGGTTGTGTTGTCTGGACACAGTGCCATTCCAAAGGGCTGCTAGCTGTAGCCATTTCTGAGGACAGATTAATGAAGATGGGTAAAAAAAAGAAAGTGTAGTCTGTGCTCTTTACAGAGGGGTAGTCAGGACTGTGTATTTTCATTTGCTTCCTTACTTGGCTCTGGTGCAATGATACCAGGTGAGGGTGTAAGTGAGGTCGTTTCAGCAAAAAATAACGGAGCAGTGATAGCTCTGCAGAACACCTCCTGGACTACATTTCGACCAGTCTGTATCTCATGAGAGCATTGCTGAACTATTTACCTGCTTCACTTCTGCTGAATAATGTGGAAACAGGGCTCAGGGCACAACCAAACACTGGCTGAGGTCAGCCAGGACACGGCGTGTTCAATGCAGCAGGAAGGAAAACACTCCCTGCCCAGCTCTTGGGCCCTCCACTCTTCCTGCCCTGGGGCAAGCAGTCCTCTGGGGCTCTGGTGGGGCCAAGGCCAGCAGGGAAGCCCCAGCAGATCAAGGGGAACCAACCTGGAGGAAATCCATGCCACTGTTTCCAAGCTGTGTTTTCAAGGTGAGAAGGAGAGGGGGCTTGGGAAAGAGAAAAGCCAGCCCCACAAGGGCCCTGCAGGGCAAGATGACCTCTCATCTCGGCCCTGTGGGGACACAGCACGGGTGGCTGGCTGCCCGTGGTCTGCACAGGGAAGGTAAATTAGGGAAACCTCGAGGGGCTGGAAGCATTTCCAGTTTCCTGCTGTCACTACAAACCCAGTTACCAGCCTGCTGGCTGCGTGACCTTGCAGGAGGAGAGCCCAGATGGTGTGAGAGCAGCACGCTTGGGAAGCTGGTCAGCATCCAAAGCAGCAAAATCTGCTGGCAGAGCGAGGGGAAACCAGGTCTTCCTGAAGCTGTGGTTGAAGCTGTGAAGCCTTCTCCACCTGCTAGTCACACAGAGCCTGAACTTTTCGTGGCAGAGTCAAGCAATGAGTCCCAGGCACTCACAGATTTGTGCAAGAGGTCCACGGAGTGCTGATAGCAGCCTCCAGAGAAATTTTAAAATTATGGTTAAAAATAGCAGGTTCGGCTGAGCTTCCAGTTAAAGAAGTAACGCTTAAAAAGCAGCCAAGCCCCTCTGGAGTTAGACATGGGAAATATCCCAGTGCCAGGACAAGAGGCAACGGGCAGCAAGTGGAGCACTGGAGGTGCCCTCTGAACATCAGGAGATAACTCTTTTCTGTTTTGGTGGTGGAGCACTGGCAGAGGTTGCCCAGAGAGGTGGTGGGGTCTCCTCCTTGGAGATCTTCAAAAGCCACCTGGACGTGGTCCTGGCAGCCTGCCCTGGGTGGCCCTGCTTGAGCAGGGGTTGGACCAGGTGACCTACGGAGGGGCCTTCCAACCTCAGCCGTTCTGTGATTTTGAGAAATAGGAACATAGGAAAAAAAAAATCCTGCTAGGATTTGCTGAATGTTATCTGCTGAGGCTGATGGGATCAGCTGGAGGTCTTTGGCCATCACTGGTGCCCACCAGTACCCGATGCCAGCCACCACATCTGGCCACACCGTGACCCGATGGCAGTCAGTGCTGCTCCATTACTGCAGTGGGGATGAACAGCCTCGGCCAGCAGGGCTGGAACCGAGCAGTTTGTGCTTTCCCTGCAAAACAAAGGCTTGTCCTGTGGCGCTGGACCAGCTCCCAGAAAATAAGTGAGACAGCTGGTGCACGAGCACTGCTCCCTTTCACCTCCCAGCCCTCACACTGATCACTCTCCAGGCTGCACTGCACGCACCAGGAGGAGCAATAAACACGCTGTGGGCTTTCTGTAGCATGTGCCAGTGCACAGACCTCTCTGGGAGAGGCAGATCCCAGGGAAATTCATGCTGGGAGCTCCTCACAGCACAGTGGCAATGCTTCACCTCTGGCTGGCTGAGCATGAACAAATTTCAGCGTGGTTCTCGTGGGCTCCCCCATTTCCTCCTTGTGCAACCTGGCGTCACACTAATACTTTTTGCATGGGCTTCATGAGTCTCATGCCATGCTTGGGCTCGTGACCTGGCAAAGGGCTGCCCGGGTCAGTGTCCTCCTGGAGCAACAGCCAGCAGACACCAGGACACCAAGGGTAATTGTTGCTGCTTGCCACTTGCATGCTCTCTCCCTGCCAGAAATGTTAGGAGCAGATGGACGATCTGGGCAGGCTTCCAGACCTCTGCCCGTATTCTGACCTCTTGCAAGCGTCACTGGAAATGCAACGTTCACCCCAAAACCGCTCGAAAGAAAAGCAGGATCCTTTCCTGGGCCTCTGAGCTGCTCATTTCCCTCTGATCCCAGCATCCCAGTGCAAACCTGCTCCATGAAGTGCAGCCCCCTGGGAGCCATGGGCATATGCTCCTGAATCACTTTGCTTTTACTTTCCTCTGTTGCTCTTCTTCAGCATTCGGACAGCTGTTGGTATGATTAAAATAAACAAACAAACAAACAAATAAATAAATAAAATCTTTTTCCCTTGGACAATGATTTTTATTTCTAAAATTTTTAACACCAGCTCAAATTCAAGGGGCTAACCAAGCTAACGGCAGACTAATCCAGTTGTCCTCAGCAGGCTTGAAAAGATGAAACCCTGAAATATTTGTAAGCTGAAGAAAATGAACTGCAACCACAATGTCGATGGGCAGGGGTGTCCTCTGGTCTCTGTCCTTATCCTTCACCCCCTTGCTGAGGATCTGCTCCCAGCCACGTCTGGATGGCCACAGAGCTTTGTTGTCACCACCGACTGGTTTCAAAACGACACGTTGGCTTTTGCTGCAAAAGGCAGCAGTGGCAGCTCTTGGGGTGAATTGGTGAGAAAATCTCACAGGCTGCTTGCCTGCAGCCTTTCAGTGGGTTGTGCTGGCTCCCCTGGGTGCTCGCTGCAGGGTGGGAACCAGCAGGGTGCCTCCCTGCCAGGCTCACCCTGCAGAAAGCCTTGGGATGAACAGGAAGGTAGAGCAGGACAGGCTGCGGCTTTCGGAACAAAAGCACCCCTCCCTGCACCCACCACATGCCCTGCCTGCCTCCTGCTCTTTCCTTTCTGCAGGAGGGGCAGCAGGGCTCGGACACCTCGCTCTCACTGCTTCCACAGCAGGACACGGACACACATCCTCCCAGGGCAAACCGAAGCATTTTGGGGCATCAGATCCCTCCTGGCAGAGGACAGATTGCCTGGTCTCCCCCAGCTCTTCTCGTCCTGTTACCCTTCCTCCCTCTCCGGGATGAATCGTGTGCTTCACGTTTTTATTTATGAAGAAAAAGACTGATCTCTCCTTCCCAGCCCAGATTTCAAACACAACATAACAAGAAACCTCCCGGGCTTATTCCGGGACATGTGCTTGCCAAAGGAGGTGTGTGGGGGGAGAAAAGGAAAGCAAATAAGTACAGACAGAGAAAGACGAGGAGGAGGGGAAATGTCGTGCAAACCACTTCCTCTCGGTTGCCCCGCAGCCAGTTTCTTTTTTCTTTTTCTGTCCCTGACAATCTGAAAACATCATTACTGCAAGAGGCCAGGGCTCAGCCAAGAAAAGGGGCGTTGGACAAGAACAATTAAGCACTTTGGAAAGATCAGGTCTTTCCTGTTAACAAAATAATACACATTTCCTGGGCTAGTGAAATCTTAACCCTTTGGCCTTAAAATCTCTTTGTTTCTCGGCGCCTTATAAAGAGGAAGTTAAAATTTGGCATGTAGAGATACTGAGAGATAGCTACACGTAAGAAAATCAGAAACGGAGTGATTGTGACGAAACTCACCTGCGTTAGGGAGCAGGAGGATGTTCACCACCCCACAGGCTTCCTGGTGAAATCAGAAACCCGCAGCGAGCTAACCCCTGACCGAGTGCCCAGAGGAAATCAGCCTGCCAGGCGCTTCCTCCCTCTCTCATCAGCGCTTGGGTTTCCCTTTGAGTCACCCCACTGCCAGCAGCAGTGCACAGCTGAGGACAAATTTGTTTGGTTTCCCCCCCACTCGTGCCTTACCTGCTTCTTTAAAACTCGCTTTACAGGAGGAAATAGACCTGCAGGATCCTGGTGCTTCGCAGAGGGAGGTGAAAGCTGGTGCTTCTGTGAAATGCTGAGGAAGATTTTGGGCATTTGAGGACTTTGTGCATTTTTTAAAAATTCATTAAACAGTATGGGGGGGGGGAGCACAACATCTGTGAAAGTAATTGCTTTCTGAACAGCTCCTGTGAGGTTTCTCAGAAGGTGACAGGTAGGATGCCAACCCCTTCCTACATCTAAAACTCTGCTTACTGCCCACATCTGAGAAAGAGGTAGGTGCAGCGCTATGGAGTGAAGGTTTTAGGAATGACAACGTTTATTATCAAGCTCTTCTCCTTCCTCTGCCTCTCCCTCCTGCCATTTTTCTCAACCTGCAGGAGTCATCTAGGTGAGAATAATCACGATGTGAAGCATTGATCACAGAGAAACTCCTCAGGGTCTCTCTCACTGGTGCTGCAGGCATCAAAGAGGTGTAAAGCATCCTCAGAGACCTATCACAAGACTGACAGAAGAAGCCATTACAAGTGGGAAGATCAGACACCAGGCTGGGATGGTCCCTCTGGCCCAGTAAATCTCTAGAAATACCAGGGAGTAGCCTACTTGCAGTTTTCCCTTCCCTTCCCTTCCCTTCCCTTCCCTTCCCTTCCCTTCCCTTCCCTTCCCTTCCCTTCCCTTCCCTTCCCTTCCCTTCCCTTCCCTTCCCTTCCCTTCCCTTCCCTTCCCTTCCCTTCCCTTCCCTTCCCTTCCCTTCCCTTCCCGTCCCTTCCCTTCCCTTCCCTTCCCTTCCCTTCCCTTCCCTTCCCTTCCCTTCCCTTCCCTTCCCTTCCCTTCCCTTCCCAGCACTCTGAATCAAAGGTGGGTTGGACATTTATGGAGAAATTTTCCTGTTTCTTTTCAGGTTCCTGGGTTTGCAGGAACAGTGTTCCCACCAAAAGGCTGCAGAGCCCAGTATTTGTTTTTCTCTAACTGTTGAGACCTACTATGTTCTTGGCACCGCTTGATGTGTAACATCAACAGTGAAGTTCCTGTTGGCCAACATCCCTGTCTCAGAGCAGGCTTTTCATTCATTAATATCACAAAGCTGAGCAAGAAGCTGGGAGAAGGAGTCTGTCATGGGTTCAAAAAGACACTCTGGGGGATGAAAATGTTTTCAGATGGTATTTGAAGGAAGGCGAGTGGAGGCCACGTGGCGAGCCCCAGCTGGCTGGTGCCGGTGGGAAGGGGGGATGTGAGAGGAGGACAAGGGCTGGTGTTACTTGGAGAGAGATAGCCCCGCTGTGGTGCATCCTTGCTATCAAAAATGTCTTCAAAACACATGCAGGTAGGGAAGACACCTTGGGGTTACAAGGTCAGCATGCTGTGCCTCTGCTTGTGGCTTTGCTGCAGAATCAGCTGAGGCAAGGGACAAAAGAGCAGCAATGGCTCAGGCAGTGCAGCAGGAAAGGACAAAAAATGTGGTAGATTTGTGGTGTTTCACCCTGGTGGCCAACTAAATTCCACCTCACTCCCCCTCCTCATAGGAAGAGGGGGAGAAAATACAATGAAGAAGGGATGAAGGTTTGAGATAAGGATGGAGAGATTGCTCAGCAATTATCTTAGAGCAATGACTTAGACTAGAACAATGAAGAACTAAAAGCAAGCTACAAACACCTTCCCTCCATCCATCCTGTTCACCTCCTCCTCTTGACCAGCACTGAGGAACAGGGAATGGGGGCTGCGGTCAGTCCCTGACGCTTCATCTCCACTGTTCCCTCAGTCCCTCTCTGCCCCTGCTCCCCATGGGGTCCCTCCCACAGGATGCCGTCCTTCCCGAACTGAAGCAGCAGCTCTTCAGGAACTGCTCCCACACGGCTCCATCCCACGGGGTCCATCCATCCCCCAGCAGCAAACTGCTCCAGCACGGGTCCCCCACGGGTGGGCGGCAGCTCCCCCCAGACCCCCTGCTCCTGCGTGGGCTCCTCTCCACGGGCTGCAGCTCCGGCCCGGGGCCTGCTCCTGCGGGGGCTCTCCATGGGCCGCAGCCTCCTCCAGGCCACATCCACCTGCTCCACCGGGGGGCTCCTCCACCCATGGGGGGGCTGCAGCGTGGAGATCTGCTCCATGTGGGACCCATGGGCTGCAGGGGGACAGCCTGCTCCTCCAGGGGCCTCTCCCTGCACAGCCCACAGGGGAACTGCTGCTGCCTGCCTGGAGCACCTCCTGCCCTCCTGCTGCACTGAGCTTGGAGTCTGCTGGGCTGGCTCTCACTCCTCACTCCCAGCTGCTGTTGTGCAGGTTTTCTTTTTCCATCTCTTCGATCTGCTCTCCCAGAGCAGCATCTCACACTGTCTCAGCTCTGGCCAGCAGCAGGTCCCTTTTGGAGCAGCTGGAGCTGGCTCTGCTCTGGCATGGGGCAGCTGCTGGGCACTGCTCACAGAGACCACCTCTACACCCCCCCTGCTACCAAACCCTTACTGCATAAAGTAAGGGTTCTCCCTTTTTCTTGCAGGAGAGGTGGCAGACCTCCTGCAGCAGTGTCTCTGGAGCTGTTGGGGAAGCTGCAACACCAGTAAATTTCTGCCTTGCTGCTGAAAGCTGCAGGCGATCCCCTCCTGCATCACTCCTCTCCCACTCCTCCAACGCACCAGCCTGCAATGCGATAGTCTAACAAAAAGAAGAGAAGCACAATAAATCAGTGATGAGGTCTTTGAAATTTCCCAATAGATGTTGAGAAATATTTGCCTGATGAGGAGACTGAACAAGAGCATCGCCAAGGCCTTCAGGATTATATTAGAGAGCCATTTCATAGCTGCAGGATTTCACTGCACACTCAGGATTGCAGCCGCCATGCAGACCTGGGATGATGACGCTTTTCACAAGAGCTGTCTGCAAGCCACCAGCCTGGGATACAACTTCACCCTCATCTTGGAGCCCCATGAGTAAAGGAGGGGGCACCGCCTTCATGCCCCAAACCCCAGACATCTTAAAGATGGTTGCTGAAGCACTGGGAAGGGGAGAAGGTGCTGATGTGTGACAAAGCCTTGTGCCATCTACCTTCAACACATACTGCAGACGCTCTCTGATAACACCTCAGCATGGCCTCCTGCAGCATGATAACCAAAAGAAACCACCTGAGCACCATAAATGAGAAAGAAAGTGACCTGGGACTCCAGCACTGCAGATCAGCAAGGCTGTATGAGCTCTGCCAGCAGCAGTCCTGGTTTCTCAGTGCCTCGCTCTCTTCTTGCGAGAGGGGTGTCCAGAGGCACACACAAAATGCTGAGGCTGAAGAAAACAGTGAAATGAGGAGGAAGGGAGATTGCCAAAGCGCAGCAATTCCTGTTTCCATGAAGCCAACTATGATTCAGGTGAGCCTTTTCTCCAGGCGGGGCTCTCCTGCACTGTGCCAAGGAGGAATTGCACGACTGCAGGGTTGCATCAGATCCAGCCCTGGGGACACGTGTCCACAAAGGGCACTGTGGTAGTGATGAAAGAAAAGGCTTAGTTATCCAGGTTTGTACACAAACCCATTGTCTCTAGTCATTCCCTTCTCAGGGGAACAGAGGGCCCTATTTGTCAGCCTGACCCTACCCGTAGGGAAGTCAGCTGCCTCCCTGGGGTCAGGGTCAGGGACATTGCCAGAAAGCTTCCCAGCCTGGTTTGCCCCTCTGATTGTTATCCTCTATTGACAGTCCAGGTTGGCAGCAAAGAAAGAGAGGGACAGAGAGGACTTGGAAAGCCCACCTGATAAACACAATGCTCAGAAGCTGATGCCAACACAGAAATTTTGTCATTGTTTTTGTTTTTTACCACCTGGCACCCAGCCTGATGGCTGCAGATGGGTTCCACCTATCTCTAAGGGGAAAACGGATCCTAGCCCAGGAGCTGTCAGGGCTCACTGAGAGGGCTTTAAACTAGGTAAGAAGGGGGATGGGGCTGAAACAAGGCTTGTTGGAGATGTGCCAGGGGTAACAACGGCTAGGCAGGGGGATAAGGCAATGGCCCAGCTGAAGTGCATCTACACCAATGCACACAGCATGGGTAACAAACAGGAGGAGCTGGAAGCCATCGTGCGGCAGCCAGGCTACGACTTTGTTGCCATCACAGAGATGTGGTGGGACCACTCTCATGACTGGAGTGCTGCAATGTCTGGCTACAGAAGGGACAGGCAGCACGGGAGGAGTGGTGGTGTGACTCTCTATATCAGAGAGAGTTTTGATGTCACGGAGCTTGAGGCTGGGAATGATGAGGTTGAGTCCCTATGGGTTAGGATCAGCGGGAGGGCCAACAAGGCAAGCGTCCTGGTGGGGGTCTGTTATAGACTGCCGAACCAGGATGAGGAGGCTGATGAGGAGTTCTACAGGCAGCTGACAGAAGTTGCGAAATCGTCAGCACTTGTTCTCGTGGGGGACTTCAACTTCCCTGACATATCCTGGAAGCACAACACAGCCCAAAGAAAGCAGTCTAGGAGGTTTCTGGAGAGCGTGGAAGATAGCTTCCTGACACAACTGGTTAGTGAGCCTACCAGGGGAGGTGCCCCGCTAGACCTTCTCTTCACACATAGAGAAGGACTGGTGGAGGATGTGGTGGTTGGAAACTGTCTTGGGCAGAGTGACCACGAAATGGTGGAGTCCTCTATTCTTGGCAAAGTCAGGAGGGGGACCACTAACACTGTTGTCGTGGACTTCTGGAGGGCCGACTTTGATCTTCTCAGGACACTGGTTGGCAGAGTCCTTTGGGAGGCAGTTCCAAAGGGCAAAGGAGTCGAGGAAGGCTGGGCACTCCTCAAGAAGGAAATCTTCATGGCTCAGGAACAGCCTGTCCCCACATGCCCAAAGACGAGCTGGCATAGAAGACTGGCCTGGGTGAACATAGAGTTGTGGCTTAAGCTTAGGAGAAAAAAAGAGGGTTTATGACCTTTGGAAAAGAGGGCAGGCCACTCAGGAGGACTATAAGGATGTTTTAAGGATGTGCAGGGACAAAATTAGAAAGGCCAAAGGTCATCTGGAGCTCAATCTGGCTACTGCCATTAAAGAAAACAGAAAATGTTTTTATAAATACATCAACATGAAAAGGAGGACTAAGGAGAATCTCCTTTCCTTTACTGGATGCGGAGGGAAGCTTAGTTACAAGAGATGAGGAAAAAGCTGAGGTGTTCAATGCCTTCTTTGCCTCAGTCTTTAGCGGCAATACCGGTTGTTCTCTGGATACCCAGTACCCTGAGCTGGTGGAAGGAGATGGGGAGCAGGATGTGGCCCTCACTATCCACGAAGAACTGGTTGGTGACCTGCTACGGCACTTGGATGTGCACAAGTCGATGGGGCCGGATGGGATCCACCCGACGGTACTGAGAGAACTGGCAGAGGAGCTGGCCAAGCCGCTTTCCATCATTTATCAACAGTCCTGGCTATTGGGGGAGGTCCCAGTTGACTGGCGGCTAGCAAACGTGACGCCCATCTACAAGAAGGGCCGGAGGGCAGACCCCGGAAACTACAGGCCTGTCAGTTTGACCTCAGTGCCAGGGAAGCTCATGGAGCAGATTATCTTGAGAGCCATCACATGGCACTTGCAGGGCAAGCAGGCGATCAGGCCCAGTCAGCATGGGTTTATGAAAGGCAGATCCTGCTTGACGAACCTGATCTCCTTCTATGACAAAGTGACACGCTTGGTGGATGAGGAAAAGGCTGTGGATGTGGTCTACCTTGACTTCAGCAAGGCTTTTGACACCGTCTCCCACAGCATTTTCCTCAAGAAACTGGCTGCTCATGGCTTGGACTGGCGCACACTTCGTTGGGTTAGAAACTGGCTGGATAGCTGGGCCCAAAGAGTCGTGGTGAATGGAGCCAAGTCCAGTTGGAGGCCAGTCACTAGTGGCATTCCCCAGGGCTTGGTGCTGGGGCCGGTCCTCTTTAATATCTTTATTGATGATCTGGGTGAGGGCATCGAGTGCACCCTCAGTAAGTTTGCAGATGACACCAAGTTAGGTGCATGTGTCCATCTGCTCGAGGGTAGGAAAGCTCTGCAGGAGGATCTGGATAGGCTGCACCGATGGGCTGAGGTCAACTGCATGAAGTTCAACAAGGCCAAGTGCCAGGTCCTGCACCTGGGCTGCAACAACCCCAAGCAGAGCTACAGGCTGGGAGATGAGTGGTTGGAGAGCTGCCAGGCAGAGAAGGACCTGGGAGTGTTGGTGGATAGTCAGCTGAATATGAGCCAGCAGTGTGCTCAGGTGGCCAAGAAGGCCAACGGCATCCTGGCTTGCATAAGAAACAGTGTGACCAGCAGGGCTAGGGAGGTGATCGTCCCCCTGTACTCAGCTCTGGTGAGGCCACACCTCGAGTACTGTGTTCAGTTTTGGACCCCTCACTACAAGAAGGACATTGAGGTGCTTGAGCGGGTCCAGAGAAGGGCGATGAAGCTGGTGAGGGGCCTGGAGAACAAGTCCTACGAGGAGTGGCTGAGGGAGCTGGGCTTGTTCAGCCTGGAGAAAAGGAGGCTCAGGGGTGACCTTATCGTTCTCTACAGATACCTTAAAGTAGGCTGTAGTGAGGTGGGGGTTGGTCTGTTCTCCCACGTGCCTGGTGACAGAACAAGGGGGAATGGGCTTAAGTTGCGCCAGGGGAGTTTTAGGTTGGATCTTAGGAAGAATTATTTACTGAAAGGGTTGTGAGGCATTGGAACAGGCTGCCCAGGGAAGTGGTGGAGTCACCATCCCTGGAAGTCTTTAAAAGACGTTTAGATGTAGAGCTTAGGGATAGGGTTTAGTGGGGACTGTTAGTGTTAGGTCAGAGGTTGGACTCGATGATCTTGAGGTCTCTTCCAACCTAGACAATTCTGTGATTCTGTGGTGGGAAATCAAGCTGTACAGTCTGCAGAGCAGAAATGTAAGCTTCTTAGATCCTTTCAGACTGTTTTTAAATGTTTTGTCTTCCTAAAAGGACACCAAAAATCCTGCTATCAGCACTCTGGTATGTGCCATCTGCCACAGGGCCCTGCACATACACTTGGCGTTTTCTGTTTCCGCACTACAGAAGTGCATTTTTCTCCCAAACAGGTAAGACACCGAGAGCCATCACAAAGATAAAGAGCAAAGAGGTGTTTTGCCAGATTTCTCCTTTCAGTGCATGTTGGCTAGTTGCAAAGAAGCAGCACAGAAAAATAAATAAATAAATAAATAAATATGTAGAGAGAGACAAATATATATATATAAGTTTATTATTATTATTTTTGCTTTACTACTTGTCTTCCGTAACACACATCTTGGTTCCCAGGGATACAGGAATGGCACCTGAGGTCTACTCACAAAAACTGAGACTGGTCCATCTGACTAAGGTGGGGGCAAGGGGAAATCTGTGGATGTTGCTCAAGCACCTTGGTGCCCAGGGCTCTTGCAGAGCCACGTGCTCATGTGCCACCAGGAGCCCCTTACTGCTGAGCACACATCTTCTGCGTGCCCCGAGGCAAGCGTACTGCTCTCACAGTCCCCGCCCCCGCCAAGACCCAGCCCTATTTCCTGATCAAGAAAGAAAAGAGGGAGTGAGGCGGCTCCAAAGGTTATATAAATAAATAGCTCACAACTTCCTTCCCTGGTCAATCACTGGTGCTTGCTGCACTGCTGTGTGAAAGTTTCTTGCCCTGTGACCCCAATGCTCTGTCACCGGTGCCCAGGGAAGGAGGCCAACCCCCTGAGAGGTGGTCTGGGTAAGGGGTTCTCCTGTTTTTGTCTTGGAAATGAAGACAAAAGGCAGTTCTCCAGCTCATCTGAGACCTTCTCCCTGATTTGCAGGCACCCTGGCATGGGGAGGTGTCAGGTCAGTAAAGTGAATTTAAGGCATGAAAGAGCAGAGAAATAGCACTGCAGGATGTCCTGCTGCCTGTTGGGCAGGGACATCCTCTGCAATACAGCAGCAACAACTGATCTGAAGCCACTTTTAATGTCAGACTACAAATACTCCTAACTGCAAAGCTGCTTGTAAGTAATGCCAGTGTGACCAGGATAAGCGCAAGGCTTTCCCTTCATCCTTATTCTTGGTAATTCCTACTGCAGCCCCAAGCAAAAGACAGGTAGATCCTGTGCTGCAGCTCTCTAGAGAGCAGTGGTTTAGACTGAAAGCTAGGTGGGACTGTGCTGCAGCACAGTAGCTGTCTGTGTGCACCCATTTATTTGATGTAAAAGTGAGATAACGTGTTATTAGCTTGGTCTGTAGTAAAAGGACATTGCACAACATTGTTCTTATCACGGGCTGAGAGTGTGTACACTGGTATTTATGGCAGCTGGGCCTGTGCTCAGCAATTTCCCATAAAAGCTGTCAATTAACTTACTTCATTCTTGTATGCAGTCTCAGAAACAGCAGGGAGTGTGATCTGTCATTGACGGCTTGTGCAGGGTCCAGGGCCATGCTATGCTCCTAGCACGGCCATTCTTATTAAAGTATTACCACGGTAATGAAAGTACCTTTAAGTTGAGAACCAAGCACAATAACAAAGCCCTGGAGTGCTGTGAAGTAAAGACGTACCGGGCCTCCAAAACTCATCGTGTTAAAAGGATAATGTGGAAAAGCAGCAGTGGAAGAGGAGATTGGCAGAATGAAGTATGCTTTTGTTGGTCCAAAAATGGCAAAAATCAAAGCAACAGGATCTAGGGACTGGAGAAACAGAGGAGAATGAGAAGAAATCTTTCTCCAGAGGAGTGCAAGGTTATGCCTGCTGCAGATGCAGTAAGGTCTGCCCACCAGTGATTCTCTAAGCTCATGGGGCATCCTGGAAAAAGCAGGGATTACTGTGCAGGGAAGACGAGTGTTGGACAAAAACTGCAGGAGATGCCCGAGGTCCAGAATAGCCCAACAGGAAAATCTTACAACTCGCATAGTCACTGCAGCTGTCTGAGTCTTTCTTTCCCTTCTAGGTCTGGTCTAGGAGCCCTCTTCCAGAGATCCAAAGCTGAAGACTCGGGTGCATTTTCAAAACCCTGGTAGTATTTCATTTTGTGGTGGTCCCCATCCATCTCTGGGACAGTTCAGGTCCATCTGGAGGCAGACAAGAGGAAGAAGAGTCAGGAAGAAATGCTGTCTGAACAGAAGGTGGGTTTGGAGCAGGTCACCTGCAGGCCCAAAAGAGGGTTTAAGATTTCCCAGGCTCAGGAAAAACAGAAAGAATTTCTCTTCCTGCTGGCTTGGTGTCACAAGAGGTGAGGTAAAATTCTGCCTGGTTCAGGCTGCTGATTGTCTCTTATTATCCTTTTCATCAAATCATTCTTGAGAGCTCTCTGAAGCTTAGCTGCTTTTATCTTACAGCACCTCAGAAGACATTGCTTCAGCTTTATAGCCTGGATTCATGACCCAAATGATGCATGAGATCCCTATTCATGATGCAGAAGGATATTTTGGTTTTGCATTTTGATTTCCACTAAGCAGCCTCCCTCCGGAGACTCCAGCAAACATCTTCATGCAATATTTACCACAATCGTATCACTTACAGTGTGGCATGCTCTCATGGTTTTGCTTATTGACTGTAAGGGGACGCTGCTATCCCTTCACATGCAGGCCACAACCCGTGGGATGCTCGTGGAAATGCCATACCACCTGAAATGCAAGGACCCTCACATTTCCCAGGCCAGAGCTAGGTAATTAGCAAATGCAGGTGCCCGTTCCTGCAAGGGCAGAGGATCCTCCTTGCTGACAGCCTTTGCTTCTGGGCTCCTGGAGGCCCCTGTCCAGGCTGGTGGTAGGGCAGATTCTGGCAGCTGGCGAGGTGTGGGTGACAGCCCCTTGTCACCCATCAGAGGCTGGTCCTGTCACCTGAGAAGCTCTCTCTATGGGACCAGCCCCTGGTGGATGTGATCTCCAGTGCTGGTTGGTGTCCCGTGTGGTGTCTCGTCTCCTTTTGCTTCTGCTCCCCACGGTGCTTGCCTCCCACATGCACTGCACAGTGCTGAGGGTCCTCTCCCACAACAGCAGTGGCTTGGTTGCCTCAGCAGGCCAGGCCAGCGTGCTCAGGTTTCCATTAATTGCCCATCATTTGTCACTCCTTGCAGCATAGCCCTTATGGGGCCCTGGCAAGGGTTTGAAAGACCATGATTTAGCTGATCAGTTGTTATGGAAAGGCTGAGATTGCCTGGTGGAAATTAGACTCAGACTTTCCACCAGCTGAAAGTAAAATAAAAAGTGATTTTCCTCTGAACTGCAGTAGGTGTGGCAGATAGTAGCAGATAAAACCTAAACCTTGCCCCTTTGTGTGAACGATAATGACCTTTCCCAGCTGTACCAAATGCAGCCACACGTGTGGCAGCGAGATGTACTGATGCCACTGTCACATAAAGGAGAAGAAGGGGATTTTAATGAGGAGTGTCTCATTGACAGAAAAATGTATTTCATAACCAGAGACGTTATTGCATTCTGTACACTTTTTTTTTTCACTGAAAACATTAAAACAAACAAACCAAACCAGTTTAGAGTGTTAGGGATGAAAAATCTCTCCGCTTCCTGACATAGCTTTCCCATAGCTTTCCTGTATGAAAGTTTTCTAATGGCTAAAACTTATCTCTGTATTGTCTTCTTCCTTCTTCCTTATTGTTTTTACTAGTCTTTTTTTTTTTTTTTTTTTTTTTTTTTTTTTAGGTGATTGTAAATGGAGATATCTTTTGCTCTGTCTTACAATGGCTAGGGAAAGAAGTTAGAGGACAGAAACAAACTGATAAATGGAATAGATATATAAATAGATAGACAGATGGATAGGTAACATAGATCTCAGAGCTTTCACTCTGACACAGGCTGGAGTCATAAGAGACATGAGAAAACATGCAGAAGAAATAGTCAGTTGAAGAGAACTACACTCCAAGTAATGGCTAAGTTAAGAAGATTTTGTGTAAAATGCAGTGATTAAATTATGTACACGGTGTCATAAAATGGATATTGTTGAGAGAACTGCCGGAGTGAAACAGATTTCTCACCATGGCTACGTACAATCTGAAACAGGCTTTATTTTAAATGGGGCTCCTGAATCAAACACACCTCTAAATGGACCTGATTTCCAGAACCACGCAGACCTGCTATGCCATGGACTTTGGCTTATGCTACCCAGCGTTACTGTCAAATTGTGTGGGTAAACCACACCACAGTGCAGCCCAAGTGTCCAAAGGCTACATAGGATTAAAGTAGAGGCTGCAGCAACCTCAGGTTGTCCTGGGAGGCGTGACTTTTCCTTGATAGATGGGCAGAAGGAGTACGGCACACCCAGGGGCAGACATGGTCCTGGTCCAGTCCTCTCTACCCTGAAGAGGGAAAATGTCCCCAGGGACCTTAGCTTGCCTTCGGGGTGTGGAAGGATGTGGTGGCACCATAGCAGAGAAACTCCTCTCTGGCCAGGAAGAGTTACAGCAGCTGATACCGAGTGCCCTCTGTGGGGGTCTGCCAAAATGTGTTATGAGATGAATGGTGGAGGTGCACATCAGGGAGCAGAGGAAAACTGAAGCACAGAGAAGACAAATGCCCCTGCCAGCCCAGAAGCAAAGCTTGTGGTGATACGAGCAACCCCAGTGCTGGAAAAGGCTCTGGTGACAGTCACTGCTGGAGTCTCACCAGAGGTTGGAAGAGGCAGCTCCAGGAGTAAAAATTGCCAGGGGGCAGCTGCTGTCCTTGCTCAGTCACGTCAGAGCTCAGGACTTTAAGGTAAAGATAGAGATTAATTGAACCACAAAGTGCATGAATCTCAATGGTTGTGCAATCTAATCGTGGTAATAAAGAAAGCCTGCGCAAACATGATATGACAATTCTGTCATCCCTCCTGTCGCAAGCACACGATGAATCAACACCCACTTTGAGTTTTAAGGTCATCAAGTCTATGTATCCAGAGCAATGGATCTCAAGGGTAAAACCTCCTACATGTACCAAAACACAACACCCAGCAAGTCCTTGGCTGCTCAGCTAATGAAGTTCAGCTACACTGAGCATCCCATCGCCAATTCTGTTTGCTGCAAATTTTCTATCCACCCCATCTAGTTCAACTTTTTTTTTTTTCCCTTTTTCCCCTTTATGCACCAACTTTCCCCCTGTCAGATCCTTTTTGCAAACCCCAAACTAGCTGTCCAGTGCTAATTCCCTTTGGATAGTACCAGACCCAGCTGTCATGTTTCCTTGTTACCACAGATACACCCTGGAACTCTAAAATAGAGAAGAAATAAAGAAAAGCAGGATATTAAGGAGCCATAAACTCCACAGGAATACAACTCCACAATCTGGAGTATTGGTGGGCTGGCTCCTACTAGCATCACAGGTGTTTTGTGCAGCAAGGCTAAACCCAGTAATATGAAAGCGTCAGAGAAATGGAGTGAATAAAAACAAAACCAGACGTGCCTTTATGCTCTTTTATGTTCTTGCTTTTATGTTCTGCAAGTGTTCATTTCCCACTCTGCAAGTGCTCATTTCCCATCCTTTAAGCTACCTCCCACCCCACTTTCCACCATGCAAACCAAAGAAAGGAGCAGATTGAGTGTTTCTGCCTTTCTCTGGCCAAGACACAAGCAAGCCCTCTAAATCAGATATTTCAGCTGAGAGGAAGACTTGGAGGAAGTCCTATGCCCCCTGAACTAAACTACACATACACAGGCATACATAGAGGCATGTATGTATGCATGCCTCCCCAAGCCACTGCAGGTCAAAGATCTGAAGATGCCTTCTCCAGGTGCTTGCTGTGAACCACCAAACCCACATTGACGCTATTCTTCTGACTATGAAGCTCAAAACAAACTTCTATGGGTGGCGTGATGTGGTGTGAACCTCACAGAAGTGTTGCCACCCAGAGCTACACCAGGGCACGCTCCCATGCCACAGCTCGCACCCTCGGCCAGGGTCCTGCCTGTGCCAGCCCACTGCTGAGGGCTGACACCCACCAACCCCACTGGCAGAGCCCAGCCTTGGCCATGAGGCTCTGCTGTTCCTGCCCTTGGTGGTGGCCTCCTGCCAGCGCAATGAGACAGGCAAGATGGGGCTCAGCAGGCAGCCCACATAGGATTCACTGTGAGACTCTTCTTTGTTCTTATCCTTATTAATATCTTTTTTCTTTTTTTTTTTCCTCTGGTGCAAGCTCATCCAGCACAAGTGTGAGGGACTGTGAAGGAACACAGTGAAAATGGGTTCATTTTGCTTACACAAA
Source organism: Aythya fuligula (assembly GCF_009819795.1). Taxonomy (NCBI): domain Eukaryota; kingdom Metazoa; phylum Chordata; class Aves; order Anseriformes; family Anatidae; genus Aythya; species Aythya fuligula. The sequence continues at coordinate 74,335,820 of NC_045593.1, read as the reverse complement.
GCAGTTGTTCTTGAATCAGAGAAAGCAGTCGTTCAAATCATGGTCACGGGGGCAGAACTGCAAATAGAGGCCATTTTAGCCATAAAATATGGAATTTATTTTGGCTTTTCCTTCCAGGGGGATTGCACTGCCCACAGCCTTGTGTGCACCACGTTGACAGATTTCACAGGCACTGTTTTGCCCTTTGGCTTCTCTTCACAGATCTCAGCCCTGCTCTTTTTCCAGGTCTCCGTAGATTAAGAAATGGCGTAACTGAAAAAAAAATCATACAATGAAACCAGGGCAAAACTCCTGAACTGACATTGTGAAACAGACTTAAAGCTTCCCTAAATCCACATGGATTCAATACAAGCACAGCCCTTGATTTACATTGAATTTGGAGCAGTCAGCTTCTTGGCGCCTCCCAAGAAACATCGGAGCTGGTTTCGGCAGAGAAGGCCCAGACCTGAGGGCATCTCCACAGGATGACTCCTGCATGCCCAGGATGCCAGCTTCTGTAGGGACAGCCAGCTTTCCTTGAAAGCCCTGTCCTGGAGGACATGGGACTGGTGTCCATAAAGTGAATTGAAGCCAGCTGGGTTGGTGCAAAACTGATTAGGCCTGAGCAGGTGTGGCCCACACCTGCTGCCACTGCATCAGAGCAGCTGCTCACCATGGAAATAACATCTCCTTCAGCTGCAGGACCTCATCAAGAGCTGGGGCCTGCATTTGAGGAGCACCTGCAAAATGTATGGAAGGAAGAACAAGCCTGCTTTTCCTTTCAGATACCCTCTGGCTCAGAGTGTGCTCTGTGCTGGCCACTGGAAAGGCCTGGCACTACACCACTTCCCTGGGCAGCGTCTTCCAATGCTTGACCACCCTCTCCATGAAGAAATTCTTCCTAAATCCCAATCTAAAGCTCCCCTGTTTTAACTTGAGTCCATTTCCTCACATCCTATCGCTTGCCACCTGAGAAAAGGCCTACACCTCCTCCTGCAACCTCCTTTCATGTAGCTGTAGAGACCGGCGAGGTCCCCCCTCAGCCTCCTGTAAGCCAAACTGCTCCTCTTGTGTAATGGGCTACAATTTCCTCCATCCCACAAAAGTTCTCCATTTCAGGTATATTTTAGGATATCGGACAAGCAAATACACCGTGAATATGTATCTGTTCTTCAGCCTTACTCCAATTGCTATGGAAGGAAGACCACGACACAGTCCCAGTGGTGGGGAAGTGCATGCCAGGAGAAAAAAACACTGCTGGTGTCCCCCTTCATGTTCTTCCCAGGATGAAATTCCTCACACCAGGAGGAACCTTTGCCAACGTTTTTGTCAAACCTGTGCCAAAGCTTGTCAAAATGCAAAAACTCCCTCACCTTCACCAAGGAGCACAATTACCCTTTTATCCCTATGAGCATGTGACCATATGAAAATGATCAATTTTCACCCTTCCAAACTCTTTTTTTATTTTTATTTTTATTTTTATTTTTATTTTTATTTTTATTTTTATTTTTATTTTTTAATACCCTGCTAAAAGACAGGTATGGGAGTAGTCAACATGGAGACAAACCTGAAAGGGATACAACTGCTGGAGGGGACACAAGTGGCAGTCCAAAGGTGACAAACAGCTCAAGGACCTTGGGAGCTGGGCAGCCACCATCCACTGGGCCTGGCATGGTGGTGCAGCAGGATTCACACAGCATGCGTGGTATGGGGGAAAAATAAGCAGAGAACATGTCTCTTCTTCAGGTAGGTGGGAGGATAACTGCTGTGCACTGCCCTGCCTTGGGGCAGTCTCCCCAGGCTGGGGTTGTCCACGGTAAGACAATGGGTAGGCACCATCGCTCAGCTAGCTCTGCTCCTCAAGTCCTTGCAAGCAAGAAAAGAAAATACAACTGAAACTTTTACCCCTTCCTCTGCTGAGGTTACGGGACCATCGGGGGACAGCACCACTGTGGTTGCTTTGCACAAGAGCTTGTTGTCCCACACCACATGTTTGCCTGCACAGCCCTGTGGGCTCCTGCACCCTCCACACTGGTGAACACACTCCTCCAGGTGCTCTGAAGCACTGAGAAGAGACGAAGCTCTTTTTAGGGACACATTTGACGTGAAGAGTGCTTTATCTGTGCTAAAAGTACCTAATAATAAAATACCTGAAGAGAGGTGTTTATATAAATAGACAGGCTCAGCTTTGCACAGGGAGCATCTTCCCTCCAGAATTTTAAGTTGTTAACCTGCTGGATGGCCTGAAATGGTCTTACAGTTCAGAATAAACATTACGACAGAGAAAGCAGAGAGAAAGCCAAAAGCCAGAGAAAAGCAGTCAGCCCAGTAGGCAGCTCCTGCAGAACACACTTCTCAGCCTGCCAAGCTGGGTCCTGCTCCCAGGTTGGTGATGGGCACCCTAAAATCCAGGTGCATGTCTGAGCACATCAGGCAGATGCAAGGAGCAGGCTGGGTGACCACCAGCTTGCACTGACTGCATTTACCAAACACTGCCTAATCTGTATGCTTCCCCAAACCCTGGCATTTTATATGCAACCAAAACCACGAAAGAGCAGCAAAGGCTCTCAGTAGCTCCAAAAGGTGGTTGTGTTTCTGGAGATGCAATTTTCTCCACTTTTTTTTTTTTTAGGTCAAAATTTTGACTATGTGTATTATCCTAAGTCCTGCCCATTCACTTGGACCTTAGGAGGGAGGGGAGGGAAATAGGGGATTTCCAGACTTCTGGAGAACAGCAGCCTTACCAACTCCTCTCCAAAATAAGCATGCTTTTGTTTCTCTTCTTAAGTGAAACCATTTGTTAGATTACTCACCGCAGTGGATTTTAGGGGTGCTCATTACTTCATAGGAAGAAATCTCGGGAAGAAAAACCACAAGGAGGCTGAGGTATTTCCTCTCTCAGGAATCAGCAAACCCCCCTCTGCACTTCGACATGAAGATAAAAGCACGAACACCACATTTGTGCACTAAGCCCTCTCGAGGCACCAACATTATTACGGTTGCACCACCAGGAAATTTCACTACCTACAAAAGCACAGAGAGGTTTTCCATGGCCATAATGCACAGGCAGACATCAATGCATGGAAGGGATAGGAATATGTCCAAGCACCTGGCAAGGGGATGCCACCAGCATCCCTACCAGGGTGGTGTTGACAGGAGCATCAGGCTGGGATGGTGTGAGCATCCTCCCCAGCAGAGGAGTGGAAGGCTCCTGGCATGTCTCTGGGGATGTACAGACCCTGGAGGAAGGGGGCACCAAGGAGGCAGCTGTGTGGCCTCCGTGGGGGTTGGGTTAATGCTGCTGAGCACCGCTGTTTCCAGCACAGACTGCAAGGAGGAGGTGAGCAGCGTGCACGCCAGAGCAGCTGAGCAGGGGCTGCAGAGTGCTGTCAGTGGACTTCCCCTAAATGGCACATTGTTAGGTCTCGCGTCGCTGCCACAAACCTCAGTCCCTGCAAAAAAGTTTCCAAAAGCCCCGTTTTCTGGCGGTGGTATTACCTTCTTCCCCTTTCAAAAACAAAATAGCAAAACAGATCTCTGTGGCATCCAGCCTGTGGGACTGAGCATCCAGCACTGCTGCGACTTCTCTGAAATGAACCAGACGTGGCAAAGGCTGCATACACCGCAGCTTCGCTTGCTGAGAGGCGAGGACATGCCTCTCCCCTGCCTGGCCTCATGGGACAGCCCTGCAAGTGAAGGAAGGTGACAAAAGAAGGGCCATGAGCAGGCAGACTTGCTCCTCCAGCCTCCTCCTGTCGCTGAGACACTTGGAGAGCAGGCAGCTGATTTTGGGTGCACCCTGCCACAGGTATTGCCTTGGGGAATTGCCACAGGTTGGTGTCAAGAGCTCAAAAAAAAACCAACAAAACAAACAAACGAACAAAAAAAGCCGAACAAAGAGTTAGAGGGGACACCAGACTGCGAACAATCACCATGTTACAGGTTTCTCCTCTCTTTTGCACAGGAACAAGGAAAGCAGCAGAGGAATCCAGCCCTGTGGCTGCCAGACAAATAAGGCAGCCTCCCAGGATTAGGACAGGCAAGCACACAAATCAAAAACATTCTTCATTTACTTAAGTAGCCACATTATATATTTATTAGAAAATGAAAGGGAGGAGGTTTATTAACAGGACATTTTCTGTTGTTCCTAGTTATATGCACAAAAGTATGCACCAACAAGCATGTAATTTAAAATTGCATACAAAAAAAAAAAAAAATGAGGGGAAAAAAAAGAGTTAATATGAAAGTCAATACATTTAGCTTGAAAGTGAATATATTGCATATAGGTACAATATTCTAGTGGTTAATGCTGCTTAGGTGGCTGAAACCTAAACCTAATCCAATGCACAGCTTGAATTCCCAGAGGCCAGAGGAGGAAGGTGGTGGCAGGGGAAAGGTTGGAGAGGCAAAGGGAGAGAGAGGGGCAAAGAGAGGCATGCTCAGTGCCAAGGGCAGCGCCTCAGTTCCCTCACCCTCAAAAACAGCGACTCTTGCCCAAAATGCAATGAACTGACACAGAACCTGTGCCCGGGTGGGTACGCTGGGGTTGCACAAAACACACTCTGTTTCTTTTTTCACCCAGTTATTTCAGGAGTGGCTCACGGCCGATGAGTGCAACCATCACCTCATTTGCATTGTTTCCTTCTCAGACCAAGAAGGAGACAATTTTTGGTTCGGGGTGGTGGGAAGCTTTCCCCCACTTGCGCTGAAGTGAAATTATTTCAGACCCGTGATTTGAATACCCAGAGAGAGCACCGGGTGTTGTCCTCCAGCTGAATGCACCTCTGCTCTGTAGCAGGCAGCACGGACCCGGCTGTCTGTGTGGCACTCCTGAAATGAACGTGGTTTTATTTGAAGTCTGGGTGTCATGGGAGAGCCGGGAGTGCTTTCAGTCCCGGTTCTCACCAGCAGAAGCTGGAAAAGCAAGAGCCCAAGCCCTCAGATTCCTTAAACAGCTGCCTGGGAGAGCTTGCACAGGTCATCAGGTTAAAGAAACACCACTGGGAGACAAACTATGCTACCAGCCTGTACAAATGAGAACCACGGAGCTTTAGAACAGAGGTTGAAGACCTCTGAAGGTCTGTTCAGCCTGAAGGTTGAAGAGGATCGTATCCATGTACATAAATACCTGAGGGGATGGAGCCAGGGATGCTCATCACGGGCTATTTGGTGCTGTTTGCGGAAGCAGGGATTATCCTCCATTAAAGAGTCTGATTCTCAACGATTTTAAGAGGATTTAGTCAACCTGACCAAACTCAGGTGTGTAGTGATGCACTTTTTTTTCCCCTCAAAATACTGGGTTTCAGCTAAGTATGGAGAAAATAGTCCAGGAGCATGATTCAGGAGATGGGTGGCAAGGACTGCTGTCTGCAGTGAGACTTTCCGAACAACCTGCTTATCTCAGAACAAATGCTAAAAACAAAGGCTTTATATATATACATATATATATATATTTTTTTTCTTTTTAAACACTTCCCCTCTGTTGCTGCCTTGGCAGGAGCCAGAGCCCAGCAAGGGACTGCCAAGCATGTGCCAGGCTCGCACCTCCTGCACCCTGTGGTACATGGAGATAACATTCACCAGCCACAAGTCAAGCATGTCCTTCAGTGCCCTGGTTTTCCCGCACTGCTAACAGCAGGGAGGAGGTGGACATTTTCTTTTGCTGAGACGAAGCTCATTAATCCACTGATTGCAGAGCTACAGAGGGAACAAACGACTGCCGCAGATGCAGCAGAAAAGGCCGCAGCACAGACCGGGTGAAAGCAGGGAAATTCTGGTGCACACCAACGAAACAACAGCACTTTGGTCCCTTCAGACACCTCATGACCTAAAACAGCCCCCAAAAATGAGGAAAAAATGCATCCAGCCTGTTTGAGATGACAGCACCAACTTCCTGGGGAGTGAGAAGCTCAAAACAATTTGCAGCCAAGAGGGTTTGGGCTGCATGGCAGAGATTCTGCTAAAATCAGCGTTGATCCTGTGCACGACTGGAATTTTTCATGCTTTACAGACACGGCTTCGTTGTTTTATACGTTAATACAGAATGGGCCCTGCTGTTCAGTAGCAACAAACCCCCTGAGGCAGAAACACACCAGCTTCTCTCAACAGAGGGCTGGAAATGCCAAATCTCACTTCTGGCAGTCCCTTCAGCTATGGTTTCAAGCGGAGTGAAATCATCTCTCTGGCCATCACCTGCTGCGCACAAAAGCCATCTGTTTGGGAGGCAAAGCAGGGGGATATCGTGCAGTTGCATTCGGGCTGCCCAGGGGCTGTCTGCCTTTACAAAAGTGCCACTGGATGTCAAACACGAGTGCTCGCTGCTGGCAGGGGCAGCGCAGATCGCTGCTGGTGGCAGCCTGCGGGCACACCAGGCGCCTTGCATCCAGAGGCAGTCGTCCTCGGCCACGTGCTACACAGCCCTGCCTGAATATCGAGAGGATGCCGCAACGAGAGGGTCTCGGAGTGGTCTGCAACCCAGAGACAACAGCTGGAAGCTCTCACGTCTTGGTGCTCCCAGCCCCACCAGCTGGCTTTCCTCCTTTGCCAGCTGTAGACCTCCAGGCGCACGATGCAGCCATAAAGCAGCTCTCGCCGAAAGCCCTGTATAATTCAAGGGGGACATGGCATGTCCTAGACAGCTAGCCTTGAACCCTTCAGAGGTCTGAGCCTGTCTTTAAACAAGAAACGTGCAGAACATCCCTAAGATTTCACCTCTGGTTTTCTTCCTCATTACCCAGCATGTTGCAAAAGCACCCAGATTTGTCTATAATTTGTCACTCTTAATTATTAGCCATAGGCAAACAACACTACATGCACTTCAGCTCTCTCTTCCTGTTCTTTTTCCCTTTCCTTCACATTTTCATCCTAGGGCAAAGCTCCTTTACAAAGATCTTCAGGGACAAGACAGTTGTCCCACGGGGGAAGAGCAGAAGTCACCAAAAATGAACAGAAGGGAGGCAAGAGGCAAAGTTTGTTGCTCAGGTTTTGTGGGACTGCCAGCTAAGAAAGTGTGAATTCTGCCTCAGTTATTGAGCTCACCCAAAAGGCTTGAAGGATTAAACATTGTTCAAAATTATGAGAAAAGAGTCCAGAAAAAAAAAAAAAAAAAAAAAAAAAAAAAAAAAAAAAGGCATTATCCTTAAGGCTTTCCTTACTGAAAGACCAAATGAAACTGACTACAAGGCCCAGTGGCTCAGGATTACTTGGTTATAATCTGCTGATGCTTAAATTAGAAAAATAATTTACCTGTCTGGTCCACCCACAGAAAATAATAGCTTTTGTTTGTTTGTTTTTTCCTTTGGAGAATCTTCAAGACATCTTAATTTTATTTCTTTTCTTTTGAGTGCTAATTATATACTTATATATAGCTATATATAATTGCATATATGTGTATAATCATAGTTATACATAAGTGAATGAATACAAAAATAAACTAAGTTAGCTATACCGACTAAAATCACTAAAAGTCTTCACAGTTCCCCCGTATTTCCTTATTCCAAAAGGGTTTGTGGCCATTTCTGAGTGTGTTGCTGTGTTTTATACAGGTCCTGTTTGGAGCCTTGTGTTGCCTCAGCATTCAGGTACCAGAGGAAGGAAGCAGCCACTGCCACCAGAAGCAATTTGCTGCTGAATAAGTAAAAACAAACACTTCCAGGCGACAGGCAAGCCTTGGAAGAGGAGGAGCTACTCACTGCATGGTAGGGCAGGGGGAAGGGAAGTGCTCTGCAGTGACTGAGTTTGCTGCAGTCCTGTCAGCAGACCCAAATTTAGTAGGCCCGGAGGACTTAGACCCAAGTCACGAACAATAACTCTCTTCATGTCAAAGCCGAGTGACCAGACCTCTTCTGACAGCTCCTGTCTCATGCTTCCAGTGGGCTCGCTGGCTTCCTGCACAGCCAGACGAGCGCTGGAGCCTGACCTCTTCCACTCGCCCACAGGCATTAACTCCAGCTGGCACCAGGCTGGGATGGGGCCACAAAACCAGTCTGGGCGTGGTTTTGTTAGTTTTTCCTTAAGAGCACATCCCCGATCACCGATTTGAGCCACCGCAGAGTTACAACACCAAGCGAGGAGCCATACATACCTCCTCCAAGGCCAGCCTGCATGTACAGTCGGTGTGGAGATTGCTTTCCTAGGGGAAGCTCCCCACCCACCCAGACACGCAACAACATTTGGCATTGTGAAACAATTCCGACATGGGATGTAGTTTATTCCAAATGAGCATGTTTTCTCATCATTTAAACTTATACCTTTACTCTGAATGTCTAAGTTGTAGACTCACACGTGACAAACTTCATTTTATGCATTTTCAGACCCAAAATCTGGATTGAGTTTGAAATTATTGCTATTCTACACATTGCTATCCTCTCTTTCAAGTGTTTTTATTTTTCAGACATGCTTAAAAGTCACTCTTAGGTACTCTACAAGAGCATTCGAGTCACTTTGTAGCACTATGGAAGTTTCTTTGTTACTATATGACACTGTTGTTGTCCACTTTTTAAGCTCTTGAGAGACAAGATTAACCAGAAAACGCCTGGAGCTCAGACCTACCCTAAAATGAGGTAAGAAAATAATTGTGTGAGGAGTAAGAGGCCTTTACAATGAATGAAATAGCTTTCAGAAGTGATATGAAAGCAGATGGATATAAGCAGGCATCAACTGTTCAAACCCTGAAAACAGGAAATGAAGGTAGTCAGCACTATCAGGAGACAGAAGAGTGGCAATGAAAGGAATTCAAGTGGGAAATATTTCATTTGAAAGCACAGAATAAAAGCCAAAGCATTGCTTAATAGGGAGGAAATTAATAAAAGGACTCAGAAGAGGGATTTAAGTATTGTGCTGTGTGCTGTGCAGCTGCACTGAGCACGAAATGCATTCAGGAATATATGTGTTTCTATAAGCAGTTATCAAACGATTCCAGGGGTGTTTGTTTCCACCATCCCTCCCAGACTCCAGCAGCTCTGTTGTGCACAGTCTCTTATTAAGATTTGCATGAAAACTGGTATTAGAGGATGTATTAAGGAAAAGAAATACCAGTCCGATGACAGCGCAAGCACAGAATGCTTTCTCAGCAGTAGTGCCTCAAAGCGAAGTATGAATGCTACTGCTCAATTTCTAAAAGTTTTATAGCAAAGACATCTATCTATAAAGCCTTAATCTAGGCTGATTAGTGACAATAGATAGTTTTCTATCTGATCAGTTATGACGTTTCCATACACTGAAGTTATTCTATAAAAACCTAAGGATAGCTCAAAAGATTTAGGCACATGAAAGGTAATTTCAGCAAAATGTAAAATCCAAAACAGATGGCATAGGTGTAAAAAAAAAAAAAAAAAAAAAAAAAACACCACAGCACTCTCATTTATTGCAGTGAAGATGAATTAGAAAAGAAACCCATTAAAACTGTCATAAACGCTTTAAATCAAAGCTGCCTTTTTACAATGCCATTGAACAAAATGCAAAAAAAAAATGTATTCCAAACATTGTATTCAAAATTTATTTTTAAATAAAAGAAAAACAAGACAATGATTTTAAATAAACATGGTACATTCTACATATCTGTATATCAACACAACTTTACATTAGCCATTTTTAACTTTTAAAAGATCTGTTGCAGCATCTTCTACAGCATCTGACAGTGTTGGTTTCCATTCCATAATCAACCAGACAATACTCAAATTAAACTATTTGCTTAAGCTTCAGTTTTCTTGACCAAAGATGGCTCTACTAATACAAAAGCACCCGTTAAACAGTTATCCCCACTTACATTTTTAAAATGAAGCCTGTTCAGCCTTTTTTGGTTTTCTGTTCCATTGCCTGCATAGAAATCAGCATAATGCTACGTTGCAAGCTATGCTTCACTTCAACAGCGCAATGAATTGCATCGAACTTCATGAAACAAAGATACAAACGTTGTCAGCAAAATTCAACTATGTAGAAACTCTTAAAAACAATGTTTTCGTGGGTCACAACTAGACTAGCTTTCAGTGTGCAACTTTCCTCAGGAAAAGTTTCTTCCTGATTCACATGAAAAGAATGAAGCATGCATCAAAAGCCTTTGTTCATACAGAAATGCCCATTAAAAGAAGTTCCATTGTATCATAAGGCAAAAGAAATATTAAGGTGGATAAAGCATTTTGGCCCAGAGTATGTTTAACACATACATATACATTACGCTAGTGTGTAGCATATGACAATTAAGGGATTGGCTCAGTAAGGTAAAAGTATCCATTTTTATAAATACACATCATTATTGCTAATATGCTACACGTTATAATCCAACTTTTAAAGCTGCTTTGTTGGCTTCAGCCTTATAATTAACAGCTCACATTCATGGTGGCAATATTCTATCCCATCTGAAGTAAAGTAGCATAAATACAATTATGAAAACAAAAGGCTTATGCAACATCCCTCTCTAGCTTTGCTGTGTTTTTTGTTTTGCTTTTAATTTAAAAGGTTCAAAGAAAACAAGTCCAGTTCACCACAAATTAGGAAGTCTCACAATGAGGTTGGAAACCAAGCTACAGGGAAGGGGTCAGAAAACACGGCATGCATTATAATCTAGTCTTTTTAGTCATACCACTGGAATACAAAAGTCCAATTTAAAGGCTAGACTAACAGTAGTAGGCAAAAAGCCAAGAGTAGACTTAGTTTGATATTTAAATTAAGATTACAACTTTAATCAGTAACAGCAAACTCACTCAGCCCTTTAATATATTCACAATAACTACTGCAATTGAATACTTAATTATGATACTAGTGTAGGTATGTATGTTCACTTTAAAAAGTTATTAAATACCTGCATCATGAAATTACATTCTTAAGACATTGTGTGTGTAAGAAAATAGCTCATGTGAAATGTTTCTGAAATGTATTTCTGCTCCTTTCCACTCCCTAGTGACCCCCCCGCCCCCCTAAAAGCATCCACTCACACAAAACACCCCTTATAAAAGGATGGAAATAGTGAAGGGGACCAGCTAGGCTAGTTACAGCACAGTGCTTAACAAGGTTCAAGACCGAACCAGATCAGAGTTGGCCAAAATGTGCTCACAATACATGACTGTCTAATAATTCCTTTCAATGCATTCTATCAAACTCAGTCCACTTTTGGTTCATTGCAATGACAAGTATTTCATATATACATATAAACACGAGACTCCAGCTTTACTTTAGCTTGTTTTTGCAAAGCGTTTTTACCTTTCCATTCGTTTTGTTCTGCAGCAACTACAAGAGGTAGGCATAAAGCATTTAAGAGCTTCTTTCCCGAGGTCCTATTACTGGTTCAATTTAGTGGGATATGACAGAAATCAGACATACTTTTTCTGTGATTTTACTGGGTGTAGCCTTGTGCAAGCCAGCTGGACAATAGCTATGTGACCCCTGGCTTTGCTAGGCCAGTACACCATGGAGTAAGAAGCTGTTCATATCCAGGAGGATATACGTATAATTTTTAATTAGTTTACTGCAGAGCATTCACATAGCAAGTAGATGTCAGGACCAATTCTCACCATTTCTATTTGTACATAGGAGCAAGGTACCATTTGGCCAAAACTACAGATGTATTTTCACAGATGCAAGTGCCATGCAAAAATAAATTAAGGAACAGATACCAAAACATACAAGTAATAAAACTACTGAAGGTAGATTTTCTTAAAAGTACTTATATAAACAATTTATAATACTTTTGATCCCCTTTCTCTTTTGACATTCACAGTTACAAAGCTGTGGCTATACATCAAGGATTTCTTCTGCAGTGCCTCCGCAACGTAATCTGTAGCGTCCTGTCCTCCAGCTAATAGTGGGGTCCCACAAAGCAGATAGGAAGATATAAATTGTCATGGATTCTCTGATGAACCAAGCTACTGCATAATCAAGTTTTGAAAAGCACAAAGCACCGCCCTAGGAACATAAGAACAAATATTTAACTCCAAAATTCCTTTGGAATAGCATGTTTATCTCTAACACAAGTGTTTTAACAAGTCTATACGAAAGCTTACTGAAAAGATTTACGTTATCAATAAACTTCTTTGAATCCAAGAAAGTTTTCCTATTCAAAGTATTACCCATATTTAAACATGCAAAGCTTGACAGAATGAGCCACAAGGTTCAAAGAATGACTTCTGTGTTGAGCAAAAGGCAAGGAAAAGTGTAAATGTTTTTTCCTTTTGACGCTCTGTAAAATTGTGTTCAAGCAGGCACTAGGTTCTTGCCACAGACCCCACAACAGCAGCACCTAGATGGGAGAATTACACTGCTCTTTCTCAGGAGAGTGAAATTCAAAAAACTCCAAGCTTTTAGCCTTGGAAAAAAGTGGGATTAAAAAGAGCTTAGAGCCTCTGCCTTTTCTGTTCCTTTGAGGATTTCCAGCCACATGCAGAGCTGGAAACTGAGGAGGCTTCAGAAGGCTTCAGAAGGGGAAGACTAGGCACAAAGCTCTTCCCCTATTCCATGTACGTGTCACGCATGGTGAGATGAGGACTCAGAAAGGTGACTGTGAAACCTGCCTGTTGGTGTTCTACACAATCAACAGCAGAACCAATTTATCTTTCTAGTAACTGTTAAGGCTACAAAAAGAATATTTTTCATAACGAGAGCTATTTGATAAATTTGTATACACAAGTAATCGTGGATTAGATTTAGATGGAATATGGTCACAGAAAAAATAGCATAAGGAATTACAGCATTAAAACAGCAAACGCTGTACTGACTTGTGACATCCTTCTATATTCAAAGTTTTGCTGAGGTTTCACTTCTTCCAGTGATGGAAAAGAATTATTTTTAGAAGACTACATCTGTACAATAAATCCATTATTCAATATCAAAATAGAGTAAGACTAAGTAATTGTATACTTAAAATGTACATATAAGCCTCAAGTCATACAAGACAAAAGAACAACTAAGAAAGGAAGAAAACTAAAATCCCACAAAGCTGCTGTTCTTGGACTCAAAAAAAAAGCTTAAAAATTCTGGACATGCTAACGTAGAGCAGACTAGAAACAAATGCAGAAGAGATAAAGTCAACAGAGAAGCCAACTTTCAGAGCCTATGTAGAGGTAGGTGTACTCAGAAAACAATATTACGAAGAAACACACTTACACCCTCCTTTCATGCTTCTATAACTGAAGCTGGAAGGTGGGTAGGGGTAGCAGTATTTGACCTGGTATTTCCTTGACAACATCAAGAGAAGTAATTTGTCCCTACAACCACATTTATCTTTTTGCTGAAGTAGTTGGCACTAAACACTTTCATAACCTTAGAAAAAAAAAAAAAAAGCTACATACCTGAACACCTCTTAGTTGAATGTAGTCAAATATAAACCATGCCAAGCAGTGACACATGAAAAATACCATTATATCCCATCTGAACACATGATGAGCTGCCCAGCCAATAACTAGACTGGCAACAAAGCACTCTGAGATTGGCTCACAGATTATTGTGGCAGGCAACATGTTAATTCGCAGTTTGGCCCACCTAGGAAAAACAAATAAATAAGTTCCAACTATATACAATTCCTTATGTCTCTTCAACAGACTCATCAGGTGAAGAGCCGACAGGGTCTTTCTCAATGCTAGTTTAATCTCATTTAATGTACACCTCCACATTAAGCATGGCAAAAAAATCTCCCTTTCAAACATACTGTGCATAGTATTGAAAAGGTATAAAGTTGTTGTGTTTTTTTGTTGTTGTTGTTGTTAAGGTTTTTAGTTTTTTGTTTGTTTGTTTTTTTAAGATGTTAATATCCTAGTCCTACTTCTGTGGAAAGCCAGCACCCCTCTTTCAGCACCAACAAGAAAAGTGCTTCAAGCCATGCATTGGAACTTCATCATTCTGGATATTACATTAAATGATGAGAGCAAAACTTCTATCAAAATAATTTAAGTTTTCCCCATCAGAAGCAAGTAAGAGGTGAGAGGGAGAAGTAAAAATTTAAATTTTACCTGATCATTCTGGACTGAAACTGAGAAATAGAATATGAACCAGAGTTTTGCATTGCAACTTGCGTGGCCATTGCAAATTTCCAGCCCCTGAAATATAAATGTGTATTAAAAAAAGAGCAAATAAGAAATGCAAAGACCAATTCTAGAACAAACATCTAAGAATTTTATTAGACTTGGAAAGTTTCTTTGGTATATATGCCACATTTTTATACATAAGCAAAACAAATTGAGCAGATTTTATCAAGTCTCTTGCTTGGAAGGTAGCAAATACCACTTGAATAATATTTACTCCAAATTCTCTGAAACTTTTTTTCCCAAAGGAATAGAGTGCACTGTGACTTAGTTATTTCTCCAAGAATACATTGACAGGACAAAGCACATGTAAAAGCTGTTTGCTGTATACATGTGAAACTGACCCAACTGCCTATACGTAAAATAAGGATTAAAACTGTACTTAAAGCAATAAGCAATGTCCAGTCATCTTACCGGTCAGCTATAGCTTTGGCCATAAAATAATCTTCCGCAATGTATTGTGCAAAAGCTATCAGTCCTCCAGCTTGATCCAAGACATCCTTCCTCATCAAGCACGACATTCCTGTCACACACTTAAAGCCAGTTAAATTGGCTGAAATATATGACCTTGGATGTGAAGTTCCAAAATAAACCTGCAAAAACAAGACAAATAAGACTTTTAAAGATCTACCTGTATTTATGCAAGTACTACCCACAGCTTTCTCCTGTAAGTGTTTGGAAAAAAAAATAATCTAGACATGGCCAATTATGATGATATACTTGGAAAGATCTTCGCCACCCACATAAGAAATCTAACGTATCACCAAAACTGATAAATCTAATAGTGATATGTGCTGTTTTTATAAATTTAAGCTGTTCATTAAATCCATGTATTGAACTACCATATTTAATTTGGTATTTAATTTCTAATTAAGAGGTTGTTCTCAGGAAGTACATACTAAAAATCATACTACCAATCACTTATAGATTTGGTTATAGAAAAAAAGATATGCTGCTTCCTTGTAAACATCAAGTAAATTTCTGCATACATTCTCAAAGAAGCTTACTATACGGTGGTATAGAACCAGTGGAATTTTGTTTATTTAATGTACATGCAAGAAGAAATAGGCAAAATAAAAATTCAGATTGTAAGCAAGTTATGTTTTTGTGAGATCTAATATAGAACCAGCAATTTTCTACAGAAAGACAGTTGGTACTGAGCATTAGCACCTCTCATTACTTCTTCCCACTGATGGTCTTACTAATACACTAATTCATTCCAGAAGAGCCATGCTGATCTTACAGCATACTGGATATGGGAAGAAAAAGCTCTTCCAGGAATACAGTAGCAAGAGATGAAATACTGTACTAAGGAGATTAACAGCAATACTAAGAATTTTGTGCTACTGCTTCTTGCTCCCTTAAAAAAAAAAAAAAAAAAAAAAAATCAATTCAGACTTTCTGCTGCAGAAAACTCACACGAGCTGCTCTCTCTCCACTGAATTTCCCTGCACTTTTGTCTCTCATATTTTGCCTTTGACTAACATCAGACTCAGGGCCAAAACGCCTCATTCATGCCAGCTTAGAATAAAAGATAATTGATTAAATTACTTGCCTTGAGACAAAAGGAATAAACAAGAAAACTCAACCTTTTCATTCTACAAAAGAGAACTTACTGAGAATAGAGAGAGGGAAGAATAGGACAGATAAACATAAGTGATATAAAGAGGATAGACAGAAATCAGCTGTTCACTTTCTCTTCCAAATGAAGCATTAGGAGACATGAAGTACACTACAGAAGAACAAAGTTCAGAGTGAACAAGGTGGTGGCGGCTGTAACTGTGGAACTTCCTGCTACATACAGCTGTAGATGTTGAAAGTCTAAATGGACTTAATAGAATGGAAATGGAATGGAAACGTTCTTCTAAGAAAACCATTCCTACTAGTATATTGAGTAAACAAACAAGACTACTTTCTGTTCAGGATCTCTCCCAGCTTTCTGGTATTTTCAGCTGAGCGACTACTATCTGAAAACAGCATATATGCCTTGCTTAGGTTCTGTTCTCAAAGGTGCTGCTTATACGCTGAGTTGTAAATAAGACACTGTATGAAAAGGACTATTCTGGCATACAGCCATTTTTGTATTCCTATTCAAAAGGAAACATGAAATGAATAGCCTTTTCTGAATAAGTAGTGAAGAAGTTTCCAGTTTTAATTAACTTTAAAATAAAATCCTGCACTCTTTCTTGGAATTGCAAACTTAAATATTCAATCAATGTTTAGCGGACTGTGGTTGAATTTTCAAACATTTAAACATTATCCTAGATAGTCTGAAGTGTAACTGCAGCTAAAAATAAATGAAACATCCCTTCACTTAAAAGCTGCAGAAGGCACTATACAACTTTTAATCAGCCAGCAGTGTGTTAGGGAAAAAGAAAGCATTGCACTGACCTGTTCCAGGGTAGCAGCAAATCCCTGTCTGTCTGCAACATAGGGAAGCCCATGGACCAGGCCTACTTTCTCAGTCATTTGATTGGCCATATCCGTCAGTGTGTCTGGTGTGACTAAGTGACAAATGAGAGAACAATTTATTGAACAGTGCTGTCATTAGCAAGAGGCTACTCTACAGAAAATGCAGTGACTCATTTTATTATGAAGAGCAGGTACACTTCAGTGTGCAGTACTTTCGGGCAACAGTGTCAGTAAAACAGTAATTATGATTAGCATTATTATGATCAACAGCAATTAGAATGAAAGCAGGTTAATATTTTTTTTTTAAATGGTATTTATACTTTTTAGAGATGAAGCATCTTTATTCTGTGAAAATATCTTTCCAGAATTTCTATTTCTATTCTCATTTAAAACAATCCCCCACAACTGCTTGCTTGCAGCAAGTAAGAGCAATACAATTGTCATCACATTTCAACACCCACCTACCTCGGATTCCACTATCACAGATCCATATCAGATCATATTTGGCAACTTCATAGCCAGGCATTAAGTTGTTAATTTTGGGGTTGATGCCAACCTTCTTGCCACCTAAAAAAAAAAAAATGCACATAAAATGCATGCTTTTTACAATCTAGGCTCAATATTCCAAATACTTAGATGTGTTAACTGAAACAGAATAATCTAACCTCTCAATTCTTTAAGTCCAACTTAATAGAAAGATTAAAATTTTAAGTGTTCCTTCACTTCTATATTTTAGCTCTTACTACAATTATGCAGAGGGTTAAAAAGGAAAAGGATTCAAGTGCTTCCTCATAATGCCAAGGTAATAAGGTTAATGACATTGAAAGGACAGTAGAACTAAAAAGCTTGTTACTACATTCTGTAGGGTCAATGCTGTTTGCTACTACTGATCATGATCATTATGCTCTAGGCCAATTTTATTAAAAAAAAAAAAAAATACAGAACAGAAGCAAGAACAGTGAGACAGTTTGCTCCTAACAGATATGATTCAGTTTATTTCATGTCAGAGAAGCATTATAGCTTTCTAGTTAAAACTAGTATTTAGTTCTAATATGCCTTATTCCTTTCCTCTAATATAATCAGAAAGAGAAGAAACAGACTCACAGTCTCCAAGTTGGTGAAAAAGGATTATTGTAACACCTCAAGCTCAAATACACCCACAACATTAAGTAACTTCCTGCATGTTTAGTTCAGCACAGAGATGGGATTTAAACTGATGAATTCCAGATTTAGTAGAAAAAAGCTGGGGGGTGAGGAGGGGCTTGCACAAATGCTTCTTCCTACAGTTTGGTTTTGTTTGTTTTTAAAACGAGGTCTCAAATTATGAATACAAAATTAATTCTATACTTCTCTCAAACAGATGACTAAGCTACAGAACCAACGCTGTCAGAACAAGAAAACTATTTATTGCAGAATACTGTACAAGGAGTTGAAGGCCTAAAGAGATTTTTCAAGCTAGAGTCCCACCCCAGAGCTGCGCTGCTTACCTATGAACAGCCTAGCATCAACATTTGGGTATTTGCCAAGGAGCTTTTTGCAAACATCAATAGCTGGATCGTCATGATCTTGTACACAGAGTAGTACTTCATACTAGTAAAAAAAGAAAAACAGAAGTGTACACAAATGCACAGATGTTTTTCTGTTTTGTTTTTACACACACACACAATATCAGTATAGCTGAGGGAATAAAGCTTAATGGTACACCAAACTGAAAAAATAAAGAGCACTGGGATAGAATTGGAAAAAAAAACTAATGGGGTTGTTCTACAGCTAAATAAGACTTTTTCAATGTGCAACCACATACTTGTGAGAAGAACCTAAACCTGTTTCTTTATAAACTGTTGTCATTAAGAACATTCATTTTCCTGTTATTGGAAACGTTTTTACTGGGCACAAAACAAGATATTCTGGTACACATAAAAGGCAACATTTTTTGTTTCACTGCCATTTTTGCTCGCATACGAATCTTAAAACCGAGTTTACACTCTATGAAATTACAGTACACAAAATAATTAAAGAAATGATGATACAAGCCATGAAAGCATTAGCTTTCACAGCAGACCAAGCAATCTGTATCTTGACTTTCAGTCAACATACGTTAATTTCCAAACTCTAGTATGTCAGAACTGTGATTGAATTTTATCTTTACCAACAGAGCCTGTAATGCTCTGAATGCTTGCATGACAAAACAAGGAAGACACTTAAAAATGGAATTCAGACAGTCAGGTTTCTTTTTATACCCCTAAGAGAACTCCCTAAGATGTTAACACAAGCTTTATTGTACATCAAACTGCATCTTTCCTTTCTTTACTTTGTAGTAGATGTAGATGCACAGAAGATAATCCTTTGAGACCTGTAAGTGTGTACCTAAGCACATAAAAAAGCTAAGCTCAGGGACATGCATCTTGCCATCGTAATGTGTATACATTTTCCTCATCAACAGAAAAACAGTTAGAAAAACTATCAAGAGGTAAAGGAAAACTGTAGCAGTTTCAGCAATCTACACGCTTATTACATGAACTACAGACACTAGAGTGAAAAAGTGGCATTTTTTAAGAATCACTCAACATAATGTTTTGAAACAACTTTACAAGCTTGGAACGAAACATTTGTTTCTGCATTTGTAAGAGATTCCCTGAATGCTCCTTACTTGACATAACCTTCCCTTCTCCCTGGTCAAATTGCTTAAGTATTACAAGAAGTTAATAGAGCTCCATACAAAGAACATTCAGAAAATTTAGATCTCTGATCAAGAAACCTGGTGGCCATTTTTACAGACCAAAAATTAAAAATTCAGCTTAAGAACAGTATTATTGTTGAATCTTATTTACAATTGCTATGCCAAATGAGAAGTTCCAACTACTGATCAAGACAGTTACTTCAATCTCCCTCACACTGCTTTAACACCTACCTGAACTTTATTTTACATAATCAAAAATAAAGCTGAATCTCAAGAGCTGAGTTCAGTGATAACCATTTCTGATGTTTTCAATCAGTAAAAAGTAATGTTTTTACAGTTTTGAATAAAATAAATGGAATAAATACATTCAAGAAAAAAAAAGATAGAGACAAAAATACAGCAATCAAAAGTTAGGTTGTGGAAACTTAAAATCATTAACCACTAAATAGTAGCTAGTAAGACTTGGTCTAGCGCTACAGACTACCGGACAGGCACATTTATGTCTCAGAGTGCAAGCCTAAAGCCTGCTAACCTAAAGAGTCCGTAATATTTGCTTCACATTATTTTTTACCAGCATAAGAAGTTGGATTTAAAAGGCAAAAGACCTGTCTCATT
Source organism: Aythya fuligula (assembly GCF_009819795.1). NCBI lineage: Eukaryota > Metazoa > Chordata > Aves > Anseriformes > Anatidae > Aythya > Aythya fuligula. The sequence continues at coordinate 74,316,125 of NC_045593.1, read as the reverse complement.
AAGCAGGCAGGTCCTTCCACTATTATAGAATGGTCCTGACATCTTGAACATCAGGAAAATTACCAACTGAAGAAATTAGCGCTTTACTGCTGATTCAATTAAATATGCAAAAGAACAATTATTTTTGCTGGTAACTTGTAAAATTAATCTTCCATCCACAGTTGCATTGACATTTCTATATTCACAGTCTGAAAGAAATTCAACGAGAAAGAACAAAAAGCTTTGACACGCCAACATTTGTACAGAGAAAAATTCTTTTACACAGTAAATTGTCTTTGTGTACAGTAACAGACTAAAGAGCTACAAAGTATATGACTAAAGCAAAAGAAATACAAAGATGCTTATCTACATAAACATTAGAATCAGGTTCATTTGGATATAACAGGAATGGGGGGATTTCTGCCAAAATTTCAATATGCATAGTAGGTTAAAAAAAAAAAAAGTATTTGTAGTCAAGTGTTCAGATGCTCATTAAATTCATAGAATGTCTTAAGGTCGCGTTGCAAGCTTTTTGCATTGTTTGCAATATTAGCATATAAAGAATGCCTCAAGCGTGCTTTAATTTATTTTGGCTACACTTAACCTTTATTGCACTTTTCAGTGAGTCAAAGGATTCAAACCTGCGTGCCTCAAGCTTTTCAAAGGCCATGGATGTCATTACAAAAGAACAATCCAATTTTTAGTAAGTTCCAAGTGTTTTGTTGTTGTTTGTTTGTTGTTTTTTTTTTAAACCCTACCAGACAGTTTTGAACTCACTCCTAAATAGCACATACAACAAAAACCTGCTGTAGAGCTTACCCACACCTTTAGCCTTCTACAGCTGAAGGAACATTACCAGAAATGGTTTTGAGAAAGACTGAGAAAAAAGTCTTAATATCTCCTGGGTTCAAAATCTTGGCCTGTAGTAGGAATAGCATGTTTTCCACACACGGTAGCATAAGCCAGGTACCCAAGGATGCAGCAAGCATTTCTACTTTATGCTGCACAGTCCTTAAAGCAAGGACAGACTCTGGCACTTATCACTTATATTACTTATCACTAATATTACAAAGTCAAACAGTGTTCAAGAGCAAATGGGAGCTTTTATTAACTATTTATTTTCCAGCAGTGGCTAAGTGGCTTGGAGACTCTGCACCTCAACGTTTTTTTATAGGATAATCTCATCATTGAGCAATTCTTTGTTATTAATGTCTAGAGTATGTTTTATTTCCAAGTCTTAGCCATGTTTCTTCATAAGCAGCTTTTTTAAGAGCAATATTTATTGTCTGGAACACATAAAACATGTAATTATGCATTAGCTGTGGAAGGAAGAACAACTCACTATACAATCAAGTTGAATAGCTCTAACACAAACACTTGATACCAGTTTAGAAGGCATAAGAGGAAAGACTGTAAATAATATACATACCTTGGGATAATCCAGTTCAAAGAAGGTTTCTAAATTGTTGATCAGATTAGGATCCACACCTTTCAACGGCTTGAGAAGTGAAACACCGGGAAGCTTGCTATACGGCTGTTTATCTGTAGCTTTCTTATTTAGGTGAAGACGCCTGTAAGGGAAATAACACACCACCATAAAAGAATGAAGATACACTAGAGAACTCTATTCAAAATACTGTAAACACTAAGGAACTCGGAAGTTAAAAACTGCTACAAAACTTGGTTTGTTCAGCATTTTTAGACCTGATAACAGTTAACACGTCAGAGGCAATGCCCAAAGAACTTCAGCGCTGAATAGGTTAAATTCAACCTCATTCAACTTTCTATATATTTCAGATAAACTTCCAAACAGTACACATTTTGAACAGTAAAAGTATCACTTTCTGCAGTCTAATCGGGAGATGAGATTTTCCTGCCTTCCTACAAAGTATTTAGAATTATTGGTATTACAATGGGATAACCAGAAAAACAACTTACTGTAAACAACAGAGAAAAAAAAAAAAGAAGAGTCATGTTATTTTTCCTATACTAAATTATGCAAAACTTAAATCAAGCTGAAAGCACAGGGGAAAACTGATCAGCAGAATCAACAGTTAAACATCTCCAAGAAAAGTACAACTATCAACTATAGTGTAAATATCCTAAAAATTAGATACCAGACCTGGTCAGAATCATGGATAAAGTGAGAAAAAAATCTAGACTATCACTAATATTTCAGCAATAAATATACAAAGTAAAATTTAAAACCGTGCCACAACTCACTAACATGAATGTTTAATTCTACGCTCCTGTGTGAATTAATGCAAAATTAAATTCTCAGTGGGCCAGAACACAATAAAATTTTAATGAAGTAAATATGTAATCTAAGTAACTGCAGAAAAAAAGTATTTGCTGAAACGTAACATTTGCAAATTACTACAATATCAATCTTTGCAAAATGAGTTCTCATCTACTGTATGCTGCAGTAGTATGAAAACATGCACAGTACTCAGACTGAAATAATATTTTGTATTAAATTTTTTTACAATTCACAAGATGCTGCCTAAAAAAGAGAATAAGGCGGTTGTCCACTGAGTGGAATTCATCCTAGTTAAATGGCAAAACAAGAGGTCATGTTCCTGCAGCTTGCTCCTGAAGAATGTGCCTGATGAAGGGAAGCTATTGATCTACTAAGAGATTCCAGGAGTTCTTTACAGTTTTCCCTGAGACGGGACAGCAACATCCTCACGTGTTACTTCCTCTGCTTGCCCAGAACGCTCCTTTGAACGAGTTTTGCAGCTGGACACCAGAAGCTCAGCACAGAGAGCACCAGCAATGGTTGGTCCAAGAGACAGAAAGACAGATGACTGTCCTCACGCTGTCACCAAGCCTGAGCCTGGGCACTGCAGAGGTGAACCGGAATTGTCTTGCAGAACAATTAACAGAGAAGGGACAGTCAGAGCGAAACAAGGAAAGTAATAGTTTTAACAGTTCAGAAAGCTACCACAATGATTTCCTTGCCAATGTTCACATAAACATAATGCCCTTGTTTGCTGTTAAGTATGAAGGGAGAGCAAATAATGTAACTTTGAAAAGGAGGAGTAAGAGGCATGTAAGGCAAAAAATTTTTTAAAAATCCATTTTAAATGGACTGTAGCAATGCACACATAAGCTTTGCATACAGAGGCAAAATCCTTAAGAACAGGGTAACAGGGTGGGAAGAGAAGAGTGAATGGAGGGAGGAAAGGAGAGGGAAAAAAAAAAAAAAAAAAGGAAAGGTTTGTGACAGAGAATATGCAGCAAGTGACAGGACTGCAGAGCCTCGCCAGGCGTTACAGCACAAGCCCTGCTGACGTGCAGGACTGCGGAGGTGACTGAATTACATAAAGGAGAGCCTACACACGCTGCGAGTGAGGAAAGCCCTAGAAAACCTGCAAACGGGGCACGTGGCATGACCAGGATCCACCCAGCTACACAGCACCACAGACTGGGAATTTTAACAGAGCACAGTTCAGTGGGGTAGCTTGCTACCCTACAGGTAAGCCATCAGATGACCTGCTACTCATCACGCCGCACTGAAGCAGCATCATTTTACACCGATACGGACGACTTGTGCATTGACACAACCTGAAGAAGAGTGGAAATGCTACAGCTGAACACCTACCATCACCAGAGAAACTGACCAGCCATCACGGGAAATAAATTAAAATACTCAGGGCTAGCAGCTCAAGGCCAGGCTGGATGGGGCTTTGGGCAGCCTGGTCTGGTGGGAGGGGTCCCTGCCCATGGCACTGGGTGGTCCTTAAGGTCCCTTCCAACCCAAAGCAGCCTCGCAGGCTGTGGTGCACAGGCAGTTGAGATAGCCCAGGAGATCTTTGTTTTGGGAAGAGGCTGCTTTCCAGGCTTGTCATTCTGAACCCACACAAACACACACGCCCTCTGGTCAGCTCCCATCTTAGTCAGCTGAATCATTTCACACAGGGATTTGTGGAGAGCAGGATCTGCGATGGAATACCAGATCTGGGCTCGGAGCATGAGAAACAAGAGGGAGATGGTTTCCTCTTCTTCTGGAAGCAGAAAGGTAAAAAGCAGGAGTTCACCAGGTTTAAGGGACATCCTACTGAGCACTCTGAGGCCTACTACACTATTCTTTCTTAGGGTCCTTCCTCGACTTCAGAAGGATTTGAAAACTGCAAAACAGATCCGTAAGCAGAAGACATCACCTGTTAGTCCATTCATCATGTCAGCATTTTCTCAATGCAGTTTAGCAAGCACACACCCTGAAATGATGGCCAGGATGATCAAGCAGCTTCACTAACAGCGAAGAGAAGGCTCCCCTGGCGTTCCTCCTCTCTCTTGCCTGTTTGGTGTCAATACACTTGCAGTGGGATGAGGGCCAGTCCCCTGAAAACCCCTCCACAGCTGGCTGGCACAGAAGTTGTCCTTCACAGCATCCTCTCCCTTCCAGCTTGCTCCCTGTCCTCACTGGCCCACCAGAAGGGCTAACCAGTATCAGCTGCTGGTAGAAAACACTGCTGCCACTTACAAGACATGCCACTCTCCCTGGCACGGCTGCATGGAAGAGGCTTTCCACACACACTCACAGAAAAACGCAGAATTAAAGGTCTCAAGGAGGGGTGGAATGAGGCATAACCTGGGCTGTGGGGATGACACTTTTTCGGGAGGGAAATGCTTTCAGAACACAAACATCAATTTGCTCTTCCAGTTCTGGGAATCAGGAGCTCAATTAGCGGGCGGTAAAGACAAGTACAACCACACAATGCAGAACAATAAAAACCTTATCTCGTGCAATTTAGCATTTTTAACTTCAAGCCTTCATACAGAGCTGAAACTCCCTGCGACGTGCTTTCTGAACAGCTTAACATGTTATCACAGAAGTCACATTCAGCACAGGCAATGCATAAGGTGGTGCAGCCTTTTCAAAGGTGGGGTTTTAGATTTTGATTTATTTTTTTTTTTTAACTCCGTGTTTGAAAAAAGCTGAAGCAGGAAAAAAGAAGAAAAAACCTTATCTTTTGGAAATAAGTAAGAGCAAACAGTTTAGACCTCAACTGAAAACCTCTAGCAAACACCCCCCTTTTTTTAATCTAGAAATTCCTTCCCTACTCCCCTCTCTTATCCCCACGCCCACAAGATAAAAGGGAAACAATCAGGCTCCCATACAATGGGCTGCAGTTAAACATAAAGGGAACCCTTTTACCATCCAAATCCTAGGTCCTGCACAATTTGCCCGTGTGCTTAACAAAAGCCCCACGCGTTGCCTGCGCCGCAGCCATTACTGGATCATGGCAAGCACTGAAACGAACCTGGTCCTGCTCGAAGCCTACCTGCAGGCTGCCATCAAAACAGCAGCTCACTCACGCCTGGCTTCTGCTTCCCCACACCCTATAAAGCAGCCAGGGCCACGGGATAGATTGGATCAGCTGGCTGACCAAACCGAGAGCTACGCCACGGAAAGAGCTCGCTGCTGCTCTGAGTCACCACGTCGCCACACGCTCGCTACAGGCAGATTAGAGCAGCAGAAACGTTTAGGAAGGTGTAGGGGTGGAAGGGGATTTAGATTATCCCTTTGGGCAGCAAATGAAGAGCCAGCAAGGCACAGAAGTAGAAGTGCTTTTTGATACAGACTCCTTGCAATGAGTGTCAGGCAGCTTCAGAGGACTGCACCCCGTGTTTTATTTATGAGGGCACCTCCTGCGGACGGCCACAGCTCTGCGCCAGGTAAACCACTCGCAGCAGTGAGGGCTTAGCACAGAAGCAAGTCCCAAAAAAAAAAAAAAAAAAAAAAAGCATGAAAATTTTAAATAAAGCTTTGTAAGATTTGCACTGTGAGATAATGCAGTTCAAATCTGAATCAAAAAAGTTTTCTGACTTATTTTGCAATTCTGTCGGGAGAAAATAGCACATCGTTATTAATTTCAGAAGGGACAAGTTTAAATGACAACATTGTTTTCTCAACATTAAATAAGGTGCTTCCTACAGACCCATTGCTGCTCCTTACTGCTCCCATCGTGCCACTCATCAACATTTTCCATTTTCTTCCCCCTGAAAGCTTCCAAAACAGTTAACGGCAAGTAAGAGAATTGTAGTAATGACTGGCCAGAGATGGCATGAACAAATCAGACAGACTCTGTCAATACTTTTCTCCTTATTTTAGTGGTTGACAGTCCCCCGCCCCCTTTTTTTTTTTTTTTAATTAACTCATTTTCATGTTTACAATGTTTCCAGAGTACAAAATAGCAGCAGAAACCTCACTCAAACACCGATGTACTCAAGTCTGAACACACAGTCCCAGTCCCTCCTTGTATCAACTGAGATAATAAGAAAGCTACACACCTTGTCTGGCCTACAGGGCTGTCAGTGCTCTCTGCAACGGTCTTAAGGGACCTTCAAGACTTTCCAATAAAGAAAGCAATTATGAAAACCTTCCAAAGAAAACATTAGAGTAATTTCTATACTCAACACAATATTAAAGGCTTCAGAGAAGTAATCCCCCCACTCCCTCAGCAGATGGGAACCAGAAAAACCACCTTTGCAAATTTCATCTGCCTTCTGTACCAAAAAGCCACAAAAATATACACACAACACTTTGGTCACAGGCCCTAAAAGGAAAAAAAAAAAAAATCCTTCCTTCCTACATGATCTACGTAAAACAATCTCCCTGGAAATGCTGTTGTGAAACCTGTGCATTTCACCTCCCCGTTACAGATGTTTGAAAGGGAACACGGAGCCTCTCAGTTTTGAAACACCTCGCTGGTGTTTCAAAAGGCTGGTGGGTACAGCCCTCGCCGCAGCATCTCCGCCACCAGCTGTACCACCTCCTTCTCTGGAGCCAGGCAGGCGAGAGGCCAGCAGAAGACTCCTGCAGCCTGGAAACCCTGCCTGCTTCCCCCGCTCCCCCAGCCCAACACGTGTCTGCGAGGATGATCACGGGAGGAAGAATTTCTCACTTCACCATGCGTGCTCTCACGATGGAGACAAGTCTGAAAGATTTCTGCTTTAACTCTTACTCCAGCAGAGTCTGCAAGGAAAACATGTTTCGGATTAAAAAAAAAAAATACTATTTTGGCAGAAAGCGCTTAAGACACCTCCTCAAAAATAGCTCTGCATGTTGACCGAAGTCTAATTTTCAGCATCTTGATTTTGCTACAAGCAAGGTATGCATACGGCCAGAGAAATACTTCTTCAAAATGAAGGGCAGCATGCTATCATTATCAAACCATAGCAACAATCACCTGAGAATTTGTTATTACACAGACAGAATGAAACAACACCCCAGAACAAGTACTTACAAATAGGACATTTGCAAAGACGAAAATTGATGTTTCTTCACCTAAACAGCTTCCTTCTCCATGGACTACACTGCTGACAGAAGCCTTACCAAGGGGTTAAAAACAACAAACAACTAACAAAACAGACAGACTTTGGTTTTCAAAGAGGTATTTCTGAAGAGGGGAACAAGCAATGGTTTAAAATAGACCAAAGCAACTACCAGCAACAGAGATGTGTTGTTAGTTACCCAGCTGTTTTAATTAATTTTTTTAAATAAAAAAAAAAAAAAGGTTAGTCCATAGGAGCACCTGTGAGGTCAAACTGCTTCAAGAAATACAGTTTCAAAGCAAAAAAAAGTTACAAGCAGCACTGCCAAGACAGTCTTTTACTTGGTACTATGCTTCACTGCGGCTTTCTGCATTTGCCTACGCTTGTAAACATGTTTTACCTTACTTGCCCAGAAGACAACGTAAGACTTGTTTTATGCATGCTACAACCTCAGTAATTTGACTCAAGGTATGAATTAGCCCAAGCCAAGAACAAGAAGGTATAATCTAGCCTCGATCTTTATCAACTCTAAGTAGCGTATTTAAGAAAATGCAAACTATTCACCTTGCAATAAGCAAAAATTACAGGCTTTTTTGATCTATTGCGAAATATTTGAAGTACGTTAATTATTTTTCTACACCATAGTCTTCAGTAAAATGCAAGACCCATGTTAGGGGCATCAAACTTGCAGAACTTCTTTCAGTTATAAGAAAAAAATTACAATCCCGATGAATTTGACTACTTTTAACACTACTTTTTTTTTTTTTTTGACTTCAGGAGTGCTCTAGCAAACGAGAAAAACTAGTTACATACTTTGCATGCCACACAGGAGTTCTGACAAATTCCACAAATTCACTCTTAAAGTCACTTGTCATGGCCATCTACCACCTTCTGCCTACACAACTTCATCAAGTTGCACGCACCTTTATGGCAACCTTTGCTTTACAGACAGCCTCAGCTTCTTTCCCCTTTTGTGAGATCTTGATTAAGGTTATGGTAGCCAGCACGCAAGATATCTTCTTCCTCGTCCCACTGCTCAGATTCTTCCTCTGCAGCTGGCAGGCAAAGCTGGATGCTGCTTTGCCTCCAAGACCCCAGCTTACACTGGTAGCACAATCCATTTCGCTCCCTTTAACCTGGTTTTATGCCTTGTATACCCCAAAACTTGCAGCCTCCCATCTTTCCCTTCCACACAAGCCATTCACCAGGCAGACATGGTTGGCCCTACCAGCACACTTGCCACGTTTATTGCACCACCACCACTCCTCTTTCTCAACATACTGAGGATATCACCCGCAGGTTTGCCACAGCTGCTCTCCTTTAAGCCTATCCCAGACAGTCTTTAATTTTGGCTTTGGATTCCCCCAAACCATCCACTTTAAGAGCCTCCGATATTACACTGCCTCCCCACAGTTTATTACCTGTACCTTATCCTCCTGACACATAACATTAAAAAAAAAATCAGCTAATTGCCTACAGCATTATGGCTTTTCTCCAACATTGTTACCACTCTCAGATTCCTGGTTCTCTGCTGTTTTGCTTTCCTTCCTTCTAGTCCAGAAACACCCAATCACAAGCTTAGTGCATATAACTCACAAATTAACACTTGCCTTCTCCAGGTCTGTCTTTCCCTACAGATCACCTAAAATTAAGCCTGGTGACTACAAGAGTCAGGTAAATTTGAGGTTGTCTAAGATTAGCAACATGTACAGCTTACGTCCTCCACACCGCCTCCATCCCCATCAGTCCCTAGCTAGTAGGGACCAGCATCACAGGAAGGTAGCAGCGTCACCCAAGACCAAACAGAAGTTTCAGAGAAGTGCCCGACTTCTCCTAATTCTCTGGTGTCCCTCTCTGTGGTCAAACATGCAAGCTCTGTTTTTACTTCCTTTTAACCCTCTGCATTTTTGCAGAAAGATTACTAATGGAGATCATGAGCTCACTCCACTCTCTGTTCCACACAGATGAGACCGCAGGTGACAATCTGCTGTTAAAGCTACCAAACATTTCAGATCAGGTTTGTTTGTCATCAGCTGCATAGCTGGAAAAAACTATTCACCTGCATGGAAAATTTCAGCCTAAATGGTTTGAGTTCAATACAGATTCATCTGAGCAGCGAAGAAAAACAAGCCCAAGAACAGACAGAGCATTCTGCATGTGCTAGGAACCTCCCAGCCGCTTCCTGGAGGAGCTCCAGCACGCATCTCTCGGTTTTCTGTTTGATCACCAACAAGAGGGAAGGGTACCTCTCATCTCACAAACAGGGACTCGCATTATCTCCGGGGAAGTTCATCCAAATCTTAGCTCGCTTACGCCTGGCGGTACGTGATAGCACGCGCTTCCTCCCCTCGTAGCTTCTGTCTGAGGGCTGCCTCTGAAGCAGTGCCACAAACCAAAAAAAAAACCCACAGCCCTGTCACAGCGAAGGGAATCGCTACTGCTCATCCATCTCCTTTGGTCAATCCGCTGCCAGGCACTGACAGTGACGGTGGAAAACCAAGACAGCCTGAAGGAAGGAGCCGCCGTGCCAACAAGCAGAAAGGTCAGAAGGACACGAGCAAGGATGTCAGAGCAGAGCAGGGTAGGGCTGGACACAAATCATCGACTGAGCAGCAAGGGAGGGACAAATACAAATACAGGGGGACAAGACAATAAGATACGGACAACAGAATCGTTGTGTTAAGAAGGAAAGGTCACAGTTGCTCTACAGTAACATGTTATTAACCCAAAGATCAACATGACTTCACAAAGAGCAGAAATCAAACACCAGCTATGCTGGGGGAGAAGGGAGCTGGTGTTTGTTTAGAAGAAAACTTGATTTTTCTGTATCTTTGTAAACTGAACTTCATCCTTAGATGCATATGACTCACACCAGGTGTGTTAGATATGTTTTTAGTCAGATTTAGGAGTTTTACTACACTTATGTTTCTGGAAGTCTTGGGTTTCACTCAGACAAGGCATAGTACACCTAATTATACCTGAACAGTGCATGAATACAAAATTTGTGGGTTTTTTCAATCACTGGCTACTCTTTAACATATAGACATTTTAAGTATAATTAGAAGCTAAAACCAGCAAGTAGTTATCAATGAAATGATATGGTACTATCCTCCCCACTGATACCTGGCGAACCAGCACAATGAACAACTTGTGTACGGACTGACTATGGATCCCTTGGAAAAAATAAATAATAAAATAATTTAAATGAGGTGCTTGTAATTGGAATTGCTGCTGACAGCAGGTACAAAAACAATGGAGACTCAGGGCTGGAACAGGACTCCACGAGTCCCATTTCGAGGGCCAGGAAAACAGAGCAGGAAGCTGCGAGCAGGTTGAGGTTTTGTGAGCTCGCACTGGCAGAGCTCAGTGCAGACAAAACATCTCCGAAGATGTCCCATCCTCTCTTTGGTCCCCAAAACACATTAGCAACACATCTCTGCGCGGCATACAAGTTGAAATAATCAAGTCAAGTTATTCAGAGAACTGTAAAACATGAGCTTTCTTTCGTTTCTAGACTAAAGGCGGAAGACACGGTAGGGAAACAGATCGGGTTATGCTTAAGTCAGGCTTTTTCTAGCTTCTACAGACTTTGTTTGCCAGTCTTATTTTAGAAGCGACACAAAGTTCAGAAAACCATCATTATTAAACTAGAACCATCTATTTTAAAACGCTGTCAAAGCAGCAAACCCGCTGCCACAGAATTTGCCAGTCAGTCATTCAGAAATACAGGACGTGTTAGAGTGCCATAAACCCCGAGAAAGCAGCTTCAGTTGTTTTTATTTTTTTCCCCCCCGATTTAAGACAATTTCTGTTCCACTGTTTGCACATCATCAGAATGATAGTTAGGCATCATTAACTCAACATTGATATTTTAGCAGCCTTGAAATAAATTACGATTTACTCCTCGGCCTCCTGAATAACACTTCAGCCGATATCATAAGATCCTTTTTTCGTGTTGCACTCCTTTCATTCCAGATACAGCTACGGGTTTGATTTTAGTTCTGAAGGTCTGCTTTGGCTGTCCACACAGCTTCAGAAGGTTTCCGAGTTGGTACACCCAATGACCTCCAGCACTGAACTCCTGCTGGATCGGTGTCTCAGCCCCGACCCAAGCAGCTAAACGCACGCAAGGGTCCTGCCCAAGGACCCAAGCTGGGCATGAAGGATAGAGCCTGAAACAGGTCAGTCATCACTGCCTTATTACACAGAGCAAATACATGCAAACTGCCCTTTACCTAATTACTAGCAATAAAAAACTGCCATTTGGCCTGTGTTCATTTCATTTACTCCACTGAGTCAGTGCTACACGGCGAGCACCCGGCGTGTACTGGTTTGATAATCACATACTTCAGGCAATTTACAGAGATCACCTTTTGGCTTAGCAGTGGGGCCGCCTGAATTTCACTGCTCCAGCCCACGTGCTTATTTCGAAGGAACATGAAATCCACCAAACCCGCTGCACTTTTTATAAATCAAGCCCATTCGCAGCGAGGAAAGGTGGCAGGGGAAAAAGCCGTCAAGAACCAAGCTGACAATCGTGCACGACTCGTATCCCACGCAGTAAGTGCCTTGATGGGAGCACAGACAGTGGGCATTCTTCCTCCGACCAAAACCTTGCATGCCACCCTAGATATCCAAAACCTGTATCTTCTTTGAAGCCACTGCAATGCAAACCAGCAGAGCTGAGATGCTGTTATGACCTTAACCTCGGCAACTGCCGGAAGCAACTAAAAACAGGGAAAGATTACATTCTTAACAGATGTATAATCCCATTTATCTAATTAATTCACACATCTTCATAGGGCATTTCCTTTTAAATCAAGCATCCGAAATGCTGAAGGGGAACCACAGCCTGAGGATTGCCTTGGCCACAAAAGCTTTGCTGAGCAGCTTTGGCATTATCATTCCAGCGGCAGAGATCAGCCCTTCCAGCCCACCAGCCAAGCACCGCTGGGCGCAGCACAGGCTGAGAACAAGCAGTCCCTACCCCTATCGCTTTAACAAGTGTTAAACCAACAGCATCATCCACGCAAAGAGAAAACGGCAAGAGTAATTACTTTTATCTTCCTCCCTTGCTTTCTGTAGCGGGTACAGTTTAATTAGTTTTCCGTGCGTGGTAAACATAATTCTGCTCTGATGCTACACCCTCTCCCTGCGATCCAGAGGAGTTCCCACATGTAAGCAAAGACCCTGCACACCTCAGAGCTCTCAGCCGCCCACTGCTCCAGCTCTTTAATTTCCCCTCCAGCGAGGGGCAGCTGCGTGGCCACACTGGGTGCAGCAGTCCCCTTTCCACATGGCCAGGGCCCTCCACCACAGCTCGCCAGCTGGTCACGTCAGCTACCAGCTGCTCTGCTCTGCCCGAGGGACACCCTCCTGCACCAACAGCCCTGTTGCTGGCCCTCCTCCAGCAGAGAGGCACCCAGATCTGCAGGGCCGGTCCCTGCGGAGCCCTGCTGGAAGCACGCCTTTCTCCAGGGGTGTCACAGCCCGGGGCAAGCGCCCGGCCAGCTGGCGAGTTCCCAGCCCGTTACTGCCTTGTGTACCGAGCAGGGGTGGCACACGCAGGCAACAGGCACCCCACAAATTCCCAGTGACAAAACCCACAGCTCTGCCCAGGTTTCACAGCCACGGCGCTTACTCTAGGGCCAAGCCATGTCAGGTCTGGCCGCTGCCCGTGTTCTCCACCAGCTCCGGGAGGAGGCAAAGCAGCCTCAGCTTGGGGAATTCTTCTCACTTCGAGTTACTGCCACTTAGGGGAAAATTAATTGTTGTTTTGGGCATTGAGGAAAGAAAGCAGAGCACCAAACTTCCAGAGAAGCGCCTTTTGTTTCCCTTACCCAAACCCGGCTTCAGACAAAGACCTTTCCTCCCCACCTGAGCTCCTCGTGCTTCCCTGCACCTTATGCTCAGCCCCTCCTGACCCAGGCGAGACAGGCGGCCGTGGTCAGTGCACAGCCACCTTCTGCCCCACCTCGCTGCTTGCTCATTTTCCTTCCTCCTTAGCTGTTCCCTGCTCCAGCAGGTGCAGCTGCTCTGCCGTGACTCACACACAGGTTGCACTCCCTCTGGCAGCATCCCTGCCCCACTATGGGTTGTGCAGGGGCTGCAGTCCCTTGGGTGTCCCCTGCCTGCCCTGCTCTGGTGTCACCCACCCACAGCAGGGTCCTGTGGCGAGGGCTGCCAACAACATCCCCCTCCTGCATGGCCCCCTGGCTCCCCTCTCGCCACAAACCTGCTGTTCATCCTCTCGCATGTCTCCTCCCGTGTCTCCCTGTGGGTCTCCTGCCCCTCACAGCTGCCGCTCTTCCTTCATTATTCACGGGCAGCGGCAGCACCGCCGCACGCTCCCGCACTGGATGAAGTTTTGGCAGGCGAGGGGCTGTTTTCACCTGGCTCAGCGCTGTCCAGAAGCCGCCACCGCCGCCTGTGCTCCCACACAGGGCACCCCTGCAGCTCACCAGCACCGAAACACCGCCGATCCTAGCGCAAATTTCGATACTCTCCGATGCCTGCGGTGATGCAACAGCGGCCTTTCGTTTCAGGCAGCGGCACAAGCCGGGTGCTTCGTGCAGGGGGCGAGGAGCCCCCCCCCCAGCCCCTTCCCCTCGGGGGCAGCGCCCTGCACCCAGCTGAATCCAGGGCTGGGCTCAGCACGCTTTGTTACACAGACCCCGGGCACCCCGCGACCCAGCACCGGCCTGGAGGTGGTGGTGGGGGACACCCTGCGCACACCGCCATCATTCACCAAACCACCGAGAATAAATTAAAAAAAATAAAATAAAATAAATTTAAAAGCAGGAGGAGGAGGGGGCCTCCCCGCGCCCTACCTCACCCCCCCCCCCTTCAGCAGCACTCCAGGCGGCGGCGCAAGGTCGCCGGGCCTGAACACCGACCCCTTTATCTATTTATTTACTTAAAATATTCTCTTTTTTATCATTTTTTCAGCCAGCACGAAGGGGTGTGCGGGGAGCTGCGGGGTCGAGCTGCGGGGCCCGTCCCCGTCCCTCCCTACCCCCCCCCCCCCCCCCCCCCCAGATACCCCCCCATACCCCAAAACCTCTCGCCCCTCAGCTTACGTGTAGATGATGGACATGAAGTGCATGAGCCACAGCACGACGAACAGGACGAGCCCGAAGATGGCGAGTCCCTCCAGGGCCAGCGCCAGCACCGCCATCCCCGCTCCGCCGCGGCTGCGCCTCTGCTCCCCGTCCCCACCGCGCACCGAGGAGGAGCCGCTGCCGCCAGCCCAGCCCAGCCCAGCCCCGACCCCTTCCCTTCTTCCTTCCCTTCCCTTCCCTTCCCTTCTCTTCTCTTCCTTTCCCCGGCCCCTTTCCCGTTCCCCCTCCTCCTGCCGCCGCCTTTCTGTCAGGCGCAGGCCCGGCCCGCCGGGCAGGGGCGGGCGGTTATGGCCGGTACCGCCCCCGCTGCCGCCCGGCCATGGCGGCGGGGCCCGCAGTGTGGGGCGGGCTGTGGGGTGAGGCGCGGCCGCCCCCCGGGCTGCCTCAGAGGGGCTGGTGTCGGTGAAGCGCTCCTCAGTGCCCTTCCAAGAACTCGGTCGTAGCTGTTTCAAGAGTCTGGTGGCCAAAATGTCCCCGAACTGCACCAAAATCTGGCTTCGGGGTGACGCGGCTCAGTGTCGAGTCCCGGTGTACGGGCTGAAAGCAGTGCCCTCAAGTTGCACCAAGGGAGGTTCAGGTTGGAAATTTTGGAGACATTTCTTCGCACAGAGAGCAGTCAGGCACTGGGACGCGTTGCCCAGGGAGGTGGTGGAGTCCCCACCCTTGAGGGAATTCAAGGAAACGCTGGACGTGGTGCTCGGGGACGTGGTTTAGTGGGCGACAGTGGTAACAGGGTGATCTCGGAGGTCTCCTCCACCCTTAACCATGCTATGTCCACAAAGCTCACACGCTGCCACAGAAAATGACCGACTAAATTGAAACTGAAAGCACTGCTTAAAACTGAAACGGGAGTGAAAAGCTACTGACAAATCTCTGGTAGGAACAGGTGAGGGACTGGTGTGCCGCAGAGCCAACTCTGCGCGAGCCAGCATACCTTCACGCTGTCTGGCTTCAGTCTTTTTCTCAGCAAAACTGCTGTTTAATGAACTTCCCACATAAAACACAGGGCCCCAGTCTTCAGATTCACTTATCACAGATCGTACCTCATTTCTAACTGCGGGTGCCAATCTATCGGTTTTTCATTTTTCCCTGTTAGAAGCTAAGGATCCTGTTCATATGGGCTTAGGACGGCATCATTCTTAATGAGCTTTATGTACATTTTTAAGCCGTGAGTTGAACAGTAGTGCTCAGTTTTGATAGTGTCACAAGACCAGCCAGAGAATTCTGAGTCAGTACGTCCGAATCATGAAAAGTATGAGCTGATATATGTAATAAACCCTTACTTGCCCAGACTTAATCTCTCTTCTGAGGCAGAAACAACCTATGCAAAATAGTATCTTGCATTAAAATATTACAGTACAGTGAATTAGGAAGATTGAGAGCCAGTTTTCAATAGTAAGTTGAGCAAATAATCACAATTTATTAAACTTTTTTTTTTTTTTTCTGGCTCTGAAATATCGAGCTGAATCACTAAAGCTTAATCTTTGTCCCAGAAGGTGTTTGCATGGGAGATTATGTTGACCAGCTGCTTATTTTGCAATAGCTGTTAGGGTCAGTGGCTCCATACAAACATTCTGCGGCTTCTATAAACTGTAGCATGTGTTTAAGAATTGTTAGAGTATAAATAAAATGAATAAAGGTTATTTACTCTGCTACCGACTGCAACCTTCAGCGAAGCATACTAATGATGAATGAGCAGCCATCACACAGTGTCATGAAGGAAAATGCCTAGCTGGCACAAGTCACTTTGGTTTAGCAGAGGACCTGTCTTTCTGCCATCCCCGCAGGGTCAGCAATCGGTCCTGCTTGCTCTGTTGTATTGAAAGGAAGAAATTCATCCTCATGAGAGGTTTAAGGTAAAAAGGGCAACAAGAAACCTTTGGGAGACTGCGGCATCCAACACTGAAGTTGATGCCTAGTTTAACACATGAGGCTACAAGACACTTTCAGGAGGTTTACTGGGAGCATGGTGGAGAGACGTGAGGTAGGGTGAGGCCTTTGGTCTGAAGAACTTCTCTAGCCAAACCTGCAACATGGCTCCTTGCAGCAGGTACATTATATATTTCAGCAGCTGGGTATGTCCCTCAGCTTTGTGGGGGACAAAGAGTAAAGGATATGACTTCCCAGAACAAGGGGCCATCTGGAGCTGCAGCAATTTGAAGTGATGGATGACGTGCTCCTGGTCTCCCATTAGCACAGACTGTGTCGATTCACGAAGAGCAGCGTTCTTCAGCTGGTGTGAATCTGCCTCCTCCTCAAAGATGGCTCATCATGCCTCGGAGGCATGATACACCCTGTAGTTTTCATCAAATGCCTTGGACTTATGCTAATGTGTACTGTTTTTAAAAAAAAAAAAAAAAAAAAAAAAAAAAAAAAGGCAACCTATCCATGTGTTATAGAGCTACTGCTCTAGGTTCATTCTTCATTTCATTGCCAAAATATCGATGAATTTATTTACCAGGGTTTGAGGACAGCTTTGCTGCATACTGAAAACAAGATAGAATTGTTGAAAAATTAAGGTTGGAAAAGACCTTCAAATCATCTAGTCCAGCCATGACCCTACTACCAATGTCACCCAATAAAGCATATTTCTATGCACCAGATCCAACTTTTCCTTGAACGCCCTCAGCAACAGTGAATTGACCGCTTCCCTGGGCAGCAAGTCCCAGTATTTCACTGCTCTTGCTGAGAAGAAATGTCTCCTAATTGTTTTAATTGTTGAAGAGTAGTGCTCTTTGTTCAATTCACAACTCTTTGGGCCCGGCTATCCAGCCAGTTTCTAACCCAATGAAGCATACAGCAGTCCAAGCCAAGAGCAGCCAGTTTCTTGAGGAGAATGCTGTGGAAATGGTGTCAAAAGCCTTGCTGAAGTCAAGGTAGACCACATCCACAGCCTTTCCCTCATCCACCCAGCGCGTCACTTTGTCATAGAAGGAGATCGTGTTCGTCAAGCAGGATCTGCCTTTCATAAACCCATGCTGACTGGGCCTGATCGCCTGGTTGCCCTGCAAGTGCCATGTGATGACACTCAAGACAATCTGCTCCATGAGCTTCCCTGGCACTGAGGTCAAACTGACAGGCCTGTAGTTTCCCGGGTCTGCCCTCCGGCCCTTCTTGTAGATGGGCGTCACGTTTGCTAGCCGCCAGTCAACTGGGACCTCCCCCGATAGCCAGGACTGCTGATAAATGATGGATAGTGGCTTGGCCAGCTCCTCTGCCAGTTCTCTCAGTACCATCGGGTGGATCCCATCTGTCCCATCGACTTGTGCACATCCAAGTGCCGTAGCAGGTCACCAACCAGTTCTTCGTGGATAGTGAGGGCCACATCCTGCTCCCCATCCCCCTTCACCAGCTCAGGGTACTGGGTATCCAGAGAACAACTGGTATTGCCGCTAAAGACTGAGGCAAAGAAGGCATTGAGCACCTCCGCCTTTTCCTCATCTCTCATCACAAAGTTTCCCCCCGCATCCAGTAAAGGATGGAGATTCTCCTTAGTCCTCTGTTTGGCGTTGATATATTTGTATCAACGATATTAGTGATATGGTTTAGTGGAGGACTTGTTAGTGTTAGGTCAGAGGTTGGACTCGGTGATCTAGAGGTCTCTTCCAACCTAGAAATTCTGTGATTCTGTGAAATGCCAGGACTTTTCAACTAGGATGGAGAGAGGTTTGACAACTCCATCAGCCAGTTCCCTCAGGACCCTGGGATTCATGTCATCAGGTCCCATAGACCTGTCCCTGCTGAGATCCATCAGGAGGTCTTGAACCTGCTCTTCACTTACAGTGGGTGGGACTTTGATCTCCCAGCCTCCATCTATGGGTTCAGGACCATGAAAGACTTGGGAAGCCCGTCTACCAGTGCAGATGGAGGCAAAGAAATTGCTGAGTACCTCAGCCTTCTCCACGACTGTTGTTACCAATCACCCAGCTAGAGAAACCCGTTCCTAGGAGAAGAATTTAGCCACCTATAATCGCTTACACACTCCTATTTTCACCCGTCCCTCGGTCTATTTTCACAAATGTTAGAGGTGCATGGTGGCCCTCAGGGACTCCTCCTGTAACCCCAGCGCAGCAGATCAAAGGCAGCTGAGTCCTCTCTTGTGCTCTTCCTCGAGGCTCTGTGCAGAAGGGATGGCGCCTCTGGCACGAGGGCTGGGGGATGGGAAAGAAACACACACACACAACCCCTGAGAATTAGCAACAGAGTGGTTTATTGGCGGGACGTCTTGCAGGTAGGCATGTCCATGCTGTCTGGGGGCTCCGTCGCAAGCTAATGCTTGCGATGGAGCTGGCGCGACAACGAGTAGGGGACTAGGCGGGCACTCTTGCGACGCTCCTTGTGCGCTTGGAGAGTAGAGAGCAAGGATGCGCCGCGGGGGTCCCAGCTCAGTTCTGGCGGAGGTGGATCCACCTCCATCGGCTCCTCCACGTCTCCCGGTGGATCCAGCTCCATCGGTTCCACAGTGTTGGGCAGAAGGCAAAGCCAGTCCTTGGCTGGGACTGCCCAAACAGGCTGTCGTCCACTTGGCATGTTTTCAGGCCAGGGAGCAGATCCAGGGGCTCGTCCGGTTGCACTCCTTGGTGCAGTGCCTCCGTTGGGTTGATTTTCCTGTGTGCGACCACTGCCGGCATCTGATCTGTGGCCGTGGCTGGGTCCTGCACTGGTTTCCCTGGGGTAGGAACGCCTGTGCTCCCCGTGTCTGTCTGCCCGATAGTCCTCCGTTTGCCCCGTGCCACTGTGATGGCTGTGGGAAGGCCCAGGGCCCCCATCGCTGCGTGGTGGAGGGGATGGCCTGTTCCTCGCATCGCTGCGGTGCCAGTGGTACCGCCGGTAGGTGTCTGGGCTTGCTCGATGGACACGCCTCTGCTCTGTGTGGCTGGCTGGCTGATGTTCCTGCCTTCGCCTTGTGCCATCGTGGCGTGAGCTGGAAGACCCATTCCCCGAGTCGCTGTCTCGTCTAGGGGAAGGGCGCCTCATGGCTTGGACTTGCTGGTGTCGGAGCCCGTCCTTGCTTGTTCCTGGCTGCACGCGATGCCTTCCCTCAGGAGACCTTTCAGGCTGGGGTGCCGAGCCACGGGGTCGTTCACTTGCACGCCGAGGTCCTGTGCCACTGGGAGGTGGATTTGCATTTTTGGCTCCAATGCTGCCGTCAGGTTTGTGGCCGTGCCTGGATCCTGCACTGTGCTGGGGACTCTGGGCACGCCTCTGCTGCATGTGGCTGTCTGCCCAATGGACGTGCCTTTGCCCCTTGCCACTGTGGCGGCTCTGGGAAGGCCCAGGCCCCCCGTCGCTGCGCGGTGGAGGGGATGGCCTCTTCCCCGCATCCCTGCGGTGCCCATCGTGCCGCTGATAGGAGTCTGGGCTTGCTCCATGGGTGCGCCTCTGCTCCGTGTGGCTACCTGCCCGATGTTCCTGCCTTCGCCCCATCCCGTCGCTCTGTGAAATGGAAGGCCCATGGCCCGAGTCGCTGTCTTGGTTAGGGGAGGGACGGCGCACGGCTTGGCCTTGCTGACGTTTGAGCCCGTCCTTGACGAGTCCTGGCTCTATGTGATGCCTTTTTTCCGTGCACTTTCTCGGCTGGGGTGCTGAGCCATGGGGTTGTTCATTTTCACGCCCAGGTCCCGTTCCACTCTGCGCCTCATTTCCATTCCTGGGCCCCACGCTGCCATCTTCCTTCTGGCCGTGCTTGGGCCCCACGCTGCGTTGCGCGTTGTTGTTGCGCCCGCGCTCCTGGTGGCGGTTTGGCCGCTGGTCCTGCCGGTTCCTCATGCCGCCATTTGGACTGGAAGAAGGCCCAGGCCCCCTGTCACTGTGTGGCTGGGGGGCCGGCCTGTTCCTCGCATCCTTGCGGTACCCATGGTACCGCTGCGGGGTGTCGCTGGGCTGGGTGCCAGAGCTGCCTTGGGCACTGGTGTCTGTCATGCCGCCAGCGCTCTGCCTCCGCCCATAACTCTCCTCCATCTCCTTCTCCTTAACAGCTGCCTTCGTTGCTGGTGCTCGCTAGGCCTGCAACGCTGCCTGCTCACACCAACGAGGGCCGCCTCTCGCCTTGCTGCTTTGGCTCTTCCTCCTGCCGCCAATGCCGGCTCTCAGAGGGCCTCGAAGCTCAGCGAGTGCCGGGCCAGTGGCGGGGGTCCGCTTTTATAGGGCCCGAAGCAAGGGCAGGGCAGCGGTGGCCACTGTGACCTCAGGAAGCCTCTGTGATGCAGGGGCCCATGCGTGGCCAATTTGGGGTGGCTGAGGGCCCCTTGTGTGGGGCTGGCTCCCCCGCGCCATTTGGCTTGCCAGAGAGAAAGGCTGCCCCTCGGCCACAGGGATTGCCCTCCACCTCGCATCCTGTGCCCTGGGTTTATTGTGAACGCTGCTTTTTATGGAATTTCATTCTCTTGTTTACGGAAAAGAACAGAAGCACGGTGCATCTTCAGCCCCAATGGCCATGTGTGCTTTATCCTCTGAGTGAAGAACTTCTTCCTCACATGGCATCTAGTCTAAATCTCCCCTCCATTTGTTCAAAGCCATTATTCCTTGTTCCATCACTACCCTCCCTGATAGAGCCCCTCTCCAGCTTTCTCTTAGGCCACTTTTATGGGTTAGCTTAGGTGGCAGAACTACAGGACCTTGCAAATTGCGGCCTTATCTGCCTTGTTCCACATGATGTTTTCCAGCTCAGGCTCTAGCCTCTCATCAGTGTAACACAGAATCATAGAAACATTAGGGTTGGAAAAGACCTCCAAGATCATCTGGTCCAACCATCACCCAACCACCAACGTCACCCACTAAAGCATGTCCCTGTGCACCACGTCCAACTTTTCCTTGAACACCCTCAGCGACAGTGACTCGACCGCTTCCCTGGGCAGCCCATCCCAATGCTTGTCTGCTCTTGCTGAGAAGAAATGTCTCCTAATTGTTTTAATTGTTGAAGAGTAGTGCTCTTTGTTCAATTCTTTGTTTTAATCATTGAAGGGTAGGGGCATGAAGTTTCCATTTTTCCATCAGCAGGGACATTGCCCAAATTCTGCCAGTTTTTGCCCAAATTGACAATTTTCTCCTCACAAAACTGGCTGCTCGTGGCTTGGACTGGCGTACGCTTCGTTGGGTTAGAAACTGGCTGGATAGCCGGGCCCAAAGAGTCGTGGTGAATGGAGTCAAATCCAGCTGGAGGCCGGTCACTAGTGGAGTCCCCCAGGGCCCAGTACTGGGGCCGGTCCTCTTTAATATCTTCATCGATGATCTGGGTGAGGGCATCGAGTGCACCCTCAGTAAGTTCACAGATGTGTGGTGGTTTTACCATGCTGGGCAGCTAAACCCCACAAGCGCTCTCTCACTCCCCCTCTTTAGATGAGCAGGGGGAGAAGTAAAGCAAAGAACAACTCACGGGTTGAGATAGGGATAATTTAATTAAAGGGAAATAATAATAATAATTCAATAATGATTATTATGAACTAAACAATTTATCTAAAGGGAACTAAAAAGGGAGAGGGGAAAAGGGAGGGGGGAAGGGAAAATTAAAAAAAAAAAAAAGGAGGAAAACAAACAAATAAAACAAATGAAGGCTATGTAGAAGTGCAGAGGAAAGAAATTACTCTCTGCTTCCCAGAAATGAGCGATGATTGACCACGTCCTTGCAGCAGGGCCTCAATGCACATAGCTTGGTGTTCGGGAGGAGGACCGACGTTTTCACAACGAGAGCCCACCCCTCCCCTCTTCTTCCTGTCTCCACCTTTTATTGCTGAGTGTGACACCACATGGTATGGAATATCCCTTTGGTTGGTTTAGGTCAGCTGCCCTGGTGATGTTTCTCTTCTCGCTTTTTGCCCACCCTTTTAAAACATTTTAAAAGACGTTTAGATGTAGAGCTTAGTGATATGGTTTAGTGGAGGACTTGTTAGTGTTAGGTCAGAGGTTGGACTCGATGACCTTGAGGTCTCTTCCAACCTAGAAATTCTGTGATTCTGTGATTCCGTGTGACTAAGCTCTACATCTAAACCTCCAGGTTAAAAGACCTCCAGGGATGGTGACTCCACCACTTCCCTGGGCAGCCCATTCCAATGCCTCACAACCCCCTCGGTAAAGAAATTCTTCCTAACATCCAACCTAAATCTCCCCTGGCACAACTTCAGCCCATTCCCCCTCATCCCATCACCAGGCCAACAGGGAGAACAGGTCTGTTCTCCAGCCTCTCATCAGTGTAACACAGTATCATAGAAACATTAGGGTTGGAAAAGACCTCCAAGATCATCTGGTCCAACCATCACCCAACCACCAATGTCACCCACTAAAGCATGTCCTTGTGCACCAGGTCCAACTTTTCCTTGAACACCCCCAGGGACAGTGACTCCAGCACAGAGTCACGGAAGGGACCTCAAGAGATCATCAGCCTGCCAAAGCAGGTTCCGTAGAGCAGGCTGCCCAGGTAGGTGTCCAGATGGATCTCGAATATCTCCAGAGGAGACTCCACCACCTCCCTGGGCAGCCTGTCCCAGTGCTCCTCACCGAGAGGGAGTTCTTTGGCATGTTGGTGTGGAACTGCCTGGGCTCCATTTTATAGCTATTGCCCCTTGTCCTCTCCCCACAAACCACTGGAAAGAGGTTGGCCAAATCCCTCTGTCTCCCACACTTAACATTGTCCATCCCCCTGGGCAACATGTTCCAATGCCTGACTGCTCTTTCTAAGAAGAAATGTCTCCTCATTTCCAAACCAAACCTCCCCTGATGGAATGTGAGGCCATTGCCTCTAGTCCAAAGACCTCACAATGGCACCCTTTCCTCTCCTGGGACGTTTGTTCCTGGCAAGAGGAGTAGGTCCCACATCCTGAGGCCAAACCACACCCCGACATTTCTTCCTGAGGATCCTATATGGCTGTGGAGTATGTAGATAGGATACCTGTTGCTCCGACAGAAAAGATGAAGTATAAACACTCATATGTGATTTTGTACTGATAAAAAGTATACATATATTTAGATTATTAGCAAAAGATCATTACTTGATAACCTCTAGTGATGCTGGTATTAGTTCTGAGAGGACTGTGGAAACATAAAAACTACAGAAGTTTATACAGGCTTCTCAGGTTTCTCCAAAATCATGACAGTTTCTGTTAAAAAACATCATTTATATAAGTTTTGGAGAGACAAAACCTAAAATCTAGTTCTGCAGCTGCAGATGGCAAAACAGTTTTTCACCTGAACCCCAGCTAAAACCTCATGTAAAATCTGCTGAAATGCTGTTTCACAGCCCATGTGTGCCTTTGTTAGTGTTTCCAGCTGTACGCTTTTCCCGTCACTGTCCTGTTACTGTTTCTCCTCACGGGGATATTGCTGAAGATCTGGGCAAAAAAAGGGCAAAACCAAATTATTCATGAAAGTATGGATATGAGGGGAGGGTGGAAGTTTGCCCTGTGCATAATGGCTTCATCCACATCCTTGACTTCATCTGCACTTGAAACTGCTTTGTAAAACACCTTATTATAAAGGTAATATGCTTTGGTAGGAACTGTGTGTATTTGAAGTGAAGTTTTAATTTTTAATAACTTAAACACCAAAAGCTCTGCCTCCAAGGCTAAGCAGAATGTTGGATATATCTAAATAAACCTTTATCAAAATGATTTCTTCCTTCCTTTCGAATAACATCAAAGAAACAGGTATGTTACTGCTAAACATGATTGTTATTATCAAAATGTTCTCTCTTGTGTCTTTCTCTTGTCTGAGTCTTCATTTGCATTGAGGAAAAAAAAAAAAAAAAAAAAAAAAAAAGTGTGCAATATTTAGCAGGATTCAATACAGAAATTTACTCAATTGCTCTCTGTCAGTCGTTTCCCTTGCCTGAATGAGTTGATTTTATTCAAATCTTTGAGCACTTGTAAAATTTGAGGAAAATTCTGCCTAATAGAGGAGAACTAGAGAGGCCCAACTTATCAGAGAAGTCTGCCAGTACCCTCATAATTGGCAGTAGTAACAAGCTTTCTAATCAGCATATGTGAAGTGGCCACTGAGGTTTAACAAAGGGAGTGCCAGACTGGCCATAGCACAGGCTGTCTCCTGTCTGATAGAGTGTTTCAACAAATTAAACACCAGAAGAATTAGACACCCAGGCTCTTAAAAAGTCCAATAGTGGGGAAAAAAAAATAAAAATAAAAATCAACTTGAAGTTTACAGTGAAATCTCAAGGTACAAATCTGTCAGGAACGAGGCTTTGATACTTTTGACCTTCAGGAATGTTACTGCAAGGGAATATGAAAACAATTTTTAAATAATTTTTAAAATAATAATAATAAATAAATACTCAATATTGTAAGATGTATGCAAACGTTTTGGTTCCATGGTGTTTTTCTTGGGAATTGATCCTGGTCTGTACTAACCTATAAGCCTTCTCCCCAGTATTGCTGTTGAAAGCAGTTATGTAGTCAGCATTAAATTAAGGAAAACTTGGAGAAAGCATGCTCAGAGTTTAGCTTTAAATTTAGAAAACCCAAGTAAACAATTTCAGAGAATCACACAAGAGCTGAAGCGACCAACCTCCTGCTGAAGCAGGGTCAACTAGAGCAGTTTGCCCAGGATCGCGTCCCAGCAGGTTTGAATCTTTCCAAGGACAGAGACTCTACAGCCTCTGTGGGAAACCTCCCAGCATTCGTACATCTTCACAGTAAACAAGGTTTTTCATATGATTAAATAGATGTTTTTTTGGTTTTGTTTGTTGTTTGTTATTTTTCATTTTGTGCTCGTCGTCTCATCCTGTTGCTGCACACCATTGAGACAAGTCTGCTTCCATCTTCTTTACTCCTCTGCACCCAGGTAATGTGCACATGGACAAGACTCCCCTTGAGCCTTCTCTTCTCCAGGCTGAACAATCCCAGCTCTGTCAGCCTCTCCTTGTCCAGTCCCTCCATCATATTTGTGCCCCTGTGGTGGACTCACCCCACCATGCCCATGTCTCTTGCAGTGGTAACACACTTACTAACGCAGAACAAAATGCTGCTGGCCGCCCTCGCTGCTTATGGTCAGCCTCGTGTCCACCAGCACCCCCAGGTCCTTCTCTGCCAAATTGTGGGTACCAGTACCTGGAGTTGTTCCTGCCCAGGTGCAGGACTCTGCATCTTCTGTCATTGAACTTCACGTGGTTCCTATCTCGCATGTACATCCCACCTCATACATACAGCCCATCAACGCCTGCACGTTTCGTGTCATCTGGAAACCTGCTGAGCAAACACCCTGTCATTAAGGAAGATGTCAAACACTGCTGCCCCGGGGTCAGCCCTTGGTGCATTGAACTGGTGACTGACCTCCGGCTGGACTCCTGCCACTGATCACAAGGCCTGGGGACTGGACATTCAGCCAACTTTCTGTCTAACTCGCCCTTATCTAAACCCTTATCTAGTCCAGTCTGTGCCAGTTTTATCTGCGAGGATGTCATGGGAGACAGCATTGAAAGCCTTGCTCTGTTTCAGACTCACACCGTCCGTATCTTACCCCTTGTTCAACAAACCAGCCAGCTGGTCAAAGAAGGCTGTCAGGTTGGCTAAGCGTGGTTCCCCCATATTGTGTTCAGTATGCATAAACCCATACTGAACACAAAGGAGAAACGTGAGCCCGTCAAAGAGCAGAGGACCCTGGACTTTCAAAGAGTGAACTTCCAGCTGTTCCATTGGTTCCAGCTGTCTCAGGACCAGTGCTGTTTAGTACCTTTACCAACGACACAGATAGTGGGATCAAGCACTCCCTCAGCAAGTTTGCAGGTGACACCAGAAGGAAGGGATGCCATCCAGAGGGACCTGGACAGGCTGGAGAAGTGGGCCCACGTGAACCTAATGAGGTTCAAGCCCCAGTGCCAGGTGCTGCACCTGGGCCGGGGCAATGCCAGCCATGAGCACAGACTGGGAGAAGAGCTCCTGGAGAGCAGCCCTGCAGGGAAGGGCTTGGGGGCTCTGGTGGACAAAAGGCTCGACACGAGCCAGCAGTGGGTGCCTGCAGCCAGAAGGCCGATTGCGTCCTGGGCTGCACCAACAGAGGGGTGGGCAGCAGGGGAAGGAGGGAGGGGATTGTGCCCCTCTGCTCTGCCCTGGGGAGGCCCCACCTGGAGTGCTGCGTCCTCCTCTGGGGCCCCCAGCACCAGAAGGGTGTGGGACTGTTGGGGCAGGTCCAGAGGAGGGACACAAGGATAATCAGAGGGCTGGAGCTCCTCGTCTGCGAAGAAAGGCTGAGAGAGCTGGGGGTGTTCATCCCGGAGAAGGCTCTGGGGTGACTTCATTGCAGCAATTCATTACTTGATGGGAGCTTATAGAAAAGATGGAGAGAAACTTTTTACGTGGGCAGATAGTGATAGGGCAATGGAGAATGGTTTTAAACTAAAAGAGGGGAGATTTAGATTAGATGTGAAGAGGAAGTTCTTCACTCAGAGGGTGGTGAGGCCCTGGCACAGGCTGCCCAGAGGAGCCGTGGGTGCTCCATCCCTGGAGGTGCTCAAGGCCAGGCTGGATGGGGCTTTGGGCAACCTGGGCTGGTGGGAGGTGTCCCTGCCCATGGCAGGGGGTTGGGACTAGGCGATCTTTAAGGCCCCTTCCAACCCAAACCATTCTGCGGTTCTATGATTCTATGAATATGTGCATTTTCTTTACTGCCTGTCCCAATTCTTCCTTTGAAGTTCTTACTCTTCATTCTAGAGACCCAGCAGAATTCTAAGTTTCTTGAACTATAATGTCTCTTTCTGCTGCCTTGCCAGCTCTTTTTAACCTCATTTTTTAAATCCCTTTATTCCAATTTATGCCATCCCTGCTTGCTCCCTCTACTATGTTCTGCCATATTTCACAGGCATTCATCCTCCAAGGCCTGTCCCCAAACATGTTTGCTCCATCTTGTCTTTTGCAGGCATTTCAGAATTTCTCCTTTCAATTTCCAATCATCAGTGAGCAAGCAAAGTGTGAAGGATTTGTTATAAGTAACTGGAAACAACTATTTTATTTTATTTTATTTTATTTTATTTTATTTTATTTTATTTTATTTTATTTTATTTTATTTTATTTTATTTTATTTTATTTTATTTTATTTTATTTTTCAGTTTCCATCTGCCCTTTTCCCTTTTTCTCCTCTTGTCTCCACTCATTTTATATTGTGAGATTTTCAGGACAAGGATAATCTCTGTAAGGTGAAAAGTCATTTTTTCCAATATACAAACTGACAGAAAATTGTAGTATCTACACCGCTGTGAGTTATTTTGCTTTTAAAAAATGTAACATCCCTATAAACAAATTACATCTCTTTCTGAGAAATATCATGCTATCCTTGCCTCCTGGAAAACAGAACCATCTGGCCGCAGTATTTCAATTATTTCTGAGCTGCAAGCTAAGAAAGATGGCCAAGACTATCCCTGTGTGCTGATCCAAGAAAAAGATGATGATCAGGGGTGAGAGCATCTGGTAGCAAGAACTCAGTATCTGTGGTATTTCTCACATATAAAATTTTTCCCAGGGAATTTGTGTGAATGCTTCAGGAATAATAAGATAAGATAAGATAGTATAATATGAATATATCTATATTTATAAGCCAAAGTGTTTGTTTTGGTTTAAGTTATCAATCTCTCTCTCTTTTGGGCTAGCCCTGTTTCAAAAACAATCCTTTTATTCCGGTGTTTAAAACAGTGTTTCAAAGTCAGCCCTCTCAGCAAACAGCTCCCCTTTATGACTTAAATCTGTTTGCGTGTATATCCACATAACTGCATATGCTGAGGAGAATATATGTCTATATATATATATATAGAGATAGATAGATATAGATATATATATCTATATATATATATATTATGACCAAAAGCCACATGATTAGAGAAATATTGAAAATGAATATAGAAAGAAAACAAGAAGGTCGTAAGGTCTTAAAATCACAGAATCACAGAATCACAGAAGAAAATGAGTAGATGAATGCTCAATGAATCTTTAGATGCCAACACAGGAATTCACCCTTAAGGAAGCAACTGGTGCACTCTTGGGCCCCAAGATGGGTACCCACGGTGCGGAAATGGCAGTGAGGGTGGGAGGTGGCTCCAGAGTTCAGGGGAAGCAGACCCAGGAGCTCTGGAAAGCTCCTGTGTCCTTTGTCACTAACACAGCCTCGAGAGCCTGGAAGCAGAACGGCCTTGGGGATGTCTTGGTCCATATAAAAGTACCCCAGTATTGGAGGAGTGGAGGAAATCTGTGGTTTGGAAAGACACCTGGCTTAGAAATCAGGTCCACCTCTGCCTCAAAACAGAACACCTGGCAACATCTGAAGTCTGCAATTAACACATCAATGACAAGAAATCTCTTGGGATTAAATGAAGTCATCAAGACATCTCATGGAGTTTCCTACTCTTGTCTCAATGGCTACCACCATTATGACATACTACACAGCTCTGGCAGGGGCCTTCCCAAGGATTTTCTCCTTCCACGGTGTCTGCAAAGATGCAAGCCATATTTGTATCTTCCCCCACTGCTGCACAGTTGCCAAGCATCCAGGAATTACCCCGTGCTTTCCAGGTACTGAGATCTGCTTCCTGATAACCACCAGCATTTGCATGCAATCTTCCAAAATTTGAATGCAGATGCAGACTGCAGATGGAAGAAAAGGTTACGTACAAGCAACCAGAACTCCTTGAGACCTGAGTTTTCGGTTTCTGTCTCCAGATAACCAATGATGTCTGAGTTTCTGTTTATAAAAATATTTAACATTCCTATAACTTTTTTTTTTTTTCAAATGAAAGATCATATTTAGCCATCCTTCATTGTGTTGTTACACCTTGCTTGATGTGAGCTACTCCTTAAAAAGTAGGGTAAGTTTGTGGGAAATTAGTATTTAATTAATACTTATACTATATGTATATACGTATAGTACTTGTGTGTGTGTGCGTGTATACATATATACATATTTATATATATATATAAAGTTTCAGTTACTACTTAAGCCCATCACAAACCCACCACAGTGTAATGCTCATATAATTTTCTCTGCAATAGAATATTAGAATCAAGCACACAGCAGGTGAGTGAGAAGGCTGAGCTACTGTGTATTGCAAAGAAAGTAACTCTGAGAAAACTCTGAGAAGCACTTTTTTATTTTTATTTTTTAAAACAGGGTTTCTATAAAACTCTAAGTATGTTTTCCTTTGTCTAAGAAGAACAGATTTTTGTTGCTTTATTGTAAATATTAAGTTCTGAGTTGTGTGAACCAGGTGCATGCTTGGGACTAGTAGTTAGAAGAGCTGTGGGATTGCCAGAGCTCTCAGCATCATGGCCTTTTCGTGCAGTAACCTGTGCTTTTGCTCTGGAGCTTTCTCCCAGTTCAGGTCTTTTCAGTGATCCTGAGAGCACCTTCTGTGTAATGGTTTTCTTTATCTGCAGACAGGAATGAATTTGATTCGGTACGGATCACATTTAATGGATACGGAAACTGTATCCACTAAATAGGATATAGACTCACCTGCTTCTGAAATCAGCTGCCCTTAGCAAACCTCAGTGTCTCTTACCAGGCGTGTTCACACCAGTAAGAGCCAGGAACAGAAGCAGAAGCAGCTGGTTGCTGTTGTGTCAGCTTTGCTCAGAACAACCTTGACATCAGGGAAGAAACAGTGGGAACTGCTGGAGGATCCACTAAAAATTTGCCTTCTACAAGAGCATGATCTTTTTCAAATACTGGAGAAAAAAAAAAAAAAAAAAAAAAGGAAAAGAAATAGATGGCTGTGCAATTTCTCTCACTTTCTTTTAACTTTAAGGCCTCAGCCCATAGTGTGAAGGCAAAAGACGCAGGGCTAGTGCATGATTTTGTCCTGTGCCAAGGAGCCCTGTGGCAGACAGGGCTGTGCTCACAAACGGGTCTTCCCTTGGGTGAGCCAGGGACGTGATGGAAGTGTTGCGCCGTGTCTGGGAGTGACTGCCACGGTGCCCTTGCCTAAGG
This sequence comes from Aythya fuligula, assembly GCF_009819795.1. Classification (NCBI taxonomy): domain Eukaryota; kingdom Metazoa; phylum Chordata; class Aves; order Anseriformes; family Anatidae; genus Aythya; species Aythya fuligula. The sequence continues at coordinate 74,285,829 of NC_045593.1, read as the reverse complement.
ACAAGAAGTTCAGCCCTTCGTCAGTAAGTCATAACCGGGCTGAGCACCCAAAATACAAGGGGCGGGCTCGTTCTGTGTCCTCACCATCCTGAGTCATCGCTGCGTTGTGACACGTCCTCCAAGCCCCGGTATCAGGTTAGGGCGTGACGAGCTGGTTGTGATAAGGCAGTGAGTGTCTACAAATTACTTCATCCTGCAAAAGGGATGACTAGAAGGTCATATCTTTTCACCCGTTTCTTAGTGACGTGCTCTGGTTTTCGTCACAGTTAAGGCTTCTTTTCAGGCCAGTGGTTGCACATAGGGGTACAGAAATGCTGTGCTCTGTGCCTGGGTATCTCACCCTTAAGGACAGGACATCTGTAAAAACTAAAAGGCATTTTGTCTTTGGTTAGATCCACTACAGTTAAATAATGATATATATACAACATATATATATATATATATATATATATATATACATATATATATGTATTTATATTATAATTATTATAATATTTATATTATAAATATTTATAATATAAATTATAAAATTTATTACTCAGCTAAATTATTACTCAGCTAAAAAATATGTGTGTGTGTGTGTGTGAGAGAGCAACGATTTGGCTACACGGGCAAGGTTGCTTAGTCTCTGTTAGCTCTCTGGCATGTGTTTGTGTACCCAGTGCAGCGCTGCCTTGTCTTCCAGTGGGGTGTGACGTGTTTCTTTCTCAATGCCACGAGAGAGCAGGAGGCCGAGCTGAGAGGCTTGTGTGATACGAACAGGTGTGGCTTCAAAAGAAACTGCAGAGTGCTTCCAACAGGAACTTGTTCACCAGCAAAGTGTTTTCACAGTTATCTCCTCATAGGAGCGGGGCTGGCAAACAAACCCACGTTGGTCAGTAAGGGTATGTGCGGCATGAAGCAATCGGTTTTCCCAAAAGGCAAAAAAAAAAAAAAAAAAAAAGAAAAAGAAAACCCTCAGACTGGCCCCGAATCACTCTTAAATACTGAGTAACGCTGAAAGCCAAAGGACAGGCAGCCTGTGAGCAGCAATTTTACAACCAGGGTCCAAAAAGTGATTCCAGACTGGAGTGATGCACTGCCAGTTATTGGGGAACATTGAACCCTGGCTGCAGCAGAGCAATGCTCAGCTACACCGGCCTAAACCTGGCCCAGTATGCCAGAAAACCAGTATTTTAAAAAGCCTGATCCCAAGGAATCAGTGAAATTTTCATTATTTATCCTAGAAATTAAGTTTTAGAGACAGATCAGTGCATAAGAAAATGTAGTGTGCATAAAATGGAAACAGAATGAAACTGCATTCTGCTTTCATGAATCTATGTAAAGTACCTAACTACAAGATGTTGCACATCCAATCACTTTAAATTCGTTTATGTCTGTAACCTTTTGCAACTTTACCTGTATGTATGTAATTGAGCCTTTGCTGAGCAGGTGGTTGTTTCCTTAAAGACAAAGAACATCAACGACCTTCCTTATATACACTATTCCTTGCTTTCAACTGCGTTTCTGAGGGCTGGGAAAGCCGTTTCCAAGCCTATCATTTCAAGTTAACGTGATTTATAAATGTGCAGTGTGGTCTAATAGCATTGCACACAAAACTTTCTAGGTTCTTTATTGCAATTTCCTTTCCCTTCTACTCAAAGTGTGTTGCACTCTCTGCAGAGAGTAGAAAGAGACCAGACTGTTCCTCAAGGAGCTCTGGTCAGATTTTAGACACTACACAGGCAATAAACAAAGAGAGGAAGATGAAGAGAAATCAAGGTTACGACTAACTTGCAGTTAGTTTTAAAGCAGACCCCATCAGAAATCCATTTCACAGTCTCTCTACAGCAAAGTAACAAGTATCAAATATAAAGCTTGCGTCTCAAAACATGTCTGAGCACAGTAGCTCAATCAGTATTATTATGATAATTCCAGAATAAGACAAATAAAACTGAAAGCAATAGCAGTATACTGAGAAATACACGCCATATAACACTACAGATGTAGTTCTGAGTTTGAGGTATTTACAAAATTAGCAAATTAACACTTTCCCACTGCCCCCGCTTCCTCACCATCTCCAGTCTGCTGCTGGCCAGGATTAAAAAAATAAATAAATAAATAAATAAATAAATAAATAAATGGAAGGTTGGTAGAGCACGAAAACAAAAATAGAAGGTTAGAATTTAAAAACAAATCGATACAAATATTTTTGTTATTACAGCAGAGCCTGCTTAAGCAAGCAACAGGAAAAGTGGAGCAAGCCAGGGAGGTGTGGGCCCTCATGAACCTTGACAGTCACCAGAATATGTAGTAAGAATGTCATTCAGAAAATAAATAAATGAATAAATAAATAAATATGTGGCAAGGTAGTTTGGAAATTTGCTGTATAGGTTCAGGGCACGTTGTCATTCTTCCGAATCCCACGTGCGTGTGTCCGTGTGCGTTGTGCCTGCAATAAGCCCGTGTGTGCAGCTCACCAAACAGCGCGCTCCTGGCCACCGAAATGATTCTCAGTGGAATGAAAGGGCGGCCCTGCTGGCACAGCGACCTGCAGGAATGCTTGGCCCACAGACGTACATGTTTCTGCTGATATGTAATGAAGTGCAGCACTAGGGGCCATCACGGCCCTAAGAGTATTATTGAGAATATCTGCAGCATACACTTGGATATCTGCAATGGCTGTGATTACAGCGCCTTTGGTGCCAACCATGCCATCAGCAGTACATGAGACGGAAAGCAAATCTCCCCCTCCTTCCCAAAGCTTCAACTTGTTTTTCCTACTTTTTCCTCCATCTTACAGCCTTTTATGTTTTTTTATTTTCATTCTGCCTTTTTAAGTGTACCAAATCTAGAAAAAAATCATTTTTTTGCAGTACAGACAGGGCTGCCGTGCCATGCTGATTTGCAGCTGGCTCAGAATGGAGCAGGATTTTCTTTCTAATCAGGGAAGAGTGTTGTTCTGCCACCAAGACCATAGTCGCTATCACCCCACAAGATCTTTTTCCGATGACAGGCTTTAACCTGAGTCCTGGCATTACATCATCTGCGTGTCTTTAGAGTCATGCCTTTAAACATTGTCAGGAAAGCTTTCCAAGTTTGTGTCCATACCTCGCTTTTTTCATTAAGCTCTCCCAGATGGCAAGTGATATTTTAATCCTAACACTCTCTTGCCTTCCTCTTCTCTCTACACGGCAGACTTCTGATGAACCTTCTTGCAAGTAAGAATATCATTTTTATGCAACATATTTTACAATCATTGGTCTTGGGAAAAAAAAAAAAAAAAAAAAAAGGCAAAAAAAAGCTGATTTGCAACACTGTCAGAGAACACAAATTCAACCTGTGTGAAATTTGGTAGTGCTTAAGCAAAACTCAACCGCATTGATCTCATGGGGAGTGAGGCCATAAATTTTGCTTCCAAGCAGATTAAATTCCGTGTTTCTAGATGAAGGGAGAATGAACAGGAGAACTGCTATCCACATGGAGTTTAACTCAGTGCATGGGGAAATTGAATGACAGCTGCTTGGCTGGTGGACATGAGCAAAACATTGACAGGAGATGCCCTGACCTAGATGTTAACTTCCCCCTACTGCTCAACAACTATTTGGCATTATCTGTCTTTTATTTTAGGCAAGGGCCCAGCATTCCCAGAGGTGCTCAGCTGGAGTACCAGACACACATTTTAGAAAGTGAAAACTTTTCTGAATGGATGCAAAAAGCAATCTCAACTCAGTAACTACATATATACAGATAATAAATGTATATACAGATAGCAGCACTTTAAAACAATATCATCCCTACCTGCGCCTGAGCGTAGCCCATGCTGTAATAATTTATACAGCAGCACAGGAGTAAGAGAATTTGACTCAAGAAGGCAGCTCCTTGTAACAAATCTCTGTGCTCCATACTCTTTACATCTTCCCCAGTGCTCTGTGACGTTTTGCTGTCTCTGTGGCATTTTGATGGGTCCCGGTGAGTTTCAGCTGTGACAATGGGATCTTTCTGTCCACTTCTTGTTTGTACAGGGGTGTATGAACTTGGTGCATTAATCACAGAGGTGAAGCAACCCTGTCTCCATGTCCCATTTCCTGTTAGCAAGTGTGTGACTATCTATAGAGCTCTACTTACAAGAGTTTAAAAATATTGCTACAGCTTGTTAACAGGACTTCATCAACCACAGTATCTCATAACCGCTCCGTATCAAAGTGCTCCCAAGTGCTAGGGTGTGTTCAAGAGGGCCTAGGGAAAATACTGTCCAAACCCACATGGAGCAATAGTCAACAAGATGCCTTCTTTTAACGCTGTTTAACAACCCCTGCTCGCCTGTGCCTTTCCCGTTGTGATCCCGCCTGTTCCCGATGAGCCATGAGCAGGCACTGCTGCAGCGCTGGAAATTCTGCCAGGGGTGTCTTGGCATCATCCTCACGTGCCTGGCTTACTTCGTCCTGAAGTCATGACTGCAGAGCGTGCACATGGGGAAGCACGCTTCAGCTGTGATCTTTTCCACACTCTGCTCCTTTTTTTGTGCAAATGTTAGCACAGAAATTAACCGTTCCCTTCCCATTTTGAATATTTAAAAGGTATCCTTTTTCAACATGTAGGATGATTAAGAACAATTTATTCTCACAACACTTCAGTGAGGCAAGTAGCAATTAGCACTATTTTGCCAAAAGGATAATTGAGGTATAAAGTTTAATGGACCGCATATGGCAATATGACAATCAAAGTCTTATTTTTATTTATTCTTTTGAGCTATCTGGAAAGTCACTCTCGGAGAAAGGCATCTCAAAAGCGTTGATCTGATTTATGGAGCTGATTTATAGGGGTGACTGACCCTAGGCTAGGTTACTTTTCTCACGTTAGATCAGCATTTGGTTGAATTTCATGGAATGGTCCAGCTGTGTCCCTCCAGACCCAACACCACCATCTCTCTCTGTCAGAGGGTCACTCAAAGCCAACATTCAGGACCAGCTTTACTTGACTCCGGTTTGAAAACAAGCTCATGGTATCATGGCAAGGTGAGTAGCCTTCCCTGAGTGTAAGCCTGCGTATCATTCCGTGCACCACAGCAAAGGACTCCTCAAGCCAGCTGACACTGAAGAGCAGGAGGAGCTGCACAGGGAATCAGCATGGAGTAACGACAGCAACTTCTCTTTCCTCACAGATGTTGTCCTTCTCCGTCTACATGACCCAACCATCCAATGCAGGAAGAAATCCCAGCTTTTACACTCCCGTTCTCACCTGTGCCTCTTATTAGCAGGAGTAGGGCAGAACAGCAAAACCTGTTTATTGGCAAAACTAAGCTACCATGCCAAGCTATGTCCGAGAAAGACTTCACAATTGTCACTTGTCACAAGGAAGGCAGGTGCAGTTGTCACTCCATGTGCTAGCACAAGTATCAAAGTATTTTTGCCAATTACATTCCTTTCTGGAGTTCCCTGAGGTGCTGCTATGTAAGAGACATTGAATGGAACACTTTTTAAGTCTATCAAAGTTGTTACCTAGCAGGAATGCACAACTCAAATCATTCTTAGCAAAGAAAAAAACTTAGCAAATCTGCTAGAAAACTAGTACCTTAGATATCCTTTCAGCCCGTTTTCCTTTAATACTTGTAGAATTTATCTGTGAACATTAAGAGAAAAAATGTTAAGAGAACAAACTCACTAGTACATACAGTGGTTTCCAATTTTCATGTTACAATTAATGTTTCATCGTAAAAATTCTGGGATAAAACTGTGACCTTAATAAATGCACCATGCTAAACCAATAAGCTATCTCTGAGAAAAAAAAATATGATCCCTTTTGTGATTTTAATTGAAGCATTCATTCCATGGAGCCTTTCATTCAATTATAGATTTGTTTTTACTAATGGGATACATTTCAAGTCACATTTGCCCTTGCCTACTGGTACATATAGTCATGGTATATTGTTTTCTGCATTTCAGAGGCAATGTTCCTTCATTGGGTAACAGTTTTGGTAGGTTCAGAAGTCCCACCAGCAAACAAAACCTTAGGGAGCACTGCTCCAGCTTGTGTTTCCTCCGTGCAAATACGTACTCCTAGTGTGAAAGCCCTGCATTAGCACTGGTAACAAAGGAGCAGGAGCCAGTGCAATATGCACGGGTGTCATCGCTGACATCAATAGTCCAAGAAATACAGCATGTAACAAAGGAGGACCTGAGCTGTAGCCAGGTGTATTTTCTGTAAGCCCTGGACAAAGCTAAGGATGGATTTCTGCTTCTTGGTCTCACATCAGTGTCTGTATTGCATGCACTTTACCCAGAAAATTAAATTTTGCCCTTGATATGGCACTTTTAATGATGAAAGGAGCTATAATTGACCTTTCAGCTAAATTTTGCCCTGTGCAGACTGATGGGGCCAGTACACTAAAAACTTATAACTTGATTTTTTGTGGCACACATATTTTCTTAAAGAAAAAAAAAAAAAAAAAAAAAAAAAAAAAGTCAATTTCTTCCATCCTGTCTCCTAGCAAAGCCCCTTTGTTCTGTCTCCTCTAGGCTACAAGAGCAGCTTGCAGCTGCTCTTTTAAACTGGCTTAGCTGAAGTTTCTGAATCTTTCTTTTCTCAGCAGAGTCAGGTTCCCATGGAAACACTGGGCAAAACAATGCAAAGCCTGCTGGAGAGCCGCTGGAGTCCCAGCTTTGTGTGGAGCTTTGTGGCTCCATTGTCAATCTGCAAGGGCTGATGCTTGAAGTGCTCAGGCTAAACTGTTAGGGAACAAGCAAATTATGGCAGGCAAACTTTTGGAATAAAAACTATAGACAGACCTACACATTTCTGTCTAGCATGATGGCATCGTTTAAGGCTGGCTGCTAAAATGTATGTTTTTTTTCCCTCATTATCCTGTGTGTTCTTATAATTCTAAGAACAAGCAAATTTTCCTCATTTCCATAGCAACACCCATTAGCAAGATGGAGCTGCTCCGCTCAGTCTTTATTGCCGCTGATTTCAGCCACAAAGCTTCTTTTGAAATTAACAGTGAGGAGGGAGTATCCAGTCCCCAGTCCATATTTCTGTGCCTCTCATGTGATAAGCAGTTTGGAAACAACAAGAACTGTTCCTTCCAGCGATTACATTACTCTGTCAAAACATCAAGAAAAATTGAACGTGTCCAGCCCTGATTTTTTATATAAATAACCCTAGCAATGGTAAACTCATTTTTTGGTATTACAAGGACCTGGGCTCCATATGATCCAGCTATAAGTCAGGCATGTCTACGTCCGCTGAATAAATTCAACATTAGGGTCCTTCAGTTCTGTCCCCTTCCCTGAGTAAAACCATTCATCTGTATTCATGGCCTTCTCAAGAGCTGGGCCACAGCTGTATGGGGCCTGGTTCGATGTCCCTCTTCTCAGCGTGAGTTCGTGGATGCTGGGTGTCCATTCCGTACTATGAAATTTAAACCTGGGTCATAAATCCTCTGGCAGAGGAGTTCCTGGGGACTGCAGCTACAGGACTGGTGGTATCTTGGTGGTGCGTGGTTTATGTCAGGTTTATGCCACAGAGTGCCTCAGAGTTCAGGTGTCACCACTGTGACAGTGGCATCAGCTGACAATGCGGTGCAGGGTGTCCTTAATCCTGATCCCTTCAGCCAGCTCTGCATTACTCAGAGCATGATCTACAGGTTAACTCAGGACAAGAATGGCTGCCTTTGTTCATAACATAAACAATGAAACTCTAACCAGTGGACAAAATTCTGAAAAGTATGCGGCTGGCTGCTCAAGAAGGGAGGATTGCACAGTTCTTTAAGAACGGCAGACATAAACACCCCAGAAAACTCACCCGCAGGCACGTGGAAAGGAAGCCAAGAGAAGACCGGCTCTCACTGTTTTTCTTAGCTGCTAATTACATTGTGGGTAATGCATAGGAACTCCAGCCGTGGATGGGGTTCACAGTGATTGATGTTGCACTGACAAGGGACAGAAAGACAGAAAGACAGCCCTTAATGCTTGTAGTGCCGTACATCATGCAGCTAGGAGTGACAGACAATAAATCTGTTTAATTTAGAGATCAAGATAAGTTATTGTTCCTCTCTACTGCTTTCTTTATTGTGTGCTTACTAAAATACTTCTTTCTAATACTCAGTCTAATATTTCTGGGCAATCCTTCTCCATCCTCCAGCAGTAAAAGGTTGTTGGAGATAGGCTAGGTAAATGACAGCTTGGCATTTGATTTAGCAGCCAGCCAGCCTTGTGCCATCCCCTTTCTATTCTGAGGAATGCAGCTGTTGCTGGGGTCATGGGCTTGGGGAATGACACTCAGGCCATGCCCGTTAGCTTCTAGTAATGATCCGAAAGTGCAAACAGAAAAGATAAGGGCTTGTTGTCTGCTGCCTGAGGTCCTCTGACTGCATTACACACGGGCTGCTAAGGAGATGGTCCTAACGTCACTGGTGGCCTCAAGTCTTTCAGCTGGTGGTCATCAGCAGCCTGTCACAAACCCACATTTCTTGAGGCAGTAAGCGGAGCACAGAGGGCCTCTCAGTCCCCCACACACGGGAGAAACTGATGGATTCTGATCCAGATGGAGATTTTCCACATTACAGATGCTTTTATGGTCACTAAGTGTGAATATCATGACCTAACCCGTACCATGGACTTCTCTAAGATGAGAGGCAGCAGTGAAAGCCGCATTATCCTGGTATCTGCGAGGACTGCAGGTAATCATTTCCAACCATTACTGGGCACATCAGTGCACTGCACCCTGTGGTTCTGCAGGCACAGCTACTTAAAACACCTCGACATCTGACAGCAGACTGTAAGGCTTGCCCAAGCTCCTGGGGTGGCCACGAAGCATCCCATGATGTTTCCCATGCCAGGGCATGTTGCTGTAAGTGCTTCATGATGAGAAAATACAGGAGCTGCACTAGAAGTTGCACAGGCAGTGAGAGCATTTCAAAATGTGTTGTCATACAATCTCCCCACCACCAGATGGGAAAGAATATGGGAGAGATGGTGGAGAGATACCAAGTGCACCATGGTACTGGAGCAGCAAAGCACAAAGCCAGTAAAGGATACTCTTATTAGCAGAAGCGTTAATTTTTATCAGCATGCCCCAGCAGAGGAGTTGCTCACTGTGCTGTTCTGCAGTGCTCTAAGTAAAGCCTGGATGGACTCTCTGAAAATCACTGGGTGTGTGATCTCCATCTGGGCTCTTCCTTACTTATGAAAAAGCATGCTGTGATGAATCTTGCTCTGTTATTCTGCAGGTAATAACAAGGAGCAGCTATGATCCTAGGCTGAGGATCAGTGACAGGATGCCTTGCATCTTTTATTTTTCACAAATTCCCACCCTGTTTTTCCTTCCATATTGCATACAGGTTTTACGTCACTGGTGTCTGGGCTAAAAGACACCATGTTTGTAAATATCTTCTTGATTTGTTTTCAGTACTCTTGCTATAGCAAGAGCTTTACGCTTAAAAACACGTATTTTCTGCTTCCTTCAAGAATTTCTACCTTTAAAGTGGATTAAGAAATCCTGCAGCTTTCTGCAGTTTGTCTGGGATGTCCAAGTCACAGGTACACACCTTCGCAGGATCTGTCATCCCTCTGCACTCCACCTTCTGCAGTTATAACAATCCCATAATTGAGGCTTAAAGAGAGACCATACACAAGCTGCTGAAGCATTGGCCTTCTTTTAGCTTTGGGTGTTGCTAATTCCTGACCAAACGTTCCTGATCAGACCCACAGCTGTTTCCAAAACAAGAATTTATCCAGGTGTCTCCAACATCTATGTTGGTAAACTGACCAGACATAAAATCCTATGAAGACAGGCTGAGGTAGTTAGGCTCAGGCTGGAGAAGAGAAGGCTCCGGGGAGAACTTACAATGGCCTTCCAGTGCCTAAAGAGGGCTACAGGGAAGCTGGGGAGGGACTCTTTGTCAGGGAGTCGAGGCATGAGACACATCAGGCAGTGAATACTTAATTGTAAAGGGCACTCTTAATTGTAAGAATGGTGCAAAAAGGACTCTTTTCTACCTAGAAATGCAAGCTGCATGACAGGACTGTGAAGCTACCACGCTTTCTTTCACCTAAGATATTATACAAATTATTAAAAATGTCAATGGATTGGACATTTCATGTTTCCCGTTTGTCATCTTCAGAAATCATCTAGAATGAGACTGATCGGTTTGAACAGATCTGCATTCCCCTCAGAGGCCAGTCTACCTTTATGACTACATGAGTTGTGCTCCTGCTGAAGTCACCGATGTTTGTTTGTAGAAAACACCACAAAACTCAGGCAGCAGAAAGCTCATCCTCTGGACAATTTCCAAGCTGAAGTTGTCCTCAGGAAGGATGTTGCATAAAAACAGTACAAAGCATGGGAAGAAATCGCGGAAGTTCACTCCAATCACTGGTGATTATCATTCATTGCAATGTGTTTGCTACATCAAATTAGTTTGGTGATTTTACAGTTAGGATCCAGTTTTAGCACTCCGTGTTATTTGCATGATAATGCTACAAGCCAATTGCACCAGAAAGTACTTCTGCTGATGAAATCTAATTATATGGGCTTCGGCTTCAATGGAGCCCTTTAGTGTAAAGCTTGTTCTGTGGACAACAGTGAAACTGCCTTTATGCTTACACCTGCCAATGCTGTTTAAATCAAGTCACTGTTTTTCTTGTTCTTCCCCTTTCCACAAGAAAACGGCCAATTAAACAAAGAGAGAAGTGCAGAAACCCACCTTTTCCCCTTTATGCTAGAGGGTGTATTCATTTATTACACATCTTCTCAGTCACTCTGTGCAAAGGAAAAAAAAAAAAAAAAAAGAAGAATCAGCTAAAATATAAAACAATTGATAGGCAAAGCTGGTAACCTTACAGGGGGATTTTTCGGAAGTATCACACTAGATCAAATATGTATCGTATGCTGAAATCAATGAAGGTTTGACAGTGGTGCATGTGAGTATCTTTATTGCCTATTATCCAAATACTTTTTAAAATTCTTTCCACACCTGAGCTTTGGTGTTATTTGTTCTTGTCTGCCTGAACAGAATACTATACGGAGTAGTACTCGGAACAGCTTTAATTTAGAAGTACCCAGAAGGAACTAAAATTTTTTTTAGATATAAAGGAACAGAACACAATTCAACTTATAAAAGCAAGTCCAAAGCTTGAAGGAGCAGAAAAGTTTCCTCCCAAAGGTGCGATAACTGCACCACTTGAAGGAAACAGGATAAACAAGTAAAACTGCACAGGCTGCCTACAAGGAACTGTGCCTTGCGTTTCTCAGGCGGGCTGAAAGTAATGGGCACCAACAAAGAAGCAGTGGTACCAGGGTATTTTAGGTGAACTATTTGTCAACAACAACAACAAATCAGACTGTTTTGCTCCAGGTAGCTCTGTTAAGTGTTGCTGCTCAGGGACACCAGCTGGGAATTCTCTGCATCAGGCTGTTCTAAGGCAGCGTGAGCTACTTCATCAAGTTAGCTCTTGGAGCAATCGTGACTTTAAAACTAAAATTTTACTTTGTATTAGCCTATGAGGGTAGTCTTCCACTCAATGCAAGAGTATTATTTTGAACTGGGGAGGCAAATTTGGTTCACTAAGCAGCATGAAATGTCAGTTTGCAGAAATTTTTACTCAACTCAAACCAGCAAAGCTTAAACCGAAGATTTCCTATTTTGTGTCTAGAGCTGGCTTTAAGGGAAGCCACTCGGAAAACAGCATGCAATAACAAGTAAGGATAATTTGCTATATTCAACCGAATCTGAACCTTTTATCTATAAATCAACCTTGATTCAGAATTTGTAGTAGTTATTACTTTTTATTACCCAATCATTTGCATGGCAATAGCACACAGGAGTCCCAATCAAACTGTTTTCATATTCAGCCTTTTTTCACTTGATCCTTTTTCATTTTCCAAGATACACTGGAGGCTGAAACCAAAAGTACATGGGGAAAAAGCACTTGCCACTTTTGATCAGAATAGAAACAAGAAAAAGTAAGTCACAGATCGGATGAAATTTTCCAGTTCATTTCAGGATCAGTCAGATAAATTTCCAAGGGTGATTTTTTCCTCTAAACCACCCATGTCTGTTTCTCCCACTGTTAATTTGAAGTACCTACTGTGCAGAAAAAGGACACAAGATCTGCCTTTCTGACTGCTGTAATATGTTCCAAAGCTTGGAGGCCCTTGCAGCAAAGTTAGGATAAAAAATCCGTATCTAAGGGGGATCTTGGAAACAAGTAAAGAAACAACAAAACAAACTCTATAATAGTATCTTATTTCTTAGTAATGCATATTTGCCACAGACAGCAAGAAAAGGTCTCTCCTTAGAAAGTTTTACTAAGAACTGGATCCTATGTAATCACTGTGAGGACCTACACCTAGCTACTAATTAACAAGTTCTTGTCCAGCACCAGAAACTTCAGAGGAAAGTGCATTTTCAAAACATGGCTAACATATTATCATTATGGCAAATTCTTTGTAAAAATAATGTTTCTTCTCCAGCCCTTCTGGGATGTTCCTGGAAAAGGAATTGGTGGACTCTAAGTTTGGATAGAGAAAAAAAAATATGAGTATTTACTTCCTACAAGACAAGGAATTCATGTTCCTAAAAGTGAAGCAAAGCAGATAGGCAGAAAAAAAAAAAAAAAAACTTGGCTAACACATGTAAAATCCAGAAACCTGTATTCCTCATCTGCCCAGCACTCTGCACTTTTGTATTGTCATTGTACAATGACATGACAGGTACAATGTACAGGTCATTACCAATGTACAGGTAATTTGTACAAGGTAAAAATCAGCTACAATGGGAGACAAAATACTGTTTTTCCGCTGAAGACAGTTTTGCTAATTCCTTTATTGACTTTGTTGAGCACAAAGTGTTAACAGTGGTATAAAATTTTATGTCCTGTCTATAATGTTCAAAATCAGGCTGTGTAACACACCTGGGGCAGAAGACTGCAGGTGGAGGTGGTATTTTAAAATCTGGGTTCACCTCTCAGCTCTGTCATTATGTTCCTATTACATGTCCTGCTTGCACTTGTCCACGATGATATACCCTGAGGATATTACCACTAGATATCCAGTGCACCATGAGGGTTTGTGAATGAAATATTGCTCCAATTTCTTGAATATCTGTGGACAGAAAAGGTTATAGAAACAGAAAATAAATGTATGTATTTTGTGGGGCAGGGTGATTACAAACCATTTGGCTGAGAATACTCCGGAGAAGCATGTGAGACTATGAGAGACGGAGATTAATTGTGCCTTGCCTCTCAGTTTGTTTTAATAAATTCAGTTTACACTTGGTGGACCGTGGCATGTTTGTACAAAACTAGTGTGTTTGCCAAGAACTTTTGCATGCAGAGAATAAAAATGATTCCTGGAACATCAGAAATTATCAGTCATGAGAAGGCCCACATACAGGAGGGCTTTTTGTAAACAACTGGGCATTTTAATTATTCCTCTTTTCCTGAGCTTTGTCAAGATTAAAGAAGAATACAGGAAATGGTTATTTGGGAAGAGAGAGAGAGAGAGAAACATGTGTTTGAGATGCACCATGATGCTTTGTGCTGCACTCACAGCACAGAGATGTTTGGAACTGATTGCCCCAACTTGTGACTGCAGCATCAAGGTCTGAGGTCTGACCTGACAGCTCTCCTTGGCACGAGGAGCATCCTGCATGGCCACTCAGCACCTCTGCAGTAAGCCTTGAAGTGTCAGCAGTGGGATTTGCCTAAAACCACAAGACAGGCTCGTAAGTCACACAATGGCAAAAATATTCCCTCGTATTTTTCTGCTTCTAGGTTTCAAAGCCAGGCTCGTTTAGGACACTTCTTAGGCTGAAATCTTGAGAGCTGGAAATGTCTAAATAGAAACTGTGATTATTCTGTAAACACTTGAAACTAGAATCTGTAGAAAGGAAAAACAACATCTCTGAGAATGCTGAGATCTAAAATGCTGCTTGTAGCTATTTACCACTTCCTAGAGATCCAAACTGCCTGAGGATACTGCTTCACAGACCTTTAACTTAGCAGAGACGTTGTCTTTCAAGGTTCCATGAATCTCTCATTCCCCAAACCCTCACTGCAGTTCACTGGTCCTGCATTTGTATTTGTAGCACAGCTTCTTGGGGCCAAGCTATAAATCAGTACACTAAAGCTGTTAAATGTTAAAAATAAGCTTGTTTTCTCTGTAACATCATTTTTCACCCATATATCTCTGGCAAAGACAGAGATAGAGAGAAAGATAGGGATAGAGAAGAGACGGAGGTCTATGAGACAGTTTCTGATTTTTTCAGCAGTTGGTTTAGACTGGATCACTTTTATCCTTGATTTTTCTACAAGAAAAATAAGATAAGGAGTTTCTTTTCTGACGCAAGAGAGAGAAGCACTGGGAGGAAGCAATGGAAGCAGCAATGAAGCCAGAGAAAACAGATGACATTTACTTAAAAGTTCTCATTATCTAAGACAAAAAGAGAAAATAAAGCTACGCTATTCAGCATCTCCAGATACTAAAATAAAAGTAAAGAAACAAACAGTGATCAATATAGGCTTTCACAGTTATTGTGTACAAGAATCCCATTGCAATAAGTCTTACAGCAAAACATATTTTTCATCGTTTGTAGGGCATATGAGTCTATACACAAGTTCCTAAAAGCTATTAATAAAGAGTCCCAAGGAAACTGCCTGCTTTTCCTCTTGAGACCAGTGCAAATTTAATTAGGTAGGTGCAGAGTAATTACTCTGAGATTAGCTTCTAATGAACACGATGTATGAAAAGCTGCTCCTTACTGACAACTGCCATCTACCAAGACCTGAGTTTGGACTTCTTTCACAAGCTGCCAGCAGGCTCACCATCAGAAGTGATGCAGCTCTCCAGACTAGCTGCAGACCGACTCTCATGACAACAGCTATCACTTTTTTAGTCATCCAGGGTCAACTCTAACCACTTTTCTTAAACAGACAAACAAAACAGACTAAACACAAGTCCAGCTTGTGGGAAATAATCAATGACTTTTCTTTTCCTCTCTCTCTAGAAAGAGAGTAAGTGGTAGGTACATTCACAGTAACACTTTCCCCTTTTGCAGTCTGAACTCACCTTAGCCTTGATAGCATGGATCACAAAAGGACATACTGTGTATGCACCTTAAAACAAGGAGTTCAGAAGAAAGTTTATCTTTGATCCACAGTAGGGAAATGAATAATCTCCCCATGCTTGCAGTTTGTCAGCAGAACACAGAGGAAGAAGACACTTTTGTGATTCAGATCAAAAATTACAGAAATATGAGTATTTTTTCTTAATTTCACAAATTACATTTCCTGTGCAGCCTTGAGCAAATTATGTAAAACATTGTCTCTGAGGAGGGTTCTTTTCCATTTTTCTCATACAGAAATAATGGCAACTGATTTTCCTCACAAGGTTATTTTAAGGTTAAATTAATTAATTTTCCTGAAGTCATTTGAGAGTATCTGCTTATCTTGTCATTTAAAAATAATTAAGAGAAGCTAGTTTTCAAAGAGGCCTTAAGCTTGACCTCAGTGATATGACAGTAACACAGAGGCAATAATGATTGTGATGAAGTGCAGACCCGCCTGGGAAGCTCAAAGCAGCTTTCTCAGGTGCTCATAACTGCATGGTTTTGGCAGTCCAGATCCCATATTAGCTGCAGTTCCTAAATTTTAAAAGCAATATGGCATTGATTCACTGAACAAATGGTCACACTAGCTTTGCTATCCCAAAGAGACGAAAGAAGTACTCCTCTCTAAAACACTCGTCACAGTACTAATCAGGAGTCATTGCAAATTACTTTCGTTTTCTATACATCAGGTACGTAACACTCACCAGACTTCAAGTGGGTTTGTATTGCCACTTGCTTCAGCTGAGAAAAAAAAAAAAAAAATTGTTTATGTTACACTTTTGGATTACGTGGGATGTTTACCTGATAGAGATGTTCAATCACCTGTAGCACATTTTCCTCTCACTCAGATAAACATTACATGGGGAAAATAAGAGAGAATATATTAGCTATCTGTTGCTTGCACCGAGCCCTTTCACTTCCATAGCCTGACCTGACAGCCCCGTTTTTAACCAATTTCCCATACTTCTGTTCAATGGTCATGTTTATGGAGAAGTAGTAAAAATAATTATATTTCCTGTTTTTTCTAGCAAGGCTCATTTTCTGTTTCCAGGAAAGTTGCTTTACATTAGCGTGGTTCTGTCTCCTGTCTGTGAAAGAGAGCTTCCTACATAAAACATTTCCAAAAGATTTTTGCAGTTGGTAATTTCTCAAATAAAAGGATTTCCAACTCTTCCCCTGTGTGATCACTCACTCCCCAGTCTGAAAGACGTCATTATGAAGAAATGTGTTTCCTGACAATCCACCTACATGCTCAGTTTATCTAGTTACACTTTATTGTACCATGAAAATAAAGTGTTTCCTGGTCCTGCAGCCCCAAGCAAAAGGCCTGATAAGGCCTGCTAATACCTATGAATATTATTAGAACTACAAGACCAGACTTGAATGGAAATATTTCAATAAAGCTGTCAAAAATTAATTTTTCATAGTGTTCCAAAGACTAGCAAATCGGGCTTTGTATATGTCTGCAAATCAGACTTCATACATAGCACCTAACTAGGGAATCGGGAATCTTTTTTTCTTTACTTCTTGTGTTTATATGTTCACATTCTTTTAACCGATTAAGAAATGATTTTCCTGTCCAAACACTACATGGTTTTCAACGTAATCTTTCCCATTTCTTTGAAACTCTCTACTCATTTACTTGAATCTCAGAACTGGAGTGTTTATTTATTTATTTATTTATGGGTAAAAGGAAGACAATAAGCTATAAACATTGTTTTACAGGAAAATGTACTAATAAGTTTGTGTTGTTGTTGTTTTTTTTGTTTTGTTTTGGTTTTGTTTTTGTTTTTTTTAACAATAATATCATTTTATCAGCCTTTTAGCCCTGTATCTTTTAGCTTCCAGTATTCTCAGTTTTATGCAGTTTTTGTGCACAATCCTACAATGAAATATAGATTTCTGATGGGATCAATCCTGAACTAAAGTGATACACAGACTGAGAACAATGGAGCACACCTGAATGTGTGCATTTTTGGCCACCTAATTTACCTCTTGCCAACACAAGCTTTTTTAGGTAAGATTTTACTTTTTTTAATAGAGACTACTATACTCCATTCAAAGATGAGCATAGTTCTACTCCAATTTAAAGATGAGTGAAGGGCTTAAATTCAGAAAGAAAAAAAAAAAAAAGAAAAAGAAAAGAAAAAAAAAATCTTGAGGCCAGTTTAAACTGTATGACAGTATCTTTTCTTACAGTTTTGTACTGGGGTTCTAATCTCCACCATAGCCCTTCAAGTGTTCCTTAATATACAGATAAAAATAAAAAGACATACCTGCAATTGAAAGCTCCTATGAAAGCAGATTTTTTACAGACTTTAGTTATTTTACAAGCACTTATGCAGCCTAAGCCTCCTCCTATATACAACAATAACAGACTAACTAAAAGCATAGGAATAAATATTAGAAAAACAAACAGGTAATTAAAAGATAGGTATTCAACATCACTGATCTTCATTTCTTCCTTTATCGATACTGAACAGTGTTTAAGCCTGGATGTATTACCATCTCCAGGCATACCCGTGTGGTCATTTGATCAGTATAGAGGAAATTAAGATTTTCATGACTTGAGCATTATTTTCTGTAATGATACAAAAAAAACTACCTCTAGAGCTCAAACACTGTCTATGGGTACTATAGGGTTCCAGGGACTGCAAAGTTACTCTCTGTAAAAAACCTTACCAGTTTGAATTGTGCTCAGCTGAGGCACTTGGAACTTGTGTCATAGAATAATTTATATGGGAAAATGCTTCTCTAGATCTTCTATCCAACCCCTTTTCGAAGCAGGAGCAAGTTGCCTGGGGTCTTGTGTTTTGAGTAACTCCAAGAACAGTGATCCTACAAGTTCTGTGGGCACCTGTGCCAGTGTTTGATCACCCTCATGGTGCAAAAATTTTCTTCTTACATTCACCTGAAATTGAACAGCATGTTAACAGAGATACAAGGATGATGTCTTTTTACTGTCCAGAAAACAGAACAGACAGTCCATCTTGGCTACAGAAGATATATGATGGAGCACTGTCAGAGGATGGAGAGCACAGAGTATTGCTCCTTATCAGGAACAGCTATCCAAATAGCTCTGAGGATCAGATTCCACCAATCATCTTAAAAAAATACTGTGTCCATATTATGTCTTTATTTCAGCTAGAATAGAAGTCAGCAGGATATGACAGCATCCTTTGGCCTTTGTATTTGTCTAAATACACTCGTGTTTCCAAGGTGCATCCTAACTCAGACAGCTCCCAGGTGTTAGTCAAAAAAACAACAACAACAAATACCAAGAATGCAGCATTAAAATGGAAAACCCCATAATCTGACCTGAAGACTGGAACTGCAGTTGAAATGCCTCAGCTAGACACCCTGAAAAATAAAGAACTTTGTTGACGAGAAATAGACTTCATGTGAAGGTTCAAGCAGGCTTTTTCAGTCAAATCTGTCATCTTACTTCACCAGAGCCTAAAGGCCATTTTCCCCAGGGGAATAAAGGCCTTGGGCTTCCTAACACTGTTAATGTGTTTGCAAAGAACAAGTAGAGCCTTCTGCTTTTACCACAGATGTGCTGCATTGTCCCTTGAGCCTCAAGACACCGCACAAGAAAAGTGGCCTCCAAAAGGCCAAAGAGAGACCAATGGAGAAGGAAATTTCTCCTTCTGCATACACAAGCAAAAACAATGAGCAGAAGGTTGTGCTGAACTGTGGTTCACTTCTTTTACATCCTGAAATGGAAGGCAGCCAATGAACATTTGTGTAGAAAGTGCCAAGCTACTCACTAACGTATTGGCTGGGACCTAATCTTAAAACTAGCCATAATAAAAGATCCTATCAAAGACAAACAAATGAAAACAAGTGTACAGAATTTCAAATGCCAGTGCCTCTTTGTCCTTGACCCTCCTCATGTGCGCTGTTTTCATCATGTACATGCCACCGTTCTTCTGTCAGCACTCCACCTTTGAGCCTCCCCAGGGTAATGAACGTTAATTCTGTTTCCCCCAGGACATCTATGAAAGCCTTCATTTGTTAACCTATTTCTGGAAATACTAAGTACACTTATTATTATTTGTGCCATATCTGAAGCTGTTTGACAAATTGTAGCTGTTCTGTAATAATTTTCCTTCTCCTTCTATTGAAGGTGCATGGCAATTATTGTAACATTACTCTTGGAGAATGTGCCAGAGACTCTCATTTCAACTAAATCTTTTTTTTTTTTTTTTTAAGTTTTTGCTTACTGAAATGTTTCAAGTTTAACATAGAAATCTTTTACATATGTGCCACCTTGCACATTAAATGGAAACAATGAATCGATACTCTTTCGTAATATTAATTCCTCCATTCCGTCATACATGAACATTCATAAAAACTAGCTGTGTCCAATCTTTTTTTTACTAAAAGTTATAACAACTTACCTTTCTGATAGTAATTTGCTAATACTGTTTTGTAATATAACCCAATCCACCCTGATTTAAAAAAAAAAAAAAAAAAAAAAAAAAAAGCCAGCATATTTGCATATTTGCTGGCATAACCAAACAGGGGGAAAAAAAAAAAAAATCAGCAGAGATTCTTGGCATGTTTGCAAATGCTTTATATAGATAGAAATGCTCTCCTGTAAAGCAGAATGAGGGCTCTTTGGTTGTAGATATGCCAAATAGAACTGAATTTCCTCTAATGTTTCAAGCACATACACATTTCCTCCATCAAGAGCTCTGGATGCAGTAGCTTAAACTATCTTTGGGAAAGCAGGCACTCACACAAATACACATACATTCACATCATTCACATTCCTCTCATACATTCACATTCCACTCTCTCCCTGCATTGGCATTCTCAACCATCCTCACTGATGAGATGGAAACTAATCTTTTTTTTTTTCTTTTTTCTTTTTTTTTTTGGGGGGGGGGTGAGGTTGTTAACGTGACCTTTAGTGCAAGGAACCCAGGCTAGGGGGAGGAAGGAGAGAAAAGCTTCCCTTTTTGGTGGCAGCTTCAGCCAAAACAAAAAACTGCATCAGTAAGTCACAATGCCATGGCATTATAAGAAGGGCTAATTGCTGGCTGTCAGTTCTGGCCTTTCTGGGGCTGCCAGTTTCCTCCCTCAGCAAAGGGACCAACAGATGCCAGAGCTGGCACAAGGGTAGTGCTGGGACACGGGGTAAGGGCTCAACCAGGACAGTGCCAAACATGACATGCACAGGGCCCTAACCCCCATCCTGACCCTCCCCTGTCTCAGCTCCATGCCGTCCCCTCGGGTCCTGTCGCTGTCCCCAGAGAGCAGAGCTCAGCGCCTGCCCCTCCGCTCCCCTCCTGAGGGAGCTGCAGGCCGCCATCAGGCCTCCCCTCGGCCTCCTCCAGGCTGAACCTTCCCCGTGACTCCAGGGGCTCCTCACACGTCTTCCCCTCCAGACCCTTCACCACCTTTGTAGCCCTCCTTTGAACACCCTCTAATAGTTTTATGTTCTTTGTATACTGTGTTGCCCAAAATCACACACAGTGCTTGTGGTGAGGCCACACCAGCACAGAGCAGAGCAGGACAATCCCTTCCCCCAGCCAGAGGCAGTGCTGGGCCTGATGGGGTGGCCCTCCTGGCTGCCAGGGTGGTGATTATATCTAGTGATAGAGAAGTGATTCCAACAGAATATGATCACAGCTGATAGGGAAGTGATTCCAACAGAATATGATCAGAGCTGATACATACTGAAAGCAGAGAGATGGCTGTGGGAAATAATACTAAGACTGAAACATACTGAAAGGGAAGAGGTAGTCCCTAACTCTGAAACAAGAAGTAAAATAGTTGAGATAGGCACTTTCCTAAATACTCAGGGGGAGAAAAAAAAAAAATCTGCAAGAAAACAAGAGTAAAACTCATAATATAATGGAAAAAAAAAATACTAGATGGCATACCAACTGACAATACTGCACACTGGGTAAGCACACAGCCATCAAGCCTATCTTTGTGTAGCTACCATATCTGAAGTATTGTACTGAGTTATGATGCATTATTATAATTATAGTCATTTAAACAGTGGTAATGCTCGGATAGCTTGTCCTTCAATTAAATTTTCTTCTCATCACTAAGAAAGGGGATGACTCAGTGATATGTTTACTCCAGTGAGGAAGCTCTCCTGAAAGCTTCTGACTCCCCATTCCTCCTGCCCTGCTACTCATCGTTCGTGGCTCTCCCACACCCTTAGGCTGTGCCATGAAGCTGTCTGGAGGTGCCAGAAATGATCTGGATTAAGGATTCATCTTTTTTTTCCTATATGAGAGGGCTTATTTGAGAGACAGATAATTTCAGAAGCAAACTTTATAGTTGTGTCACTCTTCCTGAGGAATGGTGATGGTAGGCAGGAATGAGCTACCAGGGTTGGAGAGGAGCTTCTCCAACCACCTTTTTGCTGCTGGAGAAAAGGTATAGTCAATTTACACACTTGTTAAATAATCAGCTGCTAGGGTAATGTTTAGCCTATATACAGATAGCATGATAACTGTCGCTATTTGAGGCCATGGAAACTAATTGATCTGCCTATCTGTTTATGTACTCATGCTTTGCCCTGTCATTGTGCTGTCTGAATGCCGTGTCACTTGACAAGCCTTACATATGTTCCATCTTGCCAGACTAAAGGGTGGGACTCAACAGCCATTATATCTATTATAAGCAACTCCATCAAGGCGTGTGGTAATCCCTAGGTGGGGTTTGGCCACCAACGCAGGATGGCTGGTGAGGTACCTAAGCAATACAAACAATAAGCACTAACAAAAATAACATCATCTTACTCATGTTTTCCCCCCAAAAGAAAATGCACATTCAAGTTACCACCTTGTCAGCTTAAAGAAAAGCAGCTCCCAGGGTCAGGGTATGGTGCAGATGAACTTTTCTAATTTTCTGCTGAAGAGAGCAGTTAAATTATCCAGATGCAGCGCACCTCTCTCCGTACTACAGTACTTTTTGCTCCTCTTCCAGTGCTCTTGCTGTGAGACTATCTTGATCACAGTTAAGCTAACAGAAAATCAGCCCTACCAAACAAGTAAGTTAACAGTTTTTTATCTACATTTGGCTTTCTAAACTGACTCACCTCACTCGACTCCTGCAGGGGTCCCAGCTGCTGTGCAGTGTTTACCATCCATAATCATGGCAGCAGAGGCCTGTATTAGTTGCTCTGAAGTATCACCACCAGCCTAGCTGCATATAAACCAGCAAGTATTGATTTAGTTTGTCTTGGTTTGAGTAAGAGACGCAGACTTGGCAGCATTTGATCTGAAAGTAACATCTTTAAAAGCAACCAGGTGATCCTGAGAGAGTGTTTTGTGGGATGATGTGGCTGCAGAACATCTGAGGAGAGACAGGACAGGAACTGAATTCCTTTAAGTTCAGAGAAACTTGCTCAGCACCTTCTGCTTGAGCACTCCTGCACTTCTGTTGAGCAGATCTCCAGTTCTGGAGGAGATGAATAATCTCAGGGTAAGTGAGATTTCCTGTGATTAACCAGCTTCTTTGTTAAAAATTCATGCCTAATTTCCAGTCTGAGTTTGATTAGCATTGATTTCCAGCAAATGGGTCTTCTTGCTCTGCTGGTCCCTTGACAGTGGTGACTGTTCCATGTAACTATGGGAACAGAGAACTACAGAAGTGTTTTTTAAAACTGTTATTCTGCTATCCATCTCAAGTATCACTGATATGATGTACATTACTGTGAATCTTTGTAATATGTCATTCAACTTCTTCCTATTGGCTCTAGGGAGAGTTTTCAGGGATAAACCATAGTGCATCTATAGCATCTGTTGCTCTGCAAAGTTCATGTAATCACACTGATGAAAATCTGCAATTATTTTGTTTTCCTGAGAAGGGCATATTAATCTGCATGTATTATGGATTTTTCTTCATAGCCTTTATCTGATGTGCTAGATAATGGCCACAGCTGGAGAAGACACATCAGATGGTTGAGACCAGAGGGCAGGAATGATGCCGAGATGTCTATCCTTGGATGCTCAAATTGTAGGTTTTGTCTGCGGAAACTGTCAACCACATCAGCAGACGTACAAGGTGCTGGGATGACTTTTCCCTGAGGTTTGACTGGAAGGGCCAGGTGGTTTTATGCTTGCTCTATTTGCAGCTGGAAGGTAAATAATCTGTTGGATCATCTGGCAATATGTCATCTAAGCTATTCGCTTATGAGGTCAGTGTGGTTTCATCACATCGTGAGAAAAGAGAAACCAAGGAGTCCAGGCAAACTATGGTACCAATACAAGCCACCCTTCTGGTTGATAAGGCAGGTAGTGGCTTCTCTACTGGAATCCCATCTAGGCAAAGGGCAACAGGGTATACTTATGGTAGCCTCCAAGCCTGTAAGAGAAGCTTTCTTCTCATGGCATGAAGTTTCCATGGTCTAAGACTGGTTTCTCAGCCTTAGAACTGCAAAAGACATTTATGACATTCAGAGAGAGAACTCCATACAAATGCCAGAAAGAAATGTGGCAGACTGCATTTCTTATAGGTTTAGGTATTATCAAGACTTTGCAAATTATTTTCCTTTTAATGTTATGCATATAATACAGACAGATTCCTACATATGTATATGATATATAATAATAAAGAATGAATGCCCAAATTTTCCTAGAAATTAAAATCCTACAGTACCTAACAAGCTTTCATATTAGTTATGAATTAATTATGAAAAGATCTTCAACAACTTAACAAAAAATTGTGTGCTACCAACTTAGTTATCCTATAAGAATGGAAGAAATGATTAAATGAGTAAGAAGTTAAGCCCAAGTCTAGTCATCTCTTTTTCAAAGTGACTTCTGTAATCTTTCATCTTTATGGGCATCCTTTGAGAGCAGGGACCTGATGGGGAAGTACTCTGCAACTTAGCTGATTATTTTCAGACCAATGCTGCTTAAATGTTTGAAAGATCCCTAACAACTGCGGAAAAACAGCATGTATCTTCAAAAGTGGTCAGAAAGACAGCTACACAATTACATGGCAGTCAGCCTCTCTGTAGTTGGAGGAAGTCTTCTTGAAGCACTTTTTCTGGGCACATGAAGGAGAATGCGATTGTGGACAGCTGGTATGGCTTAATTAAGGGTAAATCATGCCTGGCTGTCTTCTGTGATAAAAAAAAACTAGAACTGCATGTGAGGGGAGAGCAGTGGGTGTCGTTTACCTTGACCTTAGCAAGGCCTGCAGCACTGTTCCCAAAAAATCCTTTTACCCAGGTTGGGATGCAACAGCCTGGGCTGGTGGGCAGCCAGATGGGTAAATACCTGCTTGGGCAGCAGGCCTCGGAGGCTGGTGGATAAGGAGTCACACCCCACGTTGAGACTGGCAACCAACGGGGCCCATAGAGGTCTGTCCTGGGAGCTGTCCCCTTTAGGATCTGTATCACTGACAAGGTGGGGAAGGCGACAGGGCGTGGTTCCATCAAGTTAGCAGATGACACCGAGTTGCAAGGACCAAATAATAATATGTGAGGGCAGGGCTGACATCTGGAGGGTCCTTGATGGGCCTGACAGGATCCCCATGCACATGAGATAGGACCACTGTGCAGCCCTGCCCCAGGGAAGGCAGAGCCCTGGCATGGGGATGGGGCCAGCTCCATGGAGAAGGCCCTGGGTCCTAGCAGGCAGCGGGCTGAGCAGGGGCCAGCCGTGTCCCTGATTAGCAACAAGGGCCAGCAGTGCCCAGGGCAGCGTGAGCAGAGCATGGCTTTGCAGCAGAGATGGCCTTGAGGCACCTAACTGCACCCCAGTACCTGTAGGGAGGCAATTGAGGAGCAAGGGATGGGTTCTCACAGCGATGCCCAGCAGCAGGATGAGAAATAACAGGCATAAGCTTGAAACTAAAGAGCTTCAGGCTGGAGGTGAAAAACATTTTCCCCACAAGGGCAGCCAGGCAGTGGAGCAGGTTTCCCAGAAAGATTATGCCACCTCTGCCCTTGGGTGTTCTCAAGCCACAACTCGAACAAACCCTGAACACCCTGCTTCGGTCTCACAAATGGTCCTGCTTTGGGCAGGAGGTCGGACTAGCGACCTCTAAAGGTCACTTCAAATCTGAATGGCTCTGAATGTTTCTGTGTTGAACAATCTGAGACCTCTGTATGAAGGAAACATTACCTGTAAGCCCAAAAATTCATGTAAGATTTTTCATTCTGTGTGGTTGTCTTTGCCAGTGTACTGAGAGTGGATTGACAGCTGGAATTGCTCCTACAGATTTATTGTGATAGAAATGTGTTCATCAAGCTCCTGGCTGTATTTCCTCCTGATTATTGGGTGCTAGAGATTTAACTCTGCTGCAGTGTCAGAAAAAGCCACCTCAGCCTCAGAGTCCTTGGTATTGATTCCCATGGTGTTGTGTGTAGCATTCTGATTTACCGATCATTTCTTGTTCTGACAGCTCTTTCAAAGATGTACCGCGCATGCTTTAATGTCACAGGTGGGGATTTCACAGACAGGTATTTCAGATTCTCTGATCACTTTCATTTCTCCGTTTTGTCCAGCACATCATACAGAAACCTTTTCCTTTCCTGATAGATACAACGATCCCTCCTCGACATCAAAACATCTCCTTGTCGGGCATGTTTCCCAAGATTAGCCACAGTCCTGCTAACTCCTGATCAAACATTTCCAGCTCATGGACTGCAGTGCCATTCAGCATGGACTACAGAGACAAAATCTGCATCTATACAAACAGTATTCTATTAAAATAATAATAGGCTTAATATATGCATACCAGTAAACAAGAAGCCTATCACTTTTCACTCCTACATCCATTTCCTTGTATAATGTTACATTTTTTATGACATTTGACCTAAACTGCAGACTCTTTAGAATGGGTTCTTTCTTTTACCCGTTCATTTAAGTGACAATAATAAAATAATGCAGAATTAGCCAGAAAACCAGAGGTGGAGCTTCTTGTCACCAAGTTTCACTAGGCCTGGCACGGAGTGGAACCTGACATTGGCAGGCCGAGGGAAAGAACCAGTTGGCATGCCAGATTTATCTGCACCACGATAAATCTTCCAGCCACGTAAAAATGCCGTCTTGAGACACAGGATTTCAAGAGTGTTCTGCCGATGTGAAAATCAGGTGAAAGGTGAATGTATAGCACCAACCACTGCTAGCTGAGACTGCAACCTGGGGAGTTTTGTAATATTAAAAATGTTCTTCTCTTCCAAGCAGATTCTACTGTGTAAATTACTTTATCTGCTTTATATGTAATCTTAATCTGAGTGTGACTGAGAATAACCTGCTTTGCTTATAAGTGTATTTGGAGACAAGGCCCACTCTCTTTAGGTGCTTGTGCCTTCCTAACAACAACAATCAATATCAATCACGGTGATTATGCTCATCTTAGGAAAAACAAAATCAAACTGCTTGATTAACCTAAAACTGGGCAAAACATAATGAAGTATCATGTGAAGATCAGCAAATTAAGTAGTGGAATTATTTTTAAAATTTGTTTTTATCTTTCCCTTTGGTCTCTCTAACATCAGTCAATCATGGACTTAACTTCCCACAGAAAATGATTATCATACTGAAGAAACTCTTTGCTGATTTGATAATTTCCCAGCAAAACAGTAATTATATGTTCCCTGATGAAAACTTAGTTTTATGCCCTGAAGAAATTTTAGTTCACAATTAAAAGAAAACAGGAGAGAATATAAACAGCATATAATAAGTTAATGTGCTTAATGTAATGATACTTATATAAGTTAACATATACAAAATAATATAAAGTAGAGAATGTAACTGTGTTGGAGAGTGTCTAAATCTTAGGGACAACATAGCTCCCTCAAATTTCAAGTAATCTTTGAGCTGTGAGCTGTTTCTCTGCTTCTGGCTGCTTGACAAAAAAAAAAAAAAAAAAAAAAATTGAGGGGATTACTGTGTTGCCTTAACCTTGCCCTCCTAGCTTTGAGGGAAGTGTTGAACTTCCCAAAAGACATCTTGCGTGATACATATTTTAGGGGTGTACCAATCCACTCCCCAAAGAAAACTAGGAAGACTGCCAGCTCACCTTAGTACCACTCTTATTATAAGACCAGCTTTCAGACAGTAATGGTCGTGACTTTTTGCTTCAAATAAAAATTAAGCAGTTGATTATTACATTGGAAATGAAGTTGAAAATATTGATGATGAAAAATAATGATGATAAATAATGATGATGATGATAATAATAATAATAATAACAATAAACAAATTTTTAAACTCCATTTGAAACTGTGGGGTTGCCCATTAATTTCAGTTCATTGCAAATACTGACAAGGAACTTCCCCTGGCTGAGTCTGATGTCAATGGACAACCCCAGGATGCTCCTCAGCTTTCACAGCTGAGGGTCTCATTCCTAAAAAGAACAACCCAGCCTCCAAATACTGCCTGACCCAACAGGACATGGGCATAGGCCAAGGCTTACTGAATGCAGCCTGAAGTATTTTCATTTCTCTTCCAGCTGAAGTATCAAGGATCTATTATTTCCCCCTGAACTCATGTTAGATAAACTCGTAAGGGGTGTGAAACTATCAGAAAATCTCTACATCATGTTTTCCCTTGTTTGCCTCCTTTTCACTTAATTCATGAAAATACAGATCAAGCATTGTTTGTTCCTCTGCATATCAGTTAAGATTTTTCTGCTTCTGTTATCCAGGAGTTCTCCCTGGTAGCAATTTTATGTTCTTGTCACCAGACGGCTCAGCTTGTCAGTTGACCAGGAGGAAGCTTCAGCTGGACTTCCTAGCCCACACACCGCACACCACGAGAACCCTCCCTTAATTTTCCAAAGTCATACAGAAGCTCCAGCCAGCGTCACGTTGGCTGCACGGGAACTGTGACGCTCTCGAAACTTCGGACGGACCCTGTGAGTAAGGCACCAGCTGCCTGACACGACAGATCTGCATTGCAGAAGGCAGATGTGGCAAAGAGCCTCGTAGGTATGCACCTGCCCTCCCTGCAGCACTCACGGAGCGTGCAATTACGCTGCGGAGGTGTAGTGTAACCTCTGTTATGCAAAGCACCTCTTGCACGATGGTTATCATTCGTAAGCCTGTGCGCTATAAATCATGCGCTGTAATACGCTTTCTCATTCAAATAACTTACTAATTTTATAATTTACTGTTGCTGCATGGCATTGCAGAGAAACTAAACATGACACATGAAAATGCCAGGAAATGGATGACAGAATGGGATTACTTGGCATGGCGCAAGGGCCCTGCCTTGACAGCTTTGTGATCTCTAGGTTAGGGAAAGGGTGTTTGATTTTTAACTTTATTCCTTTGAGAATTTGGCTTTTTAGGCCTTCTTGGGGAAAGAAAAAAATGGCCATAGCGTAAGTCTTCATGAACTAAGCAGGTTCAGGACAGGATTTAGGGTTATCCATGGGAGTTACAGATGGAGCAAGGTAACTGAAGCTGCTGTCTCCTGCTGGCTTTCTGTCAGCTGAAAAACTGACCCAGCTGCTCAGCAGCACAGAAGTCTCCAAGTGCAGAGAGGAGATGGGCTTAGACAGTGCTATTCACACAGCTATCTAGAAATTCATCTCAAATTGAAGGTACTCCTATCAACAAAGCAAGCTAAAATGACACATGGAGAGTCACAGCCTGAGTCATGCTGCCAGATGATCCCCGTGAAGCCGATGGAAATGCTGCTTGTCACTGCAGACACAGTGCACTGGTACTGGGGACGCTCCTGACAAACTGCACAACCTTATCCTGGCTGTGGGTACTGATATGACCAGCAGTATTATGATTTCACTGCAGGAAAGTACCCTGGTGATCCTCAAACTTGTTCACTGGGGGATTCCCAACCTCTCCTTAGTACCTTTCACGTGCACGTTGGCATATTTTTGCTAGCGGTAGAGCTGTCAAAGCTGTCTTTCTTCCAGCTGTCCCACTAGTCACAGGGTGCAGGATGATTACAGAGGATTGGTACGGAGTCTGTGTATGAGCTGTTCCAACCATACTGACAGCTCCATGAAGTGGCTCCAACCACCTTTTCACTCTTTTCCCTGTCTCCAGTTACTGCAGCGGTGGGTGGTGAGGCACCGGGTGGTGAGGCACTGGCACAGGTTGCCGAGAGAAGCTGTGGAGGCCCTGGCAGTGTTCAAGGGCAGGGTGGATGGGGCTTTGGGCATCTGTCTTTGATCTAGAGGTGTCCCTGCCCATGGCAGGGGGGGTGGAACTAGGCATCCTTTAAGGTCCCTTCCAACTGAAACCCGTCTGTGATTCTCAGTGTAATGCTTCAACAGGAAGCCAGGCAACACGACTTTCATTGATTTCTGAAATATAAAAAAATCTGCCTTTACGCACAGCAGCCAAGACAGGAATGGAGAGTTCCAGCACAAAATCGTGAACACCCTTGGAAGGCCTCAGTATACCAAATCACCCAATCATGAGCCGAAACCTGACTTAACGCTTGGCAGTGATTATGACACTTTTGATCTACGATCTGGAAAGCAGTTCGTGATGAAGTAACTCATTCAAGGTCAGGCCTGGAGCCAGTGGTAAGGACTGGCATCAGAGGTGTGAAGACGGCACTTTACAGATGAAACAAAGCACACTGCATGTTTTCAGTTTTACCCCTCACTCCTGAGCAAATAACATCGTCAGAATTGCCAGTCCCTCAGACTACACTTGGCGCACGTTAATAAAATCTTGTGGGTACCAACAGTAACACATACATCAGAAGAACCCACTGGACCTTTTCCTCAGATCAGTCTGTCCTTCTGTGAGATACCTATAGAGTTTATTTCCTATAGGAAATATATATAATATATATATTAATATATATATAATATATATAATATAATAATATATATATATATAATATATATATTAGTAACTTTCTTTTTTTCAAAATCGAACAAATCGAACCCTTTGCCTTTAGATTTTACAGACCATCATAAACTGGAGTCACTGGTGTTTACCAAGATTTGTTAAAGATCACAATTTGGAAAATGTTTTACTTAACATTTACAGTTTCAGTGATACTACACTTCAGCAAACAATGGAGGGCAGTTTTTCAGTAGTTAATCTTTTATGGTACTTTCATGTCAGTCCAAAACAAAGCCACCCTCTGTGCTCGGCCAGGTGTGGAACAAGAAACCAAACAGATGACTAACTAAAGTCAGAAGAAAGTTAGAGCAAAAATGCCCACAGACCCATAGATATTTTGAAACATGAGATTCCTGGGTTAAACACTGTTATATTCAGCCCAGTCTCACACCTGCCCCAGCAGTGACCAGCATTCGTTGTTGCTGAGGAGGGAATAAACACCTGGCTGGTGTGGAAATGCTTAATGGGAGGTGAAAGGTGAAGGAAAGAGGGTTAATCTGTCATTATTGGTGTATGTCAGGCTTGCTGACCACAACATTTCCTTTCACCAGCGCTGTCTGCTGGAAGGACAGTTAGCCAGGTGCAGCGGAAATGCCATCAGCGCAGCCCTGCAGCAGGCATGGACATCTCCTGAGCACAGCTCAGCTCTGGTCCTGGTCCATACCTCAGAGCTTCTGTCCTGTTAGAAGAGCAGAGCTCTCCTCTGAGTCACCACTGCCACTAGAAAGCTTTGAAATGTTTAATTACGGAGCTTTACTCACTACATCCCCATAAAAATTACATTTTGCAAGGCTTATTCTTTAAAGATCCTTCCCTATATCTAGGGACTTCACAGTTCCAGAGCGCAAACCAAATAGCCCTCAGTGTGCTGCCCGTTTTATTAACCCACAGGCCTCAAAACAAGCTGCATTTGTTTTGGATTATAATGTCCAAGGGAGGCTGTCAGCACCTCATCATTCTGGAAGCACTCAGTGTCCATCTAAGCCTATTGAAACAAATTCACAGCAGGCTGCTAGTCCCTCTGAGATCACGATGTCAGTCTCACTGCAGTACCCAACGGGACACTTACTCCACTTACAGGGGATTCCATGCAGCAGTTGCTCCCTTCTTCAGCCTGCCCAGTTAAGAAGAGGTGAACCCAGATACTGGGTTCTAGGTCTGCACTGACCAGATGAAGATCTCTTGAATACCTTTTCTGGCTAGTACTAGATGCATTCATGCAACTGAAGAAGGCCCTCCTTCTGGATGGATGTATACAACATCCATCCAAAGTTCAAAGCCTTCTCCTGCCTGTCTCCTCCTGCCTCTGTTTCTGAAGGACATCAGTGTTTCCAACTTTCTGGCCACTCTGTTCTTTGGGAGTGAACTTTCAGGACACCACATGCTCCTGAGCCAACTGCTTCCCTCATTCCTTACAGCTTTGCTCTATTCGTTCAAGATCATCCGTCCTAATGATCACAGGGAGCTGCTGACTCCTTTTGCAGAGGGAAAGATCACTCTCCTTCTGTGCTTTTGTTTGTTTGTTTGTTTGTTTTCTCATTATTATCCAAAGGACTTGATGGAGAACAGCGGGGGATCTTCCCAGCAGAGATGGGGTTATTCAATATCCAAACTAACTTGCTCTGCTCACCAATTTGTAAGTCACTCCTAACCACAGTGGAAATTTCTAAGATGATACCTGAATTACAGTGCTGTTGCAAAGCTGGCAGTAATCTGTTTTTCTTGTCTTCTGAGGTGGATGAAGATAATACCTGTCAAACCCAGCACACTGCAGAACGTCAAACAGTTGGCTTCGTTTCAGATCAGATCAGAAGTTGAGTCTGACTGTGGTAAGAAAGCATACTGAGGAACTGTCAAAAGTCTCTGACAACCCCATCTATCAAGGGAAACTGCTCAGCCATAATTACAAAAGCCTATTAAGTTCAGACACTGGCTAGATACACTGGTGCTTCTCTTCCTCAAAGAACAGAAATATCTTTCTCTGGTTCCTGCACAGACAAAACTGTTATCTCTTTTCTATGATGGAATGCACATCTCTATCATTCAAGCCACTTAGAGAAGACTATAGCAGGTCAGGAGAGACATGAAAACTTCATCTGCTGCGGTATGATGCTTCCCACCACTGTTAGCATCTCCTTGTCTCTATTTTCCATCCTGGTGAATGTAGCTTGCCATGCGTAACTGAAGTGGTACTGTGACAAAATACTAAACAATGGCTACGTTCAGCTAGAAAAGATCTCAATACGTAAGCCTCACAAATAGAAAGGATCATATAGAAACCAAGCAAACAGACTTTTACTAAGCCTTTACATTAGAATGCAGTGTATGTAACTTATGTAAGCCACACAGGTTTGCCTCAGCATCTTATTTGCACCCTTATCTATCAAAGGTAAATACTGAAATGACTTTCAGAGGGACTTCATGTTTTTGCTTCAGCAGAGAGATGTATAATAAATACATCAAAAATTATTTTTCTGATTATTTTACTGATTTGCAACTGATCTTTTCAGCAGTGTCACTTTAAACTTGTTATCTTACTAGCCATGGAAAGCCTGGCCACATCAGCAATGAATATTGTGGCCAGTGCTGAAGCACTTAGCTTTTCCACACCCGGCTCATGAGACACCTGAGACTGGCAGCCCAGGATGGACGAGCAATTTCATCCTATCACAGACACATCCCGAAGAGGCAGCATTCACAAATATCCTAATTCATAAATAGCTACTCACAAATATCCACTGAACCAAAGAGAATGAAAGCTGCAGCTGAGTAACCTCAGGTCAGCATTAAAGCTGGCTTATCAGAGAGCTGTTGCCTAAAAGATCCTGGCAAAAGCTTCAGAGGCTGCTGTGATGACACTGAAGACAGGGATGGCAGCATGACAACAGCAAGCCAGTATGACGAGGCAGAGATAGGTGTTGAACTGACACCATTACTGATGGCAGATGCTCTCTGCAGAATGGTGTTTCTAAGCCAGAAATGCAACCCAGAACTGCTGAGAGTATCAGCTTCATCTAACCTTACTCTTTGCACATGCCTGAGTTAGGAGATAGCTTTGGCAGCTATGAGGAAGAGTGATACTCCTCCCCAGGACTATTCAGAACACTGAAATACAGAGCATACCTCTATCATTGACTATATAGTGAGCCTGACTCTAAATACATGGAATTAAATTATGTATGTGTCACCCTTGTAATTGAGAGTGGATGATGACCACTGGCAAGACCATAATTTGGTAACTTTTATACCTTTGCAGCACAACGGGGGCTTGTCGTTCCTATTCTGCTGCTTTGACTTCAGATTCAGACTAATATCACTGACCTTACATGTCCTGGCATTCTCTGGTACATCAAATATTGCTGTAGTTGTTCAAAAGAAGCAAATGAAAAGCTAACCCAGGTGTCTTCATTTTTCTTCTTGATCTATACAGCTGTGACAGAGATAGAACTTTTTTTTTTTGTTTTTTTTTTTCCTTCAGAAGAATGCTAGTATACTAGTACCTTGTTCTTAGTCACCACACTCCTGCCTGAAGTGAATAAAATGTCTTTTCAAATAATTTATACTGAAGCAGGCAATCAACAGAGAACATAGCAGCAATGACTAAACTCGTTGTGTTTTTTTTTTAAGCTGCTGCAAAATTACAAAGTATTAAGATGCTCCAGACACTTAGTTGAAATCGTAGTTAGATTATCTCTTACCATGTTAGAATTATTTTTTTGTGTCTGTGACAGAATAATGACTGTGGGTAGAGAGAATTGCCATTGAAATTAAATTCTTAGCTAGGAAAACCTCATACAGGCTAGGGCGATGTCTGACTGAAAAGTGGTTTTCCACCAGACCTCCAAAGTGGAGAGAAAGGGAAGATCAACAAATAATTGTCTACTATATTAATCACAGCATGTCCTAACACATGAGCAGTTTGAGATGCTCGTGAGCATTTCCAAAGAAAGTTTTATGGCAACGTATACTGTGCCTGGGATATGGCACCAAGATTTAAGATTTTAAAATTAAATACATGCACATGATTCTGTTGTAAAGATTACTTGTAAACAGCTGGTCTGATTTTTTTCTCCATATACTGCTTGAACACGGTTTTGAATAGGATGATCCAAAGAAGAGTGCTATAGGGAAAATCTTCTCTCAGCATGAAATCTTAAAGCCCACCCAAAATTTATAACAAAGTTGACACTGCTTGTATTACCTGCCTGAGGCACTGAGGCTTCTGTAGCATCTTCAGTGTAGGAATGCTCCTGTTTTGGATGCCTGTTGAGTCACAAGAGAGAACAATTACATAAATTAAGGCTAAGCTCTTTCCTAAGACTATACGACTTCTAACACTCTACGCCTTCCTCTTCTAAGGTTTGCAATATCCTTGCAAGCTATCACATGAAGATACATACCCATGCCAGCTCCACAGATATGAAAACAATGTCCCATGAGCTATCACAAGAAGGCTGCAAAACAATCACAATATTCATACCAGTGTCTTTATGGCAACAACAGATGCTTCAGAGTTGGCCTTTGGTTCCAAGATTAAAACTGTTAATTAAAATTGTTTTTTATCCGTGTACTGCATGTGTATGGCAACAAAATTAAATTAAGCTTTGATGGAAAAAAGACCAGTGAAGGCAAAGGGTAAAAGTATGTATCACAGGTAACACACCTCAAAAGACAAGAGATGCATTAAAAAAAGTCTGTGAAATAGAGATTTGCCAGAGAGAGAGAGAACACCAGTTTATAAGGTGGTCTTTGAACTGTGGGAGAGGCGTCTCTGAAGCTGTTCATGCTGTCTTCTGTGTTTCATAAGTTAGCTTAGTGAGCAAACTGAAGTATTTAAGTAATGACCACCCTTATCTGCAAATCTCAAAAGCTCAACCTGTTCCTGCCATATGACCTCACTGAGAATTTAAAATAAATCCAGCTGTTTTCCCCTGAGGCTTTCTCTGAAACCACATTTGTGTCAGCAGAAATACTTAGTCTCACTTAGCAAAAATGTAAATATTCTCTGAGGTAGTGCTTTACTTTTCACCAAGTTTCCATAGTTAGCATAACTGTGGCATGTTACAATACCTCATCACCATCCCACAGAACGTCCTAGTCCAATTTGTAAAATGAACCATAATAAAACTCCAATTTTAAACAAATCAATGGATTAAAACCTCTTATTTCATATTAATAATGACTTTATGTGTCTCCAAGGATGTCTGGGTTTAGGAAATCTTCACAGGTTTAGTGACTTTCCAGTGGGTCTCCTCCACCATGTAGATGGCTCAGGACTGGAGTCATCCTCTGCTAGTATAAGATGAAGTTTACAGATGTACTTTAGAAAGCATTTTCAGTATTAGAGTGGCACTATTTGATTATTTGAACTTCTTTCAGGGCTTAGTTGAGGCACCCATGACAGAAATATTTTTCGTACCAAAAGAATTATTTAAAAATATGACCTGATACGTCCTCCTCAATAGTCTGCAGAAACAATGCAAAAATCTTTAGTGTTATAAGCGAACAACCACATATCCTACAGACAGTTTTTCATAGATGACAATAGTTTGCAGTGGTCATGAAAAGTAAGAACAAAAATGTTGAAGTTCACAAAGTTTCTGTTGGAGCAACAATGATCTAGTTGTCACTGATGTCCATTTCTTTCTGATTTGGAAGCAAATACCTCAAACAGCAAAGAAAATACACTAAAAAAAAAAATAATAAAATAAAATTAAAAAAAAAATAAAACCATTGCACTTATATTTCAGAGAATATGGCCAAAGCAGATTCCCCTTTTGAGCTTCCTCTTTTCTTGGGAAGGCACTCCCTTGCTTGGGAGGCACATGGAGGGCTGAGGCTCTTCTGTTTCACTCCCTGCAGTGTTTTTTCTGCCTACACTTTATTCTTGCAAGTGGAAGCTGTACACCTAGATGTGTGACAATAACAGCCCCTAGTGGAGCACAGTTACATCCACAGCAGCTTTTTCACAAAACCTCTTCGGCAAACACTGAAGAATTTGCTTTACTTGGATGTGTATTTTCCTACAAATCCTGCTGGTGAATGAATACAACCACAAAGTTTCTTAATTTTTCATCCACTCTAACTAGATAATAGCTCCAATGTCCTGCTTCATCAAGTTTTGTTGTTGTTGTGTTGTGTTTTTGTTTTTTTTCTAATTTTCCTCCCTTTATCATTTCTAGCCTTATCAATTATTTTCCAATTACTTTTTCCTGAAGTTAAAGTGAATATAGAGTTTTATAGCTTTTCTCATTATTCTGATTCATAAATAAAAACATTATTTAGCATTTGTTCTTACTTGTGGTTGCACAGCATTCCACTTACTACCAGATATATTTAATATCTTTGTTTTCCTGTGCAGTCTTTGGGTATCTTGCTTGAAAGAAGGATCTTTGTGTTTCTCTCCCTCATGAAGCTGTTTGCCAGTGAAGTGATTTCCTGCCAATACGCAGGAACTTCATGCAAAGGCTACTATTATCATTGTTATGATGAAATTCAGCTATTCTGGGTGAGATGTTATGACAAGAGGCAGTGACTAAAACAATCTAGCGCATGATAAGATCAACTCTGATATTATCCATTTCAAAGTAGCTATTACAAAGTAAACACTGAAATAATACTATAGGTGTGAACCGTGTTGCAAAATGAAGGCCAATTTAACAATCCATGACAAATTTTAAAATAGAGATTATGATTACTTGAAAAATAAACATAATCTCATGGAGATGTATTTCTTCACACAGAGGCATTAATTTTAGAGGTAGATTATATAGCTGCTGCAACTGCAGTAGGTGAGACTGTAAAAATCCAGAGACTCCACAGCTCTTGTCCATCACCTAAACTCTTCCAATTTCTTCAGTGAATCACAACTCTAAAATAATTTAAGTTTCTCTAGGAGTAAGGATATTCAATGTTTAAAATCACTGTTCTTTTCGTTTGGACAATGAGTTACAGTGGTGGTTTTCCAGAGCAAAATATTTCATCATTAGGGAAATGACATTACAGCCTAGTATAAACCAGACTACCATCTTAATCAGTTCTCCAGTCACAATGGATCATTTTTAAGCTTTTATATTGCATGAGATGATCCTTGCTAAGTTTAAAAGAAAATGTATCTGGTACTAAGTTTGGCCAACCCTTTTCATGTCTCTCCTCCCTACTCTTGAAAGGAGAATGCCATAAATACACAGGCTAACATATAGAGATACAACAATATATCTTAGAAAAGGATAAACTGGTTCATTTTCATAATTGGATGAATTGTGCAGTATGCATTCTGTGGGGAAGGACACACAAGTCCTTGTTTTATCTCTATCTTTTAAGTTAGTTACAAATAAGCAAGAAAAAAGTAAAAAGTAAAAAGAAAAGTAAAACGTGTATGCTGAAATGTAGTTACCATGCCATCATGGTGCCTCCATTAGCATTACAACAACATGGGTATTTCTATAAATCAGAAGGGAAACTGCAGAAAAGAACTAAGTATGATCACTGTAAAATCAGGAGGAAAGGACTACCAGCTGCATAACAAGTTAATGAAAGCCAGCATGCCTACGAGATGACAAGTCCAGGAAATGCAGTAGTCACTCCTTAGAGGTGCTGCTGAAGGCCTACGAAAAGCCATTCCTCAGCGACCTCCAGAGGGTGCAAGTATAAAGAGATTGCATTGTTCTGAATAGACTGAGATTTTTGTGCTGCAATGACTGCATCAGTTGATTTAGTTTGAAGAAGAAAAAAAAAAAAAAGGAAAAAAAAAAGAATTTTTAATGAAAGATGCTTGGATATCAACACCTAGATTCATTCACCCCCTTGTGCTTATAATTGTATTCCAAACTTTTAATACATCTGTAATATATGACATGGGTAAATACTTTTTTTTTTTTTTTTTTTTTTTTAATTTGTTAGACTATATGTCAACTACAAAGCCCTTTCAGAGTTGTGCATTAAGTAGCGGGATCACTGTAACTCAAATGTTAAAAGCTCAGTATTGCAAAAATAAGTCACTGAAACAGGAAAGGTGTCAGATTTATATGATGTTGTCCTAATCTCTGACTGCCAGCTGACTCGGAGGCTGATGTCTCAAACAGACATTTTAGCATATTCTATTGGCTGCCAGAATTTAGCATATGTGGTAGTAGTGAAGTAGGACTACCAGCAGTGGACATTACCTAGGCAACTGCTGAAATAAGCCTAACAAAAGGTAAAAATGGCAAGAGATTTCAGAATAACAAAGCACTATTCTTCTAAGATAAAAGACTTTGCAATAGAAGCAGACATATAAATTTATTAAATGACGGGGGGGGGGGGAGGGGGGAAGCAAAAATCGTTTCCATTGAGATTGTTAAGGAAAAAAAAAAAAATAAAAAAAATAAAACATTGCCTTCTAGAATGCCACTTCACCATGCACATTTATATGGATTTTGTTTCTACCTGGAGAATACCTTCATTGATCGAGGTTCTCTTGTGGAGATTAGTAGGGTTAGCTTCTGCTGCCAGTATCTCCTAGCTGAGAGGCAAAAATACTTGAGTTACATTTTTGTTTTTAAGCAAAAATGTCAGGAGTGAGACAGCTTTCCAGAGATGTCAATTACAAAAGCAGATCACTGGAAAGTCTTCAGACCATTAGCTGGGTAAGACTGCCTCAGCATGCTGACCTAAAGAGTTGTGACAGACAATTTTCCCTGTTTTATGTTTTTTCAATCTAAGAGTGTTAGTCATTACCAGGTAAACATACATGCATCACGCCAGCAACAGATAACTTGAGCTATGTGATTAAATTGTGGAATACCACCTGGCTTTGTTTATTCTAAAGCACTTAATCAATGGTCAGCTGGACAAGTGTCTTAAGGATCTCATTTATCCTCTGGACAGCTTTTTCCACACAACTGCCTTTACATCCAGGTGCCTAGAGGTGAACCAACAACTGTAAATATTAATCAAAGAAGTGGTATTCAGAAACCACTGCAATGAAGAGAAAGAGTCTTATTTTTGTGTATTCTTTCCTTATACCCTGTGTCTGCAAGCTTGGTTTGTAAAGACTTTACACATGAAAGAAAAATGTAAATGCTTAATGACTGTTGGGTATATGCTAATAATCAACAAAAAGTGCCCTTTTTTAATAAAGGGATGGTGAGTTAAATAATATAGTGTAACATAAAGTACAATACAACTGTGGTTAAATTGGTTAAACAAATGCACAAAGAGATTCTCGTTTGGGAAAGAAAGATTGGAAAGTTTGTGAGGCCTTACCAGTTTGACCGTTTAAGTGGCTAACAACATATGGAGAAATCAATGTCTTTGTTCTGGTGGAGATTTTATCTAATGTCTTTTCTTCCCAAGGAATGTATTTAATTAATACGCAACTTATCATGGTGGTGATGTGCATCAAGATCTGAATTTAATATTAATGTGGTTTAGGTTAAATAAAATTCAGCACATTAGGCACCTCGGTACTGAGGTGATCAAAAAATACAGCAAGTGAAGGAGTATTACTTGGCAAACACATGCAGTGAAAATTGCAGTGAAATGCAAAGATAGCTCTTGCCATCAACAGCCTGTGTGGAGCACAGTGAAAGGTTTCTTCTTTCCAGTTTCTTCAGCTACCACAGAACAGTGAGCAGCTCCTACAAAACTAAGGATTTCAAAGAGCAGAATTATTTTTTCCTGTTGCAAATAATGACTTAAGACTAGATATGAATGTTACTAGTTCTCATACTTTGAAGAACTTAGTAACTGTAGAAGACCACTCCATTTCACAATAAGTCCCTATTTTAACATGTAAAATTCAAATGGTAAGTTATTTTGCATAAGAAAAAAATGAAAAAAAAAAAAAAAAAAGCAAAAAGCTCTTGTACAATTTATTGAAATTCAGTTTTAACCAAAATAGACACTGAGATAATAAGAAAATCTGAGTCACACTTTTTAAAAAGTATTGCTTACGATTTACAAACAAAATAAAACAGATCCAAATGTAAAGAATCTAAACAATCAGATTCACTTGAATCTATTTATTTAAATAATGTCCCTATAAATGTTTTCTACTGGCTGGGAAAAAGGAATACCAAACATAGTAAACCAACTGTGTTTAGTTGAAAATGATCTGAAAACAATTAATTAATTAATTAATTAAAGGATCCTGGTCAATAAAGATCAACATTTCTCAAAAACAAAAACAAACAAAAAAAAGCAAGATTGGAAGAAAAAAAAATTAATTCTTAGTAGAAGAAGAAGCAAGATGAAGGTTATGTTGTCTGCCTTACCCATGTTTTGAAGACAGCTTCAAATACTCCCTCATTTACTGCCTTGCCTTTACCTCCCCGACCCTGTTAGTCTTGCTCCCACTGAAATCTGTTTTTTGCTTTTTTTAAGCATGGTGTTTCTCATTTCTGTCATTTTTTATGTAGTCATCTTGTTGCTGTGTCCACTGATGACGGATGGCCAGCTGCATATGTATTATTACCCTTTTTGTATCTGTAATGACCTGTAATTTCTCAGACTCTCAGCTTTTTCACAGAGCCACAGGAAAGGGACGGCCACCCACATAGCTCAACATGATTTAGTTTATTTTAAATTTGTTTTCCTGTTATCTGATTTAACTCTCAGTCAAAACTGATTAGCAATCTCTTCAGTGCTTTACTCTAACCCGCATGTCTACTTTATGATTTGTACCATATGCCGTTTAATTCCATTTTTACAAAATCACACCAGAAGACCTATAAATACCTTGTTTTCTGATGCATTCCCTACAGCATTTGAAAAAAAAAATAGTATCACAGTTTGCTGTTAAGATATCTGCTTCAAATTCTTCCCATTAATTCTGTGAATTTACAAAGCAGCTAGGGGCCTCGAACCAACTGGCATTTAAAATTCAGTAGGAACACTGATTTCACTGACTTTTTGCAAGTAGACCTGTGAAAGCAACGGTGACACCGTACTCATATATTAAAGCTGTGAGTGGCTTTGCATTCAGACACTCACCTGTGATGAGCTCAGGTTCCCTTAAGTGGAACCGAATACGCATTGGCACCATTTTCTCCCTTAGCAGTCCAGTGAAGGAGTCATACATAGCTCAGAAGCCCTTAACTCACGTGAATCAAGTGATTCAATCTCACTGATCTCACTGATGCAAACAGCTTCACACAGTCACAAGGCAGTGGGACTACACACAGGGGCTGCTCAGGCAGTCATGGGTCAGGTGGTGCAGCACTCTGAGTCACCCTCCTGCTAAGAAAAAAAGGCACTTCCACTGAAGGCAGAGGGGTTTGGAGTGAAAAGAAAAACAGCAGGATGTCAGGGCTGAGGCTCTGAGCAGGCTTCACTGTGAAATAGATGTTTACCTGTGATTCTCACCACTTTCGAGATGCTGTGACACAGAGCAATGGGTCATGATTCTAAGGTCTCCTCCTTTTCTTCTTCATTCCTCCTCCTGAACAGAGCGGTGTTTTACCTCGCAATTAATTTAATTGCTGCACTCACAAGGAAACACAGCTCAACAAGGACTCAGTTGTCTAATTTACAGAGCCGGTCCTAAGTAGGATGTGGGAGGCAATTAGACCACTACAGAGACATTTGAAGGAGCTGCATCTGTTCATTCATATCAGTTGTTTTTCCTGCCTGTTTTTCTTCTGCTAGATGAGCATATATATATATAAACAAGATTTTCCCAGGTGCTGTTCCACCTCTAAAAACTTACACAACTGATCATATTTATATATTTACAAGTATGAGACAGAATGCTGCTACCAACAACACTCACGATCTTGCAATGGATAGCCTAAGAACAGAGCCGACAATGGATAGGAGTAAGTTGGTTTAAAAGTTTCCTAGGTCAAGAGCAGACAGTAGTCATTTATTTATTAGTCTTCACAACTCTGCATAATTATTTGATTTGATAGTCCTTGGGGGAAAATAAATAAATAAATAACTGAATAAACAAAACAAACTGACCATTTGTTTGTCCTGTTCTTCTTTTACAACACTCATCAAAAAGAAATTTGACATAAGTGGATGTTGATGCTCCTCTGTGGCGAAAAGAAACAAAACAAACCAAAAGTCTGGACCTGTAGTTTGAAAAGGAGAGCTTTCGTTTGAATGGGTGAATGAGCAGATGGGTAAAAACTCCTTGGATGACCAGACTCGGAAGGTGGTGGTGGATGGGTCATATTCAGCCTGGAGGCAGGTAACAAGTTGGGTACCCCAAGGATCTGTGCTGCAAGCCGTCCTGTTTCAGACCTCTATCAGTGACCTGAACAAGGCAAGGGGGTGCAATTACACCACACGTGAAGATGACATCGAGTTACGGGGACCAGTCAATACCCACGAGGGCTGGGCTGCTGTCCAGAGGGCTCTGAGCAAGCAGGTGGAGTGGTCTGACAGCAACCCCAGGAGATGCAGCCAGGACAAAAGCCCACGGAGCAGCTCCTGAGACCCAGCAGGTGGTGAGCTGAGCAGGGGCCAGCAACATACGGGGTAGAAACAGCAGGCATAGGCTCAAACAACAGAGGTTCAGACTGCAGGGAAGGAAAAGTTTTTGCCTGCAAAGACAGCTAGGCAATGGAGCTAGAACACATTTCCTGGCGATTTCCAAACCTCCACTGGGTAAATCCCTGAGCAAGCTCACCTGATCTCACATCTGAGCCTGCTAGAGCAGGGTGTTGGTCTGGAGACCTCCTGGAAGGCTAAGGCTCACTCATTCATAGCCTCTACATCCCACCCCATTTACACAAAATGTGTATTTCGGCAAACCAAACAGCAATATATTCTGTTCAGTTTCTTTATATCTCTGCCTTTTCAGTACCTGACCATCACAGGTGAGGTACAAGCCAACGCAGGACCCAGGGACACACTACACAGCTGCACTGCCAGCCCCCATACTTTTCTCTCTGAAACTGTTTTTTTCGCATCCTTCACAGAATTGTCCAGCCCTCCACTGAAGGCTGAGGCAGAAAAGCCTGTCTCTTTCAACACTCGTTCTCCATACGGATATAACTACATGTCACAATGCAGCCACTGATGCAAAGCAGCAAGTTGATTAGAAGACATTACACGAAGCTACACTTCTGAATTGATGACTGTGGTACGCTTAAGTATTTTATTCAGTATACTGTGTAGCTATCTTTTATCTCCGTGTCTTGTGTCTCTGGATGCCTGATCTCATCATGCTGTCTTCAAACTCTACGTTTGTTTTGTTCATTTAAGCTGGCTTGTAAAAATTCTTGATGAATAAAATGGAAAATATTTGTACCATTTACATCTCTATGGAGGTTTTGAACAACTCACAGTGGAGGAATATAAATTCTGAGAGAACAAATCAGGCCTAACTCCATTATGTGTTACCTGATGAGATAAATCCTCTGAAAGAGAGTGAATTGATCCCTCTAGTAAAAATAAAAATAAATGAATAAATAAAACAAAGCACGTATTCATACGTATTCAATCTTTTCTGTTTTCAAAGCAATATGTAGCCAAGTATTTATTTTCTCCAAATCACAAGTACTTCTTTATATGTCTACTTCTTTCTTTCCTTAGTGATATTTTTACATTCAGTTGTGATTTTTATGACTAGCACAGAATGAAATGAGAAAAGAAATGAAGACGTAAAGGTTCACGGCCAAATTCTCAATTAAAATGAGTTGGTGCAGCTTATATAATATAACAGTGAATGGTACCAGCTATGATCCAGCTCATGATGGACTATTTTCTGAA
Source organism: Aythya fuligula (assembly GCF_009819795.1). Classification (NCBI taxonomy): domain Eukaryota; kingdom Metazoa; phylum Chordata; class Aves; order Anseriformes; family Anatidae; genus Aythya; species Aythya fuligula. Next base: position 74,242,225 of record NC_045593.1, on the reverse strand, counting down.
GAACAATGAACTATAGTCAAGATTATGACTTCACTCACAGTAATCTTGTGCCCAGCCCTCCAGTATCTATTCAAAAATGTCTTTCTGGAGTTCAATAAACACTTTTATGGGTGCTTAGGAGAAGGCACAGGGCAGGTGAGAACTAAAACTAAACATCTCATAACCATTTCTTGCAATACAAAAAAAAAAAAAAATAAAAAATAAAAAAAATAAAAAGCCCTGCTGACAAAGATGTGGACAAGAAACACAAGCACTTGATCTGTTTCACCTTAATTCTCCCCATGCTCCGTACCCAGATCAATACTGCTAGCTGCCATCTATCTCTTCCACGTAATTCTCAGCACCCCTCACGAGGGCACAAACTAAGATGCAGGATGTTGGCTTATCAGGAAAAATGTGTTTGCCCAGTGAGTGCCCAGGCTATCACTTTGATTTCACATATTCCCTGAAGTCCTCCTTCATGGACGAAGGCTTTGTCTGGGTTAGTGAGCTGGTGTTGATCTCTCTCATCCCAGTACTGGTATTCCTAGTATGCCACTTACTGGATTCTATCAGCCAAACAGTCTCCAACCACCTGTTTAGGAGTTGCTTGTACAGACACACAGCATAGTCTTCATGGGACATCTTTACCTCCACGTGCACGTGCATTCACTTGCACCTTCACCTCCTCACAGCATGTGCTGCTGCCTTGTTTCTTGGAGCAGATGCAGGCCGTATATCATGCAGTGGCATAATGTGTGTAATTTGGCAAGTGTGTGCCTGGCTGGTGTAGCTGCCAAGCCTCTCTCCATCTTATTTGGAAAGACCTGGCAGTCAGGTGAAGCTCCGGTGACTGGAAGAAGGGAAATATCACTCCTATTTTTAAAAAGAGTAGGAAGGGAACTACAGACCAGTGAGCCTCACCTCTGTGCCTGGCAAGATCATGGGAAAAATCCTCCTGGAAGCAATATCAAGGTGCATGCAGGACAAGGAGGGGATCTAGGACAGCCAGCGTGGCTTTACCATGGTAAATGGTAAGGGTAAATTGTGTGTGACCAGTCTGCTGGCCTTCTGTGATGTGGTGACTGGAGGTGTTCAAGGCCAGGCTGGACAAGGCCCTGAGCAGCCTGATCTGGTGGGCGACATCCCTGCCTATGGCAGTGGGGTTGGAACTGGATGAACTTTAAAGTCCCTTCCAACCTCAGCCATTCCGTGACTCTGATGAGGCAGGACTTGATCCAACCACTGACTGTCATTACTTCTACATTTCCCAGGTACTTCAAGGGCTTTGCTGCTGAGGGGCATTTCTCTCCAGTAATGCACTGATCAGTTACCCATTTCTCTGCATGTTAGAATCAAAACATTCCACAAGTAATTTTGGCTAAAACTGGAGACTTCTTCAGGAGACTTTGGAGACTTCTTCAGAAGTCCCCAGAGCTACATGTGATGAGAGGGTTCTTGATTTAACAGTGTAAGAATAATATGCTGTTCTTTCATTTCCTGGTTTGGGGTAAAAAAAAATATATTTCTCTGTCTACCAGCTGGAAGAGCAGCACTTCCGAAATACATTTTTTTGAAGTTCCTGTATTTTGTGTACTATTCCTATTTGGCCAAAGGATTTTTCTGAAAAAAAAAAATGCCTTCTGGCATACTAGAATATAAAATATTCTAAAAAATATGAATACTGAGATATCGGTCAAGTACTGCCACTTGCACTTTTCATAGGACCTGCTCTGGGTAGGGGCTACAGAGTACTCTTCCCTTCCATCTCCAGTAGGACCTTATAACTGCAACAGCTAGAAGACTCCAATTGCATTCAGTCTACCCTTCACTCCGCAGGCCTCACAGCAGTTTTCCAAAGGTAGTAATTTTCTGATGCAGGAGCCATTACTCCTTAAGGAGCCATGTGCTCTTTGCAGTACAGTTTCTGCGAATGGGAGAAACAACTTGGGAAACATCTGCAACGTACCTGCATTTGGAAAAACTTGATGTGAATGCTAGGCTAAAGACGTGCTCTCAGATGAAAACTAACTAACTAACAAACACAGTATTTCTTGGCAAAAAAGACATCATCTGTCCATATATTTTTTACTTAACTTTTTTGCTCTTTGTGAAGTAGAGACACTAGTATAGCTCTTAAAAAGAGAGCGAAAAGTGTTTTATTTTTCCCAAACAGATCTATACCCACAAAGCACTCAACTTTTACTGAGTTTTTGGAGGAACCATGTTTCCTGGGCTCCCTGAGAGTAGTGTAATGGCATCTGCTGCAGCATTACTGGAGTTTCTGCACTTGTGGCTCACCTCCACTTCTCAGGTAACAGGAGGAGGCAAGGACATGCAACGTCACGGCCCTGCTGGTGACAACCATGGTAAGAAGTTACCATTCCAGCAAGCAGATAATTGCAGCTGGGACTTGTGAAAAATATGGGAGGTGAGGGGGCAATGGGGTGATTCTTGCAGCAAGCCTTCAGCTTTCTGCCAATCCAGGGAATTGTCTGACCCCTGACCACAAGAGACATTAAATGCTCGAGTGGCTGCTGTGAAACTCAATTTCTTCAACAGATGTCAGCCCGAAGGCTGCAGAGCAATTTAGTCAGACAATTAAAAGCAAAAAGGAAGCCTTTCCCTCAAAGTCGTCAGCTATTTGTAGAAACTCATATTTCACATGCTTGCTGAGCATATGAAATGGAAGCATTTCTGGATATTAAATTCCGACTTCCTACTGTTTCTATTCCCAAGGCAACAGACAGTAGATCAGCAGAAGTGTAAATTTACATAATATCACTTTAAACACGAACATTATTATTTTTGTTTGTTTCCTTAGCTTCTTCTCCCATACAAGCTGCTACCAGCAGACATAAGATGAAAGTTACTTAGTTATATTTATCACATTCAAAGTATTTTCATGGCTGCTTTTTAAGACCACAAGTTTTCCAATCTGCTCCTCCCAAGAACGTGAATCAGGAGCTTTTCTTTCACATAGATTAGGGACAGCCTGTTTCTGACCCCTTGGAGCAACAGATACATGGGTTCTTTGGATTGCCAGTGATAAATTCACTGTCTGCAAAGCATGTGCAAACACCAAAAGTATGAGTCATACAGCCTGGCTATAAATGTGTTAAAATGTATAAAACGACGCTATAGAGGTTTCTAGGTTTCGTGGGGAGGCACTTGGCATAATCAAGTGTCCGAATCTTACCCAAAGGTGTCCCAATGGGGGGGAAGAGAGACTCAGCACATTGACCGATCCCAGAAGTCAGAAAGTATCTTTCATTACATGATGGTATCATCCCTAACAGCCTCTCTCCCTTAAGCTAATTTATATTATTTTCTATCTTTTAGGTGGAGCTTGAGTGACTTTAGACATTCATATCTTTGTTACGACTGCTGTGAAATGTTCTCACAGTGCTTTTAGAAGTATTGACTAGAAAAAAAGTGCAAGCTCAATGAGGTGTGGTTACACTTTGGAGATGGGAATGGTGGGTATATCCTTTGGGATGGAGGTATGTTTTGATATTATCATGATATTACAACAGGCAAAGTTCACCAGAAGGACGGCATTTTGTCAAAACCATGACAGGCCGTTGGCTCGGGGTTGTAAATGTGCAGCTTATCAGTTCCAGTATGCACAAGCACAATCACGTTCCCATCTTATCACAGAGCCTGTCCACGGTGTCTCCACTCCACCCCACCCTCTGTACAGCTCCTCTCAGAGTCATCACCCCAAGTTCCCCCAGCGTGGAAAATATGGTGAGGGGTCTGGAGGGGAAGACGTGTGAGGAGCCCCTGGAGTCACGGGGAAGGTTCAGCCTGGAGGAGGCCAAGGGGAGGCCTGATGGCGGCCTGCAGCTCCCTCAGGAGGACAGCGGAGGGGCAGGCGCTGAGCTCTGCTCTCTGGGGACAGCGACAGGACCGAGGGAATGGCATGGAGCTGGGACAGGGGAGGGTCAGGATGGGGGCTAGGGACAGGGTCTGCACCCAGAGGGGGTTGGGCACTGAGACAGGCTGCCCAGGGCGGTGGGCACAGCACCGAGCTGCCAGAGATCAACAAGTGTTTGGACAGTGCTGTCAGACACACTAATTTTTTAATTTATTATTTTATGGTGTTCCTCTGGGTGCCCAGGAGCTGGACTCGATGCTCCCTGCGGCCCCCCCTCACACAACTCCCGCCCCCAGCGCCGCCGCGGGCACGCGCCCCGCCGCACGTAGGCACGGCCGCCAGGGCCAGACCGTTGGCGGCCGGCGGGGCGGGGCCTCCCCCGCCAGCAGCCAATCAGAGGCGCGAGGCGCGCTTCCCGCGCAGCAGGGGGCGGGGCTCCGCCACAGCCAGCCCGGGCTGCCTCCTGAGGCGAGCTGTGAGGGGGTCCCTGAGGGGATCCCTGAGGGGAGGGGGCGGCAAAGCAGCGCTGTGTTCTCCGGCAGCTTTATTATTTCTCTTAGACATTTTACGAGGTTTTAAATAAGTTTAGAGTTCCTCGCGCCCTCACAGACTACGCCCTGCTTTTTTTCTGTCCAAATCAGCGACTTAACAGCATGCCCATGCATAGCCATACAGCATGGTTATGGTGTGGGGTGGTTGGCACGCCCTTAAACCAGTCATAACTAAAATTATCAGGCTGTTATATGCTCTCCTACTTTAATTCGCATTAATTCACAGTCCCTGCAAGTGATAGTCGTAATCCTGTGGCTTAGTATTTAGTTGATGCGCAGTTATATGGCTATAAAGACGTCTTAGTAAATGATACACGTTAGTAATACAAAGCTGCACTTCCACACCATGTCCTGCTGTTAATATTAGCAGCAGTAGCCAGCCCTTTGCTTTTCCTGCTCTTCTTTTCTCTGTCCTGACTGACCTTCAAGTAAGCAGCCAGTCCTTAACTGCTTTTTCCTCATTGCTCCCAATTCTGTTATATCCATACCCAAATTTGCTATTTCTGACACTGTTACTGAGGCAATTTTAGCCTAATACCACAGCTACTGGCAACTTTGCATCCCAGGTTTCCTTCATGGCCCTACAATTCATGTTTGTTATGTTTCATTTACATCATACACTTTTTGGATAGACTTATCTTACTTTTGGTTAATCTAGAGCTCTGCTGTTCCATCAGCTCAGAGCTAGCCCATATGATTTGCACTTGTAAAACAGAACAAGGGAAAAACAGTCCTCTCATATTTACAGAAATCGACAAAAAGTTAGCAATTTAGATAGGTGAAATACGTTCTTTTAATTAAAATCCAAAAAATAAAAATAAAATAGTAGAATCATTTCAGTTCTCATAATTATTGGCTAGGGGAGAGAATCTGTACTGCTGACATTCACTTAAAGGGTTGTAAGGTTTTCTGTGAGATGCACGCACAGCAAGAGGCATAGCTTAAAAGAAAAAAAAAAAAAGAAGAAAAAAGTCCAGCTTTTTTGGGTTAAAATCAAGTGTCTTTGGAAGTGTCAAGGAAGCTATTCTAGTCGAACCTTAATTCCAACGTCCTCTTTCAACACTTTGGTATAAGAGCTTTTTAACCAATCTTCTATATTTGTTTTAGACAACCGAAGCATTGAAAGCGTCACAAAACAAGAAAAATGTTCACAGCTTTAAAGTATCACGCAACAGACTATTTATATGAGGTACGGTTTTACTATTTCTCTTAATATTTTGGAAGAAATAGAGCAGTAATTGAAGAAAAGATTAGGCATACATTAAAAATGTAGATAACTAGCTTCTTAGAAATTATGTTTCAGTGAGGTTGTTTTACTGCATTGTTACTGGAATAATAGTGAAGTGATTACAGTTTTTTAATAGAAAGTTAAAGTACAATTTTGCCAAAACTGAACAGAACCAATTTTTTGATTGTCTGTTGCACTTACGGTTGTGTTTCCTAGCCAGTTTCCTGCTTCAAGCTTTCTTTGGAGCGCACACTGTGCTTTTAATGCATGAAATTAAATTAATTACCTTTTGGGGAGCTAATCCAATTTTTCAGCTATTTTAATATACATTCGGGTAATGCTACAAAACACTGTATTTCCTACTGATGGTAGGAAAGAGTATTTCTTTGTAATGTTTTAGATTAAATCTAAATTCCATGGAAAGCAGATGTTTTTGACATCTACAGTGAATCTTTTAGCTATAAAAACATTGATCTGTAATGACATACAAGCATTATGAAGTGCTGTTTTCCTTCCTGTCTACACCCATGTGGAGTTACCAATTGCTTATCAATTGGTGCAATGTCTTACCTAATGGAGTTTTTACTTATTTACGTTTTCAAAGAAAAGATATGTGCCATTTTAAAGATGTCTCCAGCAGAGTGGTGCTTTGCCTGGAGGGGATATTTCTAGTGTGCGAGAAGGATGAGGTAGCAAGACACGACGTCTTCAAGAGTTCAGGGGGAGTGCAACTACAGAAGTAGTCCTTACACATAGCTGGAGAAATGCAACCCAGAATTGGTCTGGGATGGTATTTGTGGGTAAACTGAGATCCATATTATGAAATACCTTGCCCGCATCCCTTTTCACAGAGTGCAGGAATTGTTCCATATAGTACCTCTGCATGCTCTTAATGTTTTCTTAGGATGTAGCGTCTGTCTTTCAGTATTTGTGTGAAAATCTCCCTGCAGTAGTTCCATTCAGTTTGATCTGAAGGTGTTTCTGTGGTATATGTAACTAAAAAATGAGGTACGTTAGCAAAACGTGTGAAGGACCAATGTGGAAAAGAGAAGAATTATATTCATGTCTTTCCTTGCCTGAATTTTGAGGAGTTGGGCAGTGTCAACAGCAGGACAAATGAAGAGGTAGAAGATAAATGTTTAGTGACCTACGGAATGACTGATAGCTCTGTAATACTGCCAGAAGGCACTGGGACAGGCTCCCCAGGGCAATGGTCACAGCACCAGGCCTGCTGGAGCTGAATAAGCTTTGGGACTGTGCTGTCAGATGTAGGGTCTGGTTTTTGGGTGGTCCTGTTTGAAGCCAGGGTTTGGACTCAAGGATCCTTGTGTTTCCCTCCCAACTCAGGATTTTCAGTCATTACAGGCACAGGAGTTAGATTCCTCATGCTGCTGAGTTTTAGGGGTGTAATTACAAAGTAATTCAGCAGTTCATCATTCGCTTTCATCTTAAACTGACAGTATAGGCAAGCTGAATGGAACTGTAAAAATGCACATGGTGTCTTTTGGTAAAACAGAAACTTACAGGGAATTTTACATTAAGAATGCAAGTAAGTATACATTGATTAAATGATATATCCATTAATGCTGTCTTTTAAAAACACGTTTGCATATTTAAGACAGGCAAGAAAAGCTACATAGTAGCAGACTTCATAAAGGGAACTAACTCAGCTTAACCTGTACACTCAGAACATTCATTTAACATATTCTGTAAAATGCACAGTTTGCATGTTACAAGGCCACCGTCTGTCAAGGTAGCCCTAGGAGGTATTTGTTGTACTTCACAAACATCAGTGACTGAAAACAAACTTAATTATAGGCTATTAAGTTAAAGTTATCCTCAGTAAAACTACTCGCTGGTCTTTACAGTTTCTTTCTAATCCCTATCATTTTATTGCTTGCATTTACTTGTTTAGTAATTTCTACTTAAACTCCAGCAGCTGATTTTTCTATAACCTCGGAGTTCTTCGGGAGCTGTTGTGTCACAATCCTTACAGCTTGTTTTAATGAAGAGGAAGGTTGTCATCAGCTCTGCTTTGTGACCTGTGCCAGGAACTTCACTAGCTGTCCTTTATCTTACAACAAAGGCAGTTTTAGCAGTAACTTCAATACAGATTATTCAAGGTGGTGTATGGCCACCGGCATGTAGCATGTCGGTCCACTTGTCTGGTTCTGTTTTCTTCATTGGGAACCAGTGGAGAAGATCCCTAAATTAACATCACCTTTTGCCTTAAGCAAAAGGGAATACATTGGATGAATATGGTTTTCACTGAATTTTTACAATAGCCTTCTAAAGAAAAGATAGTATGATGGCGGTGTTTTTTTTGCATTTTTGTTAAAATTAATTGTCATTAACAGTTCTGGGAATTATAAGCGTCCGACAGAGGATTAAATTGAAAAAGAAAAAGCATTGGTAATGCTGACCTTTGTCAGAAGTGACTTGAGTTTGTTCATGTTGCTTCCCAGGCCTTTTTTGTTTTGTTTTCCACTTACTCTCCAACTATGCAGGGAGGTTTCAGAAGCTGTGGCTGACAGCACAATTCTTCTGACAGTAATCCAAGTCAGCGAACTATCTTTAGTTTATCGTCTGAAATGTCTGACTGTACAAACTGTAACTGGCTTGGCAGCATATGCTGAAGTGGGTGGACATCTCTACGACTGAAGCAACAGAGCTCAAGTCAGGCCGTGGACTTGGAACTAGAGAGAGGCTTCTGGTCTCACTCATGACACTCTACATACTCCTACAGCTAGTTGTCTTTTCCAGTGCCCTTAAACACCAGAATTTTGGACAAAACTTCTTCCTAAACTATATACTTGTTAAATCCAACCTCCCAGTGTAAGAATTATTTTTCTCTGCTTCATAAACTCACCGATTATTCTGGAACTCAGTGTTATTTACACAGCACTGCACGTGGGCTTTTGTGACAAAAGAACTGCTGGGAGGTTTATTGAAGGTGGTCTGGAATGAAAAGTCACTGAAATTGCCGTGTTGGCTATTTAATTCTAGAATTCAGCTAATTACTGCCAAGTTCCCCTGTTATTTTTAATGAAGATAAAATGATTTGTATAGGCCTTTTTTTATGTGATCATGGCACATGGAAACCAAGAGGCTTTAGGACACTTGAGCACTTACAGCAGCAATAGTAGGAGTCGCTGTAAATTGGTGCTAGTCAGCTTGCACACATGTGCCTGTTCAGGAGGCCAATACAAGTGTGATGGATAAGCACCCGTTACTGCACAAGATAAGTTTAGGTAAGCGTAGCTAAACTTATGCCAAGTTTTGCATGTGCAGAAGCGTAGATTAAAAGTTAAATATCAGGTCTGGTAAATGTTAATATCTTCTCTTAGTTTGGTCTGTATGTCAGTTTAAAAAAATAGAACTGAAATACAAAATATTATGTTTTAGTATAAAACACCTGGATACAGTGGGACTAAAGAGCAAGTGCACAAAAAGAAGAACAGAAATGACTTTTATAATCTTACCACATGCCTTCTTTTTGTGCAGAGCATGGCAAGGCAGAAGTTTTCCATCTGTAGATTGTCACTCTGCTTTCCTCCCTGTTTGCAACAACATGAAAAGTGTCATCTGACTGGACTCTTTGCTGATGACAAGTACAGGAAGCCATGGACTAGAGGTTTGTTATATAATTTTTAGTTTAAATTCTCCGTGGATTAGAAAAAATCTTGTGTTTGGGCATAACATGCTGAAGTCTGGTAGGAGGAAGATATACTTCCAGAAGAATCAGTATACCAGGTCACATAACATTTGAAGGTAGCATTTGTTAGTTGTCCAAGTAGCAACAGATGGGTAATGGATATTTGTTTGTGTATGCTACCATAAATGAGGGTGATGTTTGTTTAGTTTGTAGAAATATCTGTAAAGCTGCTGAATTAATAAAATACAGTACAGCATGTCGTGGGATGGGCTGTTATGGAAGAAAAATATTGCTTGTAGATAAGTAACTAAAATCTGATTGGTTGGGAGAGGCTTGAAAGATCATGTTGAGATTTCAAGTACGGGAAAAGGTAGGGATTTCCAAGCACAGAGGGAAAGATTTATGATTATGGACTTAAGTAGTTGCATCTTTCTGGATTATTTTCATTTACTATTGCTAATGGAAGTGAAAAATATTGTTTCTTCTGTACACAGGAGCTATAGTTTAGCCATTCCAATATATACATATAGATAAAAAAATAATATTTTGTGTGATTTTTTTTTCTCTGTTTATGCCTCAGTTACATCAACACAGAACACAATTGCTATTTCAGTGTTGGATCAATGGAAGAAAAGTTTATCTGTGGAGGATTTCCTGGAAAAGTCAGTAACCTTGACTTGTAAAGATACATCGCTCCTTTGATATCATTCAGGTGCTTTGTGAATCATAAACTAATGAGGATAATAGAATATGGAAATGTTTTATAATGTTAGGAAGTGAATAGTGCACTGAAGCTCTGTTAGCAGACAGCTTAAAGATATCTTTGTCACTAAAAGTAGTACTATATTTTTATGGAGTTCTGTGCTTCCTTATCTCATTTTTGTAATTTCTTTGTAACCTATTTCTGACATTGGAGAAAGTCCCTGAAATCTATGCATGACTGTGAAAGTAAACCACGCGGACATTTTCCACATCCCTGCTTGAAGAAGGCAGGTATCTCTCGTAAGTGGAGATGGAGCTATCCAAAGAACACTTTGGATAGCTCCATCCATATAACTATGTATAAAGTTTTGAAAAGAAGCAAAAAGCAACTAGAAGAAAAATCAAGCTTATATCATAGAGATAGAAGATAGAATAGAAATAGAGTTCATGTTAAAAACAGGTTTCCGATGTGGCATTCACCGCGTACATAAGACATGAAAGAAAATAATTTTTCTGTGAAACCTGTAAATTGTTTATAGTTCTGCTCTCGAATGATTTTCAATATGAAAGAAATAGAGAAATTACAGTAGTGGTTTTACAAGCCAATCTAAAATCTATGTTATCTTCAAGTCTGTAGAAAAAAGAAAGGAAAAAAAAAAGATGTGAAGAAAAGGTGTGGTTGCAGAATTAAGCAATCATATATTGCATACAAAATGCTAGCACCAGGCTTGCCAGTACCTTGCAGTGTTGTTTTCTGTGATTTCACTATGTTACAGCCTTCAATTGTATTGCTACGTACTATTTTTATTTTATATTTCGTACATAAACCTCTGCTTATTCACAGTACAGAAATGATCCTGCTCACCATATGTGTCAGGGCTGAACATTGATTTATGTGGTTGTCTGTGCAATTCTGCCTCAGTTGCAGCAATGGAGAGGAGCTTTTTGTAGGTGTGGTACTGCGTGAAGAGGAAGTTCATGGTTCTTTAAAACAATGGCTACTACGAGAGAAGAAAACTAGAATAAAAAGCACATACATGGGAGGTTTTCTGGGAAAAAAAAAAATCTTAATTGAAAATCTTAATTTAAAAAGGCAGTTAACTCCCTTAGTGTTTATCTGTATATTTATCTTGTTTATCTGTTTATCTTCAATCATTTGTTAATGATCATAAGCGACTCTGGATATCATGTAATATCATGGAACTTGGTTAATGAAATCAAATGAAGAAATTGATTTCTTGGTTAAAGAATTCAAATGCTGCCTGGGGAACTGATTCTGTATTTGCTGTTGCCAAAAAATCTGTGTGTTTTTGGGCAAGGCACTCAAACTGAGAAGTCTGCAGTTATCCCTTGAATGTGCTTCTCTTATTTTCTTGCAGACCTAGAGAAGATGATGGGTGCTTGTAAGATGATTGGAGAGTCCTAGTGCTTGAACAATGTAAAAATGCCAAATAGCTTCCAAGAGTGTAATATCTTAAATCGACACCTAACATGAGTATCTTGGTCCTCTTCTAGAGAATTGAGCTTTTAATACCATTTTTGTGGGAATCTTGTAAATATTAATTACTTTCTGTTTTTCTTACAATGCTATTAGAAATATCCAAGATAGCATAGCTGTATTAATTTGGATTTTGTTAAAGGGCCTACAGCCATATGCTGAATTGCGAAGATAATAGCACTGAAAAAAATTTCATTATTCAGTCATCCACTTCAGAAATGTTAGCACCATCAGTCAGAGTCATTTATTGTTCAATCAATGCATGTGGATAATGGAGCATTAACAGGGGCATATTTTAAATAGCAATTACAAATATTTTATCCAAATAATAATAATTAGCATAGAATAATAACTTTCTGTTGTCAAGCAATTTTGCTATTTATTTGGTAACAATTTTTCTCCCTGATGAATAGCAGTAATACTGAAATTGGCATGAAAAGTGACAGGAAAATGAAATGGTTTTGTTTCCTCATTTATCCCTTATTTTACCTTCTGCAGTTTCTACTATGCTTGCAATTTCTGCATAATGTGTGAAACGTGAATATACTTTTAACCCAGCAGATTTTTGGTTTGATGATTTATTTTTCAAACATTACCCTTTGTTCAAGTCCATGCTGAGGGTAAATTTAAAGGGCTTTTTCTTGTGGAAGTTTTAAAACTGTAATTTGAGAGCAGAGAGGTTGAACTTTGTATTTATATTTGAGTAGTGGTAATAACTTGTAATTTCCAATCTTTCTCACCAAATACAGTGACAATCAAAGTTCTTAGAGTATCTTTCTGAGTACCATTGATTCACTTGGGAGGCAGGGAAGTTATGAAAGTGTTCTTACAGCAGCTCAAAGTATCAGATTTTTTTTTTTTTCTTTTTAGGAAACCTATCACTTCTCTAGAGTTCCATAGTAATAATGAATTGATAGAAGTTGTTCCAAGTTCAAATCCCTGCTCTCAGACTGACACAGAAGAACTTTATTTACTCAGGAAGAGTATCTGTACGGAAGAATCAACTCAAGACAAATATTTGAAGGCTGACTTTGCCTCTGAACTTAAAGAACAATGGCAAGGTAAAATGTTTGATTCACTGTCTTGTAACTGTTTACAGAGTAAGCCTGTTAACTTATAAATTTTTTTTGTGTGTTTTGCATTTTGTTCATTCGAAGAGATCATTTGACTGATCACATGTTTTGCCATTCAATAGTGATTTATCTGCTGGAGAAGCAGGGCTTATCAGTTCAAGATAGATACAAGCCAAAAGAAGTTTCAGGCTGATTAAGCATATGGCAAAAGTTGTACCAAAACTATCACAACAAATAGATCTTGTTAGGCATTGCTCAAAATGCTAATGATCCCTTGTTCTTCAATAAAACTATGTTCCTGAGGCGTGTTCTTTTGCCATAGCAAGAAGCGAAAGAAGTAAGCAGTTTCTGCTTTGTTGCTTGGATGAAGGTATTTCAGACTGGATAGTGTTCCCTAGTATTTTTGACACTTTTCTGGTTGGTAGTGCCCAAACAGATATACTATGAACTATCCAGGTTTATTTTACATTGTTTGTCCATCACTAATTAGATTAATGTAGGAAAAGAAAGTAACTTAATCAATTGCTCCACAGTGGCACAGAGGATGCAAGTGGTTCTTAATGCAATATTGTACAAGATAACATTTATTTTGAACACAGTATCAACAATGAATTTGTATTGCAGTTAATAATTGAAACTAATCTTAGTTCATCTCATTAAGCAATTACCTGATTTTTTTTCCAGTTAGGTGGTATACTACAAAATATTTTAATAATTAATAAAGCTCTCTATATTATGTGTTTACAAAGAGAATAAAAAGAATTCAGATGCTTTCCCATGTCATAGCTCATGCTTTTTAGAAACAACCTCAAGAGGGCTAAATTTCCATGGACTGAAAGAAGAAAAAATAAAATTCATAAAACTTTTTTTTTTCTTTGAAGTTGCAAATAATTATTTTATTTAAGAAAAAGTAGGCAAAATAAAGAGAGTAGATTTTCCTTTTATAGGAGAACATCAAGCCATTTGCTATTCTGTTGACAGGTTAATTAAATTAACAGATCAATAACAATCTATCAGTGTAACCACTGCATTACCACAACCCATTTTTCTAACTTACTGTTGCATTAAAGAAGGAAATGGTAGGAAAAGGCTCATCTTCGTGGGAAATGTTTATTCTAACACTTTTTAAAGCCATGATTTTGAAAGGTTTCAAAGCTATTTTGGGTCAATGAGAACCTGTTAGTTAATGCTAACTAGTCTGCTGACAGCATAAAACTAGCTAATTTTCAGTAAAGGCATGAAGTTATAAACAGTGAATACAAAACATAGGAATTTACTGATAGGTAAAAGTTATTAGAAGTGGAATATTATGTGTGATGTGATGTACATTCTTGACAACCTTTACTCAAAAAAGAAGATAATATCAAATTAAGAAAGAACCTGATACAGAATTTGAAATAATAATTTAAAATATGCATTTCCAAGAGATAGGTAGTATTTTAATTCAAAATAGCTTGTTTTATTAGTGCAAGGTATTTTGTTTTTTTTTTTTTTTTTTCTATCAGCCTGTGCATATTAAAGTGTTTCATAGTTATTCCTGTTAATGTTAAATTCAAAATAAATTGAGGTCCATAATTTCATTTTTCTTGAAATCATAATCATTTATATTTTTGCCTGTTTCTTTTTTCAATACATTTATAATTGTTGCAGAACTAGAGAATCCACATTTAGGTTTAGATGTTTATGAAGAGACTGCCTTTTGGAATGTATGAACCTGTCCAGAATTTCTCTGAATTAAGCTACTCAGCAAAAACCTACCTTAAAAGTTCCTTTATAATACTTGATAGTGCAAACAAGGGAATGAAAAGAGTGTAGCTTTTCTTTTTAACAGGTGTTACATAAAACAATAAAAACAATTTAGAAAAAAAGCTAAAGAAAACCAAAGCTTATCAGGTGAACCAATGGAAATCTAGGCTGGGTTTCATTTAAAACTTAAAAATCCTAAAATATTTGAACTCAGAAATAGTTATTGTTTTGCTAGTATTTATGACATTTGGACAGCTGCTTCACAATTTTGTTTATTCTGATCATTGTAATTATTTTTATACTGTTTGACAAAGTATTTTTCTTTTTTGTTTCTTCAGATTTACACGTTGGAGACGAACTTATTTTTATTGATAATCTTGAAAACTATCATAAAAAACTTCCACATTCATCTGCATTTCTGGATAGATTAAAATTTTTTTCAGTGAGAGATCCTCTTTCAGATTCTGGAGGACAGAATTTAAGAGAAGAGAACATTTTTAGGTATCTACAAATTATATAATATTAAATATAAATAATAGCTCTTGAGTAAGGCCATTAGCAGTTTAACATCTCATATGCTTTTTAACTAATTTAACAATTAAAGACTTCAGCTTTTCTTCTTTCATAGGAAAAAATGAATAGGATAGCATTTATATGTACTCTTTAAGAAAAGTGAATAAATGAAATAAAGTAATTTTTATATTCTGCAAGTATTAAATATGCTCAGGATTTTAGTTTTGGAATGCTGAGAAAATGTCTGTCTTTAGGAGACCTGGTACTCCCTGACTAATTTCGTGTCAGTAAAATGGCACTAAATTTACTTGGGCCAGGATTTTACGCATGCTTCTATGTTCCTTTTTCTCCTCCTCCTCTGTTGTGCAGTCAGTAAATCGGTTCCTTCTGTTCTTCAGGGTCAAATATTAACTGTTTTTCTGTCTTTCCTTACTTTCATAGTGCCAGTTTGATTGAATTTAATTGAATGGTGTCTTACATCAGGGATTTGAACAAAATGGATCATCAGAATATATGTTATATTCAGAATGTACCCATGTACATACATTAATCTGTAATGTAATCTGTTAATCATGTAATACATTAATCTGTATATACATACTCCTAAAGTCTGGCTAAATTTTCTGCTGATTTACTCCATGTCTGGATGACTTGTCTAACTTCCTTTGCACTTGACAGGGTTGCATGATTCACAAGCAAGGCAAAACAGAATTCAAATGACTTAACTGTACTTACATAATAATAGAACAAGGAGGACTGTGATTATTTTCCTTTTTTTTTTTTTTTTTTTTTTTTTTTTTTTTCCAAACATGAGCTTTGATCTTCCAGTGAGTTCTGGTCATTAGACTATGTGCATATGCAGAGTTTCATAAATGTCATTGAATAATATAGGTTGGAAAAGACCTCTAAAATCATCTAGTCTAACGTTTATATTTATATCCTGCAAAGAGAACATGATTCAAATTCCACGATAACTTTTAAGAAATACAAATAACAAATTCAATGTGAGAAAAAATGCTGGTGTGAACCTTGACAGAAATAGATGTGATCTGCTGATGCGCAGCCAGCAAAGCCACCAGACTTCTTATGGTGGGAGCCTAAATCACCTAGCAGAGCACACAGGGAGATACACATACACAAAGGGATACAATTAAACTTCTATTGAATATAAAGTCTTAGATTTCAGTCTTAGATTTGAAGTAATCATTTGCTTTGTTTTTTGACTTCTAAAGGGAACTCTTGACTTTTCAAAATGAAATGGAGATGCAGGAGAGTAAAAAAGAATTGCAGGCAATTAAAGAGATGTTCTGTACGATTACTTTAAAAGATGAAGAGGTATCATGATGTTGTTTCTTGCTAATTATTGTGTTAGTGATCAGTTTGTGTGTTCATCTGCAAGTCATTTTACTGATTTATTTTTTTCATACTTGCTAAATATTTGAAGCTTACCTATTTCTGAGATTAGAAAAACACTAGTATTATTTGTATATTTGTAACTTTTGAATAGCATTGTTCAGAATCTCCACTCTAATCATCTGTTTCTACTGGAACCTGATGTGTTTACAGTTTTATGGAGGCAATGCTACACAAAGAATAAAAATGAACCAGAATAGAATGCCATGATATGCCCATAGGAAATTGAAAGTTCTAATGTGTATTTGGGGATTTGGCTTCTTTTTTTTTAAAAAAAAAAAAAAAAGGGAAAAGAAATTAAAAGTTTCTTTTTCCTCCATTATACAACATTCTATCAAAATAAACTTTCAACTAAATATATGAGGATTTCACTTGATTTGTAGCTGTAAGCTTAGATCTACTCTTTGTATTCCACTGGCTCATTTTGAAATTCTATATGCTGTCATTTTTCTGTATATTGAGCAAAGCTTTGTGTATACTATATACATGTCATATGACTTCCTTCCTGAAAGCTCTTAGATCAAGCTAGAATTAATTTAATTTAATTAACTATTTCAAGATTTTTACAACGTTTAGACTGTACAATAATATCAAAAGAAACTTTAAATTTTACTTAGCATTTTACGGTGATTAATATTTTTCAGTATTTCGTGTTGCCTGTTGAGTTAGAATTCTGTAAAACCAGCAACAGCAGATCAGATTCCATTAAGACTCTATCATATATGGAACTGAAAGAGCTGTTAAGTGTAGCTCCAGAAACTATGGCTGATGAAGACATGTGTGGAGAGGTGATCAAAGAAGGTGAGCGCTGATTTTCTTATATGCTCAACCCAGTTTTCCTATTGTTTTCACAGATTTAACACAATATAGCTCTTTTACAATCAGTTCACTTAGAACTTTTATTTATTTATTATGTTTTATATTTTTATATTATTTCTTATATATTTTTATATATTTAGTATTTATTTGAGTGTATCAGATGAGAATTTTGATACATGAAATCATGAACAGTGCTATACGCATATTTCAAATTATTAGAAATGTCTCCTCCAATAGCCAAGGGGAAATGCCCTTAGGTTCAATCATTGGTTACATGGCAATCTTGGAAATAAATGTAATGTGAGCCATGATATCTGTTCCTCCACGATTATGGTAATTTAGTGTTACGTTTTATTATCTGTAACTGAATTTGATTTCAGAGATATCCCCAAGAGATTATACGTAGTGTGTTCATTCCATATACATTCTTTGTGCTACTTTGTAATTGCACATGCAAAAGCAGATTTCTGGAAAACAAAACAAAACAAAACAAAACAAAAATCAGTTAAATACGCCCATAGCCAACAGAAATATTCTAAATAGCAGTTGGAACTTCTTCAAAGGAATTTAATAAAAGTTACCAGATTCTTTTACACCGCAGATAAGTACAACTTTAAAGACAGTTATTAGCCTGGATTGATGCCTGTGGAAGTATTCTGTATAGCTAGAAGAAAAGACAGTGCCTGGTATTTTTAATTCTGATTAAAAAAAAAAAAAAAAAAAAAATTGCATTGTTTTTGACAGACAAGAGAGGAAAACTACTTCTTTGTTGGGGCAAAAAGTTAACAGTAATCTTAACTTAGAGAGTAAAGCTTAAAAAATTACTTGTATATTTAACATGGACAGTTCCATGTTCGTTCCTCTGATACATTTAGTATATCACAACATCTATGCCATGCTTATAGTACCAAGCCGAATGACACAGCCTCCACTACAGAGGTTTGAGGATTTTGTACATAACTGTCAGTCTATTCTTTTGTATTCTGTTTTAGTGCTCTTTAGTTGCAAGAGAACCTACATACAAAGACACTTAGTAAACTACATTGATGCTACCTACTTGTTCCAGACATCACATCACGAAGAATTTTGAGTAGTGCAGATGCTGAGTACCTTACCCTGCAATTTTTTTTTGTCACCTTGAAGGGACAAGACTGGGCACTGCTCTGATCAGTCACAACATCTGGTGTTACTAAGCATAACCTTAGTTTTTCATAATGATAAATTTTGGAGATCCACTATGTATTTTTTTAATTGCTTTGACAGTAAAAAGAAATAAATGGTTTAGTTATGGCACCTTTTAAAATCTATTTTCAGATATTAAAGCAGAAATTTCAAACAAAATTGAAGTTTCCAAATACTGTCCCATACCAGGAGAGCTTTGCTCCAGTAACAGCACAAGTATGTTGGAATCCTGTGAGTCAGGTAGGAAGACCTACACCCAGTGCTAGTACTTAAAATAATTTTTCAAGCAATTGTCCCATATTCTGTTCTTCACACTTCTTATCAACTCAAAGTTTCCGTGTTAGGGTGGTTTTGTGTTGAGCTTTTATGCTGTTCCACCTAAACAAAGTTGTATGTAGTAAATCTCCATCTGGAGATTTTTTCCTTGCAGGATTAACTTTAATCTGAACCTATTCAGCTAGCTGCCTGCTCTTTACTTATAATGCTTCCGATATGCAGGAGGAGCTTAAGCATAGTAGGTTTGAGCAGCTTGGGACTCTCCTGTATGTAGAAATAACAAGTTGGCCATGGGCATGTTTAGGATCTTGTCCGTTCTTTCAGTGTAGATGAGTGCTCAAACAATCTTGAACTGTTTTTAGAATAATGTAAGAGCGTTAATCTTTGTTTCCAGTTTGCTGGCTTAGCTCCACTATTGGATCAGGCAAGATTCAATCACAGGGGCACAAGGAGCTTCTGTATCTGTAGGATACAGACCTGCAAAACTGGATGTGCGTTGCTAAGACTGTTTGCTAATGGAAGTTAACATAGGCATCAAGTGTCAAATTTCAACAAAGATACCTTGCAGTCTTCTCCTCCTTCTTAATTTTGATATTTATGAATTACCAGAAGTGCAATATGTTTGCCTGGACTCAGAGAATAAACAGTAATAAAATAATGGCATTTTTTATAAATGTTTCATTGTTTACCTACCTTTCCTGCTAGCAATGGAGAATGTTTATTGACAAAGGAGCTGAGACACAAGAGAAATCACTCAGTCTTTTTTGTTTTTAAGAGGGGAATGGCACCTTGAGTGTAGGCAGAATTTAGCTGATATAGTAGGTCAGAACAGTTCAGTCTCAAAGGCAAAATAACTAGATGAGAACAAATATGAGCAGTATCACTAAAAGAGAAATAATTGTTCTTTTTAGTTGTGGAAGGAATTTTTCCATCCTGAGATCAGCTCCTGTTCTGTTCAAATAAAAATGCTACATTTTTCTCACTACAAAAATTAAAATGAAATAAAATAAAATATAGTAAGATAAAATGTGAAACTGCAGGTGAAGTTCTCTAAGCATCTTTTGTTTCTAAGTAACTCGGAAAGAAATTACATTGATTGGAAGTCTGTTTCTTTCTTTTGTAACAGCTGTAGTTTCTTTTGTTTTCAGTGTGTAGTGTTATATTATTTGGCTTACTAACAGTGTCTTGTATCCTTCCTGCCATACAATCTGCTTGTTAAGTTGGCAAGGAGCAGCTGTAAGCAGCTGGGCAGGTAGCTAATTCACAGCCTGCTGTGTGCCAGTTGGCCAAACAATGTGCATATGGTGATTGCAGCTGCTTACTGCCTGTTGGAATGAGTAGGGAATTTGTTACAAGTGGTTTTTTTTCCATATGGGAGCACTAATTTACTTCAATTTTTTCTGGCTGTTTGTTTTCCCGGAACATGGAGGAACTTTTTATTTGTGACCTTTACTTTCTGGTCAAACATAACTAGAAATATTATTAGAAGAATACCAGAGAGGCAATCACGTAAATATTTAACTACCAAGGCAATCATGTAAACTCACAATTTTTATTGAATGACACCAAAAATCCACCAATTCGCAATTTCCATTTTAGATTTTAATCAAAAGAAACAATCCATTAAAATATCCACATTTAGTATGATTAGCAAAAAAAGTTTATGAAAGTAACTTGCAGGTACTTGTAATGTGCCAGGTTTGTCTGTGTACTGTGTTTTAAAAATGGTGTTGTGATTCGTTTCAGTGGTCACACCTATAAATTACCATCTAAGTAGCTTCATTTATGTGGGAACTAGTTAAGAATGCCAACAATGTTCATCGCTTAATACAAAACCTTAGCCACAATACCATAGCTGCAATCATAAAAATCATCTTACATGGGAAGAGTAGGTAGCCAGAATTACATCACAGAAGGAGTAAAGAAATGAAATCTACATATTATTATCCCCAAACTGTCAGGAAATTAAATGTGGAGTATGTCAGTTTGTTTTTTACTGCTGAAGTAGTGAATTGTCCCATTAAAATATTTTGTATTGTAATGTAATCTTTGCTAGTGTAAAATCTCTGAGTATGTGTGTTTGTTTCATTCACATGTGGCTTTGTGAACTGTATTAGATTTTTGTTTACTATGGGTGGGGCTTTATGCATTTTCTAGCTAAACATGTTTCGTATCTGCAAGATGAAATAGAAGTACCTTTAACTCCTTTGTGCAGACAACAAAGATCACAGGTGAATTTTATATGTGTAGGACTTCAAGAAGAACCTATTCCTCTTTCTGATAACAGGTAATGAAAACTTTGTACTGATAAATCCTGTCATAGATACTCAAAATCATAAATCCTCAAAATCAGTGCAAAAATAGCTTTAGTCTATTTGTGAATTGGTAATCATGTGGTTTTAGACAGCTGCGTATATTCTCTGTTTTGTCTTAAAGAGTAAACAGAGCAAAGGATTGGAATTTCATGTTCAAAGAAGGGCATTGAAGTTGGTGGAGGGTCTAGAGAACAAGTCTTATGAGGAGCAGCTGAGGGAGCTGGGGTTGTTTGGCCTGGAGAAGAGGAGGCTCAGGGGAGACCTCATTGTACTTTACTACTGCCTTCAAGGAGGTTGTAGTGAGGTGGGGACCACCAAGTGACAAGATGAGGGGAAATGGCCTCAAGTTGTGCCAGGGGAGGTTTAGGTTGGATATGCCTCTGAACTGCCACTTAGTTCATGAAGCAGTCTTGATGGTTCTCTCACCCCCTCCCTCTTAGAGTGGTATTGCATGAAGTGACTTTGTATATATGTAAGAAACAAATGCAGTGAATGAGTGAATGAAATGAACGTGAAATTTGGAGAGAAGGTGGATCTTTAAAAACTTTTGTATAAATCAACTAGTTTCATAATTCAACAGATAATTCACACCCTCAAGTCTTGTTTTATGTTCTTAGCATTTTCATTACAGAGCCCTCTAGAGAATACTTAGAATGCTTGGTATGGCAGTCAGAGAAATACCGGGACAATGTGAGCTCTCTTTTGCTTGTCGGTAAGGACATATTGAATTTCTAATTGATGTTGAAGAGTTCCACATATGTATGGAGAAAATACAGTGAAAAAGATAACATTACCTTACAGAACACATATTTTGAACCTCTGGAGTTTACCCTGCTAATGTAACTCTGTTTTGGTTTGTTTGATTTTTTCTTTAAATCTTTTTTTAGAACACATAAAAAATTACATAGAATTACATATGGCAACATAAAAGTTACTATTTTATCTTCTATGGAGATAATCTGAATGTAGTAGGAGTTCTATTTCATTATAAAAATGTTCGGTTCAGTGCTATTAATTACATTTAATGAAGGTAGTAATTTAAATTTAGTAATAAAATTTGTTGAAGTAACTCTTTTCTTGCTGCTGTTTTTCCTTAAATAATGTTTCAAAATGTGTATCAAGCAATAGAAGAATACTGTTAATGTAAAATAATGTTATAATTTGACCAGAGTAGAGTTCATGTTAGGGGGCAAAACATAAAATAAGCTACAGGTGATTTCTGACAGCACCAGATTACTCGTTACCACTGTTCCTTCATTTCTTTTACTTTTCTCTATTTTGCAAGTCTCAGGATTGAGTAAAGAACCTGTTATGCTGTCCAGTTCATTTTTACATTTATACATTCATTTTTTGATTTTTGACAGTTATTTATCATGGGCTTGATTATTTATTTATTTATTTTCCTGTTAAGGATTGTATTACATCTTTGTAAGTATGACAGGTAAATTCACAGATAATTGGGTCATCTGTAAATTTAGTGATGTAGCTACACGATAATAGAGCTGAAAAAATTTACAACCCCCAACAACTAAAAAGCAGGCTTGCTCTTTCTACCTATTTTCCTTTTAAGCCTATCAACAGAAGCTGTGTTGCAAATTAAAATATAAGCAAGGGGTATGCATAGTAGGTAATGAGTACCTGGGATTTTTCTTTTCCAGAGTGACATTCTGTTTCCAGCTTTCTAGATTACTAGTCATTGATTTCTGTTTTTGTAGAGCATCAGACCTTTAAACTCGCATATCAGCATCATTCGCTCATGGAACTGAAGAAAGTGCTATCAATTGATATAGAAGCACCGATGCTTACCTCGCTAGAGGAGGACTGGTGGATTCATATGGGATTACATCCTGTCTGTGTTGATACGTTGGAGCTATTCAATATGGATTCCAGGCATACAAGCAGTTTGCTTCCTACAGAAGTAGAAACATTCACGCAATTTAAATCATATCAACTAGAACGTAGGTATCTTCCTTAAAAATTAAAAAATACGGTAACAAGGCAAAGATAGGTTCTTTAACAGAGAATCACTCAGGGACAGCTGGATACCTCCATCAGGAAAGGAAAAGATTTCTTGTTCTAAAGAACAACATATTTTGTAACACTATGAAGCAGAAAAATGACTATTGTATAGATATACTTGCACAAACTTGCAGTAATAAAAGTTTTTAACTACACAGTTATTTTTTCTAATAATGTGCAAATGAAAAGTAGCCTTTACCAGCCGTAGTACTTTTTGTTAAGACAGTTTAATACAGGAGAATTTCTTTTGGACTGGATTATTTTGATAAAGCAAACATCATATAATCCTTTCAGCACCAGGCCAGTGGGAGGGTGTGTTACAGTGAAAATTCTTTTTTGTGATGTTTTTCAGAAAAATTTTGTCTGACTACAGCTTCAAACAAACTGCTGATAAATATTAGAATTTCTAACAGAGCACTGTGCGTACTTAGAATCAAACAGAAAATGCAAAAAGTTATTTAGAATTTTGTATATAACTGTGGCCTGACTTCAGGACTGTCAGTGTGGTTGTAGAACTCCAAGGAACGCTAGAAACATAACAGATTGTGATACAAATAGGCACAACTCATGAAAAAATGTTGTCACTTAATTCTTTTTAGATATTGGAAAGTATTTAGTTACTGTGTTTAACATGGATGTGCTGCAGCAATGCAAAAATTACAGTTCTAGTGAAGCACTTCTTTCAGAAGGTGGTAGTTGCATGCTTTATTTTTTTATTCCTCTTATAAAAAAATTCTGTTAAGCTTTTAATCTTTTTTCTTAATCAAATGCGTTGCATCCCACTTCTTAGAAATCTAACACCTGGAAGCACCATGCAAATGATGATAACTTACTAAAACAGTAGCATGGCCTTCTGTTTCTCAGCATTATAGGTCTTGAGTTAGGACTAATCAGTACAGATTTCCTAAAATCAGATTCTAACAATCCAGGAATCCAGAGGGATAAAATACAAAAATGCTGTCTCTATAATTAAACCAAAACTGTTTATATCAAGCAGGAGGAAGAAAAAAACGTTCTGCATTACAGTGGAGTAATCAAATCTTATTTTTTAGGATGGCTTGAAGAGAAGAATTCCATGACAAATCAGGAGTTGTTTTCTGCCAAAAGACATCAGTTGGACCAAGTAACTAATGGGACCTTGCCTATAAATGCTGCATCTTCCGTCAAAATAGACAGTACAAGTACCCCTGTAGAAGATGGAGGAAGCATACAAAAGAGTAAAGTAGAAGAGAACATTTATTTCTTAAACCAAGGAAAGAAGACACTCAAATCACTTGAAGCAGTCAGCCCTGAAGATGTATCTTTTAAAGAAGACAACTCTTCCGAGGCTCAGAAGCCTGCGTCATTCCCACATGCTACTAAATGGGACAATGATGATTCTGATCTGAGCAACTTTATCATGCTGAGATCTAAACACACAATCACTCAAAGAGAGGAAGAAAATGACGTAGATAGTCCTGAAAAAGGTATGTGAACCAATTTATTGTGCCGTTAGTCCAGGTTTAGTTTTTCTTTCTAATACCAGTTACAATAGATGCTGGTAGTTCACACTGGTAACATTTTTAAGATCTTTAATGTAGCTAAATTTTCATCTAAGGTTATTGAGTTTGTTATTCTTTAGATATATTTGGGTTGTTTTTGTTATGTTTGCTTGGTTTTTAATAAAATATGCATGACATTAATCCTATTCTGAAAAGTAACTTTAAATGGTACTTACTGCAGAAGATCTGAACACCAGGAAGCACTTCTTTACTGTGTGGTGGTGGAGGTTGCCCAGAGGGGTGGTGGGGTCTCCTCCTTGGAGATCTTCAAAAGCCACCTGGACGTGGTCCTGGCAGCCTGCTCTGGGTGGCCCTGCTTGAGCAGGGATTGGACCAGGTGACCTCCAGAGGCATCTTCCAACCTCAGCCGTTCTGTGGTTCAGTTTTGTCTGTGTGTCCTGAGTCAGATCTCCTGACCTCTGTGGGTAAATCATTATAATTAGCATAGCCTAGACAATGAACAAGAGTTAAGGTTCTACTCTCAAAACAGCTGTTGGAGCCAGTTACCTTGATGCAAACCCCAGGAAACAATGAGGCAGATCAGAAGTTAGGGAAAACAGTTATTGACAGCCCTATTCTCTCTGATAATAGTGCTTATGAGACAAGCTCACGCTAAAGGTAAAATTCATTGCAGGAATGGAATATAGGAGAGAGGGAAATTAAGTCAAAGAAAGTCCTTGTGATTTTTTTTCATTTTGTTTTGATTTATGGTACATTGGGAGGCAGTGACATATTTCCAAACTCACTTTTCATTATAAAAATGTATTGAAAAAAGAGCATTTTTCATTGTTTGGACCTGTATAATGGAGTCCTGACAACAACTTTTATCTGTGTTTGTTATATGTCCCCAACATTTAAAAAAAATAAAAGGTAAATAAAACCTTTAAGCGATAATTCTTAGAGAAGCAAATTGGTACATTTACTTAACCACCTGCTTATATAATCTTATGGAGCAAATTATTTCTCAGTCAAATTCATCAGTAGCCATCTCTGGTAGACGTGCAAAAACCCACTCTCATGTCATCAGAAAGCAACAATTCCCACTTTTAAAAGTCCCAGAGCAGGGTATCTAACAGGATACTTTTGCTACCATCTAGTGAACTCTGACTAGAACTGCATCTCCGAAGAAGATGCAAAAGTTTTGAAAAGCAATCTATGTTACACTTCCAAGCAGGGAGCAATAAGCCTGTGGAGGTTTAAGTTAAATACCATGTAGAAACATAAAATTTTACAGGTAGACCACAGTGTAATGGATTTGATATATCTGATAAAACAAGAACACGTTAAAATATATAGTCTTAGCACATTGATTTAGGAAACATGTAAATTATTGTACACTTCTTGTGTGGATTAATGTCTTACTAAAGGTCATTCTAAATTTAGCTGAAGATAAGAAATTCTAGCACAGCTCGTAGGGCTGTTTCTCTTTTGGTATTCTTGGTTACCTTATTTATTAAAGATGCCACTGTGTATAGTACTTAGGTTAGAAAATACACAAGAGGAAAGTAGTAGAATAAATTTATTGATCCAATTTTGAGCCCTGTATTGCTTTTCAAAACCAGAAGACTTTTTTAACTTAAGAAGTAGTTTTTTGATCTTCTCTTTTTATCTCTATTTGCTCAGTTTGCTTTCTGAGGAAACTGAAGTTCTTAACTAAAAATAATCAGCAATATTTAGGAGGCACCTATTCAGCCAGAACCCCTTTCAGAAGTAAAGAGATAGATCTGTCAAAGGAAGTTTTGTGTACAGAAGTATATGTAGCTCCTGTATTAGTATTTATAAGGAACAAAGGAAGGAAACTTTACAATGATAACAACTTGCAATAGATTGCTGTATGATACCAGGGAAAAAGTTACTTTTGATAAGCAGTTTTTCTTTTATTTTTCTTCTGCCATTTGCAGCTTCCATGTTCTTTCTGGGTCACTTATGTTATCTCACCCTTTATACTCTCACTCACTCTGTTACCTAAGGTTTTCCACACTGACAGAGGTATTTTTTGTTGTTTGAGCTCCTTATGGTCAACAACTTCTTTGCTCTCATGTATGTTTTTTATCCATATAAATTTATATGAGCTTTACTATAGAATTACATTATTACAGAGCCATAGTAAAAGCTCCTGTTTTTTCCCAACACTGTATTTCTGGCCTGAAGGAGAGGAACCTGATGGAGCCTGACTTCTTGGGAAGTACAGGCTGACAGTGTCACATCTCAGTCTGTCTCAAAGCTTTTTTCCATAATATACGAGTCCATGGAAAAAAAGACGTTTGTGAAAAGAAAAAGTTGTATGTGTCATACACACTACTTAATCTGAAAATGTATTTATATGTAGAATTGTTTACAAAAAGTTTTCTTCATCACTGAGATGGTTGTGTGATATTCACGTCTACATCTTTTCTGTGGTTTGATGATTTAGTGCAACAACCCAAAGAGCAGCATTTACCTGATCACAAAGAGGAGATTTCTGTGTGTGAGCCTGTAAGAGCAGAGAAAGAAGAGAATGAGAGCAGCATCACAGCTGAAATTCAAGCATCAGGTACAGTATTTTTGGATGTGCTTTATTTTATGTAGTATTGCAATATGATATAACCTTACATTAAACAGTGCCACTCAGGCAAACATGAACATTATTAAACTTAGTATCTCCTGATTGTGTCTGAGAGCATTCCGAATAGGTGGATATTTATGTGGACACACGTGTGAGAGCAAGCAGTGGAATTCTGTCTTATGGCTTAGGCAAATCCTATGCAAACCGAAACATACAAGTTTTGAGTTATGTCAGATATCAGTCAGCTGGTATGAAATTTCTTCATGCTAATCAGTACTCTCAAACTACAAATCTGCATTTTTCTTCTGACAGGTAAGTGAGAGAGAACCGGGGGCAGAATGGATTAGCAATGCTCTTGTAGGAGATGTCTGCAGCAAAAATACAGTCTAACAAAGTAATTGTGCTGCTTTAACGCAGTAGCAATCCACCATAGGCTTAGGGTTTATCTGATAAATTATTGAGCCTTACTCAGTGAACTCATGCTGTTGTACTTTTCAAGACACTAATCAAAGAACATGCACTGAGAACAATTCCTTCATACAGTAGAAATGGTGGGGAAGAACTACCATTTGTCTGGAAAGGTATATATAAATTTATTATATAGATATATTTTATAGATATTAGAAGGATATTTACCCTTATATATCTACGATTATAGATATATTTAGATAAATATATTTTTCCAAGATATTTTACAGCCTCAAAGCAAACACATCCTAAGCACACCCAACCCCATCTGAGATGGGTTTATGAAGTATCCAGAATTAGATTTAAGCTTATTTTTAATGCTTTTTTTTTCCTTGTATATAACTTTGGAACAAGATTTCTTTAATATACTCAGAAAAAAATCTCTTCAACAATTAATATATATATCCTGCACCATTTCTCATGTCATTATATCAGCTAGTCAGTGATAGCTGATATAATGGATAGCTATCAGTAGGTCAGGGCTTCAGAAGCCCGCATGCTAGGAGGTGATTTTATTTAAAAATAAGTTTTATTTATATATATAAATTTTATTTATATATATATATATATATATATAAATAAAATTTTGCAGCCTGGGACTGAATTACCTATTACAGTCCTTGAAATGCAGTGTGTGTTTTAAACCATGGTTCAATAAGGCCAAGTGCAAGGCGCTGCAGGGATTGAGAGCAGCCCTGTGCAGAAGGACTTGGGGATACTGGTACGTGAAAAGTTAGACATGAGCTGGAAATGTGTCCTTGCAGCCCAGAAGGCCATCCATGTCCCAGGCTGCATCAAAAGAAGTGTGGCCAGCAGGGCAAGGGAGTTGATTGTCCCCCTCTACTCCACCTTTGTGAGACCCCATTTGGAGCACCACAACCTGTTCTGGGGCCCCCTGCACAAGAAGAATGAGGATCTATTTTCTGGATCTATATTCTGGAGCATCATGGCTCCAGAGGAGGGCCACAAGGATGATCAAGGGGCTGGAGCACCTCTCCTCTGAAGACAGGCAGAGAGAGCTGGGGATGTTCAGCCTGGAGAAAAGAAGGCTCCGGGGTGACCTTACAGCAGCCTTCCAATACCTAAAGGGGACTGACAGGAAACCTGGGGAGGGGCACTTTGTCAGGGAGTGCAGTGATAGGATGAAGGGGAATGGTCTTAACCTAACAGAGGGGAGATTTAGATTATATATATGGAAGAAATTCTTCACTCGGAGGGTGATGAGGCCCTGGCACAGGCTGCCCAGAGAAGCTGTGGATGCCCCATCCCTGGAGGTGCTCAAGGCCAGGCTGGATGGGGCTTTGGGCAGCCTGGGCTGGTGGGAGGTGTCCCTGCCCATGGCAGGGGCCCTGGATGAGGTGATCTGTAAAGGTCCCTTCAAACCCAAGCCATTCTATGGTGGCCTTGCACAGGAAGGAAAGGAATCTTTCTCAAAAACAAGCTCTAGTCAAAACATAAATTAGAAAAAGTCACACAAACGTTTTTCTAAATAGTGGAACAGTGATGATACATGACTAGAAATATGCTTTAAAAAGAAAAAGATACATAAATGCAGGAATGCCTAAATTAAATCAATGTGCACCCAAAATACCACAGTATCTGACCTATATCCATACAGGATGAAGAACTGGTCATAATAATATACCTTTCTTTTAGAATGCTTAAAAATATGACATTGTTAACTTTTAGGAGACAATGCACTGTCCAGATAAACTTAGGTCAACTGTTAGTCAAATCAGATTATTCATCTAGGTCAATTGAAACAGTTTTTGAAAAATAATGATAAATCCTGGAAAGTGAAGACTCACAGAAATCTCATCTTGTTGACAAGGTCAACTCAACTGTAATGATGTACATGTTAAAAATGGGTAGTAAAGAATTTCAACCTCTTCACTGTGGAAAAAATCGACCTTTTGACTCATTCAGCACTTAGCAGCTCATCCTGGACTCTAATAGCAAAGAACTCGGTTGTAATTCAGAGGGAATTGTAGAGTAGCCACAGAGAACCCATGAAATTATGAAGGCACTGAGAGATTGACTTGCTTAGGTTTGCTAGACAAAGACAACTGAAGTTAAATGCCAAGAAGGGAGAAGGTCTGTATAAGTTGAAGTTATAGTAACAAATGGATATAAATTAAGTCTAAGTGCAGACTACTGAGTGGAAGGAGGTAGCTAAACAATAGTAGTGGAGTCAAAATTCCTAACTATCCATCATGGAGTTTGATCACTTTGTAAAGTGGATGGAATAATACAGTTACCTACTGGGAGGAGCAACTTAATTCTATGACCCAGCAGATATGCTCTGCACCATGCTGGACATTTGTTTTTTCCATCAATGTTACAGCTTTCATGAGGAGGACAGTATTCTTTCTGCTTTAGTAGGTCTCTTGAATATCCTTGTCCAGTATATGAAACCAAACTTTGTTACTATGTTTTATTTGTTGTGTTATCCAGAAAGCCAATACCAGGCATACTGTCTGCTGGAAGGAACAGCCACCCCTATTTTAAAAGATTTGACACGTCTTGGTGTTCTTGCTTCTATAAGTTGGAGCTTTGACAGCATAAAATTTGATCACACAAGGTTTTTCTTAAAACAGCAAGAGAAGGTGATATGCGATCGTTTTAAAGAAGGTATGTCTTTAAAGAAGGTGTTTGATAAATTAATGATAAAACTTTCAGCAGATTATCCCATATGGTTACTGTAGTTGATTTCCTTGTTTATTTCCAAAATGATATCTCATAGCTTTTCATCATTGCATTTATTTACCTAAATATTATAATACAAGTATTCTAACTGAATTTCATTTTAAAATGTATTGTGTTCTTTTCCTTCCTAAGCACATAACTTGTATTTTTGAACTAAAATTTATGTTGACCCTAATAAACAGAACTAGCTAATTATTTCCCTCAATCTTTTTTACTACTATCTTTAAGTCTGCTTTTCATTCATTAGTTCACTTACACTGCAACACTCACATCTTTTCTTTCTTAAGATAATGAACTACACAGCTTCCTGTGTGCAATTCTCAAAAATGCATTCCTTCTTTAGACTATTAACTCCCCCCTGTTCAGTCAGGTCCTTAAGATTTATTCAAAGTGTGTATAGAATATAGAATATGTATCTCATAGATCATTTGATTTACTCTGTGAGTCAAAGATGTCCTCCAAATCATAACCAAATTTAAAGATTCATGTCAGAAAAAGGTTAATTGGATGTGGATAAGGGAATATCAGAAACTTAGACATTAAATGGATCTTTACTGGAAGTCAGTGGGAACTTTTCTCATGATATATGTGATGACTTGCAGGGTAATAATAATTTGTCATAAAGAATGTGACTTTTACAGTTTAAGATTTGTTGAAAGGGTTCTATGAAATGTTCAAATTGAGGTTATCACTGATTTGAAATTGTTTATTGATTAATGGATAATCTGTCATTTTGATTTCTCGGAAAAGTTTCCAAAATATTTGGAAAATTAGTTAGATGGAGTTACAGTTGTACTGAAAATTTTAGTTATTTGACTAGTCACATGAGGAAATAGTAACATCAATACTTGGGCTTGTATGAAGGACCAAAAGATAGGGAATGTATTAGTTTCTGCATGCATTTGAAGATTGGCTTAAAAAAATCAGCAGGGCAATGTGAATTTGGTGGCAGACCTGGGGGAACTGTTATAGCCTCCTCCAGCAGACACCACCTATGCCTACACAGCTTTCAAAAATCACAGCTTTCCTGTGTGCCACTTGCTTTGGATCAGATATCATGGGAAAGTTATGCTGTGTCGTATCTATTTCAATCACCACTAGCCTTTCAAGGTTATGTCAGTTCAATTGTTTTTAATGAAAATTGAGAGATTGAGATATTTTAAACTATTTTCATAAGTATAGTGTGATTTCTGAAGTGTTATATAGACCACACCTATGTCTTCTATTTGTAAAGGTAAAGTAGACGAGAAAGAGATCACGCTGTTCAGACACGCTGCTCTGGTGCATCTATTGGTGACAGTTCGAGACCTTCTATTAACGTGTGGCTTGGACACAGCACTAGGTTTGTTTTAAATAGTGAACCATGATACCCAGAATCCCTATGTTCTGCATGTATTCTGCAGTCCTTTCTTCATGTCTGTAAGCTGTGCAAGTTCACCATCAGTAAACCTCTACCATAGCTTCGGTGCAATTTTCAGCTCCCTTTGCTTCCTTATTTCTGTTCCATCATGAGGTGTGAATTCACAAGAGATTGGACTTTGGTGGTATGTATGCACTGCTTATGTTATTACATGGATGTGCCTAAGAAACTTTTGTATGAATTTCCACATAACATGATGTGTTTACTGGTCTCCCAGAATGACAGCTTTTCCTTGTAATTTCTGTGTAGAAACTGAGGAACGTGCAAACATGACAGATCCTTTGTTGTTTGCAATCCACCTTCTGAGAAGTTGGAGTAATTTCCATTTAGAAATATTCTTAGGCTCATGAAAAATGAGGTACTTAAAAGCAGGTGCATTTAAAGCAAAATCTTAAATACTATCTAACAAGCATATAACAAAGCAGGGAGTTTGAACTTACAGTCCAATTCTTAGTACTGGACTCAGGCTGTTTTTTGTGTTTTTCTGCTATTATGCTATTTTGATTTTGAATATGAAAGTTCTTAGTAACCTAATTTTATGCCTGAAGTCATAATGTTATGCTTTTCAAGTTCCCACAGCTGTGTATTGTGAATTTTCAGAAAGATCTATCAGGGTAGATTCATAAGTGCGCTTTGAATGCCCTAAATTCAGGCTCCTTCTGTTTATCAAATGAGATAAACAGTTCAGAGTTTCTAACTTCAGTTACTCTGAATTATCCATTAACAGTGGGTTTTCCGTAAAATTGACTTAAAATGAAAACGTCAGCCATAAACTGAGCTGCTGGGAAAAGAAATAATTTCATATTTGCTTAAATACTTCTTAGCCCTAAAAAAGCAGAAGAAAATACAGAATGAATACATGGGTTCTTAAAGTTAACTTCTTAAAGTTATTTTCTGTGTTGATTGTAATCAAAAGGAGGAGGAGGGAAACAGGAGAAGTTTTTCCCCCTTTGTTGTAGCAGAAGTTGTAGCAGAAGCATTCATACATGGCTTTTCAGGATTACACAGTACCTGTCCATCCAGAGCCCAGCAACACCTGCCACAGGAAACTGCACAAGTAAAAAAGATCTTAGAAAAATCGAGACGTACTAAATAGGCCCTGTGGTTCTCAGTACTGTTGTGATCTTGTGCTGTGATGTCTGATTCGTCAGATAGGTTTCTTAGATCTATTTTTTGCTTTATGCATTTTCGAATAAGCCTGGTGTTGTTCACGATTTATGTGCAAAGGGCATCATTTGGGGATGAGAAGTAATTGTGATAATACAAACAGAGTGATGAAAACATGGGACAAGTAAAGCTTTAGAGAGTGGGAGTTTTTTAGTATAAACCATATAGACTAATTAAATTTAAGAACACAGTTCTGGTATCTGCAGCTATAGAAAGCTGCATTCTATACCTCTAGCTGAAATCATATAGAAGACATTATGGAATGTTTGGCAGATGTATAAAGGGCACTTATATACCCGATTAGTCGTAATAATACTCTTCCGTATTGGTCAGCAATTAAATTTTCAGCATTTTTGTGCAAGGTACCACCATATTTTAAACATATGTGTAGATTTAAATAAATGCAAGCCTTGGCAAATACCTTTTGTCTCTGCAATTGCATTTTTTCTTGGTTTAGGATATTTGTCTAAAGCAAAGGATATCTATAAAAACATCTTAGAATCCTGTTTGGATAATATCTGGAGGCAGCTGAAGGTTGTACAGTACAGCAGCCAGAAAAAGCATGAAATCAGTCCCAAAATAACAGAACTTCAGCGTCAAATGTTAAATTGGATGCAAAGTTATGGAGAGGAACGCAGTGCTAAGGTTAGAAATGTAAACAATCTCTTTACACAAATGAAACTGATTAAAATATATTAACTGTTACAAAACCATCTTTCAATGAGAGGTGGTTTATGGAAGGAATCTTTAATTACCTTTCCAATTCATGGTATCTGTTAAGTAAGGATAACATAAAATTTAAGACCTCTATCAGAAGCAGTGCAGGTTTGTGTTTCACCAGATCTCCCCTTGCTGCAAGAGTGAAATAACATGCATAAAACTTTTAATATTGGATGGGCTTCGTTTTAGTGCAGGTGGTTTTGTTCCTCTAGTAAATATTTGCATTACAACACTTACTGAAAATTGCATTATAACTTTTTATTTGACAGCTCCAATCTTCTTCTGGTTCAGAGAGCCATATCACAGGTCAGAATGGGGTACTTGTATGGTGATGTTCAGAGCAGAGACACCCTGCAGTGTATGGATATTGTTAACCACAGCCTCTGCTTGACCCCTGGTCTCACAAGGGCAGAGCAGAAGGGGACAATCACCTCCCTCACCCTGCTGGCCACGCTTCTTTTAATGCAGACAACTGCATTAAAACAATGCAACACAACTGGCTTTCTGGGCTCTAAGCCTGCACTGCTGGCTTGTGCTTAGTTTTTCATCCACCAGTACCACCAGGTACTTCTCCACAGGGCTGCCCTCATCCACTCATCTCCCCACCTGTTTTTGTCATTGGGATTGCCCCTCATGCAGGTGCAGTCCAGAGGGGTGTGCAAGAAGCTGTTGAAATGGAATTCAAAGTGGAAATGAAACAACCAAAACAAAATGTCATTGATTGTCTCGATGCCTGTCCTTCAGTATTCCCTCTAAGCTGTTTTCAGCATCATTTTGTTGTTCATAACAGTAACACATTTTGCTTTCTGGTAGTAGGATTATGCTGTACTAGGAGATGTTTCACAACTTTCTTATCTGAGTGTGAGCTCAGTGACAATTTTGACTTTCTTCTGAACTCCACTGGATGTGATTTTTAAATATAACTCTCCTGAGTGTTGACTTGCTTGCTTGACTTAAACTTGAGATTGTGCATATGTACCTGTGAAAGTCAAGAGTTTGTGTGATTTTATTCACAATTATATGATTATGCATTATTCACTGACATTCAGTGTCAATCAAACAGAATAGGAGAAGGAGTATTCCAGCTTTAATCAGAAATGAAAGCTCTATTATATAACCCATATCCTACTCTGTCACATGACATCAGCATCAGTTAATACGATGTGAAATACAATACTCTGGTTATTCTTTTATTCAACAAAATTATTATTGATACAGGATTATAATACAGAATTTTCTTTGTAAGCAAGGAGTGCCTAACAAAATAGAAGAAACAAATTTGAAATGAGCTTCTGATCTTTTTCTTTCATTTTGTTTCTTGACTATATAGGATATCAGCAACAATGTCATCTAGCTCACTGCAAGATACAATGTTATTGGGTGGTGTGGGGAAAAACAAAACAAAACAAAGAAAAATAGGTCATCATTTTAAAATGTAGTTTTAAAACTGCAAAACTGCTTCAAAACGAGCCAGTGTGTTGTCAGGTGACTGATCCTTGCACCAACATGTGGAAACTAATGTTTCCTTTAAGCTTGTCAGGCAGACTGATACCTCTTCTGATAAGATCTATCACAGTGTCAACATTTACATGTGTAATTACCTTGTGCCTTTAGGTCTTAGAGTCAGATGTGTCTTCTTAAAAGTCTTACCTTGTGTATACCATGAAAAGTGCCTATGAAAGTTCCATCATTCAGAGATGATGCTACCTGAAGCTCAAAGTCTCGTATGGGTGTACACATTCTTATTTAAATACTTTGATTGTGTAACACAAGTTCAGTCTGTATCATTTGAAATAGTGGACAAAGTAAAACACCTTCTCCAGTAGTGATTTCTTTTTTTTTTTTAAATATGTCAGTTTGGTAGATTGTAATCCTTACCAGCGTTTCCATCCTCACCAGTATTTAATGAGTCTCAAACATAAGGTATCTTTGGCAGGAAGACTTCAATACACTCCGTTTTCAGTCTGAAAAAATCTTTCTAACTAGTTCAGCAGTACATCCTGTGCCTCCCAGTACATCACCACCTTGCAGGCTGAATTCTAAATATCTTCAGTTTAAGTCCATAAGATGTGACAGTATGTAATCCTCTAATGTGACAGTAATAATCTGTCTAGTGCAGCAGTAATATTGTGGCATAATGTCTTTAGATAATACCTGTAAATAGCATTTTTACTTTGAATTACAAGTTCATGGTTGAGATTTCTACTAGGAGAGCTTTGTTCATAAGACATAATTATGGTACTGATGTCTTCTGTAGTATAATTTCTCCAGCCTTTGTAATAATACGCATGTACACTTGTCATTCTGGAGAGTCCTGAGGTTTCCATTCATGTCACCTGCCTAGTCAATCTCATGGGTTTTGTGCAAAGGCGAAAGGAAGATGTATGTAGGTAGAAAGCACATTTTTGCAGTACCAGAACTACTTTTATTTGTCCTCTTCCAGATACTAATCATAACAAGAATGGACTCTGAGAGGGAAAAAGCTGCTCTCGTTCACACTTTATCTACAGTAGAAGGTAAATACTTATCATAATCTATTTTTGAAAGAAAAAAAAAAAGAGGGCTGTTGGTCTGTGCTTAATTATTTTTCTTTTTGTGTGCCTTTTTTTTCAGGTGTCTCTCCTTTTTTCTCCTCATCAGGGACCTTTCTATATACTTTTCTTGCTGTTTTCTGTTCCCAAACTCTTCTGAAAACCTTTTTTTATTTCTTGTCATTGTATTTTCCCCCGATTAAGAGTTTTCTTATGTTGTTTTATGTTGCCAGAGAATGAGAGCTCATCTGTCAAGTCAAAGATTTATTTAACAGAACACAAAGGAGATGTGGGCACCCCATTGCCTAATTATAATTGTGTCAATTGTCTCAGTCAAATTGTCTCTCTGTTTTTATCCGATCCAGGGTCAGAAGTTTTCCTCCTGGCATGTGTCTTAAAAGTAGTTTAAGGACAATTTAGAAGGCTTAGCTAAGCTCCCTAATGTAAAACTTTAAATGAGTATTTAGGTAATTTCCTTTCATCAGCTTTTTGCTGCCTTGTTTGTTAATTTGCTAAATATATGGGCATAAGCAGTAGCAAACTATTACAGTCAAGAAAAAAATATTTGTTTTCTATGTCCAAGTCCCCCTGATAAAAGTAGCACTGTCATTGTTTTACCCATGAGTAATTTTTGTACAAGCTCATCTTTTGTACAACCTCAGAGATTCAGCTGGTAAAACAAACCTGTTTCAGGAAGACT
The DNA here is from genome assembly GCF_009819795.1 of Aythya fuligula. Lineage (NCBI taxonomy): Eukaryota > Metazoa > Chordata > Aves > Anseriformes > Anatidae > Aythya > Aythya fuligula. The sequence continues at coordinate 74,205,578 of NC_045593.1, read as the reverse complement.
GTTATTTGAGCCTGTATTATGTTTCGGGCATGCTGCTGATTCCTTTCATACTGCTTTTTAAAACTCACTTTTTGTAATTGCTTCTTGCTTGAACCATATCAACAGTGTCATGTATTGTATTGTTCTTTCGCCTTTCAAAATAAAGTTAAGTTTCCTGTGCTCTTAAAAGAAGAAAGCCTATCTCTTACAATGTTTTGAAAGGGAGGAGGCATGTTCACTATGCTTTCACTAATTATAATGATATTTAATGGAAAGTATTTGATTTGTTTTAATGTGTTAAAGCTTGGTTGCAAACACAAGTCAATCCAACTAAGTAAACTTTTCAAGAGAGGCATTTGTGTTACACAAATACCCATTTTTAGCTACATCTTCCAGATATACTTGTGAGATTTGAAGCATACAGAACGCATAAAGGAATTTAAAAGCTAAATTGACTAAAAATACTGCCTTTTGTACTAGCTTTTTATTTTTCATTTGAAAGTAATAATAAATAATACTTCAGTTATGAGACAGAATCTAGTTCACATTACTTCTGCCTTCAGTTCAGAAACGGAAGTCTCCAAATCATTATATTTACTACTGCAATACAAACTGAAATTATGTAGGACTTAATGAAGACAGACAATGTAATACAAAAATGTTAATAGCCTGTGTTGTTCCACTGTACTGCTTACTGCTGTGCATACCAGCAGAAGCTCATTTATTTGATTAAGGCTTTAACTCTTTCTGTGCAGGTTTAAAAGCTATTGATTTGAATTATGAGAAAAAAGGAACCTTCCTCAGTTGCAAAGATGTTGTAAGCAAGTAAGTTAAATTCTGGATGTTTAAGAACATAGCCTGAACTCTCTACTCAGGACTAGCTTTAGTGAAACCTTTGTTCATTTTTATGGAAGTATCCTGACAGGGTAAAAATTTCAGAATATGGATCTACAGTTTCATTTTGAGAGAAGTTTGCCAAAACTCTAGTAAAATGCTTAGTTTTAAGATTCAGAGCAATTTCCCCTGCAGTTGCTAATGAGTGTTTTAGAAAAACTCTCCAGTGGGTGTAAAAAAAAAAAAAAAAAAAAAGCATAATGTTAAATTTGACAAATTATGATGTTGGAAAATATAAATAATTTAAGCAAATAATTGGAGGGGGGGTGTAGCTTTTAATTTTAAAATGAATTTTTGAAGAATTATGGGTTTTAAATTTAGGAAGGGTAAGATCTTTTTGTAAATGATTTTAAACAACTAAAATTCTTCAAAGTAAAAAAAAATGTTCATTTTGTTCCGAGTGTAGTTCTACCTGAGCAAATTTTTTATATTTGTTGTTGTTGTGTTTTCTTAAGCCTCAGTAGATATTCCTGTGTTATTGTACAAAATCAGCAAATTGGAGCTGACTTTCCTTGGACTCACTTCTCATTAGTGATAGAATACGACTATTCTGAAAATTCTTGTTGGAAAAATCGGTGTGAAAATCTAAATATTACTTACGTGACTTTTAAAACCACCCTCCCTGAAACAAGACAAATGGGTAAGCACTCTCCGGACTTCTAATAAACAATTAGGCTGGCATATTAAAGGAAAGCATTTTCAGTTCTCTGAAATACTGCATGCAGGTGTTTGTGGAAGAGAATGAGTCATAAGCTATGGAGGGTAAAGCTAAGCAAATAGTGCTGGTTTATCTGTACAGAAAGTTAGGAAAGTGTTTGTCTTAGGATGTGAGCTTAGTTTTGGTCAGGATGTGGTAGTAAATGTTGATCTCTTATAAAAGACTACTGCCAAGTTTACAAGTTGTTTACTGTTGATACAAGCTGTATCCACCCTTCCTCATCCGAAGGGAATGTTGATCTAAAAGAATATAAGCTACAGCTTAGTTTGAAAGGGATTCAGGAGAGTTTAATTTTGGAGTAAGAAGAGAAAGCACATAATGGAAGTATTTTAATGGGGATGAATGAAAGCAGCATTTATAAAAGATACATCCATTTAAATACGTGAAATGTATAAAAACATGAAACATGTTTTCTTTTTAGTTATGAAACTATTATGTATATACACTGTTTCAGGGAATCACGGTGGTTCCTTTCTTCTGGAGGTACAGATTCCCTATGTGTTTCTCACAACTGAAGGTCTTCTTAATATGCCTGATTTTCTTCAGCTTTTGGAATCCAAGTGAGTGAAAATGACCTATTTACTAATGGCTAATTACTTTCAGTTTTCCAGGATACTTATAATCTACATAGCTATAAAGGATATGCTGCTGCAATTAGTGAATTAGCACTGCAAGAGACAAAAAGATAATTTCTCTACCAAAGCCCATGCTTTAATTCTATATATTCACACAGATGTCAACCAGAGCAAAATTGGCTGATTGGTTAATTTTAATGATGAGCTGGAATTTTTGATTAAAACAACCTTTTAAGTTGACTACTTTTCCCTGAAAGTCACATTGTTATCACAAAACATTTTTTGCTTCACTCTTTCTTTGTGCTTTGAAGACTTTGTATTTAATTCTTTGTATAAACTGCTTTGTGATTTGGGGGGGGGGTGTTGTTAAGTACCAGAGCTGTGGAAAAAAGTAAAAATTACATTTTATGATGCATCACAGTTTTTGGAACAAGCTAAATTTTAAAAACTATTTGTAAAAACTAAAGCTTAATAGTCACCAAATCTTGAGTAACTTCAGCCTGTACAAAAATATGCAAGTTTGTAAATCATTATGCATGTGGATTATTTTTTTGGACAACATCTTCTTGCATTTTGCTTTTTCTCATAATAAGTATCTATTAAAAGTATCTTCTATCAAAGGGGGAGAAGAAAGAACTAGGAGACACAGCAGTGTCAACTCTTAAACCAAGTGCCAGAGACACGTATAGTTGATTTCACCATGCTGCCGAAGAGACTTTCCAGTTTGGATCCTAGAGTCAGCTGTGAAGGCATTTTAGAGCTGTAACTGCAGCTTAGCAGGCAAAGAATAATAAAAAGAAATTTTTGATGTTTAAAATTTGAATATTCAATTTGACATCTGCTTTTTGACATACACTGACCTGTTCAAATCCACTGTTCAGCCTGACCATAAGCTAAATAATAGGAGCTGCTTTTCAGTATTTTCCCACTAGATCTTAGCACCAAGGAAATAAATAGATAAATGAATTGAAACAACAGAGCTCATAGCTCTTTGTCTGAGATGCTTACAGGTCGCTCTTTTTGTTGTTGTTCAAGACTGAATACACAGTCTATACAAGTCTCTAGGAGACTTACTGCTGGCAGATTCAGGTTTAGGTACCTTGTATTTCCCAGGGATGAGACCAAGTAGTGTGACTGTTGTTTGTTCTCAACTTCTCCCTTAGTCAGCCAAGACTCTTCTAAAGCTCTAAGCATGTGATGCTAATTCAATGAGTCTTCCCTAGCACAGCTGATGAAGGGATGCTTTGCTGCTGGCAGTTTGCTTTCACTTAGAAAAAAAATAGGATAGTTCAAATGGCAGTCAGGGGTTTTTCACTCAACTTGCTTTCCCTGTGCTGCACAATTGTGGAAGAAAGAAAGGAAAAGCAATATACACTTAATTACTCCAAAAGAAGATCAGGAGATTTTAATTGTTATTCCAGAAACTTCAATGTAAGTATATTTGCTTGGTTTTTTATCTTAATTTCTGTATTAATAGTTTTTGACAAGTTCAAGGTCTTTTTAGCAAGGTCATATTCCATGCAGTTAAAAATGCAATTGAATTAATCTAGTAGTATTTCAATATGTCACTGTTACATTGATGTTTATTCTTTGAATGTGCCTCAAAGTTAACTTGAGCATATTTAAAAGGTCATGGTACGTAAAAAAAAAAAAAAAAAAAAAAAAAAGCACTTATAAAAATTATATTAAGAAATTTGTTATTTGTTTCCTTTAAGAAAATCTCATTATTTTACTTAACCGAGGTTTAAGATCAGATTTTGACTTGTTCAGTTACAGCATTACCTTTGTTGAAAGAAGCTGCAGTCACTCCTTGAGGCTATTTGGAGACACAGATCGATATGTTGTGTTGACAATAGATGAACGCACTGCTATCTTTTTGCAGGTACAAAAGGAAACTAGTATGCCCAAATTCTTTAATGTCTTATATTGCTTCGAGGCTGTGTCTGTACTGTTCTCAAATATCTTTTGTTCCTCTTAATCATATCAAATTCGTGCATTGTCTCATGACACAAGTTATTTCCAAATAGATTAGCTCCAAAATTCTGTGTGCGCCAGTCTGACTGGTTTAAAATGTTCCCATCTGTACCTACTTCTTTTCTTTATTTTTTTTTTTCCACAGAAGTGTCACATTACACCTCAGATTGGATTGTACTAGATATGGTTAAAAGATGCATAGATCATAATAAGCTTGTATACAGGAATATTGTAATAACCTATTAAATATATGTGTGTGACTTTATCCTCCTACCATGTTGCATGTAAATTTCTCCCATTTCCAATAGTTATCTGAATTAGTCTAAAGAATAATTTGCTCCACATTTTATAAAAAGTAATAGTTTAGATGACAGCATAGTACATCAATCCTATTACATACAAAGACAGGTGACTTTACAGGTAGAAGAACTGTTAGTGATAAAGAATAAAATAATCAAATAGAACTGCAGATAGATATCTGCAAATACAGATAGATGTTCCTACATGCTACTACTGCAAATGCTTCTGTAACTAGCAATGCTTTACTATATAAATTAAGTGCAGGTATAATATGATTGATATAGGTCACGCAAATATCTCAGTTTATGACAGTATTTTGCAAGTTTTGTATTTACAGCTTTGTTAAAACTCCCAAAAATCTTAGAACACCCTAAAAAATCAGTAGTAGTGTCTCCTTTTTACAGGAGGGAAAAAAGGCATGAAGCTGTGAATCAGTTTTTCAAAGGTCACACAAAATAAAATTTGGGAATATAACCTTTTTTTTTTTTTTTGACTGACAGATAGGTCATTGATACTTCTATTATTTACTTGTAACAATGTTTGATTTCACTTCTGCATAATACAGCAGTGCATACTAAAAGCTTATGACAGCCATGGTAGTATGTTTGTTTATGTTTTACTTTTTATGTTAATTTTACGGTAGAATATGGATGAATTAAATTACGAGAAATCCTGTGACAATATAATATTGAAGCTGACAGCATTATCACTCCAATATACGTGCTGCTGGGTTGTTTTCTATTCCAGAGAAAGACTGAGTTTAGAGTAAGTTAATACATTATTTTGTTATCTTGGTATTTTTAAAAGAAAGTTATCACTAAAGAAAGGTGAATACTAGAACAAGCTAGCAATCTTTGTTTTTGAATTAATCTGTGGGGCCACCCTTCTCTTGGAAGAATCTGAATATTGTGAGTTTGTATTTCTAATGTGCTTTAGACATACTGCTTTGTTACAGTGTTGTCATGCCCTCTGCTAAAAAAATTCAATGGAGGCCCTAAAAAAAGTCAGCAAAGATGGTTCTCCATATGTTAAGTTGTTTTTAGTCCTACACAAGAGGTAAAGAAATTGAAGAAACGTTTGTAATAAAATAAGAGATTTTGATGCAGGTAATGTTAACATGAATGTTAACATTTAAAATCAATAGGTCCAAAAATTTCACAGGATTAAGGGTATTTAACTACTGGAACTATTCTTCTTAAGTGTTTGAAGTAAATTAATACCTACGAATACACATTTATGAATTACTTCTGCCTTGGCATCCCTGTACAACAGGGAGACATTCTTCAGGTGTACTTCCAATCCATCAGTAGGTTTTTTGCTCTGGAAGCGCTACTTTTATAGATATAGTTCATAAGCAGTCCTTTGTTAACTATTGTGAGACTTTTTCTTTGACCAAGTGGTAAATTTTCCTTGCATCACCTTTCCCCTCTGTATGATTTTTCTCCGGTGACTGACCCTGGTTCAATTCTTTGCTTCAGGCCAGGCTTTCTTTCCTGTAAGCTGACTCCGTTTTCTTCCTTACAATGCATCCTTCAGCACTCAGTCACTTAATGTGTCCTAATTATCTTTTCACAGATAATAATGTTGAGGGAACTGTACCCTGAGTTCCAGGAAATGAGACATTTATTAACACAGCGAACAAATAATTTGCAGCTATTACATGTGCATATTAAATATTATTGGCCCAATGAACTGTTTTTACAGGTACAGTCTCAGGGGAGATACTCTGCTTAACCTGGTAATTATTTATGCCACGCTGATTGAATTAACACAAAAGTCAGAAGACTTTGAAGTGAAGGTAATTTTTTTGGTATTTTAATTTTCACTGTGTGATATTTCCAAAGTGTTTAGCAAAGTACGCATTCTCCATCAAAAGCATGAAATAATTCAATATTAGAGAAAATAATATAGAGGACTTTAATTCAGTACTCCTGAAGGGAGAAAAAAAAACTCTGGTTGACTCCAAAAACTCAGTGGGAAAAAAAACTCTGGTTGACTCCAGTACAAGCTGCATTGGATTCAGATGGAATCTGGATAGTATTTTTACTACTAGGAGTGAAGAAGTAAAGTAGTAAGTTGAGTTTTATAAATATTGAGAATGTGTATTAGTCCTGTCTATGCCTTAATTTGAAGTTTCAGATTAACATTGTTAATAATGTAGTAGAAAAGAAAGCTTTCATTTATGCTGCTATGTCAGCTTGCTTGCCTCTTTTTTTTATTATGTGACAATATCAATTACCTTTTTTTTCTTTATGGTTCAATAAGTGCAGTATCTGGAATAATTCACCTTTAAAAATAAGGGGGCAAAAGTTTCATGTCATACCAAGTTGTTGTCTGTAACCTGATTCTTTTGCATGCAGTAACATCTTATTTGATAAATTTTTAGAATGTTTTTGCACACGTTTGTTTCAAAATTATCTGGTTAAATGAAAGTTCAAGGGAAGACACAGCTTCTTTCAATCCATGGACAGTAATAGACAGTTCATTTGAAAATTATGTACGCCTTCAAAAGGTTATATAACCCTATCTTCTTAAACTATTTTAAGCATCTCAAACTTACCTGTTTTATTAGAAACTCGTACCCATAAATGTAATAACATATAATTAATAAGAGACCTATAGAAGCAACTAAATGTCACTTACATGGGATTTGTAAGTGTAGTTTGGAACCAGGTTTGTGGTCAGAGGTTGAACTTCCACCTCTGATGAGCATGGATCAGGTTTTGTTACTCCACGTTACCAGGTATTGTGCTTAGGGTCACCTTTCATCTTTCCCATTTGCTAACTATTGTAATCAATTACGACATTTGGAATTTCTTCGCAGAAGTTTTAACCATAATAACCAAAATATTATGTATCACTTCTAGGTATTTCTTATGCCAGGGATTGAAGAGGCAGCACTGTTAATTCGTCAGATTGCTGACAACGTTTTAATGGCATCTAGTATCAGTCCTCCTGAGTGGTTGGATAAATCCTGGCTTTCTGTTTTGCCTTCTGAGGTTTGCTTATCTTCCTGATAAATTACACTGTTTTCTTCCTGTTTCTCAGACTCATTTCTAGGTGGGATGTTTGTGCTGTTTTGTTAAAATATATTATTAAAATAAGCATTTTATGTTATATATGTATATGTATTGTAGATAGATGGATAGACGCACACTATATATTTATGTGTGTAATGCTTCAGCCATCCTTGTCAGCACAACTATGGGGAAACTTGGACTTTCCCTGTGCCTTCGTAATTAACCATTGGAGATGTTTATCCTCTATATCTGTATATTAATGTGTAAAGCTCTACAGTTCTAGGCACTAAATTTGAAAAACTATCCAAACTGTGAAAAACGATGTGGCTCGCTTGGACAGGAAACCAAATTCATCAATGCTATCCCTTACTGACATCAATGAAGTTGCTTCAGACTTGCTTTAGCACAAGATAGTAGAAATGTGCTTAATTTAGTGTGCAGTAGTTGATTTACATATTTATACAGTAAATGCTGGACCATGTCCATTGATCACATTTAAATATTGATGTTCTTTAACATGTATATTAAGGTTTTCAAATTAAATATATGGATTTAGTCATTTTAAATGGAAGCTTTGAACTCAAGATACATTTTAGCTTTTGAAACATCCGGAAGCATTTTGAATCAGATATTGACATGCTCTTTCAAGTGTTTAATAAAAAAAAAAAAAAAGAGAGAGAGAGAGAGGAGTCATTGATTATATTTCATCTCTCTTAAAGGCATTAGATTCTGACCTGTTGAGCGCAGAGCTTTACAAATGTCAGAAATTGGAAGCTGACATTCTTAAAATGTTACAGCTTTCAACTCACTGCCCTGTGTATCACATTCAACCTCCACCTAGTAATTCCAGCTTTTGGCACCTGCCTCATTGCTGTTTATAAATGTATCTTTTGTAGAAAAAAATATCTTTGTCACTTTATTTTGACCCAAGTAATAGTCTTCAAAACAGAATAAAGAGTAAATCTGATAATGTGTTTTGAAATGTAGTTTACATGATTCGCTGCTTTCATCTTAATTACAGAAACAATTTTGACTGTTCTTCCTTTTTATTAAACTCTGGTGCAAAAATAATTCTCTTACAAGAACTATACACTGTTATATCTATAGAAAAATAATAAAAATTAACACAGTAGGTATGAAACACCTATCTAAAATTGCACTGATTCAGAGCTCTAATTCTATGATATACCATATGACCTTTTCATAGGGATGCTATTCTGTAAAGACAGGAAAAAAAAAAGTTTATCAGATATTAATCTGACAAAATTATTTCCATTTTCAGATGGAGAAATGCCTGCTTGCTTTTCCATGTATCAACCCTCTGGTTGCTCAGTTTATGTTAAAGAAGGGATCTTCTTTGAGTAGGCTGTTTCTTGCGAGTTTTGTTCAACTTCAGGAGCTCCTGCCTGAGGTTCCAAAAAAAGTTTTAAAGGTTAGTCAAAATTAATTTATATATTAGCTCAATCTGTTTTCACTGTTATAATACTTTTTTTTTTTTTAATCTGAAGTAACATGCTTAATTTGCTGGTTTTGTTTAAAAGTTAATGAAATAATGTTTTATTGCTCTCACAACTTTAGTGTATCATTCATATCTAAATTGTCACATCTGCAAATTCTCAGCAGATTTTGTTGAGTTATGTTCATGTGAAGATTATTAAAACTGGAAAAAATCCTTAACTGAAAAAGTACTCTGGAAAATAAAGTGGGGAAAAAAATTAATCCACTTTCTTTTTAAGTGTCCTCATTTCAAGTATCCCATGAGCATAAAAGCCTATATGTTTCCCTAAAATAAGAAATGTTTTCCAATTAAGTGTTTTCAGGACAGTTTTCCTTCCTTCCTCCCTTCCTCAGTTGGAATTGTTTATTCCTACTGTTTCAGCTGGGCCAAGTCTAGAAGAATTATAGAATGGCTATAGTCAGCTAATTAGATTAGAAATGCACGGCTTTTATCGGTCAAGAAAAAGGGAGGACAGGCTTCCTTCCTGAATCAGGAGCATTCAATTAAGGTGAAAGAGCAAGAGAACAGATACTTGGGCACTGAATATCAACTTATGCATGTTATAGTAATAACAGTGTATGTGCAAAGCAGTGTTTACTGACTGAAAAACTTCTTGTCAGTTTAATTTTGTCCATGATGTATGATATGCAGCCATCTATCGCAGACAATACCTCTTGCAGTCCTGGACTGATGAAAGAGGGTACAGTACACTAAGATATTGATTTTCATGTGTTTCAATTGACATGCTGTTTATTACTTAGTCTGTTTATAGATTTAAGATTGGTGGCTCATTGTTTCCCTTAAGTGCCTCTCTTTCTGTACTCAAGTCTTTTTTCTTTCTTTCCAGTAAACAATAAATTATACATAAACCTTAGAATCCCAACAACAGATTTGTGTATGTTTTTTTTTTCCATATTTGACAGTGTGGACATGCACTATAAACACTACTTGAATATTTTTGTTTGTTTGTTTCAGCATTTTAGTGACATGACATCTTTGTACACCCTAAATGCTGCTGCTCCACTAAAAACAGCAGTGAAAGGTGCATCACCACCAGAAAACTGCAATAACATTAACAGACTCTATCAAGATTGTAAGCAAAATTATCAGTCTTTAGAGCTGCTGGCTAAGGCACAAACTAGCACAGGTAATATCTGGAATTCCTACCAAAATATATCATACTTGAAACCAAGTGAAAGTCTAGGTATATTGAAACATTTATGTTCTAACCACTGAATGGTCAGTTGTTCTAAGAAGACAGGCTTTATTTTAATGCTCAATGGATTCATATTTTTCTGAAAAATTTAGAGAGGTAAGCTAACTTTTCGTTTCTCTCCACCAGGACTACTTCATGTGAATTCTGAAGCCATAGTTCCTCCACTGAATCATCATCAGGGTCTTGTTGACTCTGACCTTTCAAGGTATATGCAAAAGAAACCATGTTCTTCAGAAGTAGTTACAGTGAGAAAACGGAACTCCTTTGTTGTGCCGAAGGACTCTGAAGGTTTTACTCATCCTGGTGCTATGAATTCTTTTTATGTTCAAAGACAGCCTTGCAGGATTAACTGCAGCTCTGATCATTCCTCAAAAAATTCTGAAGAAGAGGATTTCTTTGCAACTTTCATTGACTGTGCACCTCACAAGAGCTCTAAGGGCTTTCTAGAAGAATTTAGAGAAACGACATTTAAGAGCCCAGAAATTGTGATTGACGAGGCCCCACGGAATGGCTTTTCATCCACCTGCACATATGATGCATTTGCACCTAATTCTTTTCCCGGTGATTCCCTTGCTGATCCAGATGCGCCTCAAAGTCTGCATTTTCCTCACCTAGCTAGAGAATCTTCAGGAAAGAGAAAGCAAAGTCCACCATACTTATGGACAAAAGGAAAAACATTAACAGGTATGTACAAAGCAAGCAGAATGTAGTGAAATTCTATTTGTAACTTGACTGGAAACAGGAGTATCAGTAAGACTAGAGATCATATTTTCTTTAAATGGTTATTACATTCAATCTAGCATTCATGTGTTTCCTTTTAAAAAAAAAAAAAAAACTTGCACATGTATTTTTGAGTAATAAAACATTTCTAAACATCTCTGGTAAGTTTTGAGCATTAAGAAATAAAAAGATAGAATCATAGACTGGTTTGGGTTGGAAGGGACCTTAAAGCCCACCTAATTCCAGCCCTCCCCTGCCATGGGCAGGGACCCCTCCCACCAGCCCAGGTTGCCCAAGGCCCCATCCAGCCTGGCCTTGAGCAGCCCCAGGGATGGGGCATCCACAGCTTCTCTGGGCAACCTGTGCCAGGGCCTCACCACCCCCTGAGTGAAGAGCTTCCCTATATCTTATCTAAATCTGCCCTCTTTCTGTTTAAAACCACTACCCCTTTTCTTATCTTTACATGCCCTTGTAAGAAGTCTCTCTCTATCTTTTCTGTAAGCCCCCTGATAAAACTGAGAGGCCTCAGTAAGGTCTAGGGAGCTAGAGTCCTCTCTTCTTCAGCTGAAGCAACCCCAGTTCTCTCCACCTTTCTTCAAAGGAGAGGTGCTCCAGCCCTCTGATCATCCTCGTGGCCCTCTTCTGGACCAGCTCTAACAGATCCTCATCTTTCTTGAGCTGGGTGCCCCAGAGCTGGATGCGAAGCTCCATGTGGGCTCTCACAAAGGTGGAGCAGAGGGGGGGGACAATCACCTCTTGCCTTGCTGCCCACACTTCTTTTGACGCCACGCAGGAGTCAATTGACTTTCTGGGCTGCAAGTTCATGTATATAATTGTATCACTGCCACTAATTTTTCTTGGTAAAATACTGGAAATTGTAATTCTACAGTTCTGTAAGCTTCAGACTCTTCTGTCTTTGACAGTGAAATCTGCATAATAACCTTACTATAATCACTTTAAAAGATATGTTTACAAAAGAATCGTTCCTATAGTTTTGGACAAAAGGGAAAAAAAAAAAAGACTACATAGTATTTTCTCTAAAGGACAAAATTAGGTTTAGACCTTCAGGTACTGCTAACGGCTGTCTTTTGCTTTTGGCTTTACTGGAGTACAGATTTCACTCCGGCACTCTTCTAAGCTTGTTGCATACGATTACCTTATTCTTGGAATTGTTTTCACAGCTAATGTCTCCAGGGCTATACCCTCTATCTTGAAATCTTTACCAAGCATATTTCTTCAGATAGTTTAGTGTGTACTTCTAAACTTTGTTTACCCTGAAGGTGTGTACACTCCTTATGTGCAAAATTCAGTTGGTGTTTTGTTTTGCTTTGTTTTCTTTTGTTTGGGGGGGGACGGGGGCAAGGGGTTCCTTTTCTTTTCTTATCTTTGGCTTACTTTCTCAAATATAGTTAGCCTGGAGTGTTTTTGATAAGGCATAGTATGTATCTGTGGGGCTTTAAAAGTAAGAAACCATCATTAGTCCGTATCATGCTGTGTTTGTTATATATATACATACCCATATATAAATAAGTTCTTTTTAAAATTCTGCTGCTTCTTTAAAGGTGAGATGCTAAATGCCTCAGAAATATAAAGTTAAGTTTCTTAAAGTGTCTAAACCCCAGTGCAGGTAATTTAATCTATGTTTTCTGTTGCTACCTCAAGTTAAACTTCTCAGTGGTAGAGCAGTATCAGTGCAGTACGAAACACTTTCACTGGTTAGATTAGATCATTCATGAAAGTATAAGTAACTAATCGGTATCACTGTGTTTCATGGCTGCCTACAGCATTTCTGGTAGTAAGCAGAGGAAAAGTTAATTGGGTATGGTGAACTGGTTTTAATTTTCAGCCTTTGAAAATTAAATGCTCATAGAGAAATTGTGAACAGACTTTTTGCCTCTCTCTTGGGATGAAAACTGTGACCTGAAGTGTTGCTAGATAGTAAGTAATCTGTGTATGGCACTCATAACTGCAAATTCTAATTACAATAGTTTCAGCAGAGATCAGAACAGATTCTTCTGGTACCATGTTACAGTATTTTGAAAACACTGGGTTCTCTGGCTGATCCATTTTCTGTAACACTCCCACCTGATAGAGCAAATACATACTTAATGCTAAATCAAATCAAAAAGGGTAAATGGTTTTTCGTTAGCTTTTGGGAGTAGTGTTTTACTTTATTATTCATTAACCAAGGGAAATATAGGTATGCTAATTAGCTGCACATGGTGATGCAAAAAAAAACAAACAAACAAAAAAAAAAAAAAAACACCTAAATACAATGAAAGCTTTCTGAAATCCAAAATTTAAGAAATGTCTGCTGAGTCAAATTAAGAAAGACACATTGGGAATTGTCATGTATTTCCGTAGTCTTCAGATAAAATGTTTATTAAATCACAAACAATACGAGTATGCTAAACCAGTATTTCCACAAAAGTGGATGAAATTCATTGATCAGTGTTAAAGTTGTCTTGCAATACTTTTTGCAAAGGCTAAATAGAATTTTCTTCCATGAATTTATTTTGAGTAAGTAACTTTATAAATATTTTATTATAAAAAATACTTGAATCTTAAGAATGTAAGAAGCTTTCTCTAACTTAGAAACAGGAACAATTTCTATCTCTGGTTAAAAAGAATTAACTTCTACTATTACTGGATAGGACTGGGTGTCATATTAATGAAATGGAAGTAAGTAAGAAAATCTGTACTGAAATATTGTGGTTAAGCATAGTACAGGTTGATTCTGTATAAGTGGTCCTGTGTTACTATGGCAGGATAATATGCATTAAATTGCTCAGTAATAGTAAGCAGTAGTAAATATTAGTCCATATGTATTTAAGTTGATATTTTTTTCTTACAAAAAAAAAGTCTGTTACTGCTTCTGAAAAAAACAGTTAAGTATGCGTAACTTTTGTATTCATAGCTTCTCATACATGTAATTTCTTTCCACTTTACCAGATTCAGGATTTGAAGAAGTACCAGGGATCAAGAAAAGGAGGCTGATGTATGAAAGAGTCCCTGGAAGAAGTGATGGACAAACACGTCTTAAATTCTTTTGAATGGAGTGGGGAATTGTTCACTACACCTGTTTTTTCAAATCTGTAAACTCTGAAGAGAAATAGATTAAATTCATTTTGTTGTTGTCATTGTCATTTTAAGAGATAAATTAGGGTTTAGGAATCTTTACTAATTAAGGATTTTTTTTTCTATGCTTTTTTTTAAGTCTTACTAGACAAATTAGCTCCCTGAACGTGGAGAATTACTGCTTCTCTGCTTGTTTATATAAATCATATAAAGGTACTTTAACGTTATTTATACAAAAATAAAGACTGGAAACAAACAGATGATGAAAAACATCGAATTTTCAAGGGACTTACGTTTGTTTCCTGAACATGTAGGCTTCCACACTTACAGCTGGACTAGACTTGCCAGAATCTCAAGACTGCTCCTGAAGTTTTAAAGCTTCCTTGCACATAAAGCAGGGACTCTATATTTGTCCTTTGGGCTCATGTTCCACTTTTTTCCTTCTGACAGCTCCTCTGGAGCCATGTGATGCTACAAGTTCCTTCGTAGCCTGAGAACGGCTTTAGTCATAACCAAGCTTCAAGAACCAACACATTTGTTTTATGGACTGAATATGAAAGATATGCTGAAATTTATGATTCTCATAATTTGATTCAGAGAACGACTCTGTGACCCTAGTGCCTGATGGAGGCCATTTGTTGGCTTTTTCAGTCTGCTACAGCACATCTGTGAGTAGGGAGAAGAAAATCCTGTGTCAGAAATTATAGGCTACAACTAGAAGGGGTAAGAGATTACAAAAAGTCATCTAATTTGCTAGCTGCAGAAGAGAGAGGGTAAAAAGAGTACCCAGCCCCTCACTTTCCATCAAAAGATTTGACAACAAAACTGGAAATATGTGTGGGAGCAGTGAAAGTATCTCTGTGCTGCTGCAGGAATGCATACATGGTTTGTGGAGGAATGTCTGCCAGCTCCAGAATGTCACTGTCTGTTCAGGAGCTCGCAGTTCTGATGATTCAGTTCTCAAATTCACTTTTTTTTTTTTTTAAGTTTTAATTCAGTAAAAGTATATATATATATAAAATTGTGGTTTAGGCTTGCAGTAAAATACTTCCTTGACACAGAGTCTTCATTGAGTGCATACTCACTATGTCAGTAAGTATAGCCAGATCTTAGGGGACCAGCTTACCAGAGAAAAGGGGGGGGCTGCCGGTTGTTAACTGAGAACTAAAAGCTATGATGACAGCACTAGGAGCAGTTGTTGTTCAGAGTATTATCCCCAAATTATTTGCATCCAGACTGTTTACGAGGTCTTAAAAAACATCTTTCATGTGTAGCATAAAGACCTTTTTGTGGAATTGCAAACATGCCTGTGTTTCCCTCTTTGCCCACAATAAGAGAAAAGTTTAAATAAAAGTTGCAGTTTGCTTACTATTTCTGGCCCATTTTTGTGGTCCCTTGACCTAACCATTTTCTGTCTCTTTCCATCATGGATTTGGCTCTGTTTTTCAGAACTGTCTCCCCGTTTGCCAGGCCCAGGAATCTGTCCTTTTAAGAGTGCAGCTCTGCAAAAATCTCAGTCACGGATGACCACAGTGGAGAAAATTATAGCGGCCACTCCCTAGCTATGTATTTATGTCCTCCGTTCACACAGACAGAGGCTGACACCAGAACTTCAATGTGAACGTCCATTACAGGCTTGCTCAGATAATCTGTGCACCACTATAAAAACAAAGGTAAACCGTGTGCCGTCTACATTTGATTAGTAAGAAAATTCGAGTGCTATCTGTGATCAGTTTCCTTTAGGTAGCAAAGTGTTACTGTACACTTAGGTGCTACCAATATTGTGGAAAATAAGAAAAAGGGCTTGCGATGGCCACTTGGCTTGTAGACTTATTTGTTTATGACTCTCAGTCATTCGCAGATTATGTACACAGAGGCAGATTTGTCACAGGTGAGGTTCCCACCCGCCAGTCCAATCTGTTTCATGTAGAGGAAAATTAGTATTGTACTATACAAATGCTCTTTTTTATTTTTTTTTTCCTAAAACATGTGTAACTGACTGCTCCACATGAATAGCCTATCAAGAGAACTGAATCCTGGAAGGCAAGACCATGGTGACAAACCAGATTGACGGAGAGGGGAACATTACAGAAATTTTGTTATTGCATCTTTTTGCCTGAGAACGAGTGATTTCCTAATCACCAGTGGCAGATGAGCTCATTGCTGGGCTCAAATTCTGAATGGTTTGGTAACCTGGCAGGTGTCACCTCTAGAGGGAGAACAGCCTTGCTGATGGGGCTGTGGGGGATGAGGGTGAGAAACCATGGCCTTAAGGCGTGTGTTAGGCCCTGCGTAGCACAGATCCATGCGTTCACTTGATTTGTTTTATTGTGGGCATCCTGTGGGTCCTCTTTCAGCTGTGAGGCAGCCATGAAGGCCTTCAGGCAGCGTGTGGAGAGCCGAGACCATCTTGGCTGGCGTTAGAGGGTGCTGCTGTTGTCCCCCCCGCTGCAGATGACGCCTGTTACAGCCAGGGAAGACAAACACAACGCCGGGCCTTGTCTGAGCTGCGGTGCAGACCTCTGGATGCCTGCAGCTGGAGACAAGGCCCTGTTGACCGAGGAGCTCAGAGAGGCCCTGTTCTGCTGCCCACAGCAGCAGGCAGCTGCCCGGGCTCCTCTGAGCTTCCTTGGCTGCCTCAAAAACACGCTTGGCACCCATCTGCACGGTGCTGCTCCTCCATCACAGGCTGGCACCGACACAAATGTTGGTGCTGGGGGCAGGTTTTATTGCAGGGGGTACAAGAAACCAGAGGGGTTTCTTCCGTCCCACTCATCTGAGCGCTTTGACCCCAGGCTGAGCCTCTGGCCACCTCTCTGCAAATGAGACCAGCAATATTTCCTCCAGCTTTCCGCAGTACGTGCCTGTGTCAAGTGCTAAAAGAAAAACTGCCAGCCACGGCCACATAGCCTGCAATGAAAAGGAAGCCAGAGTGAAGAAAGGCACTTGAGGAAGAACATTTTGCTTCTGCTCTTGGAGGCACAATTCATATTGGCGGTGTTATTACTCTCATCTCAGCGTGTCCCTGCCAGACAGCAAGTGTGAGAACTTTCTGTCAAAGACTGAACTACCAGGCGGGCATTCGTTGTCCCATTTCAGTTAGTATTAATGAAAATTAAATGCTCAGATAACTTAAAGCCCCATTCATCTTCTTCCTTACAGCTTCAACATTTGCAAGTAGGCCTGATAATGTAGCTACTATTTACCACAAAAATGATTAATAGGTGTAAATTCAACTTTTCTAATAACAAGGCACATTTCCTAAAATTCCAGCAGTGACTTTCTCCTCCCCAGAACACTAACAGCCTGCAGCCTCCCCTCCCACTGCAAAATCCAAGTATCCTCAAAGTTCACTCATGAATTTGGCCTTCCTCGCAATTAAACAATGAGATCAAAGCCAGTAGGGAAAGGAATTTTATTTCCAAACTTCTAGAAGATTAATACAAACAATAGAAAGTAAACAAAATGAAAAACCTAGTAAAAAAATTAGTTGTCCTTGTAAAAGTGCTCTATAAAAAATGAAGGCAAATGACCAACCGTATTTTACTTGCTGAACTTCGTAATTTTGTGTACTTCAAAATGTGAAAATTAGGCATGCAACTGTCTTTGGATACTAATGTGCTTTTAGGGTCAGTCTGGCTACATTTTAAACGTGTCAATGAGATTCCAGCAAGGCAGTATGTTTATGAGTACAAGTTATGAGAAGTACCAAACACATCAGGACTTTTACGAGACCCACAGCTTAGAAACCGAGCCTGCAGCACATACTGTGTTAAGCAGATCCTAAGAGGTGTCATTTATGGATTTAGATCCACTTGAAGGAAAACAGCTGATTTCAGGGCTCGGTAAGTAAAAATTGCAGCTGAGAGCATTTCTTTAACACTGATGGCATTTACTCTTATGTTTTAACAGTTCGTTTCTTTTTTTTTGACATTTTATTTTGGAAAATACAAATAGCTTTTACCATCACTCCAGCGTAAGAACCTACCAAGGTAATAATAAGAAATTTGGTAAAAATTCATGTTTTTCTTTTTTAAAATGTAAACTTCTCAAGTAATATTTGTACAGTTAGTATAGTGTAGTAACAACGGTGACTTTTATGAAAAGAATGCTAGTTACATTAAAAAACCGTAAAAACATTAGCAAAAGGTAGTGAGGTACGGGTGCACAAGAACAAACAGGTAAATATCTAAGAGATTGCTTCAACCACACAAAAGTAAGAGCACGGAGATACTTTTCTTGAGAAGGAAAGGCAGTTATTCATGTCATGCTTGAAGGCAGGCTCTCTGATGACCTTCCCTATAAAAGGAAAAAGGAGTTATTAAATGCTGTCTTCTTATCTGAGGCATCTCTCTTAGAAATCGTAACATGAAAGCTTCTTTGCACTGGGAAAAAGAGAATAACCACTCTCCTTTGTTGGGCATTGGCATCCTTGAATATTATAAAATGTATGTATTGGCTTTTCAATTTTGTTCTCATTTTTAGGATCCTAAATTCCTTCCTAGACTTTTGATCAATTAGCAGAAAATGATAAAATTATATGTTAGGCTCTGCTATCCATTTCTAAAACCAGCATAAATCAAACCATCAAAGTCAAACTTGGAAAAGTGTCTCATATCCTGTCTGGATGATGCAATCAAAATTGAACCCTAGAAATTACCCCCCCCAAAAAAAAAAAAACCAAATGTAGGAAGGCTGCTTTAACAACAGAAGAACACGTGCAACATTCACCATCAACTTTATCTTGTTTGCAGGAAGAATAAAGGGCAGCACCTAAATTAAGAATATCTGCTCGTGCTTCTTCCTTCTCCAGTTTTTCTGCAAGAATAGTTCAGGCTCAGTTGCTCCCTTTCTTCAGGTTCACTTCTGCTTTATCAAAGCTATGTAGCAACGATCAAAACCGCGCTATTAATGAGGCCAAAAGCAACTGCGCACTCAGGAACCCTGGCAGCGGGAAGGGAAACATCCTACAAGTGCTCTGCATTCTAGTTCAAATTCTGATGTTAGAGAAAACATTCAATTTTGCTTCGATAGCATTCTTAAAGAAATAACAGAATTCAGTGCTTTTTCTCTCCCAGCAGCTTGTTCAGCTCTTCAGGAGGACCTGATTTTAAAGAAGAGCACCCCCTTCTGAATATCCTACTTCCACACCTGCTTGCCAAGCAGAAGTACAGTTTTCCAGAAAAAAAGCTACGTGATCCTGCCCAAAGCCACTACCACGGACGACATTTCTCCCTCCTGTGACCACCACATCCCCGTGACAGACAGGAGAGACACAAGAGAGAGCTGCAGAGCTGGAAACCAGAGGCTGCCGGTGCTGGAAGGTCACCCTCAGGTTGTTGTGCAGGTACAAGCAATGCAGAGCACCAAGGCAGACAGAGTGCCAGGAGCACCTTATCCTTTAGACCTGGGCTGAAAATGGTTACAACGAGCACGGTTACAGATTGTCTCAGCTCCTCTCTGCCTCCAGCAGCTTTGGTGCTGCATCAGCAACAGCAACAGAAAAAGCCTAAGGACAGACACCACCAAAGGAAGCGCGGCGCGACGCAGGAGACCAAATGCATTTTTAATAAGGCTCTTGCCTAGGCTATCAGCTTGTCATCGCGGCGCACGCAAGCAGCAGCACAGCTTTGTCTTACTTCTCCAAGCTGGGTGCGGGATTGTTTTTCTGCCTGGCTATACACTGAATGCACAGGGGCAGCTTTTATTATTTTGGATGCTGCTAATGACCCTAGAGGTGCTCAAATGAAAAAAAAAATACAATAATAAAATAAAATTTCTGGAACTTGACACTGAAACAACTCCCACCGTCGCTGCCAGGGCGTGAATTTCCAGCCAGGGCCGTGGTGGCACGGCGCTGCTGTTACCTGGTCTCAGAGCAGGGCGCAGGAGCGGGGCTCTCGGAAGGGATTGCTCCCCGCGGGCACCCCCACCAGCAAGGCGTCCTTGCAGGCGTTCTGCATGCAGTACTGCTGGAGCTCGGCAGCTGCCTGGGAGACCTGTGCGAAGGGAAAGAACAAAAAAAAAAAAAAATTTTTTTTAAAAAAAAAAAAACAATCCAGAGAGGAAACTAATTCGTTCGCAAGCATCTATTAGGCATTTCCTCTCGAAGAAACACTGTCAAGCGGAGCTGGGAAGCAGCCAAGTCAGTGCTTGAAGTCTGAAACGCCGAATAAATCAGCACGGGCATCCACAAAGCCCTGGTGAAGCACACACGAAAGGCCGTGCCCGTGCGGAGCCAGGGGAACACGCAGGGCCGGGGTGCCTGTGCCATGGGGTTCATCCTCATGGTAAAAAAAAAACAGGACCGTGGCCGCAGGATTTTCCATTCCCTGGGGCTGATGTTTGAACTCTTGTATCCTCGGACCATTTATTAAAATGACTTTTACTTCCAAACTGTTAGGCAGCAGAGAGCGGAGCGAGTCAAGGACGGAAGAAGACGAGGATGAGGAGCTTTTGGTGCAAGCCGTCACCTTCCCCAGGCAGTGAGGCCAGGACCCCAAACCCACCCGTGGGGCAGCCAGAGGTGCAAACCTGGCAGCTCTGCACACCCGTCGGTGTGTGTGCGCCCCTGCTCACACCTCTAGTGCAAGGCTTTCTGCCACGTTTCGTCCCAGGGCAGCAGCAGCCTCCCGCGTGCAAGGCGTGTGGGGGCACTTCTTTCCTACACGGTTTCCTCTTTCTGAAAATACTGTTCCTGTCTGCTTCTTTCGCTGTCAGGGTAAACAAAATCGCCGCTGGAGCTGGATGGGGTGTATTTTTAAAAGCCCCTTTCATACCCAGCTTCCTTCTGGGCGCGCATTGTGTTACTCAGGGCAGCCAAAACAATGTTTGCTCCCACCGCAGGGGCTGCCGACGCCGACCCATGCGGAGGGGACCAGCTGGGTGTGAGCCTCCCTGCTTTTACACCGCGCACCCAGCAACCCAGACGAGGCGTTTCGGAGCAGAGAGATGCTGTGGGAAAGGGGAGCCTCGCCGAGGCCAGGCTGGACTGCAGCACGAGCAAGCCCAGGGTAAATCCCTGGCCTGGAGGAGCCCGGCTCCGGGATATCTGGTGCCTACACAGAGCCATCCCAGGTGGAGCGACACCCTCGAGGCCGGGGGGGGCATGGTGTGCCCCTGAGGTCTGGCAGGGACAGGGCGGGTTGGGGTGGGAAACAGAATAAAATAGAATAGAAAAAAAATAGAATAGAAAAAAAAATAGAATAAAATAGAACAAAATAAAATAGAATAAAATAGAATAAAATAAAATAGAATAAAATAGAATAGAATAGAATGAAATGAAATCAAATCAAATCAAATCAAATCAAATGAAATAATAAAATAAAATGAAATAATAAATATAAAATAAAATAAATAAATAAAATAAAATAAAATAAAATAAAACAAAATAAAACAGAGGCACCTAACAGCCCCCGGGGGGGTGCCGGGGCTGCCTGCCTTTGTCTGTCAGCCTGCGGGCTCGGCCGGGCACGGCTCCCCATCTCGCCGCCCGGCCCCGCCTGTCGCGACATGTCGCAGCATCACGGGCCGGAGGGGAGGAGGAGGAGGCTGTCCGCGAAGCCTGGCGGAGAATTAACGAGGAGCTGCTCCGGAGGCACCCCAAAAAAAAAAACCAACCCCCCCCCCCACAACCCGGAGCCCTCCCTGCCGGGCTCACCTTGATCCTCTCCACCGCAGCCTCCAGCTTCAGCTGCTCCACCAGGCGCTGCATGCTGCTCAGGCTGCCGGCCGACGACATGTCGCGACAGGGTGAGGGCGGCTGGGATCGGCTGGGATCGGCTGGGATCGGCTGGGATCAGCCCGGCCGGGCCCTGCCGGAGCCGCCCCGAGGAGGGGCCGCGGCCGGGGCCGCTCCGCCCCCCCGGTTGGAGAGCCCCAGCTGGTGGCCGCCAAAAGTCGGCTGGGTTTATTTCGTTTTTCCCGTATTTTATTTTACTTATTTATTTATTTATAGGTGCTGCAGCCCGGTGGAGACGGGAACACCGGCTCTGGTCCCTCCTGCACCTGCTGCCAGGCCCGTGGGACACAAAGAGGAGACACAGCCGCCCCCACGGGCTGCCCCATTTCTTGCTTCAGAGTCCGGTCAGGAAACTGATCTTGATCAAAACTAACCTAAAAAAAAAAAAAAAAAAAAAAAAAAAAAAAAACGGGAAGACAGATGAGCGGTTTGGGTCTTGCCTGCTTGTTTGTGCAACCCAGCTTATCACACGGGCTCAGGAGGGGAAGGATGGTACACAGCGAGGCGCTGGTGCAAGCTTTCAGCTGTCAGCCTGTGAAACAGTGGCCACAGACACGGATGCTCTTGCATGCACTTCTCTGCTTCTTTTCTAGGTATTACTGCCCTGCCTGATTTCTAGATATAACAGCCCTACTTAGTACTACAAGGTCACAGAACCACTGGATGGTTTGGTTGGAAGAGACCTTGAGGGGCACCCAGCCCCAACCCCCTGCCACGGGCAGGGACACCTCCCACCAGACCAGGTCCGAGAGATTACTTCATGAAAATAAACACAACTGGTTCTAGATGTGTTCTTTAACAAGTTTTAGAACTGATTTGACCTTTAAATACAAAGTGAATTAAGTTTATAGCAGCACTACTAGGGCAGAGTGGCTGGAAAGCTGTGCAGAGGAAAGGCTCTGGGGGTGCTGGTTGATGCTCACCTGAACAGGAGCCAGCAGTGTGCCCAGGTGGCCAAGAAGGCCAGCGGCATCCTGGATGTGTCAGGAGCAGTGCAGCCAGCAGGAGCAGGGAGGGGATCGTCCCCCTGTGCTCTGCTCTGGTGAGGCCACACCTCGAGTGCTGTGCTCAGCTTTGGAATCGGACTCAAGCTGCACCAGGGGATGTTTAGATCGGACATTAAGACAGAAATTCTACAAGCATTGAAATAGGCTGCTCAGAGAAGTAGTTGTGTGACCATCCCTGGAGGTATTTAAAAGACATGTAGCACTAAGGGACATGGCTTAGTGATGGGACTCAGTAGGTCAGGCTGATGGTTGGACTCGGAGAAGGTCTTTTCCAACACAGAGGATTCTATGATAGGTCACTTCTGCAGTATCATAAACGTCTTACTTCAAAAATTAACATAAGCATTTCAAAACTTCCAGCTATTACACGCTTTGGAAGCAGCAGCAGGTTTAAGAGACTCTCTCCCAGAAGCAATCTGCACAGATGCAGATTTTTACAGATGTCAGAAGAGACAGAAGCACCCCAATCTAGATACATACCCCCGATAAAATTCCTAAACAGAAAGATGGAAATTGTAAATCGTGGAAACTCTGACCTGGTCAGAGTTACAGACGAAAGTAGAGGGTAGTGTTGTATTGTAAGTACTCTGAGGTCTGATCAGAGGAATCAGAAGAGATAAGCATAAGAAAATACTTTAGATTGAGAATTGCAAACAAATTCAGGACGTATATTATAGAAAATTTTATTTATATAAGGCATCAAAATTGCCCTTTTAAACAAAAGGGTCGTTTTCCCTTTACCAATACTTTGGTGAAAGAAGTATCACATTTAGTAGACTAATATTCACTGGTACGCTTGTTCTGAACAGCTAGGTACAGTCCAACGTACAAGATTAAAAACCAAACATAAGTAGACTTAAGTATGCTATTTCATGAACCACTCTCTAGAACAAAGAATTAAGGCTTGTTTGCACCAAAACGGTGATCATGCATCATTTATTCCCACAAAGAATAAAATTCATTTCCAATTGGAGCGGGAATAGCAAAAGTAGTAGTCCGGTATAATCCCCATATTGTCTACATCAAAAAACATTTTGGCGTTTCAGAAATTAAGTAAGTTGAAAAGTAGTCGGAAGGAGAGAAGAGGAAAGCAGGAAATGGCCCTTGCTGCAGAGTCCTTTGTACGCATTTCCAAATTTCCAGTGTCCGCTTGCAGGAACCCGTCAGTTTAAAAAGGAAAACAGAGACTTTCAAGGACAGATCTAGAAACGGTTTTCAGAAAGATTAAAGGTATGGTTCCATCGATCATGAGTAGGAAATACTTTGAGAAAATACATTATTTAAAATAATGAATTCCACATTAAGATCCCCATGTATGTCAGATATATACACTGAGCTAAGCCTGTTTAATAAGTCTGACTTATAAAAATGGTAAACCTGTATTATTTTTCAGCCTGACTTAATAATTCCTGAGTTTTAGATCACTGCTGAGCCACAGCAGATAAAACTCTGAATGATGTAGTGAAAAGTTTTGCAGATGACTGTTGACACTAGCACTCATTTTGTTCAGCAACTTTCAATCATCGATAAAAGTCAGTCTTCCAGGTCCTTCATTCCTCATCCACCTCCGATACCTCTTCCATCGGGGATCCAAGGCCATCTTCTTCTTTAACTCCTCCTCTTGTTCTTGTTTATAGACCTGATGGACAAAAAGAAAAGTTTTTAATAAGGCTGAAGAAACAGCTGAAGTGAATCCAAAGCAGGGGGTAAGGGGGGGGGGGGGGGGGGGGGGGGGGGGTGTTTTTGTATGTGTTAGCAATTCAACCACCTGTCACGTTACTGATTGTGAAGGTACCCAAATTGCAACGTAGCAGAAGACCTTGACTAACACACAGAGTAAGAGCCTTCAGCCAAGGAGCCTTCGAGCTGTAGTTGAAATGCTCTGAATTTTTGCTGACAGCAAAACTACATCACTGAAAGATGGTGTGCTGCAAGGAACTATACTTCTTTGCTCGTGCAGTCAATGGAATAAAAGTAGAGATCTACTCAAAAATCTAAATTTTGAGTCCCTGTTCAGCACACATACCATTCAATGCAGTTTAGCTTCTGACTTCTGTTGTTTTCATATTTGGAAGTTATTCTATAGACAGAGGACTGATCACCTTCAGCTACACAGCAGTGGATCTTTTTATTCCTCGTTTAATTTTCAACTAGGTCAATATACCTACAGTAAGTAGAGGTAGTGCCAAATGGCAAGTAATTACAACGTGGCAAGAAATGGTATCATCACTGATTTCAATAAAAGTCACGTATCTAAGAAAAGCAACAGTATCAACACTTTTATTCTGGAAGGCTCTTCATGTAGATAGACAGTGTATATCTCAACACCATCCAGGTTTATGTCATCTGAATTCTTCCTGTAAGGAAATTAAATTTAAGGTTCCGAACAAGCATCCGAAAGATTTAAAAAAATATTCTAGATCGGTTTATAGATATACCCCCTCTCAAGGTTCAGTGATCATACAAGCTTCAAAAATTACTAGGAAAGTAACATAGGAAGTAAAACATTTTTATTTAGCTCCATGCTGTGCCAATATATTGAATCCTCAGTCAGTCTTAGAAGGACACTGGAAAAACTACACAATATGCAGATAGGCAACCTCAGCGATCAAAGTAGTAGATACTTCAGTGTTTCTTTTTGTGAGAAACAGGAAAGCATGTTTTTCAGCTTAGAAAAGGCACGATTGAGTTTCAAGTAAGGATATAGTAGTGGTACAGAGGAGCATAGCTACTATGAGAAAAGGGAACAAGGCACGATTAATCTCCATTTCCAATAAAATAACAATCAGTAGGTGTCTGCGTGACTTAAAAAAAAAAAAAAAAAACAAACAGGAGCCATCCTCTGCACTTCCTGCTGAACTCACAACCAGATGGTTCTGTAGTCACTGACGGTATTAATACATTCAAGAAGTGGCTAGACGTGTTTATTAAAAAAAAAATAATTAAAGTTACTACAAACAAAGACACCATTTCCTGTTCAGGATGCTCCCAGACCGCTTATTGCACTGAATAAATATTGCTATGTCAGCGTAGCTTTCTTGTATTCTTCACCAATTATCAGCTGCTGGCCACCACAGATGACTTTGGGCTAAGCAGACTTCACCCCTGACAAATACAGCTTTTTTTTTTTTTTTAATGTTCAGCAAATAGAACAATACTAGTTAGAAGCAGCGTGCATGGTTTTTCTGCCATGGAATATCCATCCTGTCGTGCATTTTACTTATGCCATCTGCTCTGACTACTAACATTACCACCTCTTTGGACTTCCAGATTGTTTTCAAGCAAACCCACCTTAATTCAACGTGTATGGCTAACCTGTCGGCTAATCCTTTCCTTACTAAAATTGAAGTTAAGGTACTTTCCCCTTCAAGTTTCTAAATTGATCCAACTCTGACTGTTTTTAGGGAAGTATTCTCTTATCTTTGACGTGCACCACCAGCAGCAGCAAAGGCAGCTCTGCCGTCTTTTCCCAGAACAAGCAGAGCTGCAGCATCACCCTGTTTTAAGCAGGCCCAGTTCCTCTTCTCCATTCCTCTCCTGGAAACCTCCCACCCAGATGGCCCACAGATGATCTTTGATACCATACCAGCATTTTGTCAGTTCTCCCACCTCCTGGCATCCCAAGACGTCAGTACTGCATCCTGCGGCTCATGTTCTTTCCCTACTCTCACAGGAAATTTGAGAAAAATTACACACTGGCTGTTTAGTAACTGGCTATCCCTGGCAAGAGTAGCAGTTGTGCCGGTATTTAATAGCCCATTTTCAGTCGAGCAGGACACACAGTAAAAAGAACAGCCCCAGACTCGCTGAAGGCAAAAGAACCATCAAGGGACAGTTAACAGCTGTCAGCTTCTATCAGCTACAACAAGCCACAAATTAATGGCTAAGGAGACTAATAAAATAGGAGTTTCGGGTCATCCAGGTAATCCTCATTACAAAATTACCATTGTTCGGAGAACGCATGGTCTTCAACCTACTGTAAGAATTCTGTTACACTACGTTTTCACAGGACAGCTTGTCATCAGATACAGTTACTTTTTGTATCCACAGATTCCTCAACAATCACAGGTAGATGACCCCTGACCAAGAAATCCCTTCTTCCATCCATGGGCCTGCTCAGGAGATGCTGCCCATCAGCACAGAAGCACGAGAAGATGAAGAAAGCACACCAAGTGATTCTCTAACAGTTTTCAATTCAGGCAGCAAAAGCTAGAGTTGAAGCACTGCTCCTCACACCACTGTGCCAAACACCTCCACAAAACACCTGCTCTCCCTCCATGAGCTCTGGATAACCAACACGAGCTTCTCCACCACAGCTACCCACCTCATAGTTTTCTCGTATCCACAGCTGCCGTTCAAGGAAGGTCTCTTTTTGATGGTCTTCCAGGCTGTCAAACTGAGACTGAGACATTTTCATGTATCTTCGTATGATATACAGCTTCTCTTCCACACCGTATTCTTGCCCTTTAATAGTGAAACAGTAAATCCACCAACAGTACCAAATTATGTATTTGCACAAGTAAAAGGGAGCAAGAAGGATCTGAAATAGAAGGATATCATATATCTTGGGCTTCTGGTAACCGCCTTTTATATCTATTTTATTTTTGATTATGTATTTGATGATTTCTTCCTCTTCTTCACGGATTTCTTCTTTAGACCGCCTGTTCTTGCCTTTTTCTCTAGTCTTATTGAGTAAACCTTGTTGCCTGGCAATCTCAGTAGCTTGTATGCGGTATTTCGGCACTGTAGCTAGGTAGTTGATAGCTTCGTTGTAACTACTCCACCAGCTGAAGAACTGTAATTTAACAACAGTAAAAGTTAAAGAATAAAACCAGAACCAAACCAAACAAAAAGCCAAACAAACAAATAATAAAAAACAAACAAACAAACATGTTTTTATACACATTTCTACTTAGAGTTTTGCCAGGAAAAACAAAATAATGCTGTCATATACCTTTAACTATTATTTTATTACAGGAAGGATAAAAACTGAAAGTAACAGCACAACTTCTGCAATATTAAAGAAGCTGCAATTACTCATCCAAATATGATAAGGCGCCTGGGAAACAGCAGTATATTTTTACATATTTCTGTGCGAGCAGTATACACAGCAACACACAGCGATGAAGAAGGACAAGCAGAGGGTAAAGGCACTGTTCGATTTGTGTTTCTTCATGAGAAGATGGTTATCTCACATTGCCTTAAGTGAGGCTTCTGAAGTGAGGCTTTGATGTCCATTCTCAGAAGTCCCCTCAGCTTTATAAACAAAGTAGCTGGTATACGCACATTTCATTATAAAATTATTACCCACTTTACATAGTTAATTAAATGTGGCTTAAGTACGCCACAATCTCATTAGTCTGACAGGATTGACTTTACAGGATACAATATCCTACTCTAATCTCCAGTTACCCTCTGAATTTCAATTGGGAAAAAAAAAAAAAAAAAAAAGAAAGAACAGTGGCTGGAGTGAGTGTGACATGTTCTGCTGAATTTTTACACAGGCAGCACACCCACTTGTGAAGACAAAGGGGCACCCAGGTACACACTATATAATTGTATCAAAGGCAAAGAAATGGAAACACCAGAAAGCAAGAGAAAGATAAATCAGTTTGCTAATTCTCTGTAAATTTGTATTTAATCATCTGGAAGCTGGACTGCAGGCAAAGTGAGTGCCTCCACTTACAGCCAAAATAACAGCTGAAATGGAACGCCGCATTTACAAGCAAGACTGATGAGAAATTAAGTATTTGGCTCTGTATGCCACTGGAATTTATTATTCCAAGCTCTCAAATCCTGATCAACATTTTTTTGTTTTACCTTGTAATATCCAACTAAAAAGAGTCATCTGTACCACAGACTAAGCTGTACTTTTACCTCCTAGATATCACCTTTTTTGGTTTTGTGTGTGTGTGTGTTTTTAAAGGAATTTTTGAACTAATAATCTAATGGATGCTAAAGCAAAAAGTTATATACCTCCTTCCAGGAAGTAATTGTCAGCAAGAGCACAAGTATTCTCATCTAAACCAGAGACTGTTTTCTTGAACTTGGAACTACCACCTTCAGTGAAGCCAACTTCGCTCAACTGCTTTTTAAGATCAACTACAATGTAAGATATGCATGTTATCAAACTGCACTCCTGCTGTTTAGTACTGCTCTCTGAGCTTCTTACATTTTGTTTGCAAGTAGTTTGGCTTCTTTAAAAAAATAAAAAAAATACTTGGGAACCTTGAAAAACTGACGCATGCTTATCTAGAGCACTGCTCCAGTCTGTGCTCAGGAACAGGCTGTTCTCAGTCTGCCACGAAGAACCAAGTAACTTCTTTGGGAGAGCTGCGCTTGCCTGCATGAAATACTCTGTTACAGGAAACTGATCACTAATCACACCATCTGTGCTTTCATCCAAGGTACCAAGAGCAGTCAAAATCTGCTCAGTACATCCCGACTTCAAATTTGCTATGGGCACCACGCAGCAATTTACCACAGCAGATTAAAAAAAGACCTCCTCGCTGAGGCTGTTTAAAGCCGGGCATGTTGCAAGACCTGCAGATACTTCTCCTGCGATTCAGAAATTCATTGAGCATTGTCAAATAAGCATGAAATTTTACCTGAAACACAGAGATGGCGCACACCGTAACCAGAATCACGATTCTGACATCCACTTTAGGGGCCAACCTCCTGCTGTAGTAGTGATAATAGTGCCTGTAATACTCCTCAGGATGATCCAACATGTAGTCATAATCTTTACGTGTTTCTTCATCCTGTTGGATGAGGGATGAAAAATATGCAAGCGTTCAGAAGCCTGTTTTCACTTACCCCGTTGCATTTGTGTTTTACAGCTCATGAATGACCATGCTGTTAAAAAAAACTTGCAGTAACCCGACCAACTATGAAGCAAAGAGGAAAATCTTTGGTCCTACTCTCATACACTAAATTGATCTGTTCTCACACTCACCACCCCCCCCACACACCTGACGTGCATAGTCTTAAATAAATAAATAACACGCTTGAAGACTTGATTTAATACTGAAATAAAGACAGGCAACTGAAATGAGTTAATTTTGGAATCGGAAGTCCAGGTGGACTAGAGCTGATGGGTATTGCTCAGGAAGCAGCTTACAGATGAACAAACCACTACGACCACTGTTTCTGAGACCTTTTAAAATCAGCCTACGGGGCCGTGAACTCTACCCAAGGGGAGGCCACTGCAAAAACCTCATTGTTCTCATCTTCTTGATTGCCTTTCTCATTTCCACCCAGGCTAGAAAGAGACGAGAGATGTAACTTTGTCAGTCTCCACTGCACCCCTTTTCTACCCAAAACGAGTGAAGAGTTCCAGGTGTGGTTTTTTTTTTTTTTCCTTTTTTTCTCTCCCATTCAACCCGAAGCACATCCAGCTTTCTCTCCTCCACTCCTTGGCGGCGTTCTCGCCCACACCACACACTTCTTGCTCTCCTTACAGCCCCAGCTCACCGATTAAGATGACTTTTGAAGGCGTGCTCGCCCCACACGCCCCCAGCCCCTTCATTTTCACCCCAAAGCACCAAACCCTCACGCGGGGCGTGCGGCACCCCGGGACCCTCTTCCCCTTTCCACAGAGGGCTCGGAGCCCAGCGGGGGGGCTCGCACCCGAGCCTGAACGCCCCCCACCCCTCTCCCCTCTCACCTTGAGGGTCTCGTAGGCGGTGGCGATCAGCAGGAACTTCTCGTGGGCCGCCTGCGGGCCACCCCCTTCCCCTCCCTGCTCGCCCCGGTAGCGGTCGGGGTGGTACTTGCGGGCCAGCTGCCGGTATGCTCGGGCGATCTCGGCCTTGCTGGCTTGCCGGCTGACGCCCAGCACCTCGTAGCACACCCTGCGGCCGCAGTACAGCCCCTCCGTCAGCCCCCGGGCCGCCCTGGGCAGCAGCGCCGCCGACAGCCAGAGGCAGAGCAGCCAGCGCCGCCCGCCGCCCGCCGCCGCCATCTCGCAGCGCCTCAGCCGCCGCCACAGCCGGGGCCGGGAGCGGGGCCGGGGCCGCGCCTGCGCTCTCCGGGCGGCAGGGCGGGGCGCTGGGATCATTGCCACCCCTAATTAATTATCGAGTGTTAATTACTAGATAATTACGCCCCCCCCACCCCACCCCCACGCTCCCCTGGCGAAGCCCCGGGTGGTTCAGGGATGGGGCAGCTCCGCGGGGCGGGTTTCAGCCTCGCACCCCCACAGATTAACGACCCCGTGCCAAATCACAAAGAGCAGAAATCACTTTTTTTTTTTTTTTGTCACTTTGTCACTTTTTTTTTTTTTTATTGTTGTATCGTTTCTCTCCTCAAAAAAAAAAAAAAAAAAAAAAAAAAAACCTAGCGAGGTGGTATCGCACCGCGTTATCCCTTTAGATGTAGAGCTTAGGGATATGGTTAGCGGGGACTGTTAGTGTTAGGTCAGAGGTTGGACCTGGTGATCTTGGAGGTCTCTCCCAACCCAGAAATCCTGCGATTCCGTGATTCTTTGTCTGCCAGCTCATCTCTCACCGCTTGCCCTTCCAAACCCCAGCCAGGAGATCGCCTCTCCTGTCGGGGAGGTGCCCCTATCGCGACACAGCGCTGCTTCGCGACACCACACGACACCGGGGCGGGTGCCACCGCCGGCAGGGCGATGACCTCGGAGCTCTCCCGGCTCCACTTGGGATGAACCCACCGGGCAGAAATCCCTGGATTTTACCCCAGAAATCCCAGCCGGCGGGGGCAGCCCGGCCCTGGGCGGAGCCGGGGGGGGGGGGACACGACACAGCCCAGCCCCCGGCCGTGCAGCAGCGGCTGCAGCTAGGGGGAGGCGAGGCTCTGCCGTCCCTCCTCCTCCTCCTCCTCCTCTTCCTCCTCCTCCTCCTCCTCGCCAGCCGTGTGCCCGCGCCGGCATGGAGGTCAGCATGGACTCGGGTCAGTGCGGCGGCGGGGAGAGGGGAGGAGGAGGAGGAGGAGGAGGAGGAGGAGGAGGAAGGGAAAGGCGGGGGGGGGGGGGGGGGGGGCGATGGCTCAGCTCTTTCTAAATATAAAGCGGGAGGGCGGGGGCCGCCTG
Source organism: Aythya fuligula (assembly GCF_009819795.1). Classification (NCBI taxonomy): domain Eukaryota; kingdom Metazoa; phylum Chordata; class Aves; order Anseriformes; family Anatidae; genus Aythya; species Aythya fuligula. Next base: position 74,173,806 of record NC_045593.1, on the reverse strand, counting down.
CCCCTCGTGGGGAGAGCCGTGGGGAGGAGGAGGAGGAGGAGGAGGAGGAAGAAGAAGAAGAGAAGGAGGAGGAGGAGGAGGAGGAGAAGGAGGCGGGCCGGGGCTCGGGCGGCTCGCCTCGCCTCGCCTCTCACCGCCCTCCCTCCCTCCCTCCCTCCCTCCCTCCCTGCGCAGCACAACATGGCCGCGGCCGCCGCGGCCGCCCAGGACGAGCTCAGTAAGCGCCGCCGGGGCTCGGGCAGGGGGACAGGGATGGGGGGCAGCCGCCCGCAGCCCCCCCGGCCCGGGGCAGCCCCTTGGGCGGCCGGGGGAGCGGCTGGGGACGGGGCCGGCTGGGAGGTGTAGTCCCGGGGGGTGCCCTCGGGGGGCGACCCCGGGCTGGGTGCGGAGCCCCCCCGGCAGGGCGAGGGGTGCCCGATTTTGGGATGTCCCCCGGGGCTGGGGGGGGGGGGGTCCGTGTTGGGTCCCTGCCCCCCCTCTCTGGGCACGACCTGTGCTCCAGGGGCCGGCCTGCTGTTCGTTCGCCCACGGAACTTTAAAAAAAATAATAATAATAATTTATATATATATATATTTATATATGTTTTCTGCGCTCCCTGCCGTGCCAAGGCGCTGCTTTTGGCGTGAGGGGCAATGAGCAGCTCGCGTATGACTCAGCGTTGGGCTGTGCGGGATGAAGGGCAGCAGCAAGGCTCAGGGCTGTGTTTCTGCGGCTGGGTTTCAGGTCTGAGGCCTCCCTCTGTTCTGTTTTATTTATTTTATTTTGTGTTTTTTTTTAATTAATTTATTTATTTATTTTTTTTGCCTGCGTTGGTCTCTGCGTGTCTCCGCGGGGCTGATGCCTTTGTTTCGCCTCTTTGTTAGACGCTGCTGGGTGGCAGCGGCAGTGGGGATGTCCTTTATGTAACCACACAGCCCAGGACCCTGCGCCGGAGCGAGAAGGATCTTCAGGTTACGCCGGCCCTTGAGGCAGAGGGCACAAATGCCAGGCTATTTATTCCATTGGCAACCGGGATAAATTGCGGCAGGGGCAGACCCGCCTGCCGCTGCCATCCCACAGCCTCTCCTGTCACCGGCCAGCCTGCGGCTCCTTGCCTCCAGATGCTGACCCTGCAAAAAAAAAAAAAAATTAGTCCTCAGCCACGTATCAGGTGCTAAACGGCCCCTTGTGTTAATTAATCCCTGTGAGAGGAGCTTCGTGCCGGTGGTTACGTGACGTAATTCGGGGTGCTGGGCCGCTGCATCCCGCAGCGGTTGTATAGGGGTTGTATGGGGTGGTCGGAAACCTTCCTTGGCCCAGCGGGGAAGGAAAGAGTGTTGGCTTGTTTCTTCTTCCCCAGTTCCTCATCTGTCGCTGAATAGGAAGTACTGCAGTCTTACTTGAATCTCTCTTTTTCCATTAGCTTTTATTTTTAAGGTGAATGAGCAGGAAACCAAACAACCTCCGCGTGGGCTTTCCGTCTTTTGGTGTGTTTAAATAGTCGAATTTCAGGGTATTTGGAAAGAAACCTGTTCCTTTTTAGGATGACGATAAGTCCCAAAATAACAAGCATAATTATTACTAGTTTCACACTGGAAAATCAATATTCCTTGCTTTACATATGTATAGCTATAGGAAACTTCGATCTACAGCACCAGGCAAACACAAGACCTCTTGCTGTTTGCTTAGGTTGTGTATGAAGGTACTTACCCTCCTAGAGGACTAGTTACTTGAAGGCAGCATAAGAGTGAAGATAATGCAGGTTAAAAATCAATGCAAAGTCATTAAACGGGTCCTGAAGCTTTAAGAGTTCAGGCGCAAGGGAAGGAACAGTTCACTTTGAGGAAGAGGAGACAGCCAGTTGAATGGAGATCCTAAACCTGGCACGTTAAAAATATTTGGATTTTGGCACGTCAGTCAAACCGTTTATAAAAGATTTTCTATGAAATGGAAGAACAGGATGGACAAAAGAGAAAACATTCCCTCACCCCCAGGCCTTCCCACCCTTTTCCAGTCAGAGCTTGTAAAATAATGCAGCGATGAGCCCGGCTCTGCAAACGCTCCCTTAAGTGATTTGCCTGTAGGCACGTAATGGGTTACTGGTAGAGCCAGGAATAGCACCAGCAAATCCTGACTCACTGTTTGCTACTATAATCATGCCAGATATATTTTCTCCCAGAGTCTAATACCATCCGAACAGGAATTTGACTTCTATTCTAGTAGCGGCACAGTGGACGGGAGCCGGTTTGGTTCCCTGCCTGCATGCAGAATAGCACGGAAACAAACAGCTCTTGCTTGCAGCAGGTAGTGGTACCGAAAACTGCCCGCTGTCGAAGCAGGGAAGTCGAAACCCAGCTGTGTCCAGTAGCCTTTACATGCTGTAGGGCCTTTTGGAGAGAGGGCTGGGGGATGCTGAGCGCAGCGTAGTGGTTCGACAGAGCTCAGTGATTGAGGTTTTTTTGTTTGTTTGTTTGCTGCAGTGAAACACGCTTCTGGAAATACTTCAGTGTGGCAGTCCCAGTAATTTGTCTAATAGACTGTATTTTTTTCAGGGAAGCGAAGACAAATTCCAGCTTTATGCACGGAGCTTTGCTTTTCTACTGTGTTTTGCGGAGGACTCAAGACTCTCTTTGGGGCTACGAGGGTAGTTAAATTATTAAGTATAATTACCTGGACGTGACCTGGTCTCAGTAGTTCCTTGAGTCTCTTTTTCGTAAAAAGAAGGGTGTTCCTGGTGCTTGACGTGCAATTACACCAATATATGCTGCTGAGAGGTGTGTGCAGAATGGCCGACGTGCTGCATATGATAGCAGTAAGTGCCAGAGGGAGCTAATTCTGTATCTTGCATGAGGACGGGGAGGAGAACCTGGACACACGAAGTGGAACTGAGCTCAGCTGAAACCAGAGGGGACTTCTTCGATAAAGAGATGGATAAGCAGTGGGCTGGCTACCTTAGGAAGGCCAAGCATTCGAAGTATGTGATTTTAACTAGGAAAAAAAAAGTAAAATAAAAGGAAGTAGGTAGGGAAACGCCCTTGTAAAAGGGTGGAAAATGTTAGGCTGTTTATTTATTTACTGTATCCTTTCTGTGTCTTTCTGCTGTTCCCTTTGGCAAGCTACCACATAGCAAAACTGGCAGAGGGGGCGTGTTGTTTCAGTAGCAGGCTGGAGGTTTGCTCTTGGCTGGAGTGACTGCAGGGTCAGCTCTGAAGCAGGGAGGCTGAGAAATAGCTCTGACTCTGCTAGGGCCCGTGTCACAGGGTTTGGAAGCCTACGAAGCACGAGTCAGAGCCTTGCTGTTAGCGTGACGTTCTTGTAAAACTTGTATGCTGTGTGTTATCTGTGTTTTGAAATCTATTCCTTCGCTTTCTGCAAGAGGTGTGGTCTTGAGTACTGAACCCTATATTTCCTCCCGTAATTTTAAATGGAGACTGGAGAGAGCCAGAAGTGAAACATGCATTTTCTCACAAATCAGTAACTGCATTGCCATGGTAACTCGAGGATTTCAGATTCCAAATACACCATGTCTGTAGACACAAATTGGACACTGCTGCTGGAAGCGGGGATACAAAGATTTATCTTGTTTTCTTGCCACTTTGTTCTTCCACATACAGGGAAATGGAAGGTCTCTCCACATACGGTGCATGTTGTTAAATTCTCCTTGTTTGTGTTCATCCTTTTGTAGATGTGTGTTGCGTTGTTTTTCAAGAAAACACTAGTAAAAATGAAATGTTGTATGAAAATGCAACACAGCAGCTAGGAAAGAGGTTGCGTTTATGCCAAAATGCATGAATGTCTACTACAAACTTTGCATGGACTTAATTGCATGGGTTTTAAAAATAAAACCATCTGGTATTCATTCTTTTACTCATGCAGTTCATTCTTGGCTGTTTATTTTAATCCCCAGCAAAAGGTCATCATGGTAGCTGTGGCACACATCATATTTCTAGGAGTAGGTATTAACCCAGACATGATTTCTGGTGTGCTGGCTGATGTAGTGGGTAAGTTTGACTTGGGACTGTGGTTGTCACATACCTCGTAACCAGGTTCTGGGTGGTGTAGCGGTCATCTCTCTTTAAAGAAATGGCTGCTAGCTTTCACCTTTCCTTATAAAGGGAAACTTTTTGATAAAAATAATGCAATCAGTGATGTGCTGAATGACAGTAGTGAGTAATCTTACTTGGGCTGCTCCTTCCAAAGCTTGCTCGTGGAGCAAGGGGCTCCCCGTTGCGGAGTGAACCCCGAAGCTCAGAGTGGTCCAGGCGTGCCCTGCTCTTCTCCGTTGGTCTGAAGGTGCAAGTTTGATCCTGGAGTGAGTTATTTAGAGCCTGGCATGTCTGGGCACTGCGTTTTCCAGTTGTTGTTCCAGCGAAGCCTGCTTCCTTTCCTCCTTTCTCCCTTTCATTTCAGCTTTCTCACCAGATGTTTCTCTGGAGTCCTCTGGACTGTATTAAAAGGCGGCCCTCGGTCTCTGACAGTCTTCCCCATCCGCGTGTTCAGCTGACTTGCAGTAGATGGACTATGCAGTAATTTTATAAACATTACAATTAGCTAATACAGAGGGTGCTGGAGCTTAGCAAGGCAGTATTGCAGTCCTAAATTTTAGGTGAGAGTGTAACGTGAGATTTAGGAAGGAGAAGCCTTTGCACAATCCTTTTTCTTAAACAGCAGCTTTTAAGATGGGAATATAGCTCTGTTTCATGAAACATCATCTCCCCTTATTTCTTGCAGTTCTTCTGAAAACTTCACAGGTTATCCTTGTATCAATCAGCTTGTGAAAGGAGACGGTGCAGGAGTGTTTTGTTGGATTTTTTTGTTGCATTTCAGGTTCAGTTTGGGTTAGCAATGGCTAACCCTAGACTGGCAAAGGCGCCTTGCCGTAAGATTGCCCTAGCAGTTAATTTTAGTTGCCAGTGTTTATTCAAAGTGCTCTCGTGCCATCTTTTTTTTCTTTTTTTTTTTTTTTTTTTTCCTCCCCCTGTGGTATGTAGCAAAGCAAGTTAGACCTCTCGCTTCAATGCGTTTTTATCGTAATAAATCCTGGTGGCCCCCTGCTGAAATCGCAGCCCTGCGGTTTCACCATCCCCGGTGGGGGCCATGAAACGGGACGGGGAGGGTTTCGGCTCCGTGCTCTGCTGAAGGAGAGTTCTCCTGGGTCACCCTTTAATCCGGGCTTGTAGCAGATCAGATCAGTCCTTTGGGCGGATGGTTTCCTCCTTGGAGGATGTCTCGAGACCTGCGGTCCCTTTGGAAGCGCCGGCTGGGTCCCCTTGCTGCCTGTGGACGTGGCTGCACGCATCGGGAGCGCCGGGCAGGCTTTGCTTGGCTTCTGGCGTAGCTGTCAGGGCAGCTGCGTGCCAGTGCTTAAAATAGGGACTCCCCCGTTCTCCGTGCGAAGACAGATGGCCCTCAGGCCTTGTGCCTGAGCTGCTGACAGCAGGCTTCGGTCTCATCTGTTTCCTTGAAGGGATCTTCTCCCAGCTCGCTGAGAAAATGCTTCTTGCGATTATTGTCCCCTCTGGATCTTGCAGAAGTTGCAAATTCTACCTCTTTGTCCAAGTCTGTCGTTTTCTTTCCTTGTTCTAGCAGCAGGTCTCCTCCCCGGAGGAAAATGAGTTTGTTACAACACCCCAGCAGCTTCACAGAGTGATTTTTGGGAACTTTGTGTTTTAAGTTTCAGCAACATCTCCTGTGTTTCACGCTTGTGATCTTGTTCTGATGATCATGATGATGCTGTCTGATGAGGGGAAAAAAAAGGTTAACAATTTTTTACAGACCACTAACTGATTCAGGCAGTATTTGTACAGGTTCGTAAAGCTGATTGATCCAGATTTTGTAGACCTGTGTGGCTCAACGTACGGCCACAGGCAGAACGAGTGAACCTGTGTCAGTATGCCCTATGAATTCTCCCTTCGGTGTCACTCTTGAGCAGGAGTCTCAAGCTCTTTAACAACTATTTCACTTCACAGCTTGTTTCTTCTGCTTTCAGGTACACAGCCTGCTAACTCATTCACAGCTGTGATGATGTGGCTTGTCCCAAGCTTTTACCTGGTGCTTTGCCTAGACTTTTTTTTTGAGCTGTATTATGTCTCGAGTCCTGTTTTACAGGGTTAACATTTTGTTTTGTTTACTTAACATCTGCAGTGGGATCCCTGTGGATGACCAGAACCCTAAGTTTAGCAAGAATACCAACAGGAAATGGACAAATCTTTTTGCCCTCTAATTATCTAGCAGAGATATTGAACGCCATGGTCTGAATGCAGGTCACAGCAAGCGCACTTTTAAAAGTTTGCAGCTCTCCAGCTGCACAACTTTGCTGTCAAAGCAGAAAGGGCAAGGAGTGACTTAGAGATGCTAACCTTTCTTACCACCTTTGGATATGTTCCGGATTTTATTTGAAACACAGCACGACAATGTCAGGGAGGTATGAGTTGCTTTTGCCTTTGATAGGAGTGGTCTGTACGTGATTGTGGAGGCTCGTACTGGAAGCCATTGGGCTGGTTTGCTCAGTATTGGCCTGTTTTTGGTCATTGCTCCTTGTCCGATGGCTGCACGCCACTGAAAAGTGCCTGGCTCTGTCCATTTACCTCCTCTACTTTAGGTATTTATACCTTTGGTTTAAAAAAAGATACGTAACAGTTTGGTCAGCTAGTGTTAAAAGTAGAAGGTGGATCTGTGCTGAGTATTGTATTGAATTCTGCATTGAGACAGAATTACTTTGAGAACTGCGTGTGGCATCTCTTAGAGGCCCATAAGGGTATTTCCAGAAAAAGTCCTTCTTACAGAAATTTTGAGTTTCAACAGGTTTCTCTCTCTTTTCCTCTGCAGATCAACTTGAACGTGTGTTCTTGCGTCTTGGCCATGCGGAGACAGATGAGCAGTTACAGAATATTATTTCCAAATTCCTACCCCCTGTTCTCCTCAAGCTGTCCAGCACACAGGAAGGAGTGCGTAAAAAGGTAAGGGTGCGGTTCACTGTGGTGGTATGTTGTCTTCATCATGCACAAGTAGGTATTTTTGAATGGTGCTTTACGGCTCTTGGATGTTCTCTGTGAAGAAATTTACTCTCTCAGGAAACATTGTCATGAGCGTGATAAGAAGAATGGGTTTATTACAGCTCTCAGGGCTTAGAGAAGACACTCATTGCCTGTATAAGCAGAGACTGTTGGCAGATGTGTGGCTTTTGCAGACGTGTGGAGGCTGTATTTGTTTCCACGTGAAGCCAGCTAACTATGAGTTAGCCTGGGACAGAGACTTACTGCCACAGAGGCAACTGGCATGACTTCCAGGTGAGGGCTCTTTTGTATCACATGTCTGGACACACAACACTGCTTCTGTGTGCGAAAGACTGTGAAGAGTTGCGTATGGGTCTCGTTCACTAACCTGGTAACAGAACTAGGAGTGAGGACCAAATAGTTTTTAAGATGCAGTTTAATTTGTCTGAAAGAGTTTGGCTCCCTGCTACAGATGGCAGCTTTATTGCAGAGTTTATTCAGGTGCACGTTAAATAACACCTGATGAATGGTTTGGGGCTTGTCTAGTTGCAGGAATAGGACTAAGGAACAAACCAATTTGGAGGCAGAACTCAGTATGTTCCTGAGGAATTTGTTTCCCTGCGTTAGGTTACATGAGCCAACATCAAAGCACTGTTTGAACTGAGGGGGTGCTGCCTAGGGGTAGTGGATGCAGTGAGGTGCAGCAGAAGAGCACTTTGGGATTGCACAAGCCTTACTATGTGATGGTTAGAGGAACCAAAGGTGGTGAAAGGGGTGGATCGAGGTGACTTAGGGAGAAGCAATTGTGGTAGAGTAGGGGAAAGAATGGATAAAAAGGGCCAGTGGCATGTAAGCAACTCACGGGTTGGTATGCTTGCCTGTCCTTGTCCTGCACCTGGTCAGCACAGTCTGTCCTGTCATCTTGTTAAATTCCATTTCCAGCTCTTTTTCGGGGCAAGGGACTCAGTGTTGGGGGCAGGAGGAAGGTATCATGGTGTCAGCAGTCAGAGAGACCGTAGTCTCTAGGGATGAGACCACTGGAGAAGCTGGCTCTCAGAGCGATCAGGGGATTTCTTGGTCAGCTGCTGGAGAGGAGGAAGGATATGGGGGTCCCTTGGGTTGTGACCCAGATTCCCCTCTTTGTCTTGAAGAAATAGGGAAATGGTTGTACCTTCACTTGAACTCTGCAGTAAATCAGAACCTGCCAATAGCTGGAGCACAGGTTTTACACAAAACGTGGTCCCAGCCATGATCACATGAAAGTGGATCCATAGACATAAAAACCATTCCACGGTGCTGAAGGACAAATCTTCAGACTCAGAAGGAAGGTTTTTCTGAATACATGCTTTCGTGCTCTTAAAGCTGTGAAGAGAGGCACCCAACTAACTAGTGATATTCCTTAGGGTATTTTTAAATGATATTTTTCATAGAATCACAGAATGGTTTGTGTCTTCTAGCTTTAACTTCATTGTCATGGATAGAGATACTATTTTTTCCATTTATAATCTGGAAAGCATTGTCTTTTCTCTGGAACGATGTGAGATTCAGGAAAGAGGGAGGACTACTCCTTTGAAAATTAGATTTTGAGAGGTCTCTCAAAGTCACGCGTCATTCTTATGATGTAGGGTAGTTTTTGTGTTAGAAAGAATAATGAAATAAAACTTGTTTCCTCTTCCCCCTTTTATATACTTAAGCTATAGATTATTATCTGTATGACATGATGATGGTATCATAAGAACATGAGTGCTTTCTGGTATTTCTCAAATCCAGTCAATGACCCTGGATTCTGTTCTTAGCATTATCAGAGAAGGGAAGTTGACTCTCGGTATTCTGTTTCTGATATAAATTCAAAGTATAACAATAAATTGTATTTGTTTTTGATTTTTTTGTTTGATTCTGTACATAGACATCAAAATATTTCATCAGTGATACGGAGAGAAGGGGAAAACACTTTTAGTTTTTAATTCTAATGAGCACTAACACTGAGTAACATGCAGATAAATCTGTTTAATCTGCACCTTGTCTTCTTCTGCTACTTATGTCAGAGCTAAGCTTTTCAATTTGGTACTTTTTCTTATTTTTCTACTAAGCTGGCGGAAAGTGTCTAAGAAGTCTGGTGTATTTTCAAATGCTCATGGCTTCTAAACACTAATACCTAGTTTTCTAATCGTGCCTGGTGGACAGCAAAGAATGTGCCCATTACTCAACCCTGGCCTCAAAATCATGTTAAGGCAATGGAAGGAAGGCAAATACGGCTTTTTACGTGAACACTCCTTACATTGGAAAAGAAAGGCAAAAAAGTAGATGGGGTAGAGAAAAGAGAAGCACAAAATTTGTTCACCCAGTGACTGACTGTAGGCAAAGTGACAAAACTCTGCTGTCTCCTGTCAGGTATCTCTTGCAACTTTTGTAGCATTAATATTACGTATTGCTATTATCAAAGAGTCCTAGCATGATGCACAACAGAATCGTAGCCACTCTGGGCTGCCAGGGCAAGTCCGTATGTGTATCAAGTGTTGCCCTGCCCCAGGTGCAGAATCCAGCACTTGCTCTTGCTAGATGCCATGCAGTTGGTGATGCCCAGCTCTCTAGTTTGTCAAGGTCTCGCTGCAAGTCCTCGCTACCCTTAAGGGAGGCATCGGTTCCTCCTTATGTAGTGTTGCCTGCACATTTATTTAGTATGCATGTGAGTCCTGCATCCAAGTCATTTATGAAAACATAAAAGAGAACTCCCTAAAATGGGGCTTGCAGAGCCCCCCTGGTAGCTGGTCTCCAGCTTGATGTAACCCCATTTACTACATCCCTCTGAGCCCCATCTGTCGGCCAATTGTTCCCCCGTTGCATTATGTTCTTGTCTAGCTCTGTGCTGGACATTTTGTCCAGAAGGATGCTGTGCGAGGTAGTACTGAAAGCTTTGCTGAAATCCAACATCTACCGGCTTTCCTTAATTTAATTTATTATTTATTAGTTTATTTTCAGTTAATAACAGAGCAGGATAGTGAGAACTAAAAGCAAAGTAAAAACACCTTTCCTCCCACCACCTTCTTCCCAGGCTCAGCTTCTGTTTCAATGCATCTAACTCCTGCCCCCGGCGACGCAGGTGGGTGAGCAGTAGGGGTTGTGGTCAATCCATAACATTTTCTCTGCTGCTGTTCAGGAACAGCTCGAGCATGCATCCTTCCCACAGGGTGCAGCTGGCTCTGCTCTGACATGGGGCAGCTGCTGGGCTCTGCTCACAGGGACCACCCCTGCAGCCCCCCTGCTGCCAAACCCTTGCCATGCAAACCCAGTCAGGTTCAATACAGCAGATGGATTGATTAGACTGTAGGTTTACTCTGAACCTCCAGGCTGACTTTCTCCTCAACCTTACGCTGTTAGAATGGAAGGGGAAAAATAAAATTTCCTTTCCCGCCTGCTGCCTTAATACATTGATTGCTCTGTTTGGTTTTACCCCGTCCTTAATTTTGTGAATGTCATAGCGATACTATTTGTGTTATTTAATAATTTGAACTCCTTTTTCTCGTCCATTTTCAGGTCTAGGATATAGTCTAGGTATGCGAATAAGCTCGCAATGCATGTGTCCTCCTAACCAATTTGATCTGAAAAGGTAATCTAATCCCTCTTCAAGCCACAGTTTGACAGGTGACTTAAGTTCAGCTCTAGGATGTCTTTTGCTGAAGCAGTTGCCTACCCAGCGTCTCTCACACGCACAGCTAATCCAGTGCAAGTTCACTCGGCTCCAAGAAGTTCTGGTGCACTGGCAATATTTGTGCCATTTTGGATAGTATCTCTCTGCATGCTGCATGATGCCAATGTAAAAACATACAAAGCACTCGTGCTCAGAAGTGCAGGTATTTGATTCAGCTCAGATAAGTACTGCTGGTTGAGATCATCAGTGCACTGATTCGATGTTAATGATTAGAGAAGCAGGGCATGAGCTAAACCTTCACACATAACCAAATCCAACCCATTATTTCTAACAACTGTCAAGGGCAATATGAACAGTTTCCTCAAACTTACAATGTCATGTGCATGCTTCTTTTCTTCTCAGTGTGTGCAGACAGTTTTATTCCCCTCTAAATTAAAGGGAATTTTTATCAATATCAAAGGTTGATAGCTTTCAGCTTTACTTTGTCAGCTTATCTCTGGCCTCATTCCCATTGCTTGTGGTCAGCCATGCAGTTCCTCTGGATTATATCTGGACATTATTTTGTTTGGTATCTAGTTGTGAAGTGGGTGCAAAGATGGTGTTTTAGATGACAGGCAGGTCAGAATGCATATCAATCTGATGTTTCCATCACCAGCTTCAGTGACAGCTATTTAGCTGCTTTTTTCACCATGCCTTTACTAAGGTAATGAGCCATCAACAGCTCAGGACAGCGTGCCCCTGGCTCCTTGACCTGAATTGCTTCAGTCACCATGCATCTGTGACTTTCTGGAACTGGCTGTCTGGTTTTACTGAAGCTGAGCTGACTCCGTTTTGTGCCACTGATATTTTTGGACCACCTTGCATGAGAGTCTGGTAGGGTTAATGTGGTAGGTGCAGGTGCTCTGTGTGATTTCTCTGAACCCATTGCTCCAGATACTGGAGATTACTGTAGTTTCTTAAGTTCCTCCATTCAGTTACAGCATCCAATTTAGAAGATTTACAAAGGACACTGCTCCTCCTGACTGAAGAATTACAGTCCTGTCTTACTCAGCACCAAACGTTAGTTTGCATACAGTTAATTGATAACTCATATGGATGGGTTTTGTGTGTTTGTTTTTGCTTTTTGTTCTGTGTTGTGAGTTGGTGTTACTCTGCAGCCAAAAGATAGATCTCAGACAGCAGCGATGCAAATTTCCAAGCCTGGCTCAATTTTGAGGGATAGCAGCTAAATGTGTAGAAAGAACTGGTCGTTTACAGTGATCACTTCCTATTCACCTTTCTACTTCGTCATGTTGGCTGTGGCATGGTTTGAGCTGTTTGATGTGTTTGATAGTGACTTGAGACATGTCAGGGTGGCTTCAAGGTAGCACAGTCAATAGTGCACACCATTTTCTCAGAGACTAAATAATCAGGAAGCTCCATCCCAACTTGTGTGCAATATACCTTCCTAGTGCACTGGGGACGTGTGGAGTCCAGTGTAGTAAAATCACTGGTGGTTCTTACAAGATTTCTTGTTTTCTTCCTCTCAGGTCATGGAGTTGCTCGTTCATCTGAATAAGCGAATCAAAAGTCGCCCAAAAATCCAGCTTCCAGTAGAGACGTTGCTGGTTCAATATCAAGATCCTTCTGCAGTGTCTTTTGTCACTGTAAGTATTTGTTCTTATCAGAATGGTTGCTAATTTACTTGTAACAAGCAGAATATTCTTTAAAACTCCTGTTTTATTTCTGTCAGTTCTCTTAACAGGTGTCTTTCTGTAATGAGGTTGATGTTTTTTAAGCAATTCTTTTAAACTAAACTTTATAGTCTGGTGTGGGTGAAAATTATGTTCATAAAACAGCTACTCTGTTGACTTTGTTAAAATACTGGTAATCACTCTTGATCTTTCATGAATCCATGACATGTCACTGCTTGTGTTACAGAAGGCCTATTGTTGAGGCCTTATTTTGCAAGCCACTGCCAATCCTTCTTGACATGTGCAGGATCAGCATCTTGATTAAAGTATCTGCATTTCTCTGAACACGAGAACACATTTTTGTGTGTTTTTAGGGTCAGGACATTAGCTGAGCAAGAGAAGATGAAAATATTTTATAGATTAGGTGTCGTTCAATGACACCTGATTAGGTAAAGCAAAAATAGCTTTAAAATGTTTTGTTGTACTAATGAAGATAACTTTCATTTCAGTTGTGGTAGATCTGTTGCAAATTCTCACCATGAAAAAGCAATAAAATCAGAGGGAAACTTTTTGTCCATCTTATTTGGTTACCAATTCATATGCAGTATAAAAGGAAAATGTGATGCCTCAGAAACAGAAGGAAAAATATTGCAACTTTTAAACTGCAGTCATGTAGAAGTACTCTGAGATTGTCTGTAAGCAAGTAGGATTATCCAGAGTTCTCCTTTTGGGAGTGACTGAGGGCTTCTAGTCTGCCTATGTTCTGTAGAGGAGTAGAAGAACCATCTTGTTTCAAGACAAGTGTGACATAAACTGTGCTTTTTGGCAGCACACATGAAAAATCTGTGTTCACTGATGTATCTGCGCGATACATATTGTTCTATGCAGTGAATTAGTGGGCTTCATAAAATTTTACTAAGTCCCATCTACAGAGAAGCGTAATTGTTCCACCTTCAACACCGTGTAGGTCTGTTTCGTTGTCTGAAGCTTTTCCTGCTGTGAATTGCAGCTTGTACTTGGTTGCCAAATAACTGCCACCAAGGGAGGCGCACAGCTGAGGCCTGCACTACTTTGGACTGTGGTGGTGTACTGTGGCTGCCAGCCTGCTCCCTGCATGTCCACGTCCCCAGCCTCCTCCTCCTTACTCCACCTTTTAACAAGCTGAACTCAGTATTCATTTTGATCACAGAGTGGTACTTGTGATCAGCAGATGATGTCTGGATCATAACTAGGGCTCACATTTTGTCAGGGCAAGCCAGAGAAAAAGAACTTGCACAATCACCAGCACCATGCTGTAATTATCTTTTGTTAATGTGTTTTTTCTCAATTAATCTTTGTTCAGAGGAACTATCAGAATGAACTAAAGACTAGAAAAGTCCCTTTTGTCTTCAGTTCTTCATCTTCAATAGCTTTTAACCTCTTAGTAGTACTTAAAAAAAAAAGTATCTTTTTTTTTTTTTTACTAAATTTGCATACTTATTTCAACCAGGTCATTTGAATACATAATCTCTGCAGTTCTGAGCTGTATTTGAATCAATGTGCTAGCAATTAAAGATAGCCTAATACTCAGTACTGCTCTGCTGTCCTGTCATAAGACTCTATTTGGATTGCATTCACAGTTTTTAAATATGGTGATATTTTTATTACAACATATTTTTAATTTTTATATATAAAATATTTTATTTTTATTACACGTTTCAAGAGAAAACTTGCTATGTTGGTGACTCTATTTATTTAATAACGCCTACTTTTTTATTATATGTAAGTAAGTGAAAACATTGCATTTTATTTCCTTGAAGCTATGGCTTGGGTAAAGCTGCTTTTGGTGAAACAGACAGTGAGTAGGAGAAGCTAGAGAGGGATTTTTGCGTTGTTATTCTTCAACCCTTTGTCAGCAAGTCTTGCTGAACTTCCCCTTTAAAAGCTGTCAATCCAGTGAGCCTTGGAATTAAAAAAAATTGGTCTTACAAAACGTAGTTTGTTTCCAACAGCCATTTATATAACAGCATACAAGAAGAATTTAAAGCATGTATATTTCATTCGTTCTATTCTGATACTGTGTGCTTTTTCTACTCCTTAGAATTTTACCATAATTTATGTTAAGATGGGATACCCCCGTTTGCCTGTGGAAAGACAATGTGAATTGGCTCCAACTCTTCTCACTGCAATGGAAGGGAAACCTCAACCACAGCAAGATAGGTATGAATACGCATTTTTGGAGTATATTCTATTTGTGTCATTTAGTAAAATCATTTGAATCATTTCCTGATTTATTTTTTTTCCTGTGGTGATAACATCACCACAGGAGTGGTGAGCTGCTGTATACTAAGCACTTGTAGAAAAATATTAATTATGATCCTGCAGCTTACCTACGCTGAGATGTTTCCATCAGGATGTTGCTGGAAATTGTCATTAAAATCATGTCTTCATTTTTTCTACAGCACTGTGACAGTATAGAGGTATTTTTAAAATGATCTTATTGTACAGAAAGGTCTTGCAGTAAAATCTTGCTTCTGTTCTTGAGATCAGTGTAAAAAAATGTTTTCTTTGGGAACACGGTTTTTCCCTATCCAAAAATCAAGTACATAGGCAAAGAGGCTCTTGGAAAAATTGTCTGTAGTGGTGTATAATAAACACATTGTCTGTGTAGGTGCTTTATCTTCTGTCTTCCATTGCTAAGTACATTGGGTCTCAAATAGAGGCTGCTGGATTGTGAATCATTGAAAGTTCTGTTAAGTACTTTTTGCTGTTAAGGACCAGGTATGTTTGTAAAGATTTCTCTCTTTAATGTTAAGAACAAACAGATGTGTTTTTTTAATGGTTGCAGTAAATGTAATTGTTTTTCAGCCTAATGCATCTTCTAATACCAACCCTTTTTCACATGAAATACCCTGCTGAACCACTGAAAGCAGCAGCTTCTCCATTTAATCTTGCTGAAAAACCAAAGACTGTACAGCTGCTTTTGGACTTTATGTTGGATGTTCTTCTTATGCCTTATGGGTAAGTACAAGTTAAATACCAGTCTTATCTGGTAATCCTGTGTTCTTGATGTGTGAAACATCACAAACCACACCCATGGAAGCTCATTCAAAGTATGCTGTTATTTCCTACCTCAAATGCAGTCAGTTACATGTTATAGTAGGGTCCTAATTGTACGAATGGGATCAATCCATTCTTTAACAAAACATCTATTTTCTACTTAATCAGGTGTTAATGTTATCCTCTCCTTGACCTCTTCTGAGATATGAGACATGTGGGCTATCTTTTAAGCAACCCAACATGTAAAACAGAAAGCAAATCAAAATGTGTGCTTATACTTGTGCGGTTGAATTTTAGGCTTGACCCTCCAATGCCATAAGTAAGCATAATCTCTGAATATTTGTACTTCTCAGTTGTCAAACCTTTCTCTTGCATCTGTCTTTGGATGAAGAGTATTTTAACTGTGATGGCGTTGTCTTGGTGTGAGCACTGTTTCTGAAAGCAAGAATGATTTACGGAGCAACTTGAATTTACTGATCATTGCTTGTTAGGAATCTTCTGGTGTCTAAAAGCAGTTCTTTCTCTGAATCTATTTTCTATACATTTTTTTTAATGTCTTCTTGGGAAACTTGAAGGAAAAGTAGAAATAATTTTATCACTAGAATATATTTCTTCCTCTAATAGTTCATTGATTGCAGTAGGATTTTTTGAGCACCTCACTCAAGTGGATTAACCTGAAAAACAATTACTTTTAAAATAATGAGCACCAGGTGTTTCTCTACATAGTTCTGTTGGAAGCCGTGCTCCTGTCAGATGTTTTGGGGGCCGTGTCCTTACCATTTGGGTGTTGTGGTTTATGGTTTAAAACACCCAACCTACCCCTGTGTTCACAGCTCATATCTGTCGGTTGCATTTTATTACCTGCCTAGGTGAATGCTGCTAGCTTCACCCCAACGCTACTGTGGCTGTAGCTTCAGGAGGTGAAGTCCTCTGGCATTTCAATGAGACTCCAGTTCCTTATGTGCTTTTGTACACTGGCAGAGCATGACAACTAGTTTTGAAATACCAGAGGGCAGGGGGAAATGAGTAGTGGTCTGTACTTTTTTAGCTTTGTTTTCTTTCCAGAAGGTGCACAGAGTGTGTTTTCATCTCACCTGTGGCACTGGTTGACTCTCTCTTCAAGTCTTGCTCCCTGGGGTGAGACTTTATTGCTGTTGATAGCGAAGTTATGCCTGGTAGATCTTGCTCAGTCATTGCCTGGTTGTGAATGAGCCTTGCCAGTCTGCATGCAGTAAAACAACCAGAAAGCCTAACTTTAGGGCTTAAAGCTCAAAATCAAGTAAGTGTTTAAAGTTTTGGCTAATCAAGCATTAATCTTGGAGACGTGGGATGAACAGCTATTCTCATTGTTGAGACTGCTTACTTCCTTTTGTTCTCTGTGTGCTGAATGCGGAACAGAGAATGGCTGGCTGGAGCAAAACAGTTCTTCAGAGAATCATAGAATGGCTCAGGGCTGGAATCAGCCTAACAGATCACCCAGTTCCAACCCCTGCCATAGGCAGGGATGCCACGCACCAGATCAGTTTTCTCAGGACCCCATCCAGGCTGACCTTGAGCACCTCCAGGGATGGGGCATCCACAGCTTCTCTGGGCACCCTTTGCAGTGCCTCAGCATCCTCTGACTGAAGAATTTCCTCCTAACATCTAATCCAAGTCTCCTTTCTCTTAGTTTAAACCCTGTTTTCCATTTGTTACCTGCCCAAGCAAGAAGCTGGTCTCCATCTCTTTGGATAATCTCCCTTTAGGTATTGAAAGGCTGCAATGAGGACACCCCAGAGCCTTCTCTTTCCCAGGCTGAACACCCCCAGCTCTCTCAGCCTTTCTTCGCAGACGAGGAGCTCCAGCCCTCTGATTATCCTTGTGTCCCTCCTCTGGGCCTGCCCCAACAGCCCCACACCCTTCTGGTGCTGGGGGCCCCAGAGGAGGACGCAGCACTCCAGGTGGGGCCTCCCCAGGGCAGAGCAGAGGGGCACAATCCCCTCCCTCCTTCCCCTGCTGCCCACCCCTCTGTTGGTGCAGCCCAGGACGCAGTCGGCCTTCTGGCTGCAGGCACCCACTGCTGGCTCGTGTCGAGCCTTTTGTCCACCAGAGCCCCCAAGCCCTTCCCTGCAGGGCTGCTCTCCAGGAGCTCTTCTCCCAGCCTGTGCTCATGGCTGGCATTGCCCCGGCCCAGGTGCAGCCCCTGGCACTGGGACTTGTTGGACCTCATTAGGTTCACGTGGGCCCACTTCTCCAGCCTGTCCAGGTCCCTCTGGATGGCATCCCTTCCTTCTGGTGTCACCTGCAAACTTGCTGAGGGTGCACCCGATTCTTCTGTCTATGTTGTTTATAAAGATCACAGAACTGTAGGGGTTGGAAGGGACCTGGAGAGATCATCAGGTCCAACCCCCTGCCAAAGCAGGTTCCTCAGAGCAGGCTGCCCAGGGAGGCGTCCAGATGGGCCTTGAATATCTCCAGAGAAGGAGACTCCACAACTCCCTGGGCAGCCTGTCCCAGTGCTCCGTCACCCTCCCCGTGAAGAGGTTCTTTGGCATGCTGGTGCGGAACTGCCTGGGCTCCATCTTGTGGCCATTGCCCCTTGTTCTGTCCCCACAAACCACTGAAAAGAGGTTGGCCAAATCCCTCTGTCTCCCACAAAAGGTATTAAAGAGTAAAAAGATACTAAACAGTACTGGTCCCAAGACAGACCCCTGAGGGACACTGCTTGTCACCAGCCACAAGACAGAGCCATTCACCACCGCTCTCTGGGTGCGGCCATCCTTCCAATTCTTTATTCGTTGAATGCTTCACCCTTCAAGTCCATATCCCTCCAATTTGGAGATCAGGATGTCATACAAGACAGTGTCAAAGGCCTTACAGAAGTCTAGGTAGGTTTGTCTCTTCTAAAATTATGATCCCTTGTTGCATTGAGTGAGCTTCCAAACATACAGGGCGAGGTATAGTAGCTTTTGGAGGGTACATATGTACACTCAGGGTGGCTAGACTTGCCAGCCTACAAAAAGACTGTAAATTTAATCTTTATGGTTTTGTTTTCTTTCCCTGACCAGCACTGAAACTGCTGTTTTCAAGATATTTTTGTTTTTGTTTATTTTTTGACATCAGGGATTGCTTCCTGACGCTTTGTGTTGAATATGGTTCACTATTTCCCTTATTAGGCTTGAAGTCTTTCATAGAAATCATACAAATGTTGCTAAAGCTTTTAATATAACCTTGTCACGTCTAGTGTTAGCTATGTATTGAGTTCTAATATAGCAGAGAACAGTCTTTTTGGTTTGTAACGTGAGATAACTCTTTTCAGAAACACCAGTGGATCCTTCCTTTTCTTAACCAAGGGGTTTTGCAGTTGCTTTTTTTTTTTTTTCCAAATAGCTACAGTGAGACAGCTACAGCTCTTGTGGAATATGCTGGGGTAACTGGTAGCTGAGTCTCAAATGAATAAAATTCTGTCTTATGTCAGAGTCATGGGATTAATTGAAGTATACAGGTTTTGTGTATTACAACATACAGTCCAACTGGCAGTGTGGAGTGGTAAAGCCTCTAATGAAACTCAATTTCCATCTGTTTAGGTACGTACTGAATGAATCTCAGAGTCGGCAAAACATGCCCACAGCACAGGGCTCTTCATCAAGTACCGTGGGAGGTCCAGGAATCCCTCAGCCGCCTCCGGGGATGAGCTTTTATGCAGCCAAGAGGGTAATTGGGGATAGCCCATGGACACCAGAGCTGTTGGAGCAGGTATTTGCACTGATGGGCTGATCTCAGGGGACTGGGGGTGGTAGCAAGGATGGCTGCAAACAGAGGGAGGGAAGGCTAGAGGGAAAATGTGCAGCTCATTCTGGCCAGGACTTTAGCTGCCTGAGGGAATGCCTTGGAGGACTTGGGCACGATGCCTCAAAGAAATTCCCGACAGTGAGGTGGGGGTGAGAGGTGCCTCCCTCACCCTGCTGGCAGCTCTCTGAGCTGGGTAGGAAGCAGACACATCCACAGCCACCTCTTGCATCTTCCTCCAGGAGATAGCAAGGCTGCAAAACTATCCAGTGTTGGTGAAACTGCCCCTTGCAGCCAAGAAGCAGCAGAGTATTCCTGATCGGTATGCCAGTACTCTGCTGCAAGTGGCTGCTTCAAAAGGAGACAAGAGGAGACTGGTAAAGAGGTGGGGAGAACATACGAGCTTCAGCTTAGCAAGCAAAAGCCAGTGTTTCAGACAGTTGAGCTGCTGTGGTTATTTTAACACACGCTTTCTTGTCAGTAATACTGCCTTTACTTTCCACATTGTTGAATAGTGCAAGCTGGGGATAGTGAAGTTCATCGAAGCGGAGCAGGTGCCAGAACTTGAAGCTGTTGTGCACCTGGTTGTAGCCTCCAGTGACACAAGGCACAGTGTTGCCACTGCAGCTGACCTTGAACTGAAGAGCAAACAAAGGTACAAATTTGGGTTTTGAGAAAAGATGATGCTAGTGTTTCTAACGATGCTCACTGCTGCTCGCGTAGTGCTCCAGAGAGACTGTGCTGTGAAGGGAAGCCTGATACAGCCCCTCACGTATCTGCCACGGGGCTGGGTTTTGGAACAGTGCTTGTAGCCTCACAGCTGGAAAAATCACGAGGCTCTGGAGCTGAAATTGTAACCGTTTGCAGTCATCTTTGCTATTGCTTTTGAGCCATTTTGTTGCTTTTCAATTTCCACATTGTCCGGCGTGGATATATAAAGCCTTGCTGTGTGATTCACAGCAGGCAACTCAGAATCATACAATCACAGAATTGAAAATACATACTTTCATTTAATTTAGCTAGGAAGTAAAGGCAGCGTAATTGTGAGGCGGACCGTAGTCTAGAAAGCTTGGCAGCTGCTGGTGTCTGCATTATAAAAGCTCTTTGCTTGTCTGCAGCCCAGCTTTCATGATCTAACGATAATATTCTCTCTTTAACTCTTTATGAAGCCAGAGTAATTGCTGTTAGTACTGTTTGCTGAGTCATTGACCACGTGAAGTTTGTTGGCTCACGTTAGAAGATTAGGAGATAGGCCTGTCCGTGGAATATGTGGGTGGCTTCTGTATTACTAGAAGTCCAGGGCTACTTAACTTGGAGTCGGATATGTAATGTGAAACCTTCTCCATTCAAGTCTCTTCACGTGTCTCAATTGTGGCGGAAGGGGTGGTTCTACCAAGTGAGCACAGTCTGGTGAAGGAAGGCAGTCTGTCCTTTACTGCTGGTCTCATCTTTCCCTTTGTTTTGGTGTTCTGGACTTGGAGAGCAAAATACATGTTTGGACAAAATGCACGTTAATGCAAAATGTTAAATGTCTTTTATAAGAAATACATTGTACTTAAAAGGTCACTTTTGTGAAATCAGTTTCTTTAATGAAAGAATGAGATGGTTCTGTATCCCCCCAGTTCTTTGAAACATGCATGCTTACATTTTTGTATTCCACGTTTTTTGTATGTATGTGTGTTCAAAACAGTCTCTCCAATAGTTGGCATCAAATAATTTGAGACATTCAGTGAAAAGTCTCAATCCTGAGATTCAGACACCATGAGGTTTGAAAGGACAGTGTTCTGAATTGCTAGCTGTTTTGTTCTGCATGTACAATGGATTTAGTCTTAATCAATTTTTGTCCCGAAATAGACTTCCACTGGTAGATTCGTGGTGGATGAAAAACTGAACGTGAGCTAGCAGTGCATGCTTGCAGCCCAGAAAGCCTGTGGTGTCCTGGGCTGCAGGAAAAGAAGCATGGCCAGCAGTTCAAGGCAGGTGATTCTCCCTCAAGGGAGAGAGGAGGCACCAGGGAGATGTCATTGCAGACTTTCAGTACTTTAGTGGTGCCTACAGGAAAGATAGAGAGGGAACTTAGTGATAGGAAAATGGTCAATGGCTTTAAACTGAAAGAGCGTAGGTTTAGATTTGATACAGGGAAGAAATTCTTCACTCAGAGGGAGGTGAGGCCCTGGCACAGGCTGCCCAGAGAAGCTGTGGATGCCCCATCCCTGGAAGTGCTCAAGGCCAGGCTGGATGGGGCTTTGGGCAATCTGGTCCAGTGGGAGGTGTCCCTGCCCGTGGCAGGGGGTTGGAACGGGGTGGGCTTTGAGGTCCTTTCCAACCCAAACCATTCTGTGATTCTATGGCAGTGGCTATTGTGTGTAAACAGGTTTGTCTGAGAGACCAAAATGAAATAGTCCTAGAAGTATAAATACCCTATTCTCCAGTGAAATACCAAAGCACTGCAGTTGAAGAATATGGAGACATTTGTTCAAAAACAGCCATTCTGTTTTCAGTCAGCAGTCTGCGATAGTTTGTCTTGTTTTGGTGCGAGAGCAGTGAGTGTGTAGATTTCTCATGAGTTATTTGGAATAAAATTGTTGCAATGTGTAGGTGAGATCTGTAATCACTGCACATTCCTCCTGATAACATGTGGTTGTGGGAGTAGTGATTAGAAGTCAAATCAGATCTAATAATACTTAAGTAAGAATATGAATAAGATGCAAAATGCTGTAAAATATGTATGTTTCAAAAAGTAACCAAAGGTCAGAATCATAATGGGTTGGTGATCAGTGTGTGTTTTTCTTTAGCTTAATTGACTGGAACAATCCTGCTATCATCAACAAAATGTATAAAGTGTATCTTGGGGATATACCGTTGAAAACCAAGGAGGTAAGATTACTTTCTGACTTGCATACATGTGTAATTTTTGAAACTGTATTTTGAGTTGCCTTATCTGTTTGTTGATCTAGGCAAATATATTTCTTAAATCTATCACTTCCTTTGATCTCTGCTTTCAGTGAACACTTTTGCCATTGAGTATTTTTTCTCTCTGTCCCAGTGCATTCTGTTTTGCAAAACGTAATTTAGTAAAGTTAGTACTGCTATGCAAAGATGCACTGCATTGTCTTAACTCTCTTTCTGACAGGGATCTGTTCTGAAACCAGAAATGAAACGAGAGTCAGTCAGCACCCGTGTTAAATTAAAGATTGTTCCTCATCTTCTGCGATCCAGGCAAGCTGCAGAAACATTCCCAGCTAACATTCAGGTAACACATACATTCCTAAACTGCACTTCCTAATGAGTTTGGTCACGATGGTGCTTGAAAAAGGAGGGGAGTTAGAGAACCTCTGAATGTGAGGCCAGACACTCTCTGATCTGCTCTTCATTCTGTTTTGCCAGGTGGTTTACGATGGACTCTTTGGTGCAAACACAAATGCAAAACTGAGAAGTCTGTCCTTGCAGTTTGTGCATCATATTTGTATCATGTAAGTAATCAAGAGTGAGCACAGTGTTTTAGTGGATACAAGCCACCTTATTTACTCAGTATCTAAGTGAACTAAGGACAAAAAATACTACTATAACTGCCAGAAGGTAGTTTTTCTCCCTTAATCTTGAAAACAACTGGGGAGGGGGGTTGTGCTTGTACTTGCACGTGTTAAGCTGTAGTTTCTCAGTTTAGCAAAGATGAAAAGAGAAGTGATACTGACGGAGTATATTTTTAAGGGATGGAAGCATTAAGTGCTCTTTGTTGGTGTTTCTAATTCCAGTTGCCCAGAAAGTAAAATAAAGCCGTTAGGCCCAATGCTACTGAATGGACTTACAAAGCTGATCAATGAATACAAAGAGGTAAGCTGAAAGGTTCTTTGCATAAAGAACTGTAATTTTTCACATAAAACAAGGAAAAGACAAATGTGTTTATGATGGGAACTGATAAATCTCTTTACCTGCAGTTTGCTGAGGTGACTGTCCAAGGATATTTTCTAAGATTTTTTTTTTTTGGAAGAGAAGAAAACAGTGTTTTAAAAGGCTGTTACACAAAATATATTCTGTGTGTATAACAGGTCTGGTTAAGTGCTTGGTCAGTAGCTGCAAAGTCTCAGGAAATAATACCACTGGTAACCTAAAGAATGAAGCAAGAGTAGCATCCGCCTGCTATTCCTCATTACTTTGGAGTGCACAGAGGCCTCAGCTCCATGCATGCACCCCTTTGTGCTAGACACATACAACATTGAACTGCTGGTAACATGTTCCTTCCTGTTATCCAGTGACAGTATTGCTATGGAAAGGGTGTTACAAACAGAATTGCAAATGCCAGTCTGGCCCAGAGAGTATTTGATCCTTCCAGTGCAATTTCAGAAGGCGGATTCCCCAAGATATTCCCTCGCATATCTTACGCAGAGCTGATTTTGCAGACCTTCTCTTGTGCATCTTTGGTCCTTTTGCTGGTACATTTGAACCACTAGATGTGACCTTCTGGCCCGAGCTGGAGCTTGGAGGTGTGAGCCTCCTCTGGTATTGTGAAAGGCATGAAAAAGAAGTGTTCAGGAGGGAGTCAGTCCATATTCAGATGTGTCATTGGTCATTTGCCAGATCCATTGCACAAACAGCTTCCTTTTTATAAAGGTGGTACTCAGGGTCAGTGAAATGTCTCTGTCTCACTTAGCTACTGCTTTTTACATTTGCCAAATCTTCTTAGCTGCTCCCCTGTAAATAACATATAATTTAATTGAGACCAGAAGGGAGACTTACATTTTGTCACTGCTTGTAATTTTCTGATTTTTTTGGAAAAGCATGCACCCTCTGTTCCTATCTGATGCTTTTATTCTTGGGTATGGTTATGTTCCAGGATTCTTTGTCCATGAAAGCCTATTTGAGCACTTTGGAGACAAGATGTAAAATGAATGTTTAATTATAACAGATAGATAAGTTTTTATATAGTCCTGTTTTTGCTGAATTATATTTGTTTTATCATTTAAGGATTCAAAATTGCTGTCAATGGCTTATTCAGCAGTTGGAAAACTCTCCAGGTAACAGAAACGCCATTTAAGTAACGGGTCATTGAATAGTTTTTTCCAGAGTAATCTATTTGCTTTTATCAGCAGCAAACCTTGCATCTCCTGCAAGTTTTGCAATGGGGTGTACAGTGCAGAGATAAGCATTCTTGTAACATCTCTGGGGATGTAAAATGAACTATTCATTTGGCTAATAGCTTTGCTAGCAGTGATTAATGACAGGTCTTGAATTATGCATAAAATTTAAAAAATGGTTCCACTTTGTGGATTGCCAGAAGCATAAATTTAAGAGATGTTCAGTAAAGGTTAGGGGGCACGTACCTAGACAAGTGGTATGTTCAGTGGTTTGCTGGTGATCTAATTTCTTGTCCTGAGAATATCTTAGTCTCCAAACTGTGTTGAGGGGTGTTCTGCTATGTGGTGGAAACAGATAAGATAGAGCAGACTTTGTGTTGGCTCTTTTTGTTTGACAGTTAAAATGTGAGGTGAGGGGAAAACCAATGAAAAGTGAAACATCACAATTAAAAAAAAAAAAATAAAAAAATGTTCATGAACAAAACTATCTTGTTTCAGCCGAATGCCTCAGCTCTTTACCAAGGATATAGCGTTGGTACAGCAGTTTTTTGAAGCTTTATGTAAGGTGGGTGCTGATGGGGTTTTGGGAAATCATTAATATTTTGCACTGGCTTTGCTTAGTACTTGTCACTGTGCACTTTAAAGTGACAGAAAACTCTTACTTTTGTACAACAGGAAGATGCTGATACAAGGCTTGCCATTCAGGAGGCTTTGTCTATGATGGTTGGAGCATACAGTAACTTGGAAGGAGCCCAGCGTACTCTGATGGAAGCTCTTGTAGCTTCTTATCTGATAAAGGTATTTTCACTGAAGTCAAAATTAGGTATCTTAAAAGAAGATGGACTGTGCTCTTAGTCATATGGTGTGAGTTTTTGGGGAGTGTGTGTGGTGCCAGGAGTTGGACTCGTTCCTTATGGGTCCCTTGCAACTTGGGATATTCTATGATTCCAAGAGCTCTTCAATCTTCTCTTCCTTGGCACTTAATATTGTATTCTTTTGGACCATGTCTCTCTCTTACTGCTGTTAGACATTACCTGGGAGAAGGGGATGTGTACTCAGATGAAATATTTTTAATATGGTGCAGTGACTGGAGAAAAGATGATAATGCAGTTTTTTTGTTTGTGTTTTATTTCACAAAGAAACAATTTTTCTACAGTTGTGCTGTGTATCTCCTGTAGTCTTATCCTAAGGAAACTTGAGAAGTAGGTACTTCAGGTACAGCCCCATCTGAGGTGCTTTAAGAAAGCAGTAATTTGGTAGAAAGGATCACTAACTGAGAAGTAGCGATACCAGTGGTATTTCTACAATAAATAAGGCACCTGAGAGCCTGCCCAGGAGCTCAGCCTTGGGACACTAATCCAGAAGAAACCAGGATTTACTGAGTATCTCACTTTTGTTCAGGATTCCCCAGAGGTCTGGGCCTTGGTTTTCAGAATGGGAGGCTTTTGTGTTCTACATGTTTGCATGGGTACTTAGGGTTACTGCAGAGGTACTGGTATTTCTGGTGGCTGCACTAATAGCTGTGTAAGAGACTATTTTCATGGTGATGACTCCTGCCTGTGTGCTCTAGTGATCTAGGACTCCAGGCAATACCATTTTAAGACTAACTGAAGCCGCCAGAGAGAATGACCTCCCTGAGTTAATATTTCTGGTTGTGCTGCTCCTAAGCACAGTTTTGTTTCATGTATGTCATTCTTAATTTCAAAGCTGCTTTAGTGGGACAGTTCAGATGTGTAAGAATTAGTGATAACTCCAATTTCTAATTCTCCAGATTGTGCATGTATTTAATTTAGCATTTAATTCTCCAGTTGGGTATATATGAGAAGCTACCTTTTCTTTTCACCATTTCCTGCCCTTTGAAGAGTTAGCAAAAACAGTGTCTCAAAATGTACAAACTCTATGAGTTATGCTGGTACAGAAGGACAAAACAGATGACTGATGAGTGAAGGTTACTAGAATGTTCATGTAAAACTCAGCTGTATGTTTGTGTCTGTTTTCTTTAAGCCTGAAGTTCAAGTACGTCAAGTGGCTGTGAAATTCGCTAGCACAGTATTTCCTCCAGATCATATCCCTTCCAGATACTTACTGCTGTTAGCTGCAGGAGACCCGTAAGTTTTGTTGTTTTTTTTCCCTTTAAATTATTTTCATCCAAATATATATAAACCCAAATATGTATTTACAAGATCCAATATATGTTTGGATGGAATACGTATTTGTGCATATAGATGCACACAGATGTATATCCCTAAAAAAATAAATGAAAATCAAGTATAGTAATTTGGAAGTTGGCCCTTCCGTATTAGCAATGTTGGTAGACCTGTGGACAGCTGTTAATATGTCTTACACCACTTTTGGCTTGGATTCTTTTTCTAGTTTCCACTGAACTGCATTGTTTAAGGCCGGGCTGGATGGGATATTGAGCAACCTGGTCTAGTGGGAGGTGTCCCTGCCCACTGCAGGGGGTTGGAATTAGATGGGCTTTAAGGTCCTTTCCAACCCAAACCATTCTGCAATTCTGTGCTAATGACCAATTGCAAAGTAAAATGCATTGCAGTGAATTTGGCCACCTTTACAGTGGCTAGAAATTCTTTTCTCCTGGCAAACTGTTGCAGTCTGTTTTTAGCTTGGCTTGCAAAGAGTCAGGACTGTGCCTGTGTGAAAGTTGCCGTTTGCTGCTGAGAAGCAGGTGACTCATTAAATTTGAGTAATCATTTCATTCACAGTTATCTGTTCTTGCCACTTGTGAGTTTTTTTTTTCCCAACTTATTTAATTGCTCAGTTTTTGATGTGCATAGCTGTTGTATAACAAAGGAAGGTTAAACAGACAGACTGCTTTGTCATAGCAGTGTCAGCATTGTTTTAGGAGTTGATGTTCAGGTAGGTAGGGAGCAATAAACCTGGTAGGTGTTAGCTGAAGCTTGTAGGTAGGAAGTGATGAGGTGAATTGGAAAAAAGGATGTGGAAACCAGAAAGTGGTAGTGAACTCTACCAGGATATAAAATGAGCAGAAATGGGCTGGTCCAGACTGCTTTGTTGGGCCCACTCATCACTACCCTTTTCTTCCTGCCTCTGTATAATAAACAAATCATTGGAAGTCCCAATAAGTGTTTGACTTTTTTTCTTCCTTACAGAAAGCCACTTCTCATTTTAAAACAGTTTGCTCTTAGCCAGTTTCCTAAGATCTCATTGCTCATTAGAGACTATTTGTTCTGTGCAAATAATGTCTTTCTTGTCTTTTCTCCTTCAAGGCGGGAGGAGGTACACGGAGAAGCACAGCGGGTGCTGAGAACATTTCCTGGTAAAAATGAAAAGGAGAGTTCTGGGAAGCAGATGCCTTCCTTTCCTGAAATGGTCCATTATATTCAAGACAAGGTACAGTGCTTCTGTCCCAGTAAATGACAACACTGATGCTTACGTGTGTAGTAAGGGTGGTCTTCCCATCTCAGTCTCCATTTCTTTCACCTCCTTTAAGGAGCAGAGTTAGCTAAGACCAGAGGGAAGACCATACATAATATCAGAAGAACCACACTGCCAAGGTTAGCACTTACAGTTAAATTTCTGCTGGCAATAATCACAAGAGATCTAAGTGTTAAGTGACATGGATCACTAGAGTTTATCCTTTAAAAAAGGGATTATTTTGCAGTGATGCTGTTTGTGCAGAAGATGTGTGACACAGGGAAGCCAGTGTTCAGGGCTGACAATCCAGTATGTTTGACAAACGATCTTGGCAGGGATAAGAAGGTTACTCTCTGGTTAGGCCAGAGAAAAATAATACTGTGCATAAAATAGAAAAAGGGTTCTGGGATGAGAAAGGAAGATACTGGAACAAACGAAGAAGTCTGGTTTGTTCCCTTAGAGGCTTGGTTATTCATCTTCTTTGCAATCAGTAAAAATAATGGCCATGTAAGTAACCTTTCATGACCTTTCATGAGTCTAGTGGAATGATGTAACAAAACCAATACCAGTGAGTTTATCCTATTTACACTGAGTTTTCCTGGAGAAGAGTTAAAAATCTAGTCTGCATTACACACTTCTGTGTATAGTAGCTATATCAGACTTGCAAGCTATAAAGATGATATGAAGTGTCACTTCCTTTTTCCTTTGATTTGTTGTCTTTTTTACAAATCTAAGAAGTATAGTATCAGTTTGTCTGGTTTTGCAAGAGATCTGTGACTGCAAAACTCCTACAGATGAGATATTTCTTGTGAAATGCTATACTTTGCTGGTGTTTGAAGTATGTGAAGCTTTAGGAAAAACTTGTTTTTATCCATGCTACTGGTTGTTCATATAGACATAAAAAATTAAGAAACCAAGGCTGAGTTTTACTACTAACAAATGCCTGTCACTACGTAGGTAATATTTTTAAATTTGTTTGAGTTTTGTAATGGCACTCAGTGAGTATGCATAGCTTGGCACAACAGGCCAAGGCACAAAATGGCTTTCCTGCATGAGTTACCATCCTTCTCTTCCTTTATAAGAAAGTTTATTTTAAAGAGTAGGGCATGATCTGCTGAGCATGGAAAGGAACCCACTCCTCAAGGAAGTCATCTTCTGGTTCACTAAGGCATGCTTTCACTGGTGGCTCTGGATGTCACTGAGGTTCCAGTGCAACAAAAGATATGAGCACATTAAGAGATGAGGATCTGTTGACTTAAATATGACTAACTCATGTGCAAAGCTTCCTTACTGAATCCAGCCCTTCCACCGAAGTGCATATTGACTAGAACATACTGACATGCCTTTCTGGAGCATTGGTAGTAGGTATTGCTGGAAACCTTCTGGTTTTGGGTGTTTTTCTGCTGGAATATTCTTCCTTGTCAAAGCGAACATTTTCATGGAAATGAGTTGCTTGCTTGCTGCACCAGCCTTCTACTAAGCAGGTAGCAGGGTCTTAAAGACCTTCTGGTCCTGGTTGGTGCTGCACAAGGTGCTCACTTCCCAGTACTGGGGAAGCCTAGTTTCTCTGAAGCCACCCCAGCTAGAGCTGCAGTCTTCACGGCTCCTGGCTGCCTGGCAGTTTGGGAGCCTCTGAGTTTGGAAGTTTGAGGTATTTTGGTTTTGAATTCTAAAGCACTTTCTATTTTGCCTCAGGGAGGGGAAGAATGTTGTCCCTCCACCAGCCTGCCCTGCAGCTCTCTATCATGAATTCAGAATTTCCACTTTCTGATTTCAGAGAGGGAGGACAAGCTGACGGACCCAAAATATGCTTTAGGACTCCTTATCAAATGCACTGTGCCTTTTTTATTCTGCTGCACATTTTCAGTTGCTAAGTGGAGGATAAACACAGCAAAATTTCACTGACCTTTCCAACATCTCTGCTGTTCATGGATCTGAACGTCCTGCTCTTAATATACTCTGTTGTTTAGGCCTCTCACCGAATGAAAACTCCAGCTAAATATATGACTGGGACTGCAGCCTTGCCTTTCAATCCTGCCACATTTGGAGAGGTAATTGTCTGTATTCACTTCCTTCGATGTGTTTACCATTATTTATTTAAAGGACAATGTAAGAAGCTAACAGTTATGGTAAGTCACAGCACATTCCAGAATTCCTTGTATAAACAGATACTGGGATTAACTCTCCTCACATTATTCCTCTGTCCTTAAAAAGAGGTCTGAAGAGAATTTGCACAAAGGTTTAGGAGGGGTGATACTAGTAGGGCTGCTCCACTGCTTTCTGAAGCAGACCTAATGTAAAACCTTCTTAAAGGAAGGAACTGGCAATCTTCTACATAAGCTCCATTATTCTCCTTGAGGCTGTTCTTTTCATAGCAGATGCCCTGGCTTCATTGAGCTGGAGACAGAAATTCAGATGTGATGCAAGATCTGTGTTGGTAATGCATTGAGTTGCATTGGATGCATGCCAGATTGGTATAGAGTACAGGCTGAACAGCCTGCAAGCAGATTGCATCAGCTTATGATAAACCAAAACGGTGTTTAAGATTTAATCTTTTGAATGTGATTCAGGCACTGTAGGATTGTCTGCTTACACAAGCATGTTGCAGGAACTGATCTTAAATTTTCTTGCACTTTGTTGCTGCTGACTTTTCTGTCTTGAGTTGATTGAAGAAGGAACTGTCTTGTTTTGATTATGTTAAAAAGAGCAAGGAATACATTGTATTTCTTTCTCCTCTATGGTGTCCCAAGTGCTGTTATATTCACAAGAATCCTATGTTTTTCTCTTCTCTTCTTAGATTGTTCTTTACCTGCGGATGTGTCTTGCTCACAGTGCAGGCGTGGTACCAACCTCACAGAGCTTGGCAGATATGCAAGATCATGCCCCAGCCATTGGGCGTTACATTAGAAACCTCATGTCTGGCAACCACATATCTTTCTCTTCCTCCTCTTCTTCAAAAAGTGTAGAAACCAACCCTGTACAGATATATATTGGCCTTCTTCAGCAGCTGTTAGCTGGTGTTGGAGGTAAGAAACTGTGTGGAACAGCATCTTTACGAAGTCATTTATTAGAAATGAGTTGCCACACCCCCAGTACTTTGAACTTGGCTTCAGCAATCACACAGTTGCAACACAGACAGTATAGTCTTCAGCGTAAACTTGTTCTCTTCTATGCTGCTGCATAGGTTAGAGGAAGTGGGACAGTAAAATTGCAGCATCAGTTGACATAGTTTGTTAAAATTGTGAAGCCATTGTCTACAGCGGTTTCCTCAACAGTGAATGTTGTCTTTGTCATGCTCATAACCACATACCTGTGATAAGTGTAGTCTTGAAGTGCTTGAAAACCTTTAGAAAAAATTGTTACCCAAATTGCTTGCTGCTGTGAGTTTACCTAATATCTCAAAGAAATAGAATAACCTACTTTTATGTATTATTTGGTATCCCTGGCAAATTGCATATGGATACATTGAAATGGCTGGTATTTCTTATTTCTTTTTATTACTGATTGTTTGATGGTCTTAAATACTGCTAGTCTTAATAACCTGTTTTTTTTAATAACTGTTCAGGTTTGCCAGTCATGTATTGTCTTCTGGAAGTTGTTTCAGTGTATCCAGAAAAGCTAGCCACCAGATTTGTAGACAAAATGGATTGGATAAAGGTATGTTGAAAACCTTTTTCTTAACTTTTTTTCTTTTCCCTCTCTCCTTTATGTTTTGGGGTTGGGGGTAGAGGAGGCTTAGCATGAGCAAAATTTGGCATTTTCCTATGATGTGAAGTATGCACTTAATTCAAAATCTGGTGTTTCTATGTACAGTCAACACCTGATGAGGTGTTACATGGCACAGGGTGGAAAGAAGTATTTTTTAGCTTCTTTGATGTTAGTGATTTTGTTCATCGACCTATGTGTTCCAGGTAATCTATGTCATTAATCCTCTTGGAATAGTCAATTTTTGTCTTGACTGGAAGATCTGTTAAAACAGCAAAAGAAAACTGGAAAAAAAAAATCTGGAAATTTTTGAAGAAATGGGTTATAAATAGGTATATTCCAGTTGGAAGCTGTGACAGTCCTCTCAGAAAATGAGATGAATTAGGTTCCTTATTGTATCAGAGCACTTCTTAAGGAATTTTTTTGTTGTTCTTTTTTATTAGCCCCATACAAAAAGCTGATAAACAGGAGCCTGGTGGGCAATAAACCAAAGGGAATTCATCTTTGTTTAGACTCTGTTCTTGGAAAGTTTCTTTGGAACTTTTCTTTTAATTATTCAGTTTAATCAGGCTTTACTACACTCTTACGGATTGCCTTTGCTTCTATTTGGGGAATCTGTCAGCAAAAAGTACTTGGTCAACCTAAAAAAAAAAAAAATACAAAATAAAATTAGAATGTATCATAATAATTTCTCCTGCTGATACCCGCAATTTAATGCGTCTCTTTTCAAGTGCAAGCATGAGCTTCAGAGAAGAGCTTAAGACTTAAAAACAAACCAAAACCAAAAAATAAAAATTAAAAAAAATCTTTTCCAGTATCGCTCCTCATTTGCAGGAAACCCTTCATTTTCTTTGGTCTTATATCCATTAGCAAGCTTCTAGGGATGGTAATTGATACTACCTAGTTTCCAGTTATAAATCATCTTTTGTGTGATTTCACTTTGCCAAGTGGAAGGAATGGTTCCAAGGGCTTGTTAGAAGTCAGTAACATGATCTGATACAAGTTTAGAGTTGAAATTAGAGTTGTATTTCAAGAGCTTGACAGGTCTCCTATTTTGCTTTTTCACTTGGCTCATTTTTGTATTATTTCTGATAACCCAAGTAATTTAAAGCTTAGTGTATGAATTCTGGACGTGAGTGTGTTGCATTATACCTCAAATTAATGGCAGAGGTAAGATTATATCTTAACAAATGGCCTGAGGCTTCCAAAATTCAACTTTCTGGCAATTTAAATAATAAAATATCTCCAGTATGAAATGGGTAGATTTGTACTGAGGGCTGTGATTTCCTGAACACTTGTTTTTTCTTTTCGGTTGTCATTGCATTTAAGTGGTTTAACCTCTACAGGCTTCTTTTTTTTTTTTTTTTTCCCCTTTGATTAATAGAAAGGAAATGGAAGCTTATGGTAGCTTGGGAAAAAATGGCATCTTCGCAGTTCCACAGGGTTTCTAAGCTCCACATAGATGTGAAATGTGGAAGCTTTTCTTTGAAAACAAAATTCAGCAAAGCGTTCTGTCAACATGTTTAACTGAGAGCTGGTGATTAGCCCTCCTGTGGCTAGCGGTAATCTTCTTGCTAAAAGTTAAGCATGTAATGAATGCTTTGCTCAATTTAATGCTTTGGTTCTTACTAGGTGATAGTACTCTCAGTTTAAAGAATGAAATACTATTTGTGCTGCTGCATGATGATTGTGGCTGTAAGTTTGGACCTCTGTATGAACAGACTGTTTGAGAAGTTATTGTTTCTTATTAACAACTCCCACAGAGCCTGATGAACACGAACAAAGAAGAAATGCGTGAGCTTGCTGCCCTGTTTTATTCTGTAGTGCTGTCTACAATGTCTGGAAATGAGCTTAGGGCCTCTGTGGAGCAGCTGATCAAGATGACAAAAGACAATCATGTAACTACCTTCCTTTGTCTGCTTCCTGCTGGGCTTTTTAGTGTCATGTAGCTGGTGGGAAATCTGAACCTCTCTCAGTGTTTCCAGGATGTATTAGCCTTAATCTGAGTGTAAAATTAACTGTCTGGTTTCTAGTTGGGTGGTTGGAAGGGATTTTTGATGTAGGTGAGGGGAACGGATCTTTAAATAAATTAATCCCTGAAGCTGCCGTTCATGTTAGTAAGAGGGTTTCTTGAAGACACTACTTGTAAGCAAAGCCAGTGCAGTCAATGTATTCACCAGTTTTAGCCCCCCAGATATTCATTGTATTTTTGAAAGGTAATAGATCATACTACTTACGTCCTCCACAGTCCTGATTCTGTATTTGTGGGTGGTTAAAGGCACCCACAGAACTAAGAAAATGCCTATTTTGTTACGTATGTCCCCCCCTAGCTAAGCCGTAGCGCCCTGTGGCATCACATCACCTGAGAGCATCCCACTGCTGCAAGGCTTGCCCTGCTCAGTGTCCTTGACTGAGTGAGGCTTGGCAGCTTTCAGCCCCCAAGGGGACTAAAAGCTGGGTTTTGAGGATCCTGACCTCGCTGCAGAGTTAAGCCCTCACCTCTCCTTCTTTTTTTTTTTTCCCCTCTTTTTCTTAATTAAGGTAGCAATTAAGTCTCACAGCCTATTTCTGAAAAAAAAAAAAAATCCTTTTATAAGAATTCACCTGTGGGAGAAGACACTGCCATTAGATAGTCTCAGCACCAAATCAGAACTGGAAAAATTAATGTGCTTGACATTTAAATGTAATAATTAGTTATCACAGTTTGTTGCCTACCAAACTGTGTAGGGGTGCTGTCATCAATATTAGTAGGCCAAGTATACTCTCTGTGTCAGCAATGCAAATCTAAAGTAATTCCCCTTTATTACCAAAAAAAAAATACATTTTGTGTTCATAATCTTTGCATGTCCTGTTTTCAAGTAGAGAGTATAGCATTATCTAAATTCACCTGGCTGCGTCTGTACTTAAAAATCATGAGTTGTTACTTTTTTTTTTTTTTTTTTTTTTCCCTGACCACCAAGGGTTTAGGAATGTGAGTTCCGGTGATAAATTCTGAATCTGTCCTCCTAAATCTCTTCTGAGTTCTGTTAATTTGTCCTAAAGGACTCCATCAGAGAACATGAGCGGTATTAAGCACTCCGTTGTTGCACTGTATGTTAGAACTCCACATTCTTCAGGGTGCTCCCCAGCTGGCTTGTCCATATGCGTTTTTAAATCAGTGCTGTGTGCAAAGTGTTACTTGCTTTGAAAATGAGATTTTCTGCATTGTTGTTGTCTGTAGAGCCCGGAGGTCCAACATGGATCCTTGTTGGCTTTGGGATTTACAGTAGGAAGGTACTTGGCCAAAGGGAAAATCAGAGCAATGGAGCTACATGACATAGAACAACCAAACACTGCAGTCATGCCGGAGCAAGAAGAGCTCATAAAGTTGACGACAGAGACAATAGGTAACTTCCCTCCTAGGACTTTGCTGCATGCAACAGTTGTTTTTGAGCCACCCCAGGCTGAGGATTTTTCTAAGATACTCAGGTCATGCTATTACCTTGAGTTCATTTTGTGTTCCAAAATTGACAGCCTGTAAATTTACTGTATGATGAGATGTATGGGCATAACCCTTTCCAGCAAGAAATAGGTGGACTCTTTGCTCATTGACCAACATAGCACAATTAGGAGCAGTGCCACTGCCTAGGCTCCTCCTGGTTTCTCCTCTCACTTTGATAAGTTCTTGCATAATGCTTCCTACCAGCTGTAGAGGAGATAAACACCTTGCCTGAGTAAAACATAAGTGCCTGCCTGCCCACTGCTAAATAATAGAACAAGATCAAAGCCATCCTGTTTACTTTTTTTTTTTTTTTTTTTGTGTAGGTTCTTTTCTGGACAGCACCTCTCCCTTCCTTGTGGTGGCTGCCTGCACGGCTCTTGGGGAGATTGGCAGGAATGGCCCCTTGCCAATCCCCAGCGAAGGCACAGGGTTTACAAAGCTGCAGCTTGTTGAAAGCTTATTGGCCCGAATCCCTTCCAGCAAGGAAACAAATAAGGTAAGATTTTGTAATGTTATGATTCTTTTTCATTTCTGGAATGCTCCATCCTCAAGTTTACATGTATATTAATGCCAAGCTCAGCCTTGAATTTTAAAGAAGTGCCTACTGAACCTTGTTAGACCAAGTGTTGGCTTTAGTGAGTCAGACTTAGAGTAAGGGTTTTCAGAAAATCCAGCACTGCCTAGCAGTTGACTGAATGTGCTTTCCATATCTGTAAGTAGGAGCTAATGGGGTGAGAATTGTGAAAGGGGATGATTTTAATTCTAGAAAAATGAGAATATCTTCTGGAGAGTAATACTCAAAGGTAATATGAGATTTGTTTTGGTCTGTGTTGTATGGAAAAGCTGTGTTTTGGAAGAGAGGAGCAATTGACCTAGTAAGTCTCTTGCAAGTCTATTATGAGAGACCGTAAGTGAAGCTTCAGAATGACGATGAGAAGGAGAAGGAAAGACTATCTTCTGGACTTACAGGAAAATAATGTGATTGTTATTCTTGTTTTGTTTGTATTTAAGATGAAGGAACGAGCAATACAAACATTAGGTTACTTTCCTGTGGGAGATGAAGATTTTCCTCACCAGAAATTACTGCTGCAA
Organism: Aythya fuligula; assembly: GCF_009819795.1. Lineage (NCBI taxonomy): Eukaryota > Metazoa > Chordata > Aves > Anseriformes > Anatidae > Aythya > Aythya fuligula. Next base: position 74,137,953 of record NC_045593.1, on the reverse strand, counting down.
GGTTTAATGGATTCTGTGGAGGTGAGAGACTAGCAATGTATTATTCTTTATACTGCAATGAGTTTTTCCATTTGAATGCTTTCAGTATACTCTGGTGCAAGGTTTACAAAGGCAGCTGTCTTCTCATCATACTGTCTCTTACTGTTTTGAAGCTGGTTTGAAATAGGGAGCAGAGGTGGGTTTGTGGATTGTAAAATGATAAAATGTTCTATGCCACAGTTTAAAAACTTGCAGTTGAGGTTTCTGCCCCAGTCTCTGAGATGAGGGCTACCAATATGCATAAAATATTCAGTGTTTGCAGCAATGAAGCCACAGGTCTGTGTTTTGGCTTTCAAATACACCCTAAAAGTTCCTTTCACATTCCTTTTCATCAGAAGTATGTCAGCTGCTGTTATTGCCTTGAATTAGCAGCTTTCTTTATAATAAGGTCTTTTGTCAGTCTAATCCACATGGTTTTTAGTGCAGTGTATTTTTTCATGGTACTGCAGAGCTGCTATACATTCTGCAATGTGCCAGACAGCAAAATTAAATAGGAAGTGTGCTCTTTATAGCTTGTTTTTATCTTCCTTCCTTGTTCGTGCTCACGTAGGAGCTGTAGAAGCATCTATTGAGTACGAAACAGGCTGGCTTTGCTGAGTGCTCCAGTCTGATGTGATCAAACAAGCAAGAATAGTAAGAACATTGTGTACACATCTACCAAATTATGGTTTTGAGTGCTGTGTTTATCTCCTGGAACTGCTTGGAGACATTACAACTTCCTTTATAAAATGTGTGCTTCAGAAAAAAAAAAAAAAAAAATGAGACTGCTAAGGACCTATTTCTCCAAATGCATGAGCATTTTGGGCTTCCAGAGAGTAAGGCAAGCAATCTAGAAGGTACACAGCAGGTTTGGAAAAAAGTTCTTAGAGCAAAAAATTCATCATAAATAGTGACAAAAAATTGGCAGAGTTCTGCACATTCTGTTCCTGAGATCTTAGGAAAATAGTGGAAAGAGGACAAAGCAAAGCAAAATAACGGCTGTTTTTCATGTGAAAGACAAATTTGTTCCTCTTTTAGAGTCACAGTAATTTTCGTTAATGTCTGATGATCTTGTTCTAACATAGTGTTATTTCAAACTTATGTCTCCAATTTTCTGTTCACTGATTTAAGCTTGTGCAGAGACCGTTGAGTGCGTTACAGGAGGCGTGTAGTAAAAATAAGTGTGGAGATCCAGGTGTGATAATCTTAGTTCTTACCATTTGTTTTGGAGACTTCTACACTGGCACAGTTTACATCAGCTTCGAGGTGTCTGAGTCACCAGCTGGTCTTAGAAGTTCAACAGAAGTGTGGTCTTATTGTAAATTGGTGCTGAGAATTGAAGTTGGGGAAAAGGCTGTGGTTTTGTAGAACAAATGCCACGGATTTTTTTGGTGTTTGTTTAATTGGTAGTCAGCGAGGCTCTGTTGTGTTTTTCAGGCTAAACAAATAGAACTGCAGTTCACTGTTGGTGAAGCTATTACCAGTGCTGCTGTAGGAACCAGCTCAGTGGCTGCACGTGATGCATGGACAGTAACAGAGGAGGAATATATACCCCCTCCAGGTAGGCCTTCCTAACACGGGGGGCTGGGTTGAGAAACATGAAATCTCACAGTTCTGGCCTAACACTGGCTTTGTCTCTGTGATGTTTCATTTATAATGGTAAGAAGTAAAGAGACATTTTCCCCTGCACTTCGCATAGTGTTCTGTGTTGTGCAGTGCTGAGTTATAAACAAGTCATTTCTGCCCATCTACAAAGGGTGGAAGACTTTATTTCACATACTTTTTAAATAGCTTCTTGATGAAATCTAATTAATTGTTACTTGACACTGCATTTATTTTTTTTATTTTGGTTTCCCATGTTAAGTTATCTTCAGGTTTAACATACACAAATCTTTAAAAATAGCATTTTGAAGACCGCATTGGAAAATAGGATTATAAGATTAAATTGCAAGTTCTTTTCCAACGACTTGGACCAGCGCTTGGATTAAGTGACAGATATGGTAGATGGAGCAGTTTAAGGACTGAGATTCTGTGTCAGTTGAAATATGAACTTGACAAAATGCTAGCTCTGAAACAGACAGCAGTACATATCAGCCTCAGACCTGCAAACAGGGTATTAATGTTGGGAGAGTGGTCTTAGACCTCAAGTGTACACAAAGCTGAGTATGTAGAAACCAAACTGTGCCTTTGCTCCAGGATTTTGGAGTCATAACATGCGTGCATGCATGAACTCATGCAAAAGTAGTGCACTGAATCATATGCAGTATGAGTGGTACATCTCCTCAGCCACAGGCTCTGAAACACTTTCATGAAGGGTTAGGATAACTCTGTTCAGTGTTTCTTTTACAAGAAATACTTTCCCAGAGACTACACTGAAGTTTTTTCTGAGTAAGTAGAGATTAGTGTGTCACCTAAGTACTCATAGGCTGACAGGTGTTCCATTGCTGCTGCGTGTTACATGGAAATTAAAAACAAGTGTGGCAGATTCTGAAATCTCCCTCCTTCCCCTCCACCTTTCTTTTTCTCCACCAGATTTGAAGGTGAATGATGTGGTTCCCTGGGTCCTAGACCTCATTTTGAACAAGCACATTATCAGCCCCAACCCACATGTTAGGCAAGCAGCTTGCATCTGGCTTCTATCAATGGTGAAGAAGCTGAGCACGCACAAAGCAATTAAGGTAAGGACTATGCCCTTTTCCTAGCACTTGCTCCTTGTCCGTATTTTTGCTGCTCGCCTCCTTCTGTCCTTTCCTTACCCTTCACTTCCATTGCCTCTTCCTTCCCAGTGCTGCTTCAGTCATTACTGAGGTCTTTTTAAGTCAAGGCTTGTCTGTTGTTAGTACGGGAGCATACTAGATGGCAGCTGAACGAGGCTGTGTGGACCTTTGCAAGCATCTGACTTGTGCTCAGGTCAAAGTGAGCATGATGCAAATATCTTTCATAAGATAAAGTGCCAGCGCATCTTCCATTAGAAAGAATACGTGGGCGTCTTTTAGAGTTTTTAGGATTTCTCTTTGGAAAATATTAAAAGGAGGTATGCGAGGGGAAGAAATTGGAAACCTAGATGGAATTCCTGGGCTTGTTTGTTTCACAGAGTTCACCACAACTTTGTTACCTAGCAGAAGTTATACGCTTAATATACTTAATATTTGTGGTGTGCTTTGAAAACCTTGTATTTAGTGGGTTTGTCTGTTATGGCAGTCCCAAAATGTGAAAGATCCTATGCAAAGAAAGACTTAAAGCATTCCCAACAGAAATATCCTCTCTTCACACAGAGATACTATAGGCTGTGATGAGACCAGGTTACCACTTTGTGCTCTGCAGGCAATTGATAAAGAGCTTTGGAAGACAAGATGCTTTGCTAATTTAAGCTGCTACTTTTAAAACCTTGCCATGTATTATACTCACCTAACAGTGAAATCTTGTGGGAGGTGGCAAAATCCTCTAGTTTGGGGATGAAGGAAGGCTGTCCCTTGCATAGGGGACAGTCCTGTCTGGCTGCAAGTCAGAGTTATGACACGCTACTGCTGTGCATTAAACAAGGAAAATAAAGTATATGGTTTACTAATGACATGGTAACTATAAAAAAAAAAAAAAAGTTCTGGTCAAATTACTGTTATGTTCTGTGAATATCAATCAGGCTGTTGCTTACCAGTCTGAAAAGACAGCAGTTTTTGTCACAGTTGTAGCTCAGATAGACAACTCTATTGATACGGTAACCTCTGTTTACCTGTTAGGGGCTTCCTTTTCAGAGAAAGGATACTAAACCTGAAATAAAAATAATGTCCTCCTTTCTCATCTTTCAGTCTCATCTCAAGGATATCCAAAGTGCATTTGTTTCAATTCTGTCAGATAGTGATGGTAAGTACTATCACAACAGTTTTATCTTGTAGCGGGGTCTTAACAGATGGAGGGAATCTTTATAAAAGGCAGAAAGTCACCTACACCCTCTTTGTCAGCCAAAATTAAATGATGACTCTAGAAACATACATTTCTGAAGTAGTACAAGTGATTTTGTGATCTTTCCTAGGTGTCACATGCAGAAATAAACATAGTTTTCTTCTGTGCTTTGCTAATGAAGCACAAATCTTCTGCATTTTCTCCTGCAGACTGTAATAACAGAAACTGTTTGGTCTGCCATGCTCTGAGCAGAAAAATAAGTATCACAGAGTTCTGCATGGACAGCAACTCTGAGACCTCTTCAAACTAACAGTATTTTGGCTTGTATGTCCACCCGTGGCAGCTAGTGGGAAGGATGGCATCCAGTGACCTAACCAGAGCTCACTGAAGTTAAAGAAGAAAGTGTTGCTAGTACCTTTGCTGAACTTGAGGGCAGGGGCCAGCAGCATGTAAGAATACTGGCAGCTCTTAGAATGCTCTCAGCTATTTCAAAACCACTAGTGGCAATATTAACAAGAGGATGTCAGTTTACTGGGGGGTTTGCCTTTGAACTGCTGCTTCAGAATCCAAAACTTGTGTCGTGCCAGATGAGCTCTGCTGTGAAATGGAGAGCTGTGATCTACAGCACAGAGTTTCTGTTCCTTAATTGTGATTTTGGTTGGATCTGGCTATTGAAATTTGTTTATTACTAATGACATGCTTATCTTTAATTTTACTATGTAAAATCTCTTGCAGAGCTTAGTCAAGATGTTGCTTCAAAAGGTCTTGGGCTGATATATGAACTAGGAAGTGAACAGGACCAGCAAGAGCTAGTCACCACGCTTGTTGATACCCTTATGACTGGGAAAAGGTACAGTGTGCAAAGTGAGAGAGTACTCTGAGCTGTGTGTCTGATGGGAACAAAAACGTGCCTTTCTTTTGGGTGGAGAGATGCTTTGTGGCCAAGGGGAAGCAGTTATCCTCATACTGCAGGGGAGTCAAACCAGGACATTTCTTAGTTCAGCTTAGAGTTTATTTTGAGTGAAGTTGTTCCAGTTTTGTTCCATTCTGAATTTAACAAAGCTTCCAAATAATGATTCAGTCCTGATTCAGGCAGTTCAAATCAGTTTGCGTTTGGTTAGATTTCCTACTTGCTGCATTGTGTAATTGCAAAGGACAATGACCTCCTGCAGCAAGTCTGAACAATGTAAATGTTGCAGAAACAGAGACTTGGCTGTGTCTGAAACACACTTTTTGTTGAGGAGGATTATTCACGGTCACTTCTGTGCTCTAGTGCAAAAACTGACAGTCCTACAGGACTCCTGGCTGACAATCATGTTGAATCAGTGCTAGAAATGCTCTTTAACAGCCTAATCCTGCCTAACCTGGTGTGAGTGTGGCCACCATGAATGACAAAAGTACAGTCTTGTAGTCTGGGGGATCCAGAGGTGATGAACAGGAAGATGAATGGAAAGTGGCTTTTTTTCATTCTGAAGTAGTCATGTGCTCTTCAGGGTGTGGGTTGTGTCTGGTCTGAAATAAAAAGCCATCATTCGGTGTTTTGACTCTTAGCTTCTGACTACACAGCGAAATCCTAACGTTCTGAAGCTTCTCATTAACATTACATGTGACAAAGGTTAATCAGATTACCTGTAGTGTGTTTACCTTTGTGCATCTGTACCCTGTGTTTTTATTGTTGTTGTTTTCTTGTGGGACTGGAACTGGGAAAGTACTGAGTAACAGAGCAAAACAAACTCACTTGTTCTGTAGCGTGCAGTCCAATAGAATTTGGTAAAGTTAACACTGGACCTCTTTTCCACCAGAGCCAAACATGAGATGACAGGAGAAACTGTGGTGTTTCAGGGTGGCCTGAGCAAAACCCCGGATGGGTAAGTTTAATGACAGTCATAATGGAAGACATGCAATCAGTGCTGAAATGGTATTCACTTGCCTGTAAATCTGCTTCCTGTGTTTTTCATTCCTTCTTGTTCTTTAAGTTACTGTAACTACTGTAATGTAGTGCTGATAGGGTATTCACTACTCTCTGTGCTTTGACTATTGTGGTATTTCTGTAGCTAAAAATAGTAATTCCCCTAAAAATAACTGATTTCCCTTCTGCTTTCCAAAGTCAAGGTCTTTCTACCTACAAGGAGCTTTGTTCACTGGCTAGTGATCTCAATCAGCCAGACCTGGTATACAAATTCATGAATCTGGCCAACCATCATGCCATGTGGAATTCTCGGAAGGTAATTTACTGCTTTCATACCGCTTTCATTCCCTCTGTGAGCTCTGGAAACAGTAACTGCATTTCTCTAGCTCGGTTATATGATCCATGTGGATCCATAACCACTTGTGGGAGCCACGTGTTGGTGCTTTAGTGTCAGGTTCAATGCAAATTCGGCAGCCAGAGAAGCAAATTTAGGATTACTTCTTAGAGCAAAATGTTGGTATCACATGGTTTATGTCATCTTGCATTCCACTCTGAATCAGCTGTGATCCTTTTCTTTAATTTTTGAGAGCATTTAGGGGTCAGGTCTTGATGTGTTCAGGCAGTGAGTTAACATTTTCAAAACTGGATGAGCTTTCACCTGCCAGAGATAATGAGCCTTGTTACATAACAAATCACAGAAAAAAAGTATTCAGCAACAAGATGCTAGAAACCAGGTTGAAAATGCACTGGTTTAACCACTGTTGCCAAAGTAGTGTCCTTTTTCTTTTTTTTTTTTTTAACTTACCTAGTGCTAAAACCTTTGTATTTTAAAGCTACTGGGACCCTTAGAAAAGTCAGAAGACTGATGGATACATTTCCTGGGGAAAAAAAAAAAAAGCATAGCAAAATAAACTTTACCAAGCCCTAACTTGGCAACTGCTTCACTGGTTTTACCTACACATGGAAGAACTTGTTTTGTCCCTTGGAGCACAGAGTCTTTTATGCAAAAAAATAATAATAATAAGTAGGCATCATCTTCTGTAGTGCACCTTCCACGCTCTTTTGTGCTCCTTACCTGAGGTTTCAAGTCTCTGGTGACTTAGTGCAAAAAAACAAGCTCCAACATTAGCTCTCTATCTGTCCTGGGATTCCAGGAGGCACAGGAACATAGCTAGATTCATCATCCTTGTGGAATTTCACCAGTCAGTATAAGTCAAAGAAAATCTAATCAGCTACTTGAGGTTGCCTTTACTGAGTAGCTTCTCTTTGGGCTTTCCTTCATCAAATATTCTTTTGTTACCTTTTCAGGGAGCAGCTTTTGGTTTCAATGTGATAGCTGCCAAGGCTGGAGAGCAGCTGGCTCCATTTTTGCCCCAGCTTCTTCCCCGGCTCTACCGCTACCAGTTTGACCCCAACCTGGGCATTCGACAGGCAATGACCAGCATTTGGAATGCCTTGGTCACTGACAAGTCAATGGTAAGTGAGCTGCAAAATACAGAGTGGTGGGTTGCTGCTAACCCAGGAGCATCTCAAAGATCCTCTTGGAAAAGCTGTATCTTGTGAAACGCTGTGCAGGAAGAGGTGAGATGTTGTTCTCAAGAAACAGTTTGTTAAATCTGTGGATGAGGTGGAAAATGCACAGAGCTTTTGTAGCTGCCTCTTATGTGTGAAAGGATATTGCAGACTTTGTTTGTGTGGCCAATCTTAAAGTTTGACTGACTTGACACTTAAAGTGTGGTCTTTCCTCTCTGTGATACGGCTTTGATATTGCTTATGAGAAGCTTTTCAGAAATCCTTGTAGCTGAAGATGCATTTCTAAAGCAACAGCATCTAGATATGGTTCCTCAGTTCTGAAACAGGAAGAAACTCATTCGGCGACAATGTTCCATCAGTTTGAGAGTAATTCTGCTTTGGCAAGTCTCAGGAATAAGTGACTTTCATGATGTGCCCATACTTTATATCCAAAAGGCCTGAAACTGGGTTTGCAAATGCTTTTTCCCAGCAAGGCTGATCTTTGTGAACTCTGATCCTTCAACAAAGGGCAACTGCTTCTCCTGTAAATACGTGTTTGGTGCTGCATCTAAACAGTTCTGTTGGTAAAGGACTGTCACAGTGCTAAGCCCTGAAGCAGTGCAGAGAAAGGCACTTCTAAAGCAAAGTCAAAATAAGCTTGCAGAGTCAGCTCTGGCGAGCATTAGTTTATCTGCTGTGGCTAAAAGCAGGTTTTATTGTCCAAAAAGATCTTGTTTTCAGCGGGCAGGATGGATGCATGCGCCTTGTTTGTTTCATGTATGCTCTTTTCTTTTTAATTATAGGTTGATAAGTACATGAAGGAAATTCTTGAGGATTTGATCAGTAACCTAACCAGCAGTCTCTGGAGAATCAGGGAATCCAGGTATTGCTAGGAAAAGTAACAGATTTTATTTTGAACTCTCTTCTTCACCATAAACATGTTAACCAAAAGAAGTAAGTGGAGAGGAAGCTGTCTTTTCAACAGGATAGACTCAAACCTTGGAGTCTGCACTTGAAGTGATACGGTCTTAAAGCTATTTGGTTCATTGAGCCTGAAAATTTGTATTGCATTCGTCTTGACATGATACTAAAAAATGTTCTCCAAAGGAGAGAAGCTTTCTCATCACAAAGTTACTGGCTAACCTTGGGCCTGAAGTATTGCATTATGTTAGAAAATACTGACAGTCTGGCTATATATGGGCTTGGCAGGAAGGTGCCATTTGGTATGGCATTTTTAATAAACTGTTACTTACATTGGTTTGTGGTTATGCTGTACTGAAAACTTCCTTTTTAATTTCAGTTACAGACATAAGACCATTGTAGTTTTTTTTTTCCTTATCCTGTACTGGGATAAAAGAAATCAGAAACGATATCCCAATTGGAATGTTTGTAATAGCAGTTTTCACCACAGCAGCCTTTCTTGCATGCTGTCACCTGTTTTAGATTTCACCTGTCCAGCTGAATGTTTTTTTTCCTTCTGTTAAGAGACATTTTCTTGCAACAGAGTAGATTAAGGGTTTTGAGAAAATGAGGAAAGTAAAAGAGTTCTTTATTTTTTCATTAAGCCACTTATTTAGTTACATCCGTATCAAATAAATATACCGTGTGATCAAAATGAAATTCCTTGTTTGCAGCTGTCTAGCACTGAATGACTTATTAAGAGGAAGGCCTTTGGATGACATTATAGACAAGCTTCCAGAGATCTGGGAAATCCTATTTAGAGTGCAAGATGACATTAAGGTAATGGAACTGATGTCTGAACAGGAATCTTTCACGAAAAGTACAGTGATCAGACTCTGAGGTGTTTAAGAAGAGATTCTTTGAGAGATTGAGTTGAAGCTAATGGGATTTCTGTGTTAAGCACACTACTACAAGTTCAGGCCCTTTACAATTAAAATTTCCATGCTCTTGTAAATTTGCTGTGTATTTTTACTCTTGTTTTTAAGGGTTAGTTTTTATTCCTGCTGTGATTATTCTTGAAGGTTCAGCACTTCTCCTGGATATAAAAGAATTCCTAAGTATATGCTTAATTCTTAAGTATAGAAAAGTTTATTTTGGAATGCTTGTGTGCTTAAATTAAAGGCCTTGCAGATATGTAGTCAGAGTCCTCATGTTCTTCCAGGTTTGTGCCATGTTTTCTCTGGATCCAGGTTTTCCTGCTGAAGCAGGGCTGGGCTGTTTCCCAGACTCTGCCATCTACCAGGAAACTGCTTTCATGCTAGTAAATTCAGTGTGTTCAGAAATGTTCATGGGCATTCAAACCAACTGGCACAGAATGTTCTGCTTTTGTGCTAATAATGTTAGCCTCCAAAAAATTGCAGCTGCCTTGCCTGCAAGCTGCTCTTCATGAAGGGTCCATGGGGCACACTAATTCCTGAATTTTACTTGGAAATAGCTTGGGAAAGTCTGCTTGTGACTGGCCATAATTCTTCTGAGAATATTCAGGGAATTTATCAGGGTATAGAATCACAGAATATCCCAATTGGAAGGGATCCATAAGGATCATTGAGTCCAACTCCATGTATGTGATTGTGTTTCATTACCCAGGAGTATATTGCTCAAAACTTGTTAATTCATCAATGCAGGTAAAGTTAGTCTACTTGGTAATGGTGTCTGGTGCTATCAGAGCCATGCTGATTTTACTGTTTGCTTTTAGTCCATCTTCCTATAGCCCTAGACAAATTTATTTGAAAATTATCAGCAATGAATATAGCCTTGACGGTGTTAGTGATATACTTATCAATGAATATGAGTCATTATATATAAGTTTTAAAAATAGTAAAAATGTTGTTGTTCTACTTTTTAGGAATCTGTGCGAAAGGCAGCAGAACTAGCCCTAAAAACTTTAAGCAAGGTAAAAATCTAATCTTGTTGTTTGCTCATGGACATGTTTTTCTTTTTTTGATTTAAGATAATCATTAATTTTCATCTCTCCAGGAGTGTCCTTTTTGCTATAGTCTGTTATCTTGAAAAGATGTCTAGTATCTGATACAATGATGAACAGAACAGCCACCTGAAAGGCAATCTTAATAATTTTGGCTACATACCCTTCTGTACTTCCATTAACATTGGTGGAGTTGTGGTGCTTGAGGCTAATGCAGTGTTAAGTTCTGAACAGCCACAGGAGGGAGATACTGATTTTTTTTCTTTACCTTTTTTTTTTTTTCCCCACTTGGGGATGAGATTTAAGGAAATGTTTTGTAACTGCAGTAGGTTGTAGCTGACCAAGCCCAATGGAATCTGGCATGAAATAAAGTAACCCAGTGTGAACTTTACTGTTTGGTGCTGTTGCTGACACAAGATACCTTGGGCGTAACACACAACATCACTTAATGTTTTCTTTGATACTCCTCTAAAAGGTTAGATCTGTGGAAATGGGAACAGATCATAAGAGCCACGTTTGAAATCATAACTTTCACAATGCATGCAGCATGAAATTGCAATGGCAAAAGCATGGTGACCTGGTCCCAACACATTGTTACCATCCCAGAATCTGTTCTGATCTGGGACTTGGTGCTCTGCCTTGTGGGACAGTTGAATCCGTGTAACTGAGACAGGCTGTCCCTGAGCTGAGAGGTCTTTTGGTTCGTCTCTTCATCCACACATGGATCTTGGGTGTTAGCTCTGAATTTGCCTTTTCTGGAAAGTGACTGTAGCTGGAACTTCTTTAGAAACGTGGCTTAGGATCTTAAGTGCTTCCTGGAGAGAAGAAAGAATGTGTAATAGAGCCTGGGCTTGTTTTTAAGCAGCTGTAGTTGCAGTTGGCTTCTTCTGTCTGACCAAAAAGGTGTTTTAATGAAATATAAGCAGGAGGTTTTTGTGAGCTTGCACCACCAATTCTCATCCATTCCCAGGTTTGTGTGAAAATGTGTGATCCCTCTAAAGGAGCTGCAGGTCAGAAGACAGTAGCTGTATTGCTTCCTTGCCTCCTAGACAAAGGAATAGTAAGCACAGTTGCTGAAGTCCGATCTCTCAGGTTAGTTTTGCATCACGTACGTTCACTGGGGGTGAGGGCACAGAGACCCAGCTTAATCACCTGAATTGCAGAATGTTCTTTGTATTTGAAGGCACAAGTTTCTCCCCAAATCAGCCTTCATTCTGAACCCTTCTCTCACTGAATTCAAACTGGGAACTGCATGTATCTTTTGGGGACCTCCTGTTTAAACAAGCGACCAAGGTGTCTGCTTTTGATCACATTGTTCAAATATATTTTATACTGTTTAATGGTTCAATGTCTATTAAAACATAGGGAATTCACATGCTTGTCACTCTGTAACTTTATTCTTTCATTTATTTTGTGCACAGAAAAACAGGAAAATTCAGACCTGGAGTGTAGTTGATCTTCCCAGAAACAATTTTCTTTTATTGAACATAATTATCCAGGAAGGTTAGAAAGCTCCGAACAGATTGTAGTGAATATTTCTTAAATTTTTCATCCTTTTTGAAGTGTTAAAAACCCTCTGACACAATGCAGCCAGAGAAATCTGGTCAGTCTAAAACTGACAAATGGGATTCGAACAAATCTTTGCAATTTGTTTTTCTTGGGCAGAGACGATTGATTTCTCTGGGCTGACTTTGCCCAGAGCTTTCTCTGAAACATGGCGATGTGTTACTTCTTCCTGCATCTGTCTGTAGTACTGTCTGTTTGCCAGTTCCCTTTATGATACCCTGGCCAATCTAAGCAATCTTTGTGCAAAGCATAGCCTCAGTTGGCGGCTCGTAGCTAGGGTCTGGTCCTGCCTAATCAGAACAATATACAGATTACTGTTTGCGGGTAGATTTATACTGGCATACCTGAGACTTGGAATGGCCTTTTTGTTGGTACTGAATGAGAGTGGACCAGAGATTTTTCAATTAAGTCTTTGTCGCTGTGTTGACCTTCCCTTTGATCTTTTTCCAGCATTAACACTCTTGTGAAGATCAGTAAAAGTGCTGGATCTATGCTGAAACCTCATGCACCAAAACTTATCCCAGCCCTGCTGGAGTCCTTGAGTGTGCTGGAGCCTCAGGTCCTCAATTATTTGAGTCTTTGTGCAACAGATCAGGAGAAAGTAAGTATCAACAGAGCAGAAATTTGGAAGATACAAGCTTCATTTGTGCTGTTAGTGAACAGAAAAATAGAAGATTTGGTTGAGAGATGAAGAAGTGGAACAGCTAAAGAGTTACTAAAATAAATGTACCTACTGGAATATGGATGGACTTTTTTTTGTTTTTTTCGGAGGGGGAGGTGTAAGTGTGGGGATTTTTTATGTCATTCACTAGACTTCCACATATTTCAGAAAGTTAAGAACCTTAGTAAGAGCTGTGTCACTATATGTCACTCCATGCACAAGAGTGAAACAGGCAAAGAGAAAGTCAGTGATAGCTATCTGGAATGCACCTGTACTGCCAAACATTGGCAGTATTTTTCTTAGGGGGTTAACTACAAGGATACTACTTCTTCTGACATAAATTAGAAGGTATGCCGCAGCAATATGGGCAAGAGCTGGGTGCTGTCAGTACTGTGTGCTTCAATCTCTCTCAAAGAACCATATTAATTAGCAGTTGTGGGAAAGTAAATTAAACCCTATTGTTCCAGAGCAAATTGAGCAAATTTCATTGTGGGGAGGAAAAGGGAGCAAACTCTGTCCTTTGCCAACAAGAAGGGAGTAAAGAATAGGTCACAGTAGGTCTTGTTTTGTTTTTTTGTTCTTTTCTGTCTTTATTTCATCATGTCAGAAGTGTATTGTGTAGCTCCTGTACTCCACCTAGAACATCCAGCTGCCTCTGCCTCTGAAAGAGGAGCATTCACAGGCTGAAGATGTTACTATTTCTTGCCTCGATGTATCTGAAATAGATTTTGGTTTCTGTTTGTGAGGTAGAGTTACTGTTGATACTGGCTTTTCCTCTGTTTTCGGGTTGAATTGATGTTTTCTTTTTTTTTCCCACCTCTTATTTCTTTAGACTGCAATGGATAGTGCCAGGCTTAGTGCTGTCAAGTCATCTCCCATGATGGAAACTATTAACATGGTAAGTACTTGCAGGAGGACCTGGATTGCAGGAGGATCTGGATAGGCTGCACCGATGGGCTGAGGTCAACTGCATGAAGTTCAACAAGGCCAAGTGCCGGGTCCTGCACCTGGGGCACAACAACCCCAAGCAGAGCTACAGGCTGGGAGAGGAATGGTTGGAGAGCTGCCAGGCAGAGAAGGACCTGGGAGTGATGGTGGATAGTCAGCTGAATATGAGCCAGCAGTGTGCTCAGGTGGCCAAGAAGGCCAACGGCATCCTGGCTTGTATCAGGAACAGTGTGACCAGCAGGGCTAGGGAGGTGATCGTCCCCCTGTACTCAGCTCTGGTGAGGCCGCACCTCGAGTACTGTGTTCAGTTTTGGGCCCCTCGCTACAAGAAGGACATGGAGGTGCTTGAGCGGGTGCAGAGAAGGGCAACGAAGCTGGTGAGGGGCCTGGAGAACAAGTCCTACGAGGAGCGGCTGAGGGAGCTGGGCTTGTTCAGCCTGGAGAAGAGGAGGCTCAGGGGCGACCTTATCGCTCTCTACAGATACCTTAAAGGAGGCTGTGGCGAGGTGGGGGTTGGTCTGTTCTCCCACGTGCCTGGTGACAGGACGAGGGGGAATGGGCTTAAGTTGAGCCAGGGGAGTTTTAGGTTAGATGTTAGGAAGAACTTCTTCACTGAAAGGGTTGTGAGGCACTGGAACAGGCTGCCCAGGGAAGTGGTGGAGTCACCATCCCTGGAAGTCTTTAAAAGACGTTTAGATGTAGAGCTTAGGGATATGGTTTAGTGGGGACTGCTAGCGTTAGGTCAGAGGTTGGACTCGATGATCTTGAGGTCTCTTCCAACCTAGAAATTCTGTGATTCTGTGATTCTGTGATACTTGATTCAGAAGGGTTCCAGCTTAAGGTATGTTGTAGGAGAAAAGTAGGAATCAAACTGGGAGCTTTAGGGAATTTTGGCTTCATTTTTTATTATCTGCATGTGAATGTCTGTCCACCTTCTCTTTTACATACTGACTTGTATCATCCTGCGGTCACAGTTTGCTCCTCACAAGCACTCCTGTACCTAACAGCATTTGGAGCTGCTGGCTCCAGCACAGAGGGAGCTGTGTTTTGGGGTCATGTGGAGTGCTCTCCATTTATAGCGTGTAAAGTGTATGGGGATAAAAGGCTCCATGAAAAACTGTACTCACTGGCACCCTGCAGGCTGGAGCAGCTGCTGCTGTCCCTCCTCCTGGCCATGCCTCTCCCCCTTCCAGCCAGGAGTGGAGACAGTTGTGCTGGTCCCCATCAGCACTTGAGATTTCTTACAGAAGGGGTGAGATTCACATGGTTTCCCTGGAGTAGCATGAAGATGTTCTGGTTTGTGAGCAAACCAGAACAAATCAGAAGAATGTTGGGTTTTGTCCCAAAATAGGCACTGCTTTTCATCTCTTCTTTCCCTCTGCATGAGGAATTCTTGCTAGTGCGTTAGTTAAAGCTTTCTAAGAAACTGGCGTGCAGGAATTCATGGATTCTAGCAACTGGTGATTTCAGCAGGGTCACCTCACCACAGAACAGGGACAAGATAATATGCATGTGGTATAAGATATGTCGTGGTGCCCTTTTCTCTCCATGCATCAAACTCACACAGTTCAGCAAAAGACCAGCGTGGAGAACTGTGGCAGGCCTCTGTGGAAGCAAATCAGCTGAAGTCTGTCATGCTTATTAATTAATTTATTTATTTGGTCCCTTGCCTTTCTCTAGAGCTTGCAGTACTTGGATGTGTCCATCCTGGGTGAGCTGGTTCCTCGTCTCTGTGAGCTGATCAAAAGCGGAGTAGGCCTTGGCACAAAGGTATGCCTGTGTTTCAATAGATCATTTGGAAATGGAGAAGGGAGCACAGTGAAGTGTCAATTTAAATATGTGGGTTTTTTTTGGCTTTTTCTTTTGAAGTGACAGCTTGGGTTTGTTCATACCATAATTGTTTTATATCTGAGTCTCAAATCTACCTACACTACTTCTGATTTTTTGCATGTGTGCTGCATTAACCTCCCCTGGACTGCGTGGTTGTTGTATTCTGTGACAACTTAGTGCAAAATGTGGTCTTTGATACCTGTAAATCTTCCAGGCCCATCCATCCTGAGTGTGGGTCCTGGTAACTTTCTTCCTAATTCAGTTCTTGTCGTTTATTTGCTACAAACTGTTTCTGTTCGTTGGCTCCCAGCTGATGGAGCAGAGGCTTAGTGAGCCTAGGTCATATTATACAGCACCACAGCAAGTATTAACAGCAATAACCAGAGGCTATTTTTTTTTTTTTTAATATTACCTTTTTTTCTCTTGCAATCTTCCAGGGAGGCTGTGCCAGTGTAATTGTCTCGTTAACCACACAGTGTCCCCAAGACCTAACACCTTATTCAGGTAGGGTTTGTTTCTAGTGCCAAATTTTAATTTTTTTTTGTTGCTGCTCTGTAGGTGTCATTTCTTTCCTATTCACCGTTGATTTTTTTATCACAGGAATTATTTTTATTTTTTTTTTATTTTCTTCCAACAGGCAAACTTATGAGTGCATTACTTAGTGGCCTGACTGATCGCAACAGCGTGGTACAGAAGTCTTTTGCCTTTGCTATGGGCCATCTAGTCCGGGTGAGTAGAGGTTTGAGATGGTTTTATCCTCTTGTTTGTTTGTGTGTTGGTTTGTTTTGGTTTGTGTTTTTTTCAAGTGTTTGAGTGGTCTGAGTCTCTTCTCTGTTACAGACTTCTCGGGACAGTAGCACTGAGAAGCTGCTGCACAAACTCAGCAGTTGGTACATGGAAAAGGAAGGTATGTTGCTTCTTGGATATTCCATCACAGAATATAGTGCATAAAAGGGTTCTTGATGCTGGCAGAAGCTGGTAAAGAAAGATTTCTGTACTGTGATACTTGCCTGCTGTTGTGGTTTAATCCTGTCAGGCAGCTAAGCACCACCCAGCTGCTCACTCACTCTCCCCAGGTGGGATGGGGATGAGAATTAGAAAGGTAAAAGTGTGAGAACCAATGGGTTGAGATAAAAACAGTTTGCTAGGTAATGCAAAAGCTGTGCACACAGCACAGCAAAATGAGGAATTCAGCTGCTGCTTTCTAAAATAATTGGTGTGTTATCACCACTATTTTCATCAAAAATCCAAAATGCAGCATCGTACAAACCGCTAGGAAAAAAATTAACTCATCCCAGATAAAACCGTAACACCTTCACTAGCTGGGTAATTCCCATGCACCATCATATAATGGCATTCCTCTGTTTCCCAAGAGGCAGACCAAAAGCTGTCCAAGCTAAAAACCTACCTCACAGCTGTAATGTGATTGTTTTGCTCCTTCAGAGCCAGTGTACAGGACAGGCTGTGCTTTAACTGTACATGCGATGGGACGCTACAGCCCAGATGTAGTGAAGAACCATGCCAAACAGGTGTTGCCATTGGCTTTTCTTGGTATGCACGAGGTTCCCGATGAAGAGAAAGGAGAGAAAGAGGATTCTACTCTGTGGGCTGAAGTCTGGCAGGAAAATGTACCTGGTAAGTTGCATTAAGAGTGGTGAAAGCTTTATGGGGTGCATGGGCCATGAAATGTAATGTTTTCTGGAAATCCACTTTGGAAATATTGAGGTCTCGTACCAAGAGATGTGGGAAGCTTTTTTCGTTTTCTTCCTTGCTAAAGATGTCCTGTAAGAGTTTGAGCAGGTTAGCTTCTCTGAGCCTATTGGAAATAATTACAGAGCTGTCAATAGCTGAGGACACACAAACTCAGTCAGGAGGAACAGTTTATGGTTGTGAGGCACTTAATGCCACTGTAATGCCATCCTTATTGTGCCACAGGTAGCTGAACGTCTTCGGAAATCTCAGTGCCATGTTTAGGAGCTGCTGCATGCCCTGAACTTAAAGGGAACTTCGGCCCCTGTCTGGGGCTGGAGATCACATCTGTTTCTCTAGTGGTGCCAGTGGTTTTAACTTCAATAAATTAATCTACAATATTCTGTTATGCTTACTGTCTGTAAAGGAAGATCTGGATGCATGGTGAAGTCGTTTTGCTGGTTCCTTCTCTGACCTGATTTCAGATCAGATCCCTCAGTCACTAGAATACATTTCTGGAGTTTGGAAAAGGGACTGCAAAAGGGTTTTCCAGTGACCTGTTCTTTTTTTTTTTTTTTTTTTTTTAACTTAAAAAAAAAAAAAAAAAGGCATTTCCTAGAAACTGGCTGACAGTGTGTAGTGTCTGCCATGTGGGAAGACTGAGATGAGCTCTGTCTCTAGATTAAAAAAAAATATATCTAAAGAGGTTATTTGGAAGCACTTGGAAAACAGAACCCATCTTCAGTCAGCCTGGGAAGAATTCCTTGTTGTTTTGCCTGAAATCTTGTAAAAATCCAGAAATCTGTAATTGCCCCCTTCCTTTTTTTTCTCTTTCTAGTAAGATCAGACATTTGTTCTCTTTGTGGCAAAATTACAGCTTTCCTGTGTTTCCTCTGCAGGTACTCAGGGTGGCATCAGGCTGTACATGCAGGAGTTGATAGCCATTACACAGAAGGCCTTGCAGTCGCAGTCCTGGAAGATGAAAGCCCAGGGAGCAGCTGCCATGGCATCAATTGCCAAACAGACCGGCTCCCTTGTACCTCCACACCTGGGAATAGTGCTCTCTGCGCTGCTGCAGGGTCTGCCAGGGAGAACGTGGACTGGGAAGGTAAAAATGGAACCAGTACCCCACGGATTGTGGTGAGCGTTTGTCCAGCATGTGTCCCTCGAGGCAGGAAATGTGATGCTCTTTGTGGCAGAGGACCATGTGCATTGCTTGGGGAGCTTGATGTTTCCCCTGCGCCTGTGATACATAAGTGCCAGGGAAGATGAACAGAGGTGGCATAAGATTGCTTTAGGAGCTGGGTTCCCCCGTAGACTAGAATTACGTGATCGTCCAACATCCTCATGTGGAAGGGTCCCACACAAATCCTTGGGTCCAACCCCTGGCTCCACACGGAACACCCCCCTCAGGCATTGTCCCCTCTAGGCCTTCACCATCTTTGTAGCCCTCCTTTGGATGCTCTCGTATAGTTTTATGTCCTTCCTATATCGTGGCACCCCGAACTGCACACAGTGCTTGAGGTGCGGCCTCCCAGTGCAGAGCAGAGCGGGACAATCCCTTCCCTCGGCCTTTATTTCCCCCATACCTCTGTCGTTGGAGTGCAGAGGACTCCCTGGTGCAGCAGGACCCTGCCGTTTGGCTGTGGAGCATATTTCAGTGGTATCTGTCTTACTCGTTGCAGGAGGAGCTGTTAAAGGCCATTGCCAGTGTCGTCTCTGCGTGCAGGTAAGGGTCTTGAAAAAGGTGGCACCCTCAGGGCCTGGGACATCAAAAAGGAGGTTGTTGCACCGGGTTGTTGCCTGGCTGGTGAATGGGAGACTCTACCTGCTCCTGCTTTTCTGCAAGAAGAGGTGGAAAGTCCTGAATGCCATTTTGATCTCCCATCAGGTTGTGAGGAGTCCCTATCTAATCCTTATGTCAGTGTGTGGGTCACCGCTGAGGGCTGGGAGGGACAGATGATGCCTCAGAGGGATGCTCAGAGCTAAGCGGTTGGTTTAGGGCAAGGAGGAGGATGTTGAAAGGCCAGAATTGCCAATAAGAAAGAGCAGATTAAGGGGAAGGATCAACACCTTGAAGGGGAGAAGAGAGAAAGAGGAAGAAAAAGAGTGAGGGAGGAGAAGCGCATTGAAACGGCATGAGGAAAGGCTGTGAAGAAATTCACGGAGAACAGACAAGGCAGGAGTGAAGCAGCACCCGAGTGCAGACGCAATTGCAGCGTGGGTAGGCAGTCCCGTGCCTGAACATGGGCATTGCTTGTGATCTGTGGGGCGAGCTCTTTCAGCTGCGGGCCTGATCAGTCTCCGTCTGCCTCACGTTGCAGTGCGGAGCTGCGGGAGGCCGTGCCTGGCCAGCCGAGCGTGGGCGACGTTGTGCAGGCCGTCCTGAAGGAGTGTCGGAAGGAGAACCCGAGGTACAAGGTGGTGGCGCTGCGCTGCGCCGCCGGCGTGCTGCAGGCAACGAGGGAGGACCGCTTCCAGGAGCTGGCAGATATCGTCTTCCCCATGATAAAGAAGGTGACGGCTCGGTGTCTCGGGTTTTCCCTCTTTCCTGTGGCGTGCCCAGCGTCACCCCAGTTAGAAGTTGAGTCCTGGCTGCTCTACAGGCAGCAGGAGGCTCCTAGGAAGCTGCGTAGAGCGCTTGTATCGAGTACCAGCAGCGCTTTGCAGCTCTGCACCTCAGAGAGCTGGCAGGGTGCAAGGCCAGGGTGGGCCGTGCTCACCTGTGCTGGCTGGGCACGAGCACTGGTGTGAACAAAAACTGCAGGGGGGCACTGAATGTGTGTCTAAGCGTGTGTCTAGTCTGCCCTCATCCCCTGCTGATCACGCCTTCCCCACCTGGCCTCTGCAGAACTCCCTCGAGAGCACGGGCGCGGGTTTACCAAAGCACGACGAAGAGGACGAGGACATGAGGGAGAAGGAGGTGCAGATGGAGTCCCTGATCTGTGCCTTTGAGACCCTGGGCAAAGCGTGGCCGAGGAGCCCGGAGACACAGCGTAAGTCATCTCACAGCAAAAATCAAACGAACAGGGGGAGGAGGGAGGGACCTAGAGACCACGCTGGGTATGGGAAGGCTTACGGGGAGGTCCACGGATATGTTGGGAAAAACAGGATGTCTTCATTAGCCCGCCAGAATGTACAGAGTAGCTTTTTATCTTTCAGCAGTTCTTAATGAGCCTTGTCCTGCCTTGATTGGTAAAGAGTTTTGGTGCCATTCACACAGGATGCTGATTTGGTTGCATGCCATGAGTCTAGCTCGGTGTCACTTGGAGCACAGCGCGAGGAGCATTTGAGGGGCAGGACAGGCAGCGTTTCCTTCTGCCTTTCCCTGTGGTGACCCAAGGGTAACTCAATCCCTTCGCTTTCCGTAGGTTGCTATCGACAAGAGTTTTGTAAGTTAATGTGCGACCGTCTGAAACTCAGCACGTGGAAAGTGCAGCTTGGAGTGCTACAAGCCATGAACGCGTACTTTCAAGGGTAATTCTCCTTTCTGCCATCCTCCTTTGATGTTTCTTCTCTTTGTTGCTTCTAACTGTTTAATGAAACCGTGGGAGACATGTGGTGATACGGCAGAGGTGTTTATTGGATTTTCAGGGGCAGCTGAGCCGGCTTCTGTCCCAGTGACACAGGGTGTCTGTGTTTGCTTTTGACAGGTTAGTGCTGTTTGAGGAGGAACACTCAGACCCCGGGGCTTTGAGAGAAATACTGTTGGAAACCTGCTCGTCTATCACCCACTCTTTAGGTAAATGGATGTTTTCCGGTTTGTAGTTGATAATGAAATGTTTGTTAATACATTTCCTCTTCAGGTGTTGGCTGGTTATGAGAATGCAGAACAAGCACAGGCTGTCAGATAGGGCTCATCCTGCCTTGCACTGCAGCAGCTGTTCAGCACAGGATTGTGCAGGGTGCTGTGCTCAGAACAGTAAATCCCTCAGGTGCGAGAGAGCTTTGAAAGGGGAAGTACAGGAGGAGAGAGGGCTCCTGTGCTGCCTCTCCAGAGCACAACTCAAAGACTTACAAGTTTTCTCTGTGCAGAAGATGGACCCTGCCCAGTCAGTTTGTTCATGATCTGATGAAACACAAGTTTTTCTCCTTCCCCAGATCAGTCCTGTTGGAGGTGCCCAGAATTTGCTGAGGCAGCCAGTGCATGAGGCTCCAAGGCTTCGAGGCAGTTTGCCCTCTCCCTCAGGCAGGCAGCCACAGAGATAAAAACAATACCCATGCACGTCAGGCAGTCCAGGGGTGGCTATTACTTGGGTGGTGTTGCCACTTGCCCTGTGGCTGTAACAGTGCCCAGTCCCCTTGCAGCCACATGCAGCTCGTGTTTCTGGTGTGCTCAAAGGCAGCGCCTACTTTAGAGAAGTTAGTACAGTCTGGTTTTTTAACTGTTAAATTTCAATGGAGTGAGGCTTTAAGGAGATTTTAGTTCAGGAGAACAAATATTTTCATGTGACAAGCTTCTGCTTGACAGCATAGGGTTTGTTGTACCTGTACTTAATGCTGCCCTTTAAAACCTGGATGATTTTATAGGCATTATAACTTGGAAAAATAAAAGTCCATGATGCACAGAAGTTGTTTGTGATCACGCTGCCGTCATGTGGACTTTATTCCAACTCATCATGCGTGAGGAACAGTACTGCAGGAAAAGGGAAGGTGATGCACAAGGCTTAGTGGATATGTTAGCTGCTATTTGGTCACTTTCTGCCATTCTGATGTGTATAATTGGGTCACATTGCAGACTGGCAGCATAAATTATCTCATTTCACTGTGCGAAGAGCAGTCTGCAGACCAGTGGTGACTGCTGTTTGTACAGTTAGTGTGCCTTCGGTTCTGAATCTGTTCTGTTGTTGTTGCTGTTTTCACATCCCCTAGAAAACAAAAGCTACACGTCCATAAGAACAGAAGCTTTGTCTGTAATACAGCTGCTCTTCACCAAACTGCAAGGTGAGTCTTTTTCCTTGCCACATGGGAGAGTTGCTGTTCGGTGTAGAAGGCAGGTGGCCGTGCAGCCAGGGAAGGTGGAGAGATGCCTTTACCTTCTGTTTGCAGCACTGGGTGCTTTCGGGGTGGCTTGGGACTTGGATTTTTGTGCTTGGTGACTGAGAAAACTTGGAGGGGGTGGAAGCAGTTGTGGATGAAGTCTGGGTCTAAAGTGCAGTTGGGTGCTCCTTGGTAAAATGTCCAGCAGGGAGGGAGCAAGGACTGTGTAATGCATCCTCCTTGCGTTACATGCAGCAGTTTTGAAGTGGTTCTTCAGGCCCTTGTAGTCCCATAGTGCAGGCTGAGACAATCAAGTTCAGCCTGGTCTGAATCAGCAGGGCTACCTGTGCAGCAGGCAGCACGTGCACCAAGCGTCCAGCTGAATTGTCCTCCTCAGCAGCTCTTCTCCTGGAAGAGCAGCGAGATGCGAGGTGGTCGCTTTCAGCCTGTCCAGGGATGGAGGCTGTTGGTTGATTGGTTTGTTTTTGACAGACTGGTATTTACCGTGGTGTCTGTCTGTTTGTCTTCACAGAAGCTAAACAATGGGAAAGCCTGACAGCAGAAAGCAGAGAGCACCTCATTCATTCGTTATCTACAATGGTATCAGATAGCAGACCCGAGCTACAGGAAAAAGCATTTATATTGAAGAAAACACTTGAAAATCTTAACTAAGTTGTAAAACACAAACTATGAAGTGCCATGTAAAACAACAAAAAAAAGTGCAGTGGTCTGAAAACCAAATGGGAAAATGAAGATTACTCTGTAGCATGCATCATTCCTGGCCAAAATAAAATGCCTTAAATTCTGTTCCCCATTAATGTTACTTTTACTCTTTTAAGCTGATGATTAGTTACTGTTTTGTCAGTAAATACCTCTAATGATCTGCCCTAGAATGTTTATAAGTGTGCATTATAGAAAATGTCGAGGGCAAGATGCTTTTTCTTTTTTCTTTAAATCGGCAAAAGAATGTTACTCAGATCCCTTTTGTCCTTCAAAGCAATTAATGAAAAACCACCAGCACAGGAAGTGAAAAGCGTATTTGATTTTCACCGATACTGTGTGGAGATCTGTTACCTGGTGTCTGGGACTCTGCAGTAGAACTAGCGTGTGTGACCTGCAACGAGTGAAATGCTGCCTCTGATGAAGTCTGCGTTAGACTTCTGAGGCTTCCCAGGGGCAGGGTTTCATCTGACATCCACCTCTGCTTCTCCTGTTTGCTCCTCCTTTGCAGCCTGTTGTCTGTGAGTTACGAAAGGCAGAGTACTGTTAACTTCTATCCTTCCTTCTTCTCTGACCTCAGAATGGATTGACCGAGACTATGCCTTCCCCAGCTAGTAACCTCGGCCTCCCAAACTTTAAATGAGAACTTTTTTCCTCAAAGGATGCACAAGAGAGCACTTTACTGAGCTGTGTGGGATAAAATAGGGCCCAGTTGGTGCCCAGATGGAACACTGCTCTTCTCAAAATTGTTTTGCATGGACACTCCTCAGCTGCAGGAAAAAAAAATAAAAAAGGAAAAAAAAAAAGAAAACAATCTTTTCTAGATATGTTTTTGAAGAGTGTTCGAAGTTTGCAATGATACTTTTTTTTTTTTTAATAGTGGTAATGTTTTTTCCCCCTTCATGTCCGTAACCCTGTTCTTGCTTTGGAAACCTGTAATGATTTAGAATTGTCGATATTTGTAAGAAACTGAATCGTATGTCATTTCTCAGCAGCCCAAGTCATGCTGGTTTCTAGCAGATACTTTTTAATTTGCACTTAAGAAGAAAGATTATATCTGCATTAACGTGGAGTTAAATTGCTATTTGATGATGTGGCCATGCTGCCTGTCCCCTTGTTGCCCTTCTCAGATAAAAGACAAACCTGACCACTATAGCAACAGACTTTTCATCGCGTAAAGTTAGCACTGCACCATAACCTGACCAGGAGCAAGCGTACAGTTTTTTGGGGATAAATGCTCTGCTGATGGTGAAATAAAATCATTAGTGTGGGCAATATCGTGTCCATGGCTTTCAGCACGGGGACGGTCGTTTCGTTTCGTGTGGCCTGCAGCTCCTTTCAGATGCCATCTGCCAGGGAGAGAAGTTGTTCAGATAACGTCACCTTTCCTCCACGCCCATTTATTCAGGATCAGGTGTACAGTACCTACTTTTCCCTCAGGTGCCATTTCCCATTCAGTGTTTTCTGGTACTGTAACAATCCAGTTGTCTGACTTTATCCATGGGAAGGGAGGCATTAAATTCCTCCCCGCCCGGTGAGAAAACGTCTGCAGAAATGGGCAGAGCTGTCCCACTGTGGCTCTTGTGTAGCAGAAACCTCAGCGAGCACTAATGCATTGTATGCTTGGAACTGGTCAGCGGGCAACTTCTTGGTGCTGGGAGCTGGTGCTATAACGTTTTGATTTACACCTTGTTGCAGGGAGCTGCTCTTTGTTTACGTGTAGTTTGAACTTATGGAGCACAGTGTATATTTTAAAATTTTACTGGGCAAATCACTTTACGATATCTTTCAAAACTTGCTTACCATGACAGGTAGTGTCATGAGTGCTCTTTTTTTTTTTTTTTTTTTTTTTTTCTTTTTTTGTATTAGATGAATATTACCAGTGATGCTTTGCTGTAGCAGTTCATTGTCTGACTTGGGTTTTTTCGTATTGGTTGGAGTGACAGTTACAGAAAAGCAAAGAGTCTCCAAGTCTCTGGTAATCTGATTTTTCACTGTGGACTGGAGTATTCAGAGGCAACGCCTCACGTGGTCGAAAGACTGTAAGTAGAAGAACTGTAATCGTTGACAACCTGAATTTCTTTATTGCAACCTGAATTTCTTTATTGGGGATTTACACTAGAGGGAAGAGCATATTCTAGGAACTCTAAAAACAGCTGGATTAACAACTCTGGCCAAGAGTGTTAGGAAAGTTAGAGATGGCATAAATGCTTTCTGAGTCACAAAGCAATATGTCTTTCTTGTGATTCCGGAACAGATTCAGAGCTCCTCTCTAAAGCACGTGCCTATACACAAAACCTACCTGTACAACAGTTAATTCAGTCAGAGGTTTGATTTCTACCCCCCTCATTTGTAAACTTGACAGGATTGAAAAATAAATAAATAAATAGATGTGGCCTTTCCTAGAGTTTTTCCTCTAAAAGTGATTGCACTATGTAAAACACACTGTACTTTGCCCAGTGTGGGCATTTCTTGTGCTGCTGCAATGCTGCTTTGTATACCAGGAGTGCAGTGCGCAGATTGGACACTAGCACTCGTTCTGACCTACAAGCTGTTGCTTAAATGGATGTATATTGAGAAAAGTTTTCTAATGTTGCAAGATCTCCATCAAATTCACTGCAATCTGTACTGTCGGAGTATGTAAATGGACTGACCGAAAGAAAACCCTGTTGCTTACCAAAAAGGTAAAAATTAAATAAAAAATGCATGACCTCATCTCGGAAGTAACTGGTAATTTCCACCCCACACCCCGCGAGTACTTGGCGCTGTTCTCTTGCTCCAAGTTCAAAGCGACCCCGTGCGTCCTGGTCGGAGCTGACCTGCCTGGCGGGGTTGGGGCCATCCAAGCTGCAGCTGCGCAGCAGGGGGGAGAGGAGCGGGAAACAGCTGGTCTGTGAGGCAGCAGCTTGGCCTCCAACCCTGTGGGGATAGCGGGTGAGGCCAGTGTCGCAGCCAGGCTTCCCCCACGGTTCCACGGGAGCCACGTGAAATGAGACAATGTCTGCCAAAGGAGTGAATTTAGGATTTATGAGCCATACCTGGAGCGGGAGTGCCTTAGGCTCCTTCTCCAGCTGTAGCTATTCCCCTTTGCATGTTGGGGCCCAGCTGTTGAGTTTCATTTGACTAGAGGAGAGTTAACAGGCAGCCTGTGGTGACACCACCCCCTAACCACTTTGGGAAGCAGTTTGTGGTGTTCCCTCCTTGCATCAGATTTTGGGATGAAACGGGGCCTTTGCAAAGTCCAGAGAATAATGACCAATGCATGAGGAGCAAAAATGAAACAGAAGTTTAGGGAAAATAAACAAAAGGCAGTAACGTGGTAGTTCATTTTCATAAATACAACCGAATACGGGACTGCTCAAGATGCAGGCAGGTAACAAGTTTATCCAAATAATGAGAGTTTTAAGTCTCTGCGTAAAACAAAGCACTGCTGGTGTACCACCGAGGATGAAAAGTACCATATTAGAGAGTTTAATTCTAAGTTTGCTCTGTGTTGAGAGAAAAATGCAAGAACTGAACAAGTATGCAATTTGAAAATATTTAATGATAAATCAGTTCAGCAGATCATAAAAACAGCTTGGCAGTTAAAATTGTTCCTGACCTTGCTTCTTAAAAGCCATTATGGTAGCATTACTTGATTAATAAAATAATTTCAATAGACCAGTAAATTGTGTGGTCTAATTTATAACACTCATCAGCTCACAAAGCAAGCTCCTACTTACATGCATTTATTTGTACATGCTTGAAGAGTGAGGACTAGAATTGTCAATGGGATAGCAGAAGAATTAGAAGCAGCTTAGCTAAGAGTGCAGGCAGTGGTTGTCCTATAGATTAAAATTCTTATAAGCTGAAAATATACATTTTTTAGAGTACCAAGGTTAAAAATGTTGAAATTAGCAAGTTGAAAGCAGTTGTTTTAGGTCTTTCCGCAGACCAGGGACACACAACACCTGAGCAGCCATTACTGCAGCTGATGTGTCACTCAGTTTCCTCCTTCACCTTCTGTTTTTTCTAAGTCCTATTGGCTTTGTTGTTAGATACATTATTTTTGTTCTGCAGCTGGCTGTATCTTGCAACTGTGGATGCACCATCAATAAACTTGGTCTTGTAGAGGACATTGGCGTTGTTAAACATTCCATCCTTCAAGGACACCACAATAAACTAAAACAAAACAGAAAGCTTAAAATAAATACTCCTATCCAAATAAAGAGTTAAAAAAGATTAGAAAATGCATCCAAAAATATATATTTTACTTTACTTGGATAATGTCTTAGTACTAATTCTTAAGAAAGTAAATCTAGATATAACTGAAGCCCAGCGGAATGTGCAAGGCCCGTTAACAAACACCCACAGGTCAGACACTGTAGCTACGAGCTGTGGCTGTGGTCAATCCCAGTGCTTGGTCTCTTCAGCCCGTGGAGTCAGTACCAGCACACTGCAACACGACCTTTCTTGGTGCAGTGACCATCGGAAAAATGTTGCCATGTAAAAATGCAGGATCCTTTGTAAGCTAAAGATATAACTCAAATTATTTTACAGTACTGGTAACAAATGCTCCCCTCTTTATCTAATTTAGAAAGGTCGTATCCACCACCAAACAGAGATACCACTTCTCAGTCTGAGGGATCTCTTCAATTCTACAGGTGATTTTTACAAGTGTAGACCACAGTGATCCAAAGAGTCTTTCCAGTGCCTGGCTTATTTTAACAGGGCCAAAAATGAAATAATTTAAGTTCAGGTTAAAAAACTCTAGCAAAAAAAAAAAAAAAAAAAACAACACGGGTCATGCCTCAAACTGATCATATCGCAGATACTCCTCCCTACTACTGCCTGCTTTTTTTTAGCCACTACAACCATTGCTTATGTTAGAAGGTAATGCTTAGAAGAGGTAACGCTTAGAAGTTTCAGTTGCCACATCGTA
This sequence comes from Aythya fuligula, assembly GCF_009819795.1. NCBI lineage: Eukaryota > Metazoa > Chordata > Aves > Anseriformes > Anatidae > Aythya > Aythya fuligula. The sequence goes on along the minus strand of NC_045593.1, from coordinate 74,110,415 downwards.
AGGGTCACGTCCAGCTAAAATGACTTAGTGATTAAAAAAACAACACTGGAATAAAAAAAAAAAAAAAAAAAAAAAGTTGAGAATTTGTAGGAGCAGACTGCTTCTGAAAATAAGAAAGTGAATGAACTAGTTTCACGGTCATACCTGAGAGTGACGGAAATGAGCACTGAGCATCTGTCCAATATTCTGGGTGTGAGAGAGATCAAGTGCTGCATCCACTTCATCCAAGATGTAAATTGGGGCAGGTTTGAAAAGAAGCATGGCTAAGATGAAGGACAAGGCCACCAGGGATCTAACACAGAGAACAAGAAAGAAATGTTTTATGCCCATTGGAGAGACGACGTTCACTTATTGAAGCCATTGTTTGGTAGTAATGAAATGCTCTCTCAGAAGCAGATTCATGCTTTAAGTTCTGGAGAGAGAGTAGCAGTTTCTGCCACAACTCCTGCCTGGCCCCCTGACTGTGAGGACTGTGACTGGGCAAGCAGCGACTTTCCATCTGCGGTCCCCAAAATCCAAAGGGCACAGCTGTATTGGCTCGATGTCCCCACGTCCGCAGGGCTTGATGGGATTCACCCTGCAGCGCTGGAGGAGTTAGCAGCTGCTACAGCCTTTTCAAAGGGTTCTGTAAATGGGGCTGCGCCAGGCGGGCAGCCCCTCACAGCTGGGTTTCCCCAGAGCTCCAGTCTGTGGCCAGCTCTCTTCAATGTTCCTGTAGATCAGCCGGATGAGGACTTGAATGCATGCTAAGTGTGCAGGTGAGTTGAGTTGGAAGACACCTTAAAGGTCATTTAGTGTCTCTGTGCTCGGGATTGCCCTGGCCCAGCTGCAGGACCTTGCAGGTGGCCTTGTTGAACTCCATGAGGTTCGCACAGCCCCACCTCAGGCCTGCCCAGGTCCCTCTGGAGGGCAGCCCTTCCCCGCTGCGTGCTGGCCGCACCACACGGCTCGCTGTCATCAGCAAACTCACTGCAGCAGCCCTCGATGCCAGTCTCTGTGTCACAGGCAAAGATGTTAAACGGCTCTGGTGCCAGTACCGACCCCAGAGGAACACCACTGGGCACTGATCTCCACCTGGACACAGAGCCCTTGACCACAGTGCTTGGATCGCAACAATTCTGACAATTCCTTACCACCGAGTGCTCCGTCCACCACATCCATGTCTCTCCAATTCAGAGGCAAGGACATCAGGGGGGACAGTGTCAAGTGTTTCGCACAGCCCAGGCAGATGCCATCAGCTGCTCCTCCCCTACCCACCAATGCTGTAACCCCAGCGTGGAATGCCACCAGATTTGCCCTATCTGCCCTTAGTGAGGCCGTGCTGGTTGTCCCCAGTCACCTCCTTATTTTCCACCTGCCAGGTTCCAGGAGGATCTGCTCTGTGATCCTGCCAGGCACAGAGGTGAGACTGACTGGCCTGCAGTTCCTTGGGTCTCCCTTTTCTCCCTTTTTAAACATGTTATGTTTCCCTTCTGCCAGTCAGTGGGAACGTCCCTGGACTGGCACAGCTTCTCAGATATGATGGACAGTGGCTTATCACCTATCTCATCGGGTCCCATGGATCTGTGCACGGTCATGTTCCTCAGATGGCTCAGACCTGATTTCTACAGCCAGCAGTTCTTCTCTCCCAGTCTCTGCCTTTTCCTTCTGCGACTTGGGCAGTGTGGCTAGAGCACTTGCTGGTGGACTGAGGCAAAAACAGTCTTTGAGTACCTGTCTCCATAACCCAGGTAACCAGGACTAGTTTCCTGGTGGAGAGGGCCCACATTTTCCCTAGTCTTCCTTTTTTCACTGTTGTAATTATAAAAACCATTTTTATTGCCCTTTGACATGTCTGGCATTGACATTTACTTCACCGAGGCTCATATGATGCTTTACCCATCGACCTGCCTTTGTCTCACCTAGTAAGCTCTCCTGCTTTTACCTTTCTGATTCTCTCCCCTATCCCAGCTGAGGAGAATGAGTGAGATGCTGTGTGGTGCTCATCAGCTGCCCAGGGTTAAACCACAACAACCCTGTGGGTGCTCAGATGCTGTAGCAAGCTTCCAAAAGAGGTGGTAAATGCCCCAAGACTGGCAGTGTTCAAGAGGCAGTTGGACAATGCCCTCAATAACAGACTTTTGGTTTGGTTAGCATGAAGTGGTAAGGCAGTTAGGCTTGATGATTTTTGTGGGTCCCTTTTTTTTTTTAAGATCATGCTGTTGCTTCACCTATTCTCAATTCTGAGCCTTGCAGTGCTGTTTTTCAACTTGCAGTTCTTGAAAAGCTCTGGCTTTTTCTCTACCTTTCAAGAAGTGCCTCTATTTCACCTCTCCCTAAATTCTGTTTCTGTTTTTTAACTACGTCAGTTTTTCCTCAGAAGTTGCAAAGAAGCACATGCCCTACACACCAGCAGATCACTGGAGAAGAAAACTTGGTCACCATGACACCGCTTTGAATCCAGGGCAGAACTTGTCTATGCTGATTTTTGAGGTTACAACTCAAAGACTGGAGTACTTAGTGTCAACTGTACCTCACTATTACCTAGTTACCGCAGTTTTTCCATTACTCATTTTCATTTTTGTTGTTTTGTCCAATTCTCCATGGAGTAAAATGTTGCTATTACATGCCAAGCACTGCATGCTTCTAAGTCAGGTTCCTTCTTGAACTAAATTGAATTAAAAGTATTTTGAATATGAAGCCAGGATGGAAAAAGACAGAGCCCTTGACTTGACCAGGGAAAAGATTAATTTCTTATGTTAGTTCTAAACTCTAATTGGCTAGACATATCAACTATATACGCAACTACAATGGAATAAAACAAATTTCAAAACACCCACAAAATTTACTAACCTTTGGCCTCCACTAAGTTCTACCAAGTTTTCCTTCCACGTATTTCCTAAGGCAACTTTGAACTCCATACCATTGAAGACTTTTCCAGTTTTATGGACTGCTAACATTGCTTTGGCTCCTGGTAGAAGCATTGAGAAAATTGAATCAAAGTCTTTGTTCACCTAGAAGACCATGAAAGATGTATGAACAAGCTTTGAATCAAAAGCACAAGCTGCTACAAAAACTTAGCAGTGAATTCTCATGCCTTAAGTTTAGAAGATATGGTGAAAAAATATTAGTACAGCATCTTTTATTTCTGCTATACTGAAAATGAAGCAAGACCTAGGAAGGTATGTAGGACACCTTAGACCGAGCATTTTATAAACATCAAATAAATATACTGGAGGACTTTTGTGCTGTCAGCCAGGAAAATGGTTATGCCCTGCCTCAGATTTACTTTTTTTCTTTTTTTTTTTTTTTTTTTTACACCAGATTTATCAAGGGTCAATTAAAATCCTGATTAAAAGACTATTAAAAGTGTAAGCACCTCATAAGAGGCACAAGTGGGCATCCTCACCACTCTACTTCCTCCAGGACTACTTAAAAAACGTCCACATATTGAGTAGGATGCAACTGTAAGCCTAGAATAAAAAGCTCTCAGGGCAAGGAAAGCATCTGAGAAAACACTTGTTCCACTACCCATGATGCTTTTAAACATAAAATTCACATCCTTTTGTCAAACAAGATTTTGCAACAAAAAAGTACAGTGGTATCTTGAGCATGGGCAGTAATAATTAAAGCCAATAGTTAATTTGTGAGCATATGAAGTTATTTGAGTAGGTATAACCAATTTTCTGAAAGGCCAAGAAGTACAAATTCTCCAGGTACAGCAAAAAAAAAAAAAAAAAAAAAAAAGTGTCAATAGTTTTACAGGTACTAAAGGAAAAGGAAAAATTTACACATTTACACTTTTTTTTTTTTTTTTAATAGTTCATAACATGATAGGACTAGCAAGAAAGCAGAGTACTTACACAACAGAAACCTAAATCAACTGTTTCTACCTTCCAGTCAGGGTCCACAGCACCACTTTGTATGGGGCTGTTCCACAGAGCCAGAATTATTTTAATTCTGGTCAAACACCTAAAGAGTGATTCCTTTCAGTACCTAAAGGGGTACTGCAAGAAAGCTGGAGAGGGACTCTATATCAGAGAATGTAGTGACAAGACACAGGGAAATGGTTTTAAACTGTGGGTGCCCCATCTCTGGAGGTGCCTGAACAACCTGGTCTGGTGGGAGGGGTCCCTGCCCATGGCAGGGGGGTTGGAGCTGGATGATTTTTAAGGTCCCTTCCAACCCAAACCATTTCAGAGATTTCAGAGATACAGTCTATGTAAAAGGCAATGACTTCAGGATGCAAGTAGCTTAACTTTCATTTTATTTTTGTGAGCACCAAAAGAGAATGGTAAATAGTTTGCAGTTTTGAGTGTATCTCCACAATTTTCAGAGAATTCCTATTTTATCCTCAAAAGTGAGATGAAGCAGGAGAAATGGAAGTGGCTGCTTTGTAAGTTAAATACTAGGCAACGGAGATAAGTTCTGGAAAGATTTTTTTCAAGGAAACACACAAGAGAAACACAATAAAAACAATAAGATGAATCTGATTCTGAAGAAAAAATACATGCTAAAATGTGAAGACTGCTTTTCAAGTGACATACCTTTCGCCAAGCAATCTGTAAAGCTTCATTTTTCTTCTGGTCAAGCTCTTCAATAGTAGCAATAATTTTTTTCTTGTCATTCTCTACAATTCTTTTTCTCTTCATCAAGTCATTGTACTTATGCAACGAGAAGAGAAGATTGATTTCAATGAACTTTAGCACAAAATGAATTTGAGCACACAAAAAAAAAAAGTAAAACTGTAACTGTGAAACGGCAATTATCCACAAGATTGAAATCCAAAGCATTTATTTAGCTGTATGTGGGACTTACGTTTTAGGATATTATTTACAAATTAAAGCATTTCAATTTTCAACAGTCAGCAAAGGGGAAAACCAATGTTAGTCAAAAATTTGCACCTTGTTTTCAAGTTAATCATGATTCATTTGCCTTTCTAGGCAAAAGTATGCAGATAGGAAAAACAAACCTATTCTAATCAAGAAACAGTATTAGAAGTTCAGTGAGTGAGTCAATGGATGGTTTTGAGACAAAACTGTAATAACCTCAAGATACAGGTGAATTTAAGACAACTCTGGAACATCTTTCAGCTATCTTCTTTAAGATGAGCAGGTTTTTGATCTGCAGACTTTGATGAAGTATGGATTTCTCAGATGCTGTAAGAGATACCACCCAAGCTTGCCTAATGGCAACTTAGAATGGACTGTTGTGGAGGAATTATTCTTTTGACTATTCTGAATCAAGATAATCCATGACCTGGCTTACTGGTGCACTATCAAATAGTTCAAAAATATAGTGTGTATCAAAGATCTAACTAAGGTTTCCTGCTAACTCATGAAACCTAGCTTTATTTTTGGTGTATTCAGAAATATAGTATATGAAAATATAAAGCTTCATATAAATAAATATAAATATATATTATTAAAAATATATTTATATATAAATATATAAAAATGTATATAAATATATATACCCACCTGCACAATCTTTAAAGGTTAATACACAGAATGCTTACCTTTTCTTCTGCATCAGAAAGCAAGTTCATATATGACATGTTCACGTTCTTCTCCAGCTGCTGTTTTTTTGCCTGGAGTCTCTGCACCTTCTGACTTACATCTTTAGGATTGTTGGCTTTAAAGTCATAGTATGTGTTTGGCTGACCAAAAAGATGTTTCTCGGAAGCTATCCACTCATACTCCTTCAACATTTTGTTTACCTGTAGACAAGATACCGTGTTGAGGCTTTTTTTTTTTTTTTAATTCTGAATTAAAACAAAAACAAAACAAACAAACAAGAAAAACCACCACCAGTCTAAAATTACTCCAAAACATCAATTGTTCTACCCAACACAACATAGGATAGCTTTACCATGCCTCATGTAATTTCTAAGACAAACCAAGATTTTTGAGGTGCTTTCACATATGCTCTTCATATGTCACTTGGAACATGTTTTATTTTCTGTATCTGGACTAAGCCATAGTCACTGAGTATTTGGATCAATTTCTTTAACTGGTTACACAATTTGTTCCTAAGATCAGAATAGTCTTTTCATTGGCCACCTTCTCTGTGATCTAGTTTCTATGAATCCATACTGATAAGCTATGCTACAATTTTTAGTTTCTTCTCCTCCTTGCGACAAAACTTTTCACATTAAGAGCTGAAAATACTACAAGGCTCGTCATGAAGAAAGGCTATTTCCTTTTCATGTGGCAAGGAAAATAACCACTCTTGGTCACTAGATGCAAGGAAAAGTATGGTTCTGAAATACCTTACCTTGGTAGTGGCATCAGCAGCCTCTTGTTGGTACTTGCTCATGTTGTGCTCTAACGTTTTAACATTAAGCTGCAATTCATTAGTTTGTTCTCTGTATTTTACTGCCTCTGCAGATTTGGCTTCAATCTTTTTATTCTGTACTGCAATGACTTCTTTCTGCTTGGCCAGCTCCTTCTGGGCTTTCTCTACAGATTCCTGAAAAGAAATTCAGACAGCTATTTACTAACTTCTTACAAAAGGAGATGTTAAACAGTTGTTAGAAAAGAAGGACACAGCAAAGGAGAGGAAAAAATTAACACATGGCCATAGAGCCAAAAAAATAACTACGTAGGCTAAACATAAATGAGTTTATTAAACATAAATGAGCAAGAAAATCAAAACAACAAAAAAATACACCATACAATTTAAGCTTTAGGGGATCATATCTCCAGTAACTTGAAAACTGATAATGAGATTCAGTATTCACTTTTACCTTGGACTTGGATGCCTCAGCTTCCATCGCGGTAACTTTCTCCTGGTAGGATTTGATTGTTTTCTCTGCAGCCTCAATTTGTTGCTTAAAGTTGGCCTCTTCACGTTTTAGCTCTTCAAGTTCCAGAAGTAATGCATCAACTTCCTAGACAGATGTTTTCAGATGTATTAAGGTCTACTTAAGTGGAAGGAATTAACATTCAGTTTGATGTATTCAATGAGGTAGAAGATAATAGAACAATTGCTCTTCAGCAAGGGAACAATGTTGCAAAAGAAGCATCAGCAATTTCTACATGTTAGTGACTACAGAGTTTTGAGGCTGGCAGGATTAAAATTTTAGAAGAATCAAAGTTTCTGAGTACTGGAACCTCTTCTGATATTGAGAAAATTACCAACAACCTTTGGGCTGCCAACAACTCTTTCACCATAAATGATTTTATGATAACAAAAGTAAGTTTTACCTGCTGCTTTTCTTTTGTTTTTTTGCTTGAATCATCAGCCTTCTTCTTGCTGTCATCTAACTTCTGCTGGACATTCTTTAGTTCTTTTTCACGTTCTGCTTCTGCATTTTTCATTTTATTCTCCAATACCCTGTATTTTTCTTCTGCTTTCTTTTGACTCTCTTCAGTTTTCCTTAATGTCTCTTCACACTCCACTGAATCAAGAAATGTAGCACTAAGACTGAACAGTGTTCTTATCGTTAAGCTTAAACCCTAGCCTCCAATAGAAATAAGTTTATCTTTGCCTCTACTAGAAAAAAAAGTCGTACATTTGCTAGTTACTGAAGTCAGCTATTTCAGTGATTCCTTTAAGACACCAAACAGAAAACCATTTGTTAAAGAAAACAGGGGCAAATCTATGCCAAATCTGTTGTAAAAGCAAGTTATTAAACAGCTACTCAACAAGTTACCTCATCCATAGTGTACTATGTCCACGTTATCATTTCTGTCCATTTTTGTCTTTACTTGATTCCTTTTACATTTTTCCTTAGAAATATCAACAGTACTTCTTTCCACTGCTTTCCTGTCATTCAAACTGTTTATTTTGCTAACCTTAAATGTGTATGGAAACAGAGGGTTTGGAAAAAAAAGCCACAAAATTACTCAGCTATGGAATCAAATCCATTAAAAATGTCTCTGCAAAGTCATTTTTCTTTCTATTTTAAAGAATATAAAACCCCTAATAAGGATGCAAGCTCTACAACAAAGCTTATCTGAAGAAACCTTGTCCCAATCCCACCTATGCTTCTCAGCTGTGATTCTGTATCTCTGTATACTCCAAAAGTATAAAGCTAATTTTCAAAGCTGTTTTTTTCCCTTAAGCAAAGATTCTGCTACTTAAGCAGCCAAACCATCTCATTCTCTGCAATTAGTTCTCAGTTACAAGATTAAAAACATATTTGTCTCACCAATGGTTTTTTTCAGAGCAAGCAGCTCTTCCTCTTGCTTGTGATAAGCATTTTGCTGAAGCTTCATTTTCAGTAGCTCTGCTTCTTCAGACTTCATCTCCCACTCCTGCTTCAGTTGCTGGTACCTTTGAAGACAGACATGATATGCTGCTAAAAGGAGGGGTACCCAGCACTTCAGCTTTGAAGTTGAAATAAATACTTCTGTACTTCCCATTCCAATGAGAGGTACAATGACTATAATACAAATAAAATTACATTTACAGAAGACCAGTATATCTTTATAAAGATAAACAAACATGTAAGTATAAATATCTTTTTAAGTAATTTTGAAGTTTGTAGGTAAATTATTATACATGTCATTCATTGTTGTGTAGCCCTGATAAGGTACATTAAAAACAAACAAATGCAACACATGGAGTTTGGAAACAATTCAGAGCTCATGTTTTTCCAGCCAGTTGTATCACAGGTGCTACATAGAATCAGCAAAGAAAAAAAAAGTATCTAAATGCAAAACTCATTCCTTATTTTGGTCATATTTCCAGAACCTGTTATGACTTAAAACAACCTGAAAAATAAATCGAGCTGGTAGATAGCATATTGCATAACACTACTTTCTTATGGGATTTTTATAGAACTGACTAAATATGTATTTTTATACTCCATCTTTTAAAAACATCTCCAGTAATTAAGTAGCTCAAAATTCAAATATAGTTAAAATTATTTAACTTAAATCCTTATAGCAGTATAACTCAAAGAATCATTTCCCTTTAGTACCTCTATACTTCCTTTGGAGAACACTAAGAACTATCACAAACTGCAATTCTAGATGTGTGTTACAAAATACGACTGAAACCATTCTTGAGTGCATTTCAGGACAACTCCATAAAATTTCAGGTGATCTCAAATAAATACTATTGTATGCCAAATTGTTATGTTTTCTTTTTCTTCTGCATTACACCAAATAATGTTTTCTTGAAAGAGTTCTCCAAAACTACATTTGCCTTTTGACTGCTATACTTACAAATTAAATTATGCAGGGAAAGGGGGTGGGAATCATTCTTTTCTGCGTATTAAATTCGCAACAGGCCCTATCCCCTCCAAAAAACATTTTTTTTTTTTTTTAAGATTTATTCATAGCCACATAAGACAAATAACAGACCATTTTATAGGGCAAACCTTACTTTTCAGAAACATTATGTAAGCTCGCCAGCTCTTTCTCTATAGCGGCAAGTTCAGACGTCTTTTCTTTGAGACTGACTTCAGCTTCTCTCTTTTCTTGAACTTTTGACAATATTGGTACAGTCTGTGTACCTGCACCTATTCGGTGAAGAAAACACAAAGTTAATCTAATTGGAATTAGATTCAGCCCTGGCAAGTGGTGAATTCTAGATGGTGACTATTATGCTGGGTTATGCTTTGTTCTCGTTACAGAACAGAAAAACAGGTGGACTGAAATTACAACAGCTCTCAACAGGGAGAGACTGCAAACGAATTTTGTGAAATCAAGCAACTTTAAATGTCATTTATGAAATCACCTCAAATTAATTATGAATTACCTCAAAAAGTGCTTGAATTCATAGCATTTCTTTAACTTTCTTCCAAGAGATTTCAATAGCTAAAAACAGATTTATAATATATAGTATTTAAAATAAAAAGCAAGTTATACAAATAGTTTGCCATTTTTTTCCTAGTTTAATACTTTTACTTAAGTGTATGACCACCAAATCTTTGCTCAAAAAGCATTATTACCAGCAGGAGCCTAAAACAAAAAACATCTCTATTCATTTTTGCAAAAACTTATGCAGAGCAATAAAGAAATCAATAAGAATGCAATATTATATGGAAAAAACGGTAATTGCCTCCACTAAGGGTGCCCTGGGGATCAAATACATCTCCTTCAAGCGTAACACTTCTTTTCAATATCCTTTTGTCAAAAGTCACTTTCTTAGCATTATCCAAGCCTTTACAGACCAGCGTTGTTCCAAAGACATATTCCATTGCCTTCTGTAGTTCACAATCATACCCGATCAAAGAAATGGCTAAATGCACATCATCAAAATGTTTGACCTAGAAATAAAATGAAATGTAATTAGCATGCCTTAAGATATAAGAATTTTCAAATTCCATTTGTCTTCTCTTGATAAAAATACTTTCCAAAACATCATTACATTTTAAAACATGATTTCAATTAAAAGACAATTAAAACCAGTTTAAACACTGCATAGCTCAAACTATACAAAAGGAAAAAAAAAAAAATAAGATACCCTCAAACCCTGTAGAAATTCTTTTTAGTATGGCTATTACAAGGCTTATATTTTTAGCAAGAAATTAAAAAAAAAAAAAAAAAAAAGGCAGCACACAAGTTTATTTATTTACATACCAAGCTTTTGGCCAGATTGACAATTTCTTGTGCAATACACTTGGCTGAAATTTTGTTTAGTGGAATGATGGTGTATCGATGCTTTAGCTGACCCTTTTCTAAAAGCTTCTGGCCAGTAGCCTAGAATGAATGAGAAGAGTTACATGTCAGAACATACCTAAATATCTAAGTGATTTGAAAATTAAGATAGTATGGCATTGCATTTCGATTACATTGTTGACAGTAACTACGCATTACCCTTTTGAATTAATCTGAACATGTACATGGGTCCAAACCACCTCTTAAGCATACAGTCATTATGCCCATGCTTGCTAACCTTGAATCCCATGACCTAATCTCAGTATTCAGAGCTTTGTATTAAAGTAATACACGTACCTCTGTATCCACAACAATGTGATAGAGTTTCCCTCCACCCACCACTTCTAGGGCTTTTGCTGTGGCTGCATCTTTCAGGGTGAAAAGAGTTACAACAAGGCCCTTCACAAGGCTTGGATCCCAATTCTTTTCTGGATGTCTTAAAAACAAACAAACAGTTACGATAACCACATGTTCTGTTTTCTCCCCCATATCTTTAAAAACTATATTAAAAACTATTTCTCACACCATAGTTTGCGCTGTTTAGTAAGAATGAAAAATCATAGAAAATAAGCAGCAAAAGGTTAAACTAACTACTTCACAGCGAGAGACTTCCCAACAACAAGTCAGTTACAAAGGCAATAGAAGAATGTCCTTCCTGATTTTGGTATGATTTGTAGATTTTACTCTGGGTCCTATTATTATTAGCACAGCTATAGGAATATGTTCTGAGTGATTTTTACATAAGCAAATAAATGTGGGGATAATTATATTTGATTGGTGGAGACAGACACAACATTGACTTCCACAGAGCAAGTTTATTCACAGTCCTCAAAGGGAACTCTAAAAATTAATGGTAATTAATTGTACAGACTGTTGGATACTGTAGTTTCAGCTACGGACCTTGACTTCCAGCTTACAAACACCATGTCACTAAACTTTTACATTTAAATGATTTTGATAAGCCTGTATTTTAAGAATGACTGCATCCCTTCCCCTGTTGCTCGTTAATTCAGCTAACATTTCCTGACTTTACTCATCCCTCCATTTGTATCAGATAAGATAATCATAATTCACTGACAGTAAAAGAAAGACAACAGTTAAGGAATTGATAATTCTCTTAAGACCATACATAAAATGCACCAAAACCCACTTTCAAATGTGTTTCTGGATAACACTGAGATCTTACTTGTATTCAAAATGTAGGTGAGGAAACTTTGCTACTAAGCTGTCATATAACTGTCTCAGCTGAGCAATGTCTTGAGTCAATTGCTTCTTTTTTTCTAAAAGGTCTCCTTGCTTTGCATCTGAAGAGTTGAACACAAGACACATTCAGAGCACAGAAATCGAGTAGCTTAAAAATCGGTATGCTGCACTGCTTATACAGGTATTTATATAAGTAGAGAACAGATAACCTCTACAATTATTTTTAAATTTCCATCTTAAACAAATTAGCACTTTAACAAGATTAAACATGCAAAGAGCAAAAAGTTCCATGTCCTTCTGTGAACGTGAATTGAAATTGATTCAGCAATATCAATTTATACTTTTGCATATCTTTCATGACAATTGTTATCTGGAATAAGAAACAATAAGACAAATTTTATGTAGGAAAAAAATGGAAAGAAACAGGGAGATGGGTCATTTTTTTCCTTCTAAATTCAAGCTTAAAGCTCAAGCTTTAAAAGTGTTGTCTTACAGTATATCAAATTAAGTTAATTCAAACTACTTTCTGTGGAAGGCAAGAGCTGTTGAGCTTTGACCAGACAAGTTGCGTTGCACATGAAAGCAATATACCTATTTTTTTCTGTTCCTTCTATATGTCTTCCCAGATTCCCCCCAAATAATTCACCACAAGTCTATACAAACCTTCGTAGCTTAGTTTTTCCATTTGATTCTCTAGTTTTTCTTTTGCTTTTTTGACAGCTTCAAAGGCTTCTTGGTCTTTTTTGTAGCTCCCATCCATCTTTTTAACTTCCGCTTGTTTTGTCTTTAATTCCTGCTGTGTATATTTTAACTTCATTTGGGCCTACAAGGAATAAGAAAGTATGGAACCAACAGATCTCTAAGGAGAATCTTTGAGTACGCATTTAGGACATTAGTACTATCTCAGTCCTCCCTTAATTTCCTTAAAAAAATCCCACTGTTTGTAACAATGGCAAATAGCAGCCCCGGCTGCTATTAAGGGTCCTGGTGATTTGTAAATAAAAGCACAAATCATGTATCTGAGTGGGTTTTTGGGCTGTGACCCTCTTAAGCCATGTGTATGAAGACACTGGCCAGCTGGCAACCGGCGTCATGAGAGGGCAAGGCAAGAGTTAGTGCTGCTAGCCAACCCCATGGCCAGTTTAAAACAGCATGAATATGTATATAAACCCATTCCTGGGGAGCACCACGGACAAGTAGGACTGCAAACAGGGACAAAAAAGTCTATGTTGCAGTTCATGCAGGAAGGGGAATGCACTCAAGCCAGCAGGCGGCCTGCTCGGCCTGCCTGCTCTGCTCACCAGCTGCCCTGTCAGCCTCCCCAGCCAACGACATCGCTTAAATTCACAGAATCCTCTAGGTTGGAAAAGACCTCTTTAAAGCATCGTCAGCTGGGGAGAGAGATACTGTTAGGAACACTGACGTTATGCCAAGGGATGGTGTGGCACTGTCTTGAGGGTGGCAGGGATAATGTGAGAATCTGTGCTGCTCCACGGAGCTCTGTGGGTTCAGGAGGACACCTGGAATGCCCAAATAGCAATGCATGCAGTGTGAGGAACAAACAGGACAAACTGGAAGCTTCAGTCGTCTCCCAGAGCTGTGATACCATTGGCATTAGTGAGACTTATAGAAAACATTAGGAAAGCCCACAACTGGAGTGGTGGGGGTGGAGGGCAACTGGCTGTTCAGGAGGGACAGGCAGGGCAGGCAAGATGGAGGTCCTTGTCCTTATGGGCAATTTCAACTTCCCTAACATAAACTGGAAATAGCATACTGACATGACAAGCAAGCCTCAGCAATTCCTAAAACATATTGAAGATAACTTCCTGTCACAACTACAGAGTGAGCCAAATAGGAAAGGTGCCCTCCTAGCTCCATTGTTTTAGAATAGTGAGTGCCTTGTGGGACAGGTGATGTTAGGCCACAGTGGCTCTCTTGGCCACAGTGCAACTGCAGCTTTTTTAGGAGGGGAGGTCCTGGTCTTTCCTCCTTGCTAACTGATGACAGTATGCATAGGACCAGCACAAAGCTGCACCAGGGGAGGTTCTGATGAGATATTAGCAGAAATTTCTTTTACCATGAGGGTGGTCAGACACTGGAACACGCTTTCCTAGAGGTGGTTGGTGCCCCAAGCCTGTCAGTGTTTAAGAGGCTGTCTGGCTGGGATGTTAGCTTTCCCTGCAGCAGCCCATACAGTGCTGTGCTCTGCACTTGTAGCTGGAACAGCAGTGGTATTACACCAGTGTTGTGCCAGCTGCTGAGCAGCAGTGGCACAGCATCGGGACTCTCTCTAACCCTCCTAGGGGGTGGGCAAAAAAGTGAGGAGAGAAACATCACTAGGGCAGCTGACCTAAACCAATCAAAGGGATATTCCATACCATGTGGTGTCACACTCAGCAATAAAAGGTGGAAACAGGAAGAAGAGGGGAGGGGTGGGCTCTCGTTGAAAAAACTTCGGTCCTCCTCCCGAACACCAAGCTACGTGCATTGAGGCCCTGCTGCAAGGACGTGGTCAATCATCGCTCATTTCTGGGAAGCAGAGAGTAATTTCTTTCCTCTGCACTTCCACATAGCCTTCATTTGTTTTGTTTGTTTTTCTTTTTTTCCTTTCCCCCTTTCCTTTTTTTTCCCTTTAAATTGTTTAGTTAATAATAATCTTTCCTTAATAATAAAAATAATAATGATAATAATAATTATTTTTTCCCTTTAATTAAATTATCCTTATCTCAACCTGTGAGTTGTTCTTTACTTTACTTCTTCCCCTCCTCACCTAAGGAGGGGGAGTGAGAGAGCGGTTGTGGTGTTTAGCTGCCTAGCACAGTAAAACCACTGCAGTCCTTTTTGGTTCCCAACGTGGGGCTCAAAGGGTTGAGATAACAACAGAATTGATTAAAACGCTTACAACTAACACACTTATTTGCTAGTCACCATGTTCAGTGTCCTATTAGTGGCTTGTTTGATCATATGTCATGCCATCCGTGCCATGTTCTCCTTTCTCCTCTATATCCGATCCGAGGACGTGCTACAATCTGTGCTCATTATTTTTTTGAATTCGCTGCGCTGCCAAGCATTGGCCTTGAGTTTAATTCAGGCTCTGCACTGTTCTCATTTGGGTCTTATGGAAACTAACTTTTAGAGAATATTCAGAACTACACTGCCTTCCTTTCCTCATCTGGATATCAGTTTATGAATAATGTCAGGAATGGTACCTCCTCCTTCTTTCACAGTGGGCTAATTACAACAGTTTGGAAGTATTTTGAATATCTTTGTGTAACCCATGTATTGCTATTTCAAATTCTGAATAATAGGTTTCCTCTTCTCTCTAAGGTTAGTCGATTGTTTAGGAAGCTTACCCGGGAATCTGTCTCGAAACAGTCTTGTGGCAAATGGCAAGGTGTGTGGGAGGATATAGGCAGGTACCTGTCATGGGTGTCTCCTCCAATAGTTTTGAACTTCACCCCTGAGCAAGTGCTAAATCCTAAAAACCTGACAGAATGTTTGAGAGTCATATGTCCTGGACCTGATAATGCTGGAGAACAACAGCTTGCAGCATTGTGCTGGGTCCTGGCTTACTCCTATCAAACACTGTTTAATATCATCCAGCAGCTTGAAGAGAGGGAAGAAGTCTCTGAGTCTGATGACCAAGTAACACATGCTGTGGCTGACCCAGAGGGCCAACCAACTATGGTATCAGTTGCCCCCATAGTCAAGTCAAAACAATGGAAACAGAAGTCAGCTCGTTTAGTAAGGGAAGGAGGGAGAAGGAGAAAAGGCAGGCACCTCTAAAGCAGAGCCATCACAAAAACAGCAGGAAGAAGAGATGAAAATCATAAAGGAGTCAGAAACCACTCGATCCTGATCCCTGAGTGAATTGTGAGAAATACGAAAGGATTACGGTCAACACCCAGGTGAACACATCCTCACCTGGCTGCTTCAATGCCAGAGCCAATACTCAACAATTAGAAGGCAATGAAGCCAAGCAGTTTGGATCCCTCTCTAGAGAAATGGTAATTGACAAACTGGGAGAGGGACACAGGTTCTCAGCCTCTGGAGCTGAGTAAAACCACCACAGAGGCACTGGGACATTGTCCTCAGTAACATGCTTTAACTTTTGGTAGCCCTGAAGTGGTCAGGGTAGTTGGACTATATGATCTCCCAAGGTTCCTCCCGACTGAGTTATTCTATTCCAAGTATTTGGATACAGTAATATATATTAGCACATGAAGAGTGTTCAAGAAAGGGAAGAAAAAAGGTAAAATTATGTGGCGGAAAGACACCCGTATTATTTTTTCCTGAAAGAATTTTTTCTTAAATGAGACAAGGAAGGTGCACATTTAACTCAGAAAATTTATATCCCTCATAAGAACCACAACAGCAGAAGTTTGCTATCTTAAGACAAAAGATGTGGCATCTGTTTCAGCTGTGTTGCTGGCACACAATATAACTAAGGTGAAAACTGAGGAGTTGTTTCTGAACTATCCACTTAGTCATTTATTTTGATTCTACTAGTTTTAATATAGAAATAATTTAATTCCTACAGTGTAAGCATATATCATAGGTAGCTGTCTTAATTTCTTCCTATTCAATACTATTAGTCATCTGAGTCCTGCTTTATGTCTCAAATGCCAGTTTCTGTACTTCCTCATGGCCATGTTGTAGCTTTTCCCTAAATCAGCACAAGATTATTACTTTCTAAATAACCTGTTTAAATCAAAGTTACCTTAATGCTTACGCCAACCTACAAAATATCTTGCACAGATATTCTACAAATCTTTTTCATAGATGTTCCAAGAGTGTGTTAGCAGAGATTTGACTCTTACCTGTTTAGCCTCTGTTACAGCTTTGCTAATTTCATTTTTGCAAGTCATCATCTGGTCTGCAAGAGTAGCTTCTTCACCGTCACCATTCTTAGACATGCCAGCATGCACAGCATTGAAATTCTGTTGGGCTGCAGCTAAAGCATCCGTGTCTTTTTTACTTTCTTTCTGTAAAGCATTTAGCTCTTCCTGTATCTTCTTTAATTCTTTCTGCTTTGACATGAATGCTTTAGAATCCTTTAGCAAACAAAAAGAAACAAACAAAAAAAAGGAACAGAGAACTTAAGTTCCATTAACTTCAAATACACATTTACATGTTGTTCAGATGCATAGCTACAAGTACTTTCACCAACTAAATTTCTGTAACCTTTTGTCAGGTTTTCTGGTTTTGCAATCCATCTTTGCATATTTCAAATGTGTAGTTGCCCTATGAGTGCACTGAAAATCTACAGAAAGATTAAAGTCAGGAACTGATGACAACTGCACAAGAACTAGGAAAAAAAAAAAATAGCCATCCCTAAAGTATTTATTCTTTGAGTGTTCCTCTTTCATGAAAATAGAATTAAATGTCAAGAATATGAAACATTTTTTTTTCCTTTAATTTTAAGAATACCAGGCCTCCAGAGTGGAGAATATTTTTTGAAAGAATTTGAATACCCTCCTGAGATTAAAAGAAAGTTGCCAACAATAGAGAGCTTCACTTTCTTCATCATCACATCTGTTTTTAATAGGAGCCTACTACCTGTGCCATGTAAATCAAATAATGCCTTTACTTGTTTCTGCCTTCCTGGTGACATTCTTGCCAATCAGCTTTGGAGAGGTAAGAAAATAGTGCTGTCCTCTCAATCTGAACTACTCTAGCACTTAAAAATAAAATTATGTATAAGGTCTTACCTCCTGCATGCATTTTACCAGTTCTTTGTGCTTACTCTCTTCACTTTTTAAGTTCTCGTTCAGGAGATCAAGAGCACTTCTTGCTTTAGCATCAAGTCTTTGAAGTTCTGAAAGAGTAGCTTCCAGTGACTGGAATGCATCACCAATTTCCTACAATCAGAAACAACAGAAATGTAATGTAATGATACAGTATCTGTAATATTTCACCTGTTCACAGATATGCATGCATAGAAGATGAATGAAGCAGACATACTCCAATGCAAACAGGCTAGAACCTCTATTCCCTCAGAAATACAAACTGATTTGAAGCCACTAGAGCGCAACACTAGTTATGATGGGATACTGCCCCTGTACAAAAGCTGCATTTAGGCATCCAAACACCCTGTGGGCTCTACCCTGGATCTAACCAATTTTGCTGCCCCCATAACTGAGGTCACTAGTGACTTGAACGTGTTTCCTGTTTGAAATGTGTTTCTTTTGAGATGCTAACAAAAAGTGGAAAAAAAAAATCCTGGCAAAGTTTACCATTGAATGCACAATGGAAACAAGCGGAAAACCTTATCTTTTTCAGTTACTAATTTACAGCAATTGGTAATGAAGCCTTTCAGACATGAAAATCTTAAATGGACATCATTTAGACAGTGGCTGTGAATGATAATGAGCAGTGTATGAGCTAAACAAAGTGCCACAGGAAGATAAAAATCAAAGGGTATATTATCTAGAAAAATAATTTCCTGCTCATATAATTCCTTCTATTAATACTTTCAGACAAGCACATCTCACCTTATTCCTTTCCTCTTCCAACTCTGCTATTTCTTTCTGAAGTTCCTTTGCCTTCTTCTCATTCTCAGCCAATGATTCTTGAATCTTTCCTATCTTTGTCTCTGCTTCCTTTAATGTATCAACAGTGCGTACTTTTGTCTCTTCAGCCAGAACATACTGATAGGCTATGCAGAGGCGGCTGAAATGCTCTATTTCTCGCACTACGTTTTGGTACTCTAGATAGAACATTCGTTGCTGAAAAGAAAAGATACCAATTAGAAGAAAAAACACTAAAATTTAGTGGAAAAATATTATTAAGTAGGACTGTTATAGAAAACTTCTAAGTATTTCTAACATTACTAATATATGTTGATAAGAGGAAGGATCCTCCATGTTAAGAAATATTCGGTATTGTACGTTGCAAATCTGCTTAAGAAAATCCTAGATAAAAATACACTTGTAGCTGATTCCATAGCAGGAACTCCACTTGACACAGGATTTTTAACAACTAAAAATAGAAATTTAACTGCTATTTTTATTACTTCTCTTGTTTAGTTCTTTCTCCTTACATTTCTCTTCAGGATGTCTTGCAAGTACTGCACATAACATTGTCTGCATTTGGACAGAAGATAAATTTTATATCTCCTAAAAGATTCTACAAAGCCTGAAAACATGTTAAGTCTTAGCTACCACACACTAGGTCAGAGCTGCTGAAAGTATTCAGTACTTTAAAGGCTCCCCCCTTTTTTCTCCCACTCTTCTAATTATTACTTACCTCTTTCAGTTTCTCTAAACTTGGAGTGATCTCTTCATTTAAGACCTGAAACACAAACCAGAACATCTGTATTTGGATTTTTAAAACTCTGAGTGTTAATGGCTAGTTCCACACACAGAAATGAAATATTGTACAAGTTAAAAAAAAAAACACGCTGCACTAGTTACTCAGTATCTAGAACAACTAAAAGAAAGTACACTTTCCAACATATA
Source organism: Aythya fuligula (assembly GCF_009819795.1). Classification (NCBI taxonomy): domain Eukaryota; kingdom Metazoa; phylum Chordata; class Aves; order Anseriformes; family Anatidae; genus Aythya; species Aythya fuligula. The sequence goes on along the minus strand of NC_045593.1, from coordinate 74,091,160 downwards.
GTACCGTTTGAATTTCTTTCAGTTTGGCTTCCTTCTTCTCTATGGTTTTCTGGACAGCCATTTTCTTGCATTCATACATCCTAGTACCAGCTGCTTCTTCAACCATTGACAAAATCTAAAATAAAACATCAAAATTCTGACATTACTTCTTTGTATAACGTCAAACGACTCAGAACTGAGTTGAACATCATATATCCCTACTTTTTGTTGTTGTTGTTATTTTCCACCCAAAATACTGATTCTTGTCATTCAAAATAAACCAGTAAAATTCCAGAAAAAAAAAATCCCACAGTTTTCTTACCTCTGGTGGCTTCATATTTAGCACTTTGGTAATTCGTCCCTGGTTAAAGAAAGATAAATCAAAAATGATGACTATTTACCATGCTATACTAAAAAATAAAATTAAAAGTCACACATTCATTTTATATGCTATACTGCAAGCTTAAACACTTTTTTTTTCCCTGTAAGGATAATCTAGTTTTATACAATCACTTTGCAAATCTTAAATAACTTCTTAATTGTAGGTTGGCTGTTTGGTCGCTTAGCTCGTATCTGACAAGGGGGAGTAGAATGGGTGCGATACTGACTTTTTAAAAATAAATGAATAATTAAGTAAACAGGAAATTGGGACAATTCTATTTTGTGATACGTGGAATAAAAATTCATGTCAAGAAGATGGTTGATGTTAATAAAGAAGGGGGAGATGGGGGAGTGTGGCCATGGGGTTCGAAAGCCCTGTGGTTGGTGATAACATCTTAACAATGAGGCCATTGGGAATGTAGAGTTTAGAGGGAATAAAGAAGGGTGATTCAGGAGACACGCCATGCCATGCCAGTCTCAGGTTGCTTGTTCTCTCGCCCTTAAGGCATGGAAATTGCTGGGGGGTTGCTGGCTGCTGTGCAAAGTTGTTTGACCAATGACAAGTTGTTTGAAAAGGACTGCTGTGGGGTGAAGGGTATAAGAAGGGAGCCTGTCCTCAAGATAAAGAAAAACAAAAAAGACAACATGATACAATGAAGTTACGTCATCAATAAATCAGTAGAAAAAATAAATGAATAGGGACAGGCTAGCAGAACAAGGACCAGGACTGGAACAGGCACATTGATCACCCTCATGAAGATGGGTTCAGCCAAACTCAGCAAACAGCCCGAAGAAGCTCGTACAGAAAGTTGCTGGAAATGGGCGCACCAGAGCTGGGAAGAAGCTCCAGCTGAGAAGCGGACCCGCACTGGTCAGCAGTTGCGCATTATGGTGAATCATACATCCTTAGGAACAAAGACTGTCCTGGTAACCTTACAGCTTATTCCCTTTATTAACAATCAGTTTATGATCCTGAAACGTGGGACCAAATTGAGGTCAGGGTGTGAGACTCTGCTACAAAAAATGACAAGGTTGCAGTGAGATTGCTTGGCACCTGGTGAACAGTCTCTGAGGCCCTAAAGAGTCATGTAGGGCCACAAATCAGAAACGTGTGGTTTGCCAGATAGTGAGGGAACTGCAGGTTTGTTCACCAGTATTCCTGCTACACCATCGGCCCCTCCACTGCTACAGCCTTCGAAGGCCTTTGCTGTTAAGCCCCCTGGTGACCTGGACGTGCCTTTTGACCCAGGCCCTATTGGCCTTGAAAAGGAGACTGAAATCTTTCCCTTTGAAGAGGATACATAAAGCCCGAAGGCCCAGTTGATGAACAACTTAAAGCGAGATATATTGTTCCCACGACTAGCCCTGGAATTCCCCGGTGTGTGTAATCAAGAAAGGAATGGAAAATGGAGATTGTTATATGATCTGAGAAAAATGAATGAAGTCATGGAAGATGTGGGAGCACTTCGACCAGGATTACCAACTCCAACTATGCTTCCCCAGTCATAGACATTAATAGTAATAGCCTTCAAGGATTGTTTGTTAAACACTTGCCTTTTAAAGCTTTGCCATATTTATGTTTCAATTGATACTTTTTCTGATTGTGCATCCGTGTAGGTGTACTTGGGTTTAGTATGTAAAAGCAATGTTCTGTATAGTTAGAAAGTTCAATGTTTGTGTGTGCGTGTTGGTAGAGTGTAGACTCCCTGAGCACTCAGCGCTGTTTACTTGCCTTTTATAAATGTTACTAAATTCAGATTGAGTTGTATCTTCATTTATAACAATTTGAAACAGTAAAGCCTATTATGTTTTATTATTCTGTGCAAATATTTCAAAGGTTTATTTAGTCCTTGTATTAAAATTTGTAAGGGTCTTTTCACTTGATCAACTTTTCTTTTCTCAACTGGTATATCAACTTCATACAAAATATTGATTAACATAGAATTTACCAAACAGGAAAAAAAGCGTTTTTTTTTTAAATGCAATACTAAGGGAAAAACTTATCAGATAAAGAGATAAAAAGGAACACAAAATTGGTATATGTTTTTACAAAAACCCTGCAATAAGGCATATGAGAAGAAAGAGTAAGAGCTGAAAGTTATGTTTCTGCTGGAAACCTTAGCTACATAATAGATATTTGACTTGTTTAAGCTTGTCCTGGTTTCAGTTAGAACAGAATTAATTTTCTTCCTAGTAGCTGGTGGAATGCTGTGTTTTGGCTTAGGATGAGAAGAGTGCTGATAACACCCCGATGTTTTAATTGTTGCAGAGCAGTGCTTATACCAAGCCAAGGACACCTCAGCCTTTTGCTCTGTCCTGCCAACAGGCAGGCTGGGGGGTGCAGTAAGAGCTGGGAGGGGACAGACCCAGGACAGGTGACCCAAACTAGCCAAAGGGGTATTCCATACCATCTGACGTCATGCTAAACAATATATAGGGGTGGCTAGCTGGGGGGAGGGGGCCGGACTGCTCGGGGTTAAGCTGGGCATCGGTCAGCGGGTGGTGAGCAATTGCATTGTACATCACTTGTTTGTACATATTATTATTATTTTCCTATTATCACCATTGTATCATTATTATTATTGTTATTATTATTTTGTTAGTATTATTTTCCTGTCTTATTAAACTGTCTTTATCTCAACTCACGGGCTGCACTTTCCATTTCTCTCCCCCGTCCCAGAGAGGGAGGGGGGAGGGTGAGCGAACAGCTGCGTGGTATTTAGCTGCCAGCTGCCACTACCTGTCCTGCCACAAATTTAATGACACTTCTATACTTTCTGAATTTTAGAAAGATGCACACAATACCTGCATGATGAGAAAGTGAGGGTTATTGACATTGAGTCCAACAGAACAGAAGAGGTCCTGTACACGAGTGTTGGTAGCATTCAAGCCATTGATGAGATACTTATTTTTACCTCCAATGACAACCTGGGCAAGAAAGAGGAGCAGAAGAAACTTCATATGATTTAAAAGCAGCTTGATTGTGGGAATACAAGCTAATGACTTAAAGGGATCAAAAATCTGAGTAAGTCCCATATTATATAGCCTTGCATACACATATGGAACATCAAAACAGATCTGATCGGTATTTCAGATGTCTTTTTAGTGCTAACATAAAATAATCAGTCACAGAGGGCAACATTTTTGTTCTGGGTTTACAAGACAACTTCCAAACTCTGCAGGTTTTCTTATGAAGGTTCCTGTGCTCTTGGAGACAAAATTCAACCCACAAGTCAGAAATTAAGAAGAAAGCCATAAAATAGAAAATCAGAACTTGTTTTAGGAGCATAATACCACTGCTATTACGTTTCTGTGCAACTCTGTAGAAAACATTATTGATATACTACATTTAATTATATAGAAAACATTATTGATACACTTTATTTAATTACACTAAACTTATTTCCCAAGTAATTTAAAATTTTAATCTAGTACACTGGTTCCGCTTCTACAGTCTGTTACTAATCACACTGTGGAAACATTGCCTCATTTACAAAAGCTCAAGAAGTTTAAAATTTATTTTTTTTTTCCCCTTTAAGAGTCACTCTATTGAGTATGGTAAAAATGTATGCAGATTCCTACACAAATACATACATTACGAACTCACCTGCCTGGTGATGGTGATCTCATCACAGCTTTCAAATCCCAGTGGGCTCCGTTTCTTGTCAGTATTGTCAAAGATAATGGACACAGTTGCTTTACTAATTCCTGCTTGCCCATTTTTATAAACAAGATCCTGCAAGTTGGCAGCTCGCACCTAAACACGTGGAATAATTTTTTAAAAAATTTGAATGAGCTTCAAAGTGTTTAAATGTGAAGAATTTCATAACGTGTAAAACCACAGGCAGAGCATTCAAATTATAGTGAGTTACCTAGCTGTTTCTGCATGAGTTTCCTGACGAAAACAGGATGTCTGTTTAGAAGAATAAAAAGCTAGATGACTAGTTCATCAGTAGTGTCTGTATTTTAAAAATATTTATTCCCTACACAGTTCAGAAGAAAGTGAAACAGAAAGTGTTCCTTGGAGGTCTATTCAATTGGCCTAGAATTACAGAGGGGAAAACAACATCACATGAGAACAAAGACTCAGTTTGATCTCAGCACACACAATGTTTACGTAATATGTGTTTAATACAAACATACGTATTTTCTTTTAAATGGCAACCACTGTGAGAAAACGGCTTTTTGCTTCTTCTGATGAAACAGCTGGTCAAATTTTGGGAATGTGATCGAGAAGCGCAGAGATTTAATGCAAATAAGCAAGTTTTGCCTTTAGTCAGCCTCAGGCTGCTGCCTCCAAAGTGGTATCTTTTCGGACAGAGGCACCACTTCGCATCTTCCACCAGAGACCACCCAAAAGGCGATAACGAAACGCTGCTGACGGAAGAGAGGCCTGTTCAATCCTCCTTACCTGCGTCAGGTTGGTGATGCCCAGCACGAAGCAGATGGAGTCCAAGATGTTCGACTTGCCGCTGCCGTTCAGGCCGGTGATGGCGTTGAACAGCGGGTCGAAGCCATCGATCTCCGTCCTCTGCGCGTAGGACTTGAACCCGTCGAGTATGATCGACTTGATGTGCATCTTCCCAAGCGACCGGGCCGGGTACTCCTCCCAGGGATACGGAGAAACGACTCTTGGTTGTAAATACCTGTTTTGAGAGAAAAAAAAAAATACAATAAATTTTAAAAAAGAATTTAAAAATTCGCGTTTTTTGTCAGGCACAGCTGAACGCCAACGGAAACGGGAGGAGAACACGGCTGTGGGAAAGCAAACAAAGCGAATTTTTTACACAGAAGCCTACTTCGGACCTCGGACCAAGGAAAATAAAGGCTAATTATTAATACCTCAGGCGAAGAAATAACTGGAAACAGACCCCAGCGCCCCGTCGGGCCCCGCTCCTCACGGGCAGCACCAACCGCCACTAACCGACGCTTCAATTTTGGCGCCCGCGGCCGTAGCAAGGCAGCACCCTGGCCGTGGCTGTCCGCCGCGCTGCCTGTCTCCGGTGGCGCGCTTCGCACCGTTCCTCCTTTCTGGGGAGGGAGGGAGAGGCGGGAGGGAGCCGCTGCTGGTTGGAAATAAACGAAATAAAAAGAAAAGGGCCCCGGGTGGGGCGGGCGGCGGCGCGCTCGGGTCAGGCGATCGCGCAGGGCGGGCGCTGCCGCCGGAGGGCCCCTCACAGGGAGGGGCCCTGGGGGCTGAGGCGGGCTGAGGCGGGCGGGGGCGGGCGGCCCTGAGGGAGGGAGGGAGGGAGGTTGGGGGGGGCCAGGGCAGGGCAGGGCAGTGCAGTGCAGTGTGTGCGCATGGCAGAAACTCGTCCCTTTCTAAACATCTAAACAAACAAAATAACTGCAAAAACAACATTTCTGTGGCTGTTCACCTGCTGCGGTTTACAGAGTTGATTCCACTTATGCATAATAAAGACCAGATTCAAAGCCCGCAAATGTGTTTCCTTGCGAGAGCACTGGGTGCCTGGTGTTGCAGTGGTTGACATAGATAATAGTTAAATCGTCTGAGCACGTTTATTCTTTCCTGAAGGTGGTGTTGCTGTATAAAAACAGCTGTGTGTTGCAGAGGGACTTGTTAGGCGTTGGAACAGGCTGCCCAGGGAAGTGGTGGAGTCACCATCCCTGGAAGTCTTCAAAAGACGTTTAGATGTAGAGCTTAGGGATATGGTTTAGTGGGGACTGCTAGCGTTAGGTCAGAGGTTGGACTGGGTGATCTTGAGGTCTCTTCCAACCTAGGTGATTCTGTATTACCATGTCAGCTGGGCCTTACTGTCCAGAAGTATTTTGAAGTACTGGGAAGAACCACTCTGAGCCAATGTGACTGTGCAGTCACACTATATACCAGTTTTATTTTCAAATCATTTATATATAAGGCCAAAAAATAAAAAAATAAAAAAATCTGTGTCAAGCATGCTTGAGTGTTTGTTGCCTGAAGACCAGATCCAGATTGGTTTCTGTGAGAAGCAGCTGCTTGCTCATCAAAGGGCCAGAGTGGTTGTTGAGCGGTGGTGACTCATGCTGGGGGCTGTGACCCCTTGGTGTAGCTGCTCCAGCAGTTCTTTCTCCTCCTGAAACCTGAGTAAGAAACGGGAAATAAGGAGGAACTGCTTCTGGTACGAGAAGCTTCCAACTGTAAAGATAACCACGTATGTTCTCTGTTTGCAGGTGACATGTGCAGGAGAGACAGCTTTATCCTTTCTGAAGTGTAAAAGTAAACCCTAAAAGTTGAGTACTTTATTTGGTGTCATGGTAAAATGTTTTAAGGCCAATATTAAATTTTAAGGAAAAAAATGCAGCTATTTGATATGCAGTTATCTTGTCGCTGTGGATATAGCATGTTTACTGAGGAAGGAAAGTATGTTTATAGCAGCTGTTTATTTTTGAGAAATTTCAATTCTATTATGTGATTGTGTATTATACCTAACATATGGCAGATACCTTTCCTAACTCCGAAGTCTTAACTGAATATTCTGGGAAGGCAAACAAACAGTATAGCTTCGTTTCTTTAGAACAGGATTATTTTAGGAATTAGGAAGGGGGTTGATTTTATTAAGTACATGGTAGTAAAACACAAGTTAATGATACAACCAGCTCAGAAAGTAGATGTTTTGTTTTGTTTTTTAAATCACTAGTGTGCTGGCAGTTGATGAATCTAAAGATTGAAAGCACGTTACAGTAGATACATAAAATACAGCACTGTTTTTTTATTTCATGAGATGAAGCACTAAGTCTTTTGTGTGGACAAATATTATAATTGTAAGGGTTTGGGATTTCTTTGCAAATCAAGCTATGATGCTATTGATAGTTGGGAGGAGATAATTGTTTGTTTTTCTTTCTGAGGGCTCCGTTCTGGTGAAAGACATTAGGGTGTGTTCAACCAGAGTAAATCTCCCATGAAATTTTTCTGTTTCTTCAGCTGTTTTGAAGAGTGTCGTGTGGAAACCTGTGCTAAATAATAAGCAGAAACAAGCAAAATAAATATTAGGGGCAAGGAAAGTTACAATTTTATATTAGTTTTAGTTCATTGGGTGTTAATGCCTGTGGTTGTTTATACCAAGTAAACACTCCTTGTTGTACAGGAAGCTAATTATGAGTTGTGAGTGCAAGTTGCCATTATGTATTCATAGAATAATTTAGTTTGGTAGGAACTTCTGAGAGTCTTTTGGTCTGAGCACATGGTCAAAGCCAGACCAAGCAAAGCAGATCAGCTACACTCCAGGTGCAGCTGAGTTCAAGTTCAGCGTGGTGGGGATGGGTCATCCCCTTGAGCCTGCTGGCTGCACACCTCTACACACATCCCAGGACGCGGTAAGCCTTCTTTGCAGCAAGGACATGCTGCTCACCCCCATGATCTTTTTGTGCACCAGGACCTCCTGGTTGTTGGCTGTTAAGCTGTGCTCCAGCCAGCCCATGCTTCGCTTGTCTTGCCCTGGGGTTTTACTCCGTCCTGGATGTAGACTTTGCAGTAGCTGTTGAACTTGTCAGGGTTCTAGTTAATCCATTTCTGCAGCCTGCTGAGCTTCTTGCAGTAGCATGCCTGCTCTGAGGCATGTTGACTGTTCCTCCCAATGTGTTACAGCACACGGACCTCCTAATGGTGTACTCTACCCACTGTCCCGGTCATTATTGCTCCTGACATGATCCCTAAGGACTTTGTACCACTGAGCACAATTCTTCAGGTCCATCAGCCCGGCCAGTTCTCTACTTTATTATGCATTTGTGCACCGTTTTGTCTCACCATCTGGCTATTTCTGTACTGTAGGAGATTGCATCAATGATCAGTTTATCACTGATTCTTGGCTGTCTTTATGTAGGATGACTTGCTTAAATGTTATTAATGAAAACAAAAGTTTCTCAGTCTAAAGCAAATACAAATTTCCTTGCCCCGAGCAATAGCATCTGAGATCCACTAGAGTTCGTTGTGGTTCAGTTTCCTTGGACTTTTTGGACCACACGTTAACTGGTAAATCCACTCTGTTACTCAAAGTTTGATCAGCACATTGAAATTCATAAATCTTACAGTTTGGGAAGGGAAGCAAGAACAAAGGTTTAACACCAGATCAAATATTAGGCCGGCAATTTAGAAATTCTGGTATTCCTTCTGCCAGATAACTGAGACCAAAGTGTATTTCTAGTCTAGAATAAAGGTTGGTTCTTATTAGGGTTTTGGTGTTTCTTGTGGTGGTGTTTTTTCTTATATTGTTTTGTTTTTTCTCCCTATGTTAGTACTACAGTCTTTTTCTGAGGTGGAAAGTGTGTATCTGCTTAAGCTGATGTTCTCATGAAGAATCCTTTGAGAACAAGGATCCTGAAGTAGAGAGCGAGACCCAAAATAGTCTGCAATCCACCTCAGGAAATAGGATATTGCACAGTGAGTTTTCTAATGGCAAACTCCTTTGCCAGAGCAACAAGCTTGAAGAGATATTGCTTTCCAGGTCTCCACTTGTGTAAAAGATTAGTAAAGCAGCCTCAGGGAATCACCATGACAACGCTCCCGTGAAGATTTGGAGAGGCCCAGCTCTTCACAAAGCAAAGGGGCTGAACTAGACAAAGGGAGGTAGGCAGGCTAAGAAGGGAGGAAGGGAGGTGGTGGTGGAGGGATCATTATTTTCTTTTTAATTCAGGCCTACAGATCAATGTTTTAAACGCCAGTGGAAAACGTAATTCTTGTTATCACTCTCCCAAGTTTGTTTGTGGTAGACTGCATGTAAACTTGAAACAGGGACTGCATTTTACCTTGGTTCCACAGGGAAGGAGGGCTTACACTGTGCAAGCTTCATATGTATGCATTTCATTTTCAATTAATATTTTCTGTAGGTGATGAACTTTGAAACAGTAAAAAAGATGGAAGAAGAAACCCTGGAAGCGCCACGGTGGCTGAAGATATGTGCCTTATGAGACACTGGGAACATCTGGGTGAGAAAGCAAGAGTATAGAGGGAGAGAAGGAGGAAGGAAGGAAAGCAGGACAGGAAGATACACAGATTGTCTACAGATCATAGGAAATGTCACTGACTACTTCAGTAAACTTTGACACTATCAGCTGTTAGAGACAAATCTGTCAGCAGCAAGCATCACCAGGGGGATGGCTTGTCTTTTGTGGCATCTGGGAGGCCTAGGACGGCGTTATCCAAGGATGCTCCTGTTCTCTTATCCTTTAATCTGTTCCATGTATCTGTTTCAGTCTCCTTAATACAGATACACTGCGATGGTAATGAATTTTTCTAGCATGCAGACCTGCAGATAACAGATGTGTCTCAGGTAGGCTGAAGCAGTGAGTTTCCTTCTTGAAGCTGGTTACGTGTATCATGAGCAGGAGCTCATTCAAAGATGAATCTGCACTTGTAATGTTACAGAAATTCAGAACATGGCCTCAGAGGAGTTGCAGGCACAGGTAAGTATATGTGTAAATTCCCTGATGTGTACTCAAAGCAGTACAGCAGAGAGGGCCAGAGTTGTCTCATTAGGGCACTACAAGGGTCTGGGGTGCTTAATCTTTGTAGAGGTAAGTAATGAACAGCAGAAATGAGGGAGGGAACCCTCACCTGTTGGGTTTAGTTAGCCTTGAAGTTCTGCCATGACTTTACAACATCAAATACAAGCCTCTATCCTTCTCCTCTGAAACAGAATTCCTTGTTTGAGGTAGTCAAGTTTAGAGTTTCAATTAAGTGTTGAAATCTAAGGTGAATGTAACTTTAAAAAAAAAAAAAAAAAAAAAAAAAGTTAGCTTTGGCAGCTGTAAAATAAAGCAAAGGAAACATTTCTCATGCAGGCATGTCCCTGCAAATGAAGGAAGCTGAACTGCTGATAGACTTGTGCCGTGGTATGTCTCAATAGTTCTGATGAAGTTTTGCAATTCGTGATGGTGCAGCATGTGTTTGGACTGTATCAAGGGACAGTAGAGAAAGCTCTATAAAGAAGCCTTTGGTCCCCAGGAAGTCACGACTGAGGACCTTTGGCACTGTTTGTCCATCCAGGTCACCTGCAGTATTCTCGCTTCGCTCTTACCTGTGGGCTTCTAAGTTATTCTTTCCTATCGGGTATTGTGTTTAATATTTTCATCTTGGTTGTGGAGCCAAGGACTTTCCAGCTTTGCGTGCTGCCCTGCCAGGGAGGGAACAGCTGACCTCAAATGGTCAAAGGGGTGTCCCATGCCACGAGGTGTTGTGTGGGGCAGTAAAACTAAGGGGGTTGGCAGGGGGGCTGCTGCTGCTCAGGGACTGGCCGAGCATTGTTTGGCGGGCGGTGAGTAATTGCGTTGTGCATCACTTGCTTTTTTTATTCTGTTATCCTTGTTTTCCCTTCATTTTCTGTCATTTCCCATCGTTACACTGTCTTTATCTCAGCCCATGAGTGCCACCCCTCTTGGATGTGGCAGAGCACTGATGTCACAGAGATCGCTGATGCTCTCACCGACATGAAACGCTGCTTTGCAGCACTGAGGCATCAGTCCCAAGCAGGGTGGCAGCTCTGTGGGTACAAAAGGTGAAGGCTGAACCCCAGGAGTGTTGTGACGGAGCAGCGATCCACCCGGCGAGGCCAGCAGAAACCCACACGTGCTTCTCAGAGGCGCAGTGTGCTGAGAGAGCCATGTCCCCAGGCCCCCTGAAACGCCTGCTGCGGGCAGGGGAATTTGGCCTCCTGCGCAACGCGCCGTTGTTTGAGAGCAACTTCTTCCAGGTAGGGCCGGGCAGAGGTTAGACATCCTGCCTCTGAAAGCAGGCTCCCGTGCTACCAAATTGCACCCACGCAGGTTGGCCCGCGAGGGGAGATGCTTCCAGTAACAAACCGTGTCCACCTCATCACCATGGGGGTGGCCTGCACTGCTCCCAGCGCAGCGATGCCCGACACCTTGCTCCTGGCTGCCCCTGTGGCCCCTCCAGCTGAGGGACTGGAGCTCACCAGGTACCGCCTGGCCCCATAACCAACCTTCCCTGCCCTCCCTGCTCTGATGTGGGGCAGCCCCAGAGGGGCTGTGTCTGCTGCTGTGCCGTGTCCCCTTGGCACTGGGGGGGAGCACCCCAGTAACTCGATTTTCCTCCAGGCTGCTTCCGCTGCGGTGCGTAAATCTGGCCGTGCAGGAGCTCTCCGAGGAGCGCCTGCAGCTCTGTTTCCACACGGGCCACAGGGTATTTCTTCAGCTGTGCCCTGGCCCCGGTGCTCAGGGCCTCTTCCTCTGCTGGGCCATGCTGGCAGGCGTGCTCCACGCGCCCAGGGCGCCTCCTCTCCTCAACACACCCGCCGAGGGGGCCATGCCTACGGAGGGGGCCTCCTCTACGTCAGAAATAGAAGAGGAGGACATGAGAGCTGGCATTGTCCTGCCCACGGACCGAGAATCATCATCTGCAGAAATTGACAAGACCTCGCCGGCTGCCAGCACCCCAGAGGTGAGGTCTGACACTGGGGGGGGGAGGACCTCTGGCCAGCAAGGACTGGTCCTAGCAGGCCCTAAACTTGTGCCCCGCTTTGGTTTCCTTGGCCAGGTCATCCCCGAGCAAACCCGTGCAGAGCACCTCAGCAGCAACCAGGATGCCCTGCTGACCAGCACCATGCAGCAGACAAAGTTGGTCTGCCACAGGAAAGGTGACAGGTGAGTGAGTGAGTGAGTGAGTGAGTGGGGCCATTCAGCCAGGAGAGGGGTTGAAGGAGCCTGAAGCACTGCGTGAGGCCATGCAAGAGTTGGGGGGGGCACATTGCTGAGGGCTGTTGTTTTTGCAGGCTGCGGGAGGTGCCAGCAGCACAGAAGAAGCCTTCCTCTGGTGAGATCCTGCCCCTTGGAGCCTGGGTGCACCCCCCAGAGCCAGGCTTTGTGTGCGGGGGGCAGGCTGTGCCCCCCTTACGTGTGCTCCCCCTCTCCGCAGGTCGCAACCGCAGTCAGAGGATTAGGGCGTTCTGGAGGCGGTGGTGGGCCCACGGGCGGGCCTCCGTGGCAGGTGTTGCTGGAAAAGCAAAGCCTCCACGGGATGAGCAATAAACACATTTTGTGGGATTTGTGTCTGTGGTTTTGGGGTAAGGGCTGATACGGGCCTTGGGCACTTTGCTACTGCCCTGCGGTCGTTCCAGTCCCCATGATGGGCCCTGCGTTTGGGTCAGGGAAAGGGACTGGAGCAGTGCAAGTTGCCCCTGTAACCGAGACAAAACAATGGGTGAGAAAGGGAAAGATGAGAAATGGATGAGGTCTTGCCTGCTTCCAGCACTGGAAAGACCCCTGCTGGGTCTTAGTTTCACTTTCCCTGCGCAAGCTAATTCAGCAGAGCAGCTGAACCTCTCAGGGTGACAGCCTCACAGCAGGGTGCACCGTGGCATAGTCTTTTTCCTGTGCAATGACTTCTCACCTTTGGTCTTTGCCCTCCTTCTAGGGCTCGACAGCTTTGCACAAAGGAGTGAAGTTGCAGCTTTCTTTCACAATGCAGCGTCATGCTTGCTCAGATGTTTGCAGCATAGTGCCTGCCAAACCTAGCATGGGAGTGGTTTGCCTTTACCTCATTTATTTTTTTTTTTACTACAGGGGAAAAAAAAAATTGGACAAATAATTTTAATAGCTAAGCCTGAGAGGATGAACAGGTGATTTTTGCTAAGACTTATTGGCATTTACAGTTAGAGGCTGTATTCACTCCCAGGTAATTGGGAGTCCTGTAATATACAGGGAATCCCAAAGCAACTTCTGAGTTATGACTGCCTTGACAGGCTATACAGCCAGGAATTTACTGCCAAGAAGTCCTTTTGAAGGAAAGTGCATATTTAAGTATTTAGGAAGTTCCTTATGCTGATGCCTGGCAGATTCCTTTGAAATGCTGTAGAAAACTGCCTGAGGTGGATCCGTAAGAGGGGAGTGGATCAGATGCTGGCTTCCTGAACAGCTTTGTTGTCAGGGTGGTTGGTGTCACCGATCTACGAACTGTCCCTCTTGGCTTTTAGGCATACCCCTGTCGTTCAGTGCAGATGTTTAGATGTTCCTGCTCTAAGTGGAAATAAAGGAAATAACTACCACAGCCATATCTGCATATTAATTGTGGCTGGCAGCAAGATGAACTATTAGCCTAACCCCAAATTTGCATTGGACTTGCTTGCTACTGACAGGCTTCTAAGACAATTTTATACTAAGCTGTCAAGCACAGGCTAGGAAACCATACCCTAAAGACACAAATGTTTGAGGTTATTTAGGGAAATTTGATGTTTTTACTGTAGCTTTACTAGTGTAACTTGTGCTCCCTGGAGTTTACTGTTCCTGAACTTTAATGTGAAGGTTTTCAGGTCAAGGTCAGGAATCACCACCAGCTCTTCAGCCTTTGGTATAACATGATTTTCTCAAACTTGTCTGTCCTCTTTTTTATTCCTGACCTCTTTTCCAGTTGCTAGCATCTACAGTGGGATTCCAGTTTCCACCTCTCCTTATTTTCTTCTCCCATTTTCCATCGAGTGGTGAATCTCCTTCCCCATTCTGATTCTGGGGACTGAGGTGTGATTCCCTCCCCAGAGGTGCAGGATCTGCACACAGGCTGGATCTTGGCTTTCTTACGTATGTGGTTAGTACACAAGGCTGAGATTCCCTAACTCATTCTTTCTCTACCAGCTGCTTGGTTTTATGGAAAAAGCTGAGGGAGTTTAATGTAAAGCTTTACTCTCCCATAACTTGATGGGCTAGACCAGAGGATAAGGAGGATTTGAAGGACATCATTATAAATGTCATCTTGGATTGCAATTTCACTAAAAGCTTTGATGCTTCTTTTTCAAGACTATCAGGCAAATTTATTTATTTATTTATTTATGGAACTTGTTAGGAATGAGTTTAGTCTTTTTGTAGGTCTCATGGACTCTCCCTTTTCAGATTTTTATTATGGCTGGTTCTTTAGAGAAGTGATTATAGTCGTTTATGCAGCTTGTTATACAGAGAGCGCACAAAGTAAACATATTATTGAAACCCATAGGGACTGACAACAAAGACAACAAAGTCGATTCACAGTACAGTGGTTGCTGGTCTTAAAGCTGAGACAGTGGCTATGACAAGTTCAGTTCACTAAAGGCTTTACTGAACCACTACAAAATGGGTCCATTTATCCTTTAGAGTCCTTTAATCAGAGTTGGGCAACTTCCTCCTTATCAATTCATGTCTAAGCACAGAAGAATCAAGCTATCAAGAGATAATGGTGGGAAGGTGAAGAACAGGGCTGGAGCCTTGAGGCACACAAAGGAGAGACAAAAAGCAGAGAGCAAGTCGTTAATGACTCAGGAGGGTGGGACAGGACGGCTGCAAGGTTCCTATGCACGTGTGGCTGCTGGCTGAGCCAGCACCACTGACACGGAGAGTCCCTGGCTGGAGTGCCATGGGATGTGTGCCTGGGTGCAGGACACGCTGCTAGGAAAAACACGCCTCGGTGCTCGTGAACATGGGAGTGAAATCAGAAATCAGCTTTGTGTTAATGCAGACTCAGCTTTTCCCCCTGTGAGCCCTGTTACTGGGCTCGCTGCGTTGTTGCTGCGGCGTTGCAGCATGATTTCGGGGGGCACAGGTGAGCACAGCAGGCACCACAGTCAAGAGCAGCAGTGGATGGAAAGGGCAGGGAGTGCTGCCTGCACTCCCAATAACAATAATCAAAGAATGTAGGCCAAATGCAGCAGCTGCTGATAAATTTCCTCTGACCTTTGCGCTGCACGCAGGGTCTGGGCGCTGCTTTCGGCCTCGCTCCTTAGCACGGAGAGCTTTGGCACGGGGCCCCGGCACCCTTTGCATTGTGCAGGGTTATTTGCACGGGGAAGCGAGGAGCGGGAGGCAGTGGAGCTCTGGGACAAAAGCATTGCTGCAAACTGGGGCACGATGTGTGTTTTGTTTTCTGTTTTCGGGGTCGCTGGGGATCCATGCAGGAGGAGGGTGAATCACGGTGGGTGCACCAGGCTACACAAGGTTGGCTCTGGGCCCGGGGTGAGTGGACGGAGGGCGGTGCTCCCTCTGCTGATAAAAGCCACGAGAAACACTGTCTTGCCTTCCAGGACGCCTGTCGAGGAGCCCAGACCCCGGCAGCACCAGCTACAGAAGCCTAGGACCTGGGCTTGGCAGCAGAAGACAATTTTCCAGCCGCCTCTTCCAAGTACGAGCCCCTCTTCCTCTGGCTTTGTGCATGTGCTCGCTTACAGGCAGGAGAAAGGGAACGAGAGGGTAAAACAAACGCAAGCCATGTGTTTGTTTCCACGTTGCACAGAAAATGCTGGTGAGGATGTGCTCCCAGCTCCAAGCCCTGAGCTTGGCAGCCGCAGAAGCTGTTGATTTAGACACGTGGGGCGTCAGCGGCAGGCTTAGTATGAAGGAGTGCTTTCTTGCCTTCATATTCCTGGCTTGCAGGAATTCGTTTCAAGCTTGTACAGGTCCAGATTCACCACTTATCTCATGTGACCAGGGCAAAATAGCAAGTTCAGCAGTTTGTTTTTTTATTTTTTTCCTTCTCTCTCTTTTTTTTTTTTTTGTTTGTTTGTTTGTTTTCTTTAAATCAGTGGATTTTCTTTAGCGCGGGAGCTGTGCCTCCCGCTGGGGCTGACCTCCCACGCCTGGCTTGCTGCCAGCCAGGCTGCTTGGCAGTGAGCATGCTTTGCAGAGATGTGCTGGGGCAGATGCTGCTGCTGCTGTGGTGTGCAGGCAGAAGCCTCCTGGTGTGACAGCAGGCAGTCAAGCTTGGGCTTCTGTGCTCCCTGAAATCACAAGCAGCCCCAGCTAGCGGCTTGCCACTGTTCGGTGTCTCTTTGGCAGGCGCTCACCGACTGTGCTGCTTGCTTTCCAGAATGGTGACTGCCAAGGTGTGGGTGCTGAAGAAGCATTTTCAGGGGTTCCCCAAGCCCAGCGACTTTGACCTGAAAAAGATCGAGCTGCCAAGCCTACAGCATGGAGGTAAGTGGAGCGCCATCAGCTGTTGCCTGGAGGATGTTGTGCATTTGTAGAACTGTCCACGTGTTTCTCGAGCTCAGATTTTCACAAAAAAGGCTTGGCACGGCTTGTGGCAAACCATGTGCCTCGGCAGAGCCGAGCAATTGCTCAGGGACATGTGTGCTGATGGGTTTAGTGCATTTTCAGACGTGCTGGCATCCGATTATACACATGGAATTAGGAGGCTGAACTTTAGCCCCAGCATGTGGTGGCTCTGGCATGCCTTTCAAAGTCCCATAGCACTTAGTCACACGTGGTGCCTCATGGCAAAGGTTTTCGACTCTGTTTGCAAATAAACTTTGCTGGAGAAAATTGCTGAAGTGATACACCCTCAAAACCAACCGTTGCAAGGAAGTAGAATTCGTTTAATTTAGAAGGAAAAAGAGAAGTGAACCTTGGCCACAGCAAGTGATGTAACTCTAGTAATACACAAAGATGCTTTACTGCTGTAAAATTGTCATCTGCTTTACCTTGCAAAATCCTTTGCAGGAAGCTGGGGAAGACGGTAACCTCTGGCAGTGGGTTTTTAAAGAATCTTTTAATAGAATCACAGAACGGTTTGGGTTGGAAGGGACCTTAAAGATCAGCCAGTTCCAGCCCCCTGCCATGGGCAGGGACACCTCCCACCAGCCCAGGCTGCCCAAAGCCCCATCCAACCTGGCCTTGAGCACCTCCAGGGATGGGGCATCCACAGCTTCTCTGGGCAGCCTGTGCCAGGGCCTCACTGCCCTTACAATGAAGGTTTTTTCCCTAATGTCTGATCTAAATCTGTCCTCTTTTAGTTGAAAACCATTCCCCTCCGTCCTGTCATTATCTACCCGAGTAAAGGGTCCCTCTCCATCCCTTTTATAAAACCCACTAAGTATTAAAAGGCCACAATGAGGTCTCCCTGGAGCCTTCTCTTCTCCAGGCTGAACATCCCCAGCACTCTTGGTCTTTCTTCCTGGGAGAATGAAGGAGAATTCATAGGAGAGTTTAACCTGGAACTTTTTTTGTATTGAGGGATAGTCATGGGGGCCTCCCACTGCAGTGAGAGTGGGGCCACAACTGGGAGTAGGTAAGGCTGGATTCAATTGGGGCTGGTCTTTCATTTAAAGAAGTAACAAGGGAAGTCTTCTGGGAAGATTCTGCCTGCATTCAAAATCTACTTTTTAACAATGCTTATCTATGATTGTTGACCATTGTAACAGCATGAGAATGTGAATAAAAAGAGAGAAAAAATACACAGGTTTTACTTATGTGTTTATGTTTGGAAAAGGGTGGAGACTTTAGTAACTTGTTTAACGCTGGAGATGTTGATAAAAGAATCAACCTTGATTTTTGGCTTCACATGCACACCATGCTGCTCATCACTCCACTGTCCTTTACAAAGTTTACTCCAGTTTATCAGGTGTGTCAAAGAAAACTCATTAAACTGCTGATAGTACTGTTTAGGTTTACAAGTTGAAGTTTGAAATATGATCTCTCTTATAGGTACTTTTCAGCAATTTTATAACGTGTAGTTCTACAGAGTTCATACACAGTTAAGCAAAAAGAATGATGCATGCAGGTATTTAAATGACACGGAGTCATTTTGAAGAGGCAGCCTTTCCTATGTCACACAGTTTTCTTCCTGCTCACTCTGAGCTGGCTGTGGAGGAATATTTATGCCCAAATATATTTCTAGCTTATGTGAACTTGGCTGCTGCAGCATGGGCAATGAAGAGCATTGTTAGATGGAGGTGAACAGCTAATGCATGTTAAGCTACCTAGAAAATGTGTGCTTTCTGTGCAAGGGAGCAAAGTGGTGGTTATATATGACGTGCCAAGATCTCTTACCACCCTCTGCTGGATGAATCCTGAAAAGGCTTTTTATATATAAAGGTCAAAAAAGTTAGTGTTCTGCTCAGGGGTTCTGGCCTACTGAGTCTTCTGCAGAGAGAGGAGGCAGATAAAGAAAAACAGGACAGAAGAGAAGCCAACTTTCTAGAGAGACACTTCTGAGAGTGTCTTGTAAGAGCACAGTGGTAATCCAGACAAAGCTACTGAATGCCATAGCTGCTTCTGGGTATTTTTTTATGCTGATATATGGGGTTTTTGAACTTTTGGGAATCCTGAGGTTTTGTTAAAAGACTGGCTTGTGGGACCTATGCTTTATTGTACCGCTGATGCCCAGTAATTTGCTTTGTCTTTTGTTTCAGAGTTGCTGCTTGAATCAGTGTTCCTTAGTGTTGATCCGTACATGAGGTATGTCGTCTTCCCCCCCTTTTTTCTTCCCCTCTTTTTGGCTAAGTTAACTCACTTGAGCTCACAACTGAACCTTAAAAGAACATGTACTGGGAGTGTGCCACATTACCCGAGTCCCAATAATTTCAGCAAGCTTGTTCTTAAGGATACATATTCTAAATAGTCAATTGCTGATATGCCTGTGTTAATAGCCAGTAATTCAAGGAAGAGACTGGGAAAATTTACGCAGAGCTATGAGGAAGTCTGGTAGACTCTAGTCTCAGAAATAATTTTTTGGAGTCCCAAACTTTTCATAGTGGTGGACCATGCAGGGAAGATTAACACTATCCAGTCCTGGACACTTTAGCTCAGTGTGCAGTCAGGATGGGATGCTTGAGTAGCTGTCCATGGAAAACGTCCAATTACCTTGTTACCATGAGAAGATCTTTGTGGTCTGTTTGGCTTTACTTCTTATGCTGTTTCTTGGTCAGGCAGTAGCTACTACTTCACAGTACACTTGGAAGATCATTGAAGTTGCTTACAATAAGCTGTGTCTCTGCCTGTGTTACAGACCTTACAGTCAAAGGGACATGAAGGAAGGAGACGTAATGATAGGCACACAGGTTGCCAGGTAAGATGTTCAGTTCTTGTTTTCCATCCATGTGGCAGATGTCAAAGAAATGTACTGACATTTGGGACGTTGCAGCCTATGTCATGTTGTTTTTTTCTGACATGAGTCTACATACTGCTTAAACTGTATTCCTTATCTACATTGGAATGGAATATATTTTTTTCTGAAAGAACCTCTTTTGCCTTCTTGGAGAACATCTGTGCCTCTGCAAACTATATGTTATTTCTGGAGTCAAAATTACAAAGAGAGGCACAAAGTGCCAACCTTTGTGCATGATGTGAAGGGTCAACTTCATGTTTTAAAATCTGATGTGCAGAAATTGCAAGCCCCAAACCATGCATGCTTACAATTCCAGCTGTGACTATCTCAGTGTCACTTAAGATGCAACTCTAGATGTAGCCAAAAGGCTATCTGATCTTAAATCTATCCTTTTCTAATCTTGTGGTAATGATTTAGCTATACAGATGGTTCCCTTTGTCTGCTTGTTCCTGCTGCACTGCCTCTAAGTAGCCGTCTGAGAACATCTGTAGCCTCTGACTCTTGTGGTTCTCTGCAGGAACACTGAGGGCTGGGATATTTTCAGTATTTCAAGGGTGCTTACCTACTCCTTCCCAAGCTAATCTTCCTGTTGGGATGAGAAAGTGGAATTTCTGTTTTACATGGAGATATCCTAAGTGTGAACTTCTGTTATTAGATGCTGCCTTCCATCTGTTCCTAAGCAGCCTTTTGTTACCACAAGAGGTTCCCTCTTCAGGATCTTCAACTTTTAAATGAGGTGCAGGTGTTCTGAAAAGGGAACTGCTTGTTGTAGCCTGTTTGTGATTCAGCTTCTTGCTTTTCCATCCTTTAATCCCAGCATCCTCTTTCCTACCTTTCTGCTGATAGGAGCCCAGTCTGAATTCATTCCAGACTGATGCTAGTCGTTTGTCACGGGTCAGGCTGAGTTTAGAATCCTCATGTCCAACTTTCCTATGCTGATAAGAGACAGTAGCTGTTTCAGGGAAGGCATCAGAAGCCTACAGCATCAGTAGGGTATGGACTAAATGTCCTGACACGAAGTATTTATTTTCTTCTGCATCAAAGGGCAACAGGAATAAAAGAGGAGAGAGACAGTTAGGATTTTCTCTCTCACAGGATATTCTTTTTATTTTTTTTTCAAACCTTTTTTCTTTGCTTGAACAGGATTGTAGAAAGCAAGAATCCAGCTTTTGCGGTTGGGGCCTTTGTTGTGGCTAATAGTGGCTGGAGAAGTCATTTCATCTCTGACGGGAAGGGCCTCCATCTCCTTCCTTCAAGCTGGCCAGAATCACTCCCCAAATCTCTGGCTCTTGGGACAGTTGGCATGCCAGGGTGAGTATTATGATCCAAAGGAAGCTGTCCTCTGGATTTTGCTCTGCAGGGTGTTTCTGATCTTTTTTCCATCATCTTTTTCTACTACTATGCAGTCTGGTCACTCTGCTTTAAAAAAGGAAAGGGAAAAAAAAAAAAAACACAAAAAACATGTTTGTGTCAGGACGCCCTCACCCTACAGAGGGTCTGAAGTTCTTTTGATCAGAAATTTGCCTTGGATTAGGGTGCCTGTCCTTGAGGATTTGTGATAAGGCAGGAAGAGGATCCAGGAGGGGCTGGAAAGAATCAAGTCCAGTCTGGATTAACCAGAGTGGATTATTATTTATTTAATATATTTGAAATTAATTAATTCATAATTAACTATTATTTAATTAACTGAGCGGATCAAATTTCAGTGGTTTATTGGCCATTCTTCTGCCTATTGTGCTTTTCTGCTATCAATGTATTTCCAGAATTGTTGTCAAGATGGCAAGAGACAGCTGTGTAAGGTGGAGGAAAATAGCAGTCCTTTAAATCACACTGATGAAGACAGAGCTATGATGCAGGAGAAGCAATAATCACACTATTGCTTTCTCTCAGAATCCTGCTCATATTTCTTGTCTCCTTCTGCGTAGTTTTTACAGGAGCTCAGGACTCCTTTAGTCTTGCTGACACAGGAGGCTTTAAAAATTGTAGTAGTATTCTGAGCGATGCAGAACTCCTGAGATTTCATTTTAACATCACTCTAGATGCATCTTTTTCTAGACAGCAGCAATTCACCCTTTCAGTTAGGAACAAGTGGGAAGCTCTATACCTGAAGTTAGAAAAAATTAAAGAGAAACTTCTTGGGATTCTGGGCCAGTTGATCTCATTACTTCTTACTCCTTCAACTTGTGAGCCCAAGGAAAGCTGTTTTCACATAAGGCAAACTTCTACCACACCATCCAGCTTCCCACTAGTGTGGCTTATTTTTCTGGAGTGTCTGTAGCCTTATAACAGAAGTGAATGTGCTTACAAGCCAATTTAAAAAGTTGCACTTTTTTTTTTTTTTTTTTTTTAATAGTATTTTTTAAGGAATGAGGAAAATTGAATCTTGCTCTGGTTGTGATGATATTTTGATTTATCGTGGTCAATTCAGACCTCTGTGTCTGTTTTCTTTTATTGCTTGTTGAGCATCTTTCTTTTTCTTCACAGCCTTACTGCATATTTTGGTCTGTTTGAGGTCTGCAAGATGAAGCCAGGAGAGACAGTGCTGGTTAATGCTGCAGCGGGCGCTGTGGGCTCTGTGGTTGGGCAGCTTGCTAAAATTGGGGTGAGTGGCATGGACTGCTTGTCCTTTCACCTCAGAAGGCTGACCTGGCCTTCTGAGACCATGAATGATCAAGGCCATGAATGATCAGGAGGGCAAGCATCCTGTGTTGTGAGGGCCTTTAGAAATGTTTCTCTTTCTTTCCTTGCAGGGTTGCAAAGTGGTTGGCTGTGCTGGCTCAGATGACAAGGTTGCTTATCTGAAAAAAATAGGCTTTGATGAAGCCTTTAATTACAAGACTGTTACATCTTTGGATGAAGCACTGAGTAAAGCCTCTCCTGATGGCTACGACTGTTTCTTTGACAATGTGAGTTCAGACAGAGGGCCTGGCCCTGAGCAGACTATTATTTTCCTTAGACTATAGCAGAAACTCGGTATGGAGTTTCATCTAAGTCACACATAGGTTCTGTAAAAGCTTACTGCCTCCATGTTCCCTTCCCAGATTTTTCTGCAGCTGCCTTGGGGTGGTAACAGACAGAACAAACATTGAAAGGCAAAGCTGGATTGTTAGTGCTAATTGAGGCTGAGCAGAGAGGAACAGGTCTACTCCTGGCCCCACCTTGGAACACGCAGTCCTCTGCTGTTTCTGGAAAAGGAGAGAGGATGAATGTGGTTATGTGGTCCAAGAGGCTACAAGGGTACCAGTAAACAAAGCAGTTGCAAGGCAAGCTTGTAAAAATTCCTAGAGTAGTCTGTCTATGGTTTCTCACCTCTCGCTGTTAGAACAGGTGTTAACAGGCTATGTGGACTGGTCTCAGTGGGCTGTTTGAATGTGGACATCGTGTTCTATGGGCTGGGAGAGTTTAAAAGTTCGGATGCAGTCAAACCATGTCAGTTCACCCTCAAGCCAGAGAACGAGCCCACTTTTTTTTAATTTCCTAGTATACCTGTTGTATGTATTATACCGAGCTTTGTGAAGCAGATACAGAGTTAAAACTGGCTCCCTCTGTTCATAAATAATTTTTAGAAAGATGATGTAGTCCTCGTAGGTGTTAGCTAAGAGTAAGGGTTGCTGCAGCCACAGTCTGGAGGAATGGAGGTCAACTTTCCACCTTTGATTGAACCCGTTCTTTTCAGCACAACATCTCAATGCTGGCAAGTTTTTGGCAAACAATGCCAAAGAGGGGATTTTCTCTAATGCTGCACATCCTCTGGTTTGTGTAGGTGGGCGGAGAATTTTCCAGCATTGCCATCAACCACATGAAGAAGCACGGGAGGATTGCAGTCTGTGGAGCCATCTCTCAGTACAATGACTCCGTGCCCCAGAAAGGTGTGTGCCTACTTCCACGCCTCTAAGTTTAGTTACTATTTGGTGATGGCAGAGTGGGACATAGTGGGAGATTCTTGGTATTTTGCTGGTTGTTTCAGCATGCTAGTTGAGTTTCTGTGTGTGTGTGTGTATTCAGATAACAAACCACTGCTCCAGGGCAGCTGTTGTGTGACCACACTTACATGTACACGCAGTCACACTCCTTAGTACACTCTCCTATCAGATGGAGAACATCAGCTGATTAGAAATGAAGGAGAGGCTGAACTATGTGAAATAAGAATCCCCTGGGCTCTGAGCAGATACAGATCAGTGGAAGGCAGCAGGTGTGGTGGAACAATGGCATGTGCACAATGCATACTTTCAGATGAGAAAATGGATTTCCCCCAGGTTTTTCTTTAGATGCGACAGCTCAGTTTTAATCTGTGTGTATGAGTGCTTGTTTGTTTCTTTCTTCTCCCATCTCATCAGTGCTAATGTTTCATGTACTGGTGAAAGTGTTGGGAAATATGTCTGAAATTAATATTCAACAGCATTAAATTTTCCAGATTTGCATTCTAGAAGAAATGAGTGTTCTCAGCAACTGCATTCTCTATGACTTTAGACTCCCAAATCACTTTAAAAATGGGACGGGCTTTTTCAATGGGGAGATTATCACACATTTCTATTACTGAGAGAACTTTTTCTGAGCTTTAGCCAAGAGCACCAGAGCTCAGCAGGCTATCTAATAATCAGTTAAAACAGTACTTTGAGGATTAAGCTGAAGCCCCTCAGCAAATGGGATTTTTACTTCTGAATGAAACTTTTCACAAGTGCTGGGTGTTCGGCCTCACACAGCTTTAACAGCTCAGGACTTTGTTTTCCTGGGTGGCCGTGTCCCTGAACCCATGATCTTATTATTCTGGAAATTCTTTTTGGAAAGAATTGAGGCTACCTCTGGCTGGAACAATGTGATTCAGTGTCCTTCACTGGCTAAAAGCTCTCTTTATGCATTGGGTCTCATTTTAAATGAGACTGGCATCACAGGCAGCTTGGGGGTTGGTTCCTTTCTCCTACAGGACCGTATGTTCAGATTCCAATGATCTTCAAGGAGCTTCGTATGGAAGGGTTTATTGTCAGTAGCTGGAATAACCGCCGGGAGGAAGGTCAGAAGGCACTGCTGAAATGGGTCCTGGAGGTAAGAAGGGAAGGGGTAATTTTCTTTACTGTGTACTTGCACCATGGCTTACCTCTTTGCAAGGGTGGGTCTCTTGTTGTAGCTGGTGAAGTGAGGTCCTGGTATGATTTTCTTCTATCTGACGTGATCTTTGAGCCTTTTGAGGACACTCAAACCATACTGAATATGCCTGATGCCTTCCACTTCACTGAGACTTGCGATACTAGCCTCTGGTCTTAACTTAGAATCCCAGAAAAAATATAAGCTTTGGAAGAGGATCCTTCCAGAACCATTCTAAACAATTTTCTGGCAATTAAGAGTTTCTTATTTAGAGTATTTCCTCTATTTCTCCTTCAGAAAACTCCTTTCATTTCTAGTATAAGCAAGCATTTCCATTGTACTCATGTGCTTGAATTACTGGCAAAAATCAGTGCCCTTATGGAACCGGGAGCTGGGCTCTAAAGGGAGTTCCCAGGATTTTTTTTTTTCTTTAATTTTATTTTTCTAAATGGAGGCTGAGTTTAAAACTTGATTCGTGGCTGTGAAAAATATGTGTGTGTGAACATGGAAGGCTAAAAGGCTTTTTATCTTTTACAAATTGACGATTTGGGGAGGCTCGCTGTTTTGATCTGACATTTTGATTTGTAATTCCACACTTCACTACAGACAGAAACAGGCCTGGCTTTGAGGAAACAATCTCCTTGTCCATTGTTTGGGGACTGAGAAGCACTAAATCTGTCCTGGTGTTTTTTTTCAGCAGTGACTTTTGCTCCCTCTTCTGACTCCAAGCTGGGGGAGGGAGAAATCTTGCTACAACAGCAGATTCTTGTATGGAATCGCTATATCCAAACCCAGCTTTGCAAAGCTACCCTGGTGTGCACCAGCTTGCATGTTTCAGATGGAGCATGCAAGCTGGAGAAAATTTGTTGGTGGCAATATAGACTCATGAAGATCGCGAAAACTAAGCAGCTGATGAGTGAACATTCAGCAGTTTCCTTTCTTCCTTCTGACAGGGAAAAGTGAAGTTCCACGAACAAGTCACTGAAGGATTTGAGAACATGCCAGCAGCTTTCATTGGAATGCTAAGGGGAGAAAATCTTGGAAAAGCTGTTGTAAAAGTCTGAAGGTCACATATTCCTGGGAAGGCAGGCAAAGGAGAATGTGATTCTGTTCAGATAAGTGCTTTTAACTCGCTGTTCAAAAGGCATATTTCAATATTTTTGGTGGACGGTGGTGAAGATAACCTCTTAGTAATTGGTCAGATAACTGTGTGTGTGCCAGTGGCTTTGCTCTCGAAGAACTTGAGACTTGCTTCCCAAAGCTACACAAAAAAGCCTTAAAACTGTTCAACCTTATCAGAATTGTAACTGATTTAATAGTAGTTTGAGCAAATCTAAGATGGGTAATAGGAAGAAAAAGGCCATTCTGAAAGGTTTCTCAGCTGATAGCATATCTGATTGCTAATGTTTACCTATTGATTGGGTCCAGAACTCAGCAAGAGGGAATATAATTTTGTAAACAATATTAGGGAGCAACGATCAGGCTAACAGTGTGCAGTTGTTCCCAGTTTCCTCACAAGGCTGGCAATTAAAAAAAAAAAAAAAAAGTAGGAAATATAGGCATCTTAGTTATTCTGGGCCTATGGAAAGAAAGAAATAATAAACCTATTAATGGAAACTTCGCTTGTGTTACAGTTCTCTTTCCAGGTGAAGAATAAACACAGATATGGAATTTGTGGTTGATTTTTGTTTTCTTGTTATTGGTCTCTGAAGACAGACTGTAAAAGGCCCTGGAGCCTTTACAAGGGCAGAGTTAGATGATCTATCTGTCAACAGGAAGAGATCATTTAAGATTTAGAACAACTACTAGAGGAGAGGTGCTTGTTGCTTTATAGGGGTTTCTGAAGGGAAAAGAGCACCAGTGTGTATTAGCTCCAATGCTGTGGCTTTCAATTGGCCTCTGAGAAAATTAATACCACTGCACAGTGTGGAACAACTTAAAAAAAAAAAAAAAAGGGAGTTTGTTGCCAGGAGGTTTCAAATCTTCCATCTAAGAAGCCTGCTTCTGTTCCACCGTTCTTTACTGAGAAATTTTCAGAAGACTTGCAAGTCCCAAATTACTGAATTGTTTTAAGGTCACTAATTTTGTGATCTTTTGTTTCAAGTAAAGCTGAGAGTTGTAGCAAACTAAAAACAGCCACAGGGGGTTCCTGTCCCTTGTAAAATGATTTGTCAGAAGAATTCTGTCTTCAGCCTGCTTTGTAATAAAACGCTGACCACGAGGGAAAGATACAGCTCAGTGTACAGATCTTACACTTCATGAGCTGCAGTTGATTTTGCAAGGTAGCTCTAATACAAAAACAGTGTTATGTGTAAAACAACAACAACAACAACCCTGCTCCACCTCTGAACTTCACAGGTTGAAGTTCACAAAAACTTTGTATTTTTCTGCCCTTTAACAAGGTGCCAGGGTCCCCTGGAGAGCAAAGGTACAGCTGTGCAGTGCTGGGATAGGTCCTGTCTGCCAATAAATGAGTTGTGTGCTTTTAGGCAGAGTGTTAGCAGTATCACTGCTGTCCAGCCTGTCTTCCATCCAATTGCACAAGGACTGTGGGCCGGCAGACACTGTTTGCTGTCACTCTTTGTCTAACATTAACATTCTGAAACTGAAGATAGAAGCTTCCCGGGAAAGGAAGAGGAGTTCAAGAGTTTCTAGAAGTTCTAGAACGCCCTCTGCTCTCCTCCAGCCCATTACCTAGAGCTACCAGCACCCCAGCACACAAAGGAAAAGGCACAGGGCATTCCCAGAGTGCGTGTATAAAAAAAAAAAAAAAAGTACAGAAACAGTCACTGCCACCTTGTGGAGACTTGCATGGTACAAACTTGTTTTCTCAGCCAGCTGCAAGTGGGAGCAAGTCCTCATGCAGCTCTCACACTGCTGCATCCTCTCTGTTTACCAGCCTGGACCACCTCCAGAGAGGAGGAGAAACACCACTTGCATTTCCCCAGTGTCACCACACAACTTTTTCAAAGTTCCCCCAGCTCTTCTGCGTGATCCTTACCAAATCTGCAGGACTAAAGGACAACAAAGTTGTTGGGAAGTTGTCTGCTATGAGGTTGGCATTAGGCAAGTATTGAACACCATGTAGCTTGATAAGGTATTAGAAGCTGTTTTTTGTCCCTGCTACAGCCCGTTAGCTATGATGAACGAACACCAAGAAATCAGAACTATTTCAAATGCTATTCTATCAAATCCAAGCCTAACGTAATCCAGGTCTGGGAAAGAAGGAAAAGGTAATGGTCAGCTGGAGCTGAAGTTAGGCTGAGTACTGCAAGAGACATGGCAGTGATGTGCTGGTGCTCAAGAATTATTTCTCAAGTGCATATCGCAGGGGGCTCGGAGCATGGCTGGAATTAAGGAGCACAGCTATTTCACCGCAGTCTAACCCTGCATTTTTCCCTTGTCCACTCCCTGTAACCCCTTTGTCTTGGTTTTCCTTTCACAGTTCCCCGGTAAAGCCTACTCATCCCAGCCACATGTACAATTTCTGTGCATGAGGAAGTATTTTTCTTCCTGTCGGCCAGTCCACTCTGAGGCTGGAAGCTACAGAACAGGCGCAAGGAGAAAAGCTTCTTGCCCTACTGGTTTGACAGCAAGGCACAGATCTCAGCCACTTAATGGCCAAATAAAACGAGACTGCAGTCATTGCCTGAGGGGAGGATAACTCCTTCCCTGAAGGAACCCTTGCTCCCAGAAGTAGCCTTTATATGTTGTTTTATTTTTTTTTTTTTTGCACCAAATATGTAAGAAATGTGGTGTGCATTCAAGTCAGTTGGTCATCTACTGTCTCCCCCTTAAAGGCATTTTCTCAGATCACAGGATGAAAGCAGGTCACATCCCTGCTTCTCACCAGAGCTAAATGATTTCAAGGAGACTAACCCAGCTGCTGTATGTTCTGAAATATGGTAATACTGGTCTCGTTCCTTCAAATGAAGGACAGAGCTCCGTTTAGCCAGCAAAAACCACGCTCATTGAGTTCTCACTGAGCACATTGAGGCCAGTGTTTGGGTATATGCCCCAAGTTTTCAGCGAGGTTCCTTGGAAGCACTGCATTTGGGTGGTGTGGTTTAACCCAGCAGGCAGCTACATGCAGCACAGCTGTTCCCAAACCACATTCCCCTCACCCTTTATTCCCTCTCTGTAGGACGGAAAAGAGAACCAAGAAAAAAAAGGTAAAATTTGTGGGCTGAGATAAAGACCACTTAATAGGACAGAAAGGGAAAACAATGACAAGAGAATAAAAGCAAGAAGAGCATACAAAAGCAAGAATAGAGCAATAAAAGCAAGAGTAAGAGCACGAAGCAATTGCTCACCACCCACAGCACCAATCCCAGCCCCCCTCAGCAGCATCCCCCCGTGTTTGTCCCACATGACACCCCATGCTGTCCTGGCTGTGTCCCCTCCCCGCTGCCTGCGCACCCCCAGCCTGCTCCTGCTGGGGCAGCACAAGGAGCTGGGCAGGCCTTGGCTCCCTGTGAGCGCTGCTCTGCAACAACTAAACATCGGTGTGCTGTCAGCATTGTTCTCATCCTAGAGAGGAAACACAGCGCCACACCAGCTACTTGGAATAAAATCAACTATTCTAGCACAAATTATGACACTAGGGCAACATACACATTCTCAGCAGGCTGAAGCCCATGCTCCTGCCTGTAGAAACTGAAAATACTGCAGCAGAGGAAGCTGAAGATTTGCTGTCCTTGCAAGAGCTACTTTGCAGCCTTCTGAGCACATGACATACTCACAGGACCTTCCTGATCCTGCCCCATTCCCAACTGAATTTGCCATCACTTCTGTATTACCTAAATATTTCAGAGCTGCATCCTGTTAAACACAGCATTACCTCAAATTTAACCTGATCATGATTTCTGAATAACAGTTCTTTTGCCTGCTCTTAACAGGCATTTGTCAGTAAAACAACCAGAGCAGCAGGGAAAGTATTCTGCTCCTCATTGTATCAGCACAACCCAGAGCTTACATCCACAATTCTTGATGGCTCATCCTCAGCCAGAGGGTGCGGTCACTTCTTGGGAATGGAAAAATCCTTTGAGCAGGGAGCAGAGGCAGCAAACAGCCCTCCTGAGCAGCAGGAAATTCATGCGTGCCTGTGATGTGAGTGTGATCTGAGTCACTGCTCACCACAAAGAGGCTCACTCATTCCACATTTGTGGACAGATGTAGCAGGAAGGCCTGCGTTTTCATCCGTGACAGCCTGTGAGCAACACAGCTCCCCAAACCGCTGCGTTAGGTGTAGCTGCTAGCTACAGCCCTGCTTCCTTGTTTACTGAGCCTTACCCAGGAGACAACACCCAGGCCAGCAAGAAAGATGTTTTGATATGGAGGGGACAAGGCAGTCCTCAGTAACTCTGGAAACAGCGGTTAAACAGTACACACAGGCTGTCATGTTAATTAATTAATCTAGACAACTGACAGGTCTGGAGGACTGCCGAGTCCAGTTCACAGTCTAGCACAGGGTGTATCCAGTGCAGTGTGAGAATGCAGTAGATCAGTTAAGTGAAGACAAGAACATACAGATTTAAAATATCTCAGGTTTAAGACATGATGAGTTTTGCCTCATTAGTCCTTCGCCTAGGCAGTAATCTGGAACAAGCAAGTGGCCCAGCCCAGAGGCTATATGCACACCACTGCCAACAGAACCAGATCATACCCCAGTGG
The DNA here is from genome assembly GCF_009819795.1 of Aythya fuligula. Lineage (NCBI taxonomy): Eukaryota > Metazoa > Chordata > Aves > Anseriformes > Anatidae > Aythya > Aythya fuligula. The sequence goes on along the minus strand of NC_045593.1, from coordinate 74,061,252 downwards.
CAAGGCAAAATTGCAATGGCAGGAAGGCAGCAGCCCCAAATCCTACCTTACTTCCCTGGCAGAATTTGTAGCATGTTCAGGTACTTGTACCATGCTTAATACACACATAACCTTATCTTCTAAGCCTAAAATAAGGCTTGAGAAATGAACCTTTAACTAAAAAGAAGCCATCCGTATCGGTGATACCCACTTTTCTACAACTCCCAAGCTGACCTTTCTGTACCTGCAAGCCAGACAGCGACCCTTCAGACAGAGGGTGGCAGCTACCACCTGGGTGATGTGCCAGCAGCCTTCTCCTAAAGAACCATCAGTGATACCTTTCAACACCCACTTCCCATGCTCAGCAGTAACCCCGTATTGGATTGTTGCTTGTCAAGAGCCTTTACACCCAGACAGTATTCCTTTAGCACAGCAAAACTGGCACCTCAGTGACATTAAGAACTTGCTCACATCTTCACCCAAGCACGAGGCAATAAGCAAAAGTGTAGAATTTACACTTTATTGTATTCATTTACATAGATCAAGAAGTTTCCACCATTTAACCTAGATAGCTTGACTGGATTTCTTTTTAAGTAGAAAAGTTACAGGCTATAATTTAGCCGAAGCAGGCATGCTCCAGTGTCCCCATGGCTGGAGATTAGACTAGACTTTTAATGGTCTCTTCCAGTTTTTCTTTATTGGCCCCAGAGAATTCCTGCACCTGTAAAGAAAGCAATTTTTAGAAGTGCATAACATCTAGTTGCGTAACAGACAGAAACATAGGTCTATTCAGCCCTGCTACCACTAAGATTTCCTTATGCCCAAAACAGGGAGCATTTTGCATGGGCTACGCTATTCACCTCCCACTCAGCTCACAAAAACTGGTGCACTCTATTAAGAATCACTTTCAGACTACCACGGTTGGGAGGCTTTGACATGTGAAAGGAAAAAACAGTTGATCCTGAACCAGTGCTGCATAAAAACTAAAAAAAATACAGGCTTGAAGGAACTCTGGGTGTCACCTCTCAGCAGATGCATCTTAAAGTTACCTTGGATCGCTCCAGACCCTTTCCTATTGTGTTCTGGAAGGACTGCTCAGAATGACCTGCCCCAGAGCCTGACTTCCATGAAAACTGTCTCTGTTGCAACGTAGACAGCAAAGACATGCTACATTCATGTCTCAAAAACACTGGCTCCTTCCACTGCCTGCTGGGGTGCAATATATGTATGGCATTACACAACAGGCCATAAGACAGCTTGCTTGATACTCGTGTCCAGAGAACACATTGATTTTTCCATTTTTTTGTTTGAAGCAGTGGAAGTTTATCCTGAGAAGACCAAAGGTTCATTATGACTCACCATTTGGCCCCATATTTATCTGAATGGAAACTCGCTGAACATTTAATGCCTGCTTTTCAAGGAGCAATTCCATTGCCTTCAGCCATGATCTTATATCAGGCATTTTTTAGTATTAGAAAAGCTTATCTTCAGCTTCCTCAAACTATAGCCCCAGATTACACATTTATCTCACAGTGTCTTTACTCCAGGTGGATAACCAGCACCCTGTGCTGTCACTACCTTGCATCCCACCTGTCCACCTTGGCAGAGGATGCAGAGGGGCTCTGGCAGAGGGATGACCTCCCCTCCACAGGTTGTACAGTCTATGTGAAAGCACCAAGCAGCTGTTTCAGCTGGGTGTACATCCAGCACAAGCTAGGCTTCTGTTAGGGCTGCATAAATTCATGGAATCCAGTCATGTCTCTGCTTCAGCATGATTTCCATCCAGATAACAAATGCTAACCAAGATCAGTAAAAGCAGGGCACTGAGACAGTCTAGGACACTTAACGTGGTATCTCCTGAAGATCCACCTGTACAACCTGTGACACTCAGCTCACTACCCTGCTCAACAGGGCTTGCTTCATCAGTTAGCTGGTGGCCCACGCTACCATTTGCTGCAACACTAAGATAAACCAACTGCTCTCCTGACTGTCCCAATGCCAGCTGTGCCCCAGATACATTATAAAGAGAAAGCACACCACGTGATCTAATACTCCCAATCCTCTCTGTTAAGTGTTTGAAAGAGGCCTGCCCCTTCCAGGAAAATGAACTCCAGGAGTTTAGCCTACCATCTTTCCGTTCTTGTAGAACTGGAATGTTGGCATGCACTTCACCTCACAGTGTGTAGCAACATCCTGGAAGAGACAGAAAGCAATTTTCAGTTGTGCACATCTGAAGGATGTTCAATTTAGAACCCACTAGTCTCCTTCTGATTAGGGAAATAGGGCAAAGCCATTACTGTTCAAAAAGAAGCAAAAGCATCTGATATTAACATCTCCCTGAAGCAAACCTATCAGATCCTCTTCTCAGCATCTAATTCATAGTTTAGCAAGAACATGTTCACTATACCTGGACTATTTTTTTTTTTTTTAAAGGCCTCTGCATCAAAACACTATTTGTAAGGCTCTAGAGCTCTACAGCAACTCTCCTGTTTCAACCTGACGTTGTTCAAGTACTTATTGAGTGTTGCTTGAATTGCTATAGAGCAGACATTTTGTTGCTCTTAATTCAAGACATAAAAGGGGAAACAGTGCCAATGGCAGTGTAAAGACCAGACACTCTTGCAGTTGTGAGCCATTAGTTTTAGGAAAGATTGCATCAAAACAGATTAAGGCCTTTGAGACTAACACTCCCTCCCAAAGCACAGAGCACCAGTGTTTGCAAGCTATCTAATGCATGCCATGGGGGTTAGACTATGCAGACAAAGCAGCCTGAATTCTTAAAGGACACCTGAGAAGAACATTCTTTTCAGTATAGTTGCTAAGCCCCTATCTCATTTTGTTTTAGCATCTCCAAGGGCATTTAAAAGACATTCTTCACTGTCACATGCGTGGATCTCATCAGCAACCCTCTCTCAGCATACCCTCCCTGACCATACCTGGGCGTCATCCACGTCGATTTCGATGAACACCACATCCCCAAATTTCTCACACAAACTCTAGAATGAAAGAAGAAATTATGTAGTTAGTGCTCCAGGAAAGCTAGCTTGTGAGAGACATGTTCACAGAAATTGCAACCCTGCTGCTCCCTCCCCCAGTGCAAGTTGCCACAACGTCTTAAAGCAGCTATGTTACTGACCAAAGCAGAAATAATTTTCTGCTCCAATATCCGTAAGACTGATGAAACTTGTTGAAACCCATTCCTTATAGAGAAGCCTTAAATAAACACAGGAGAAATGTCTCTACTTCTCTTACAACCTTCAGCTGATCACAGAAAGGTGCTGCAGCTTATTTCCATGCATTTGGAAGAAATTACAGCCAGTATATACACAAAGAGAAACATTGTTTCAACTCCACTATTCTTGAAACAATGCAACTATTACACCCCATAGGCAGATGTGTATAAGACTTAGGAGAGCAGCAGCTCAGTGTCAGCCCTCAGCTGTATCAAAGACCAGTATATTTTACTAAATAGTAACAGAGTAGATACTTCTGCAATTTCTCTCCCTTCCAGAAAATAATGCAAATTATGCGGACAAAGGAAGTTCCCTCCATATTACTGACAAGCAGCACAAAATATTGATATATTCTTCAGCACAGCCACTGACAAAAACAGGTCTTAACAATGGTACTTACATGGAAAAATGGCTTGATCATTTTGCATGGTCCACACCATGTGGCCGAGAAGTCAACTACTACAAGCTTGTCACCAGCAGACTTCAGTTCTGTCTCAAACTCAGACTATAAAAAGAAAGAATTGAACATGTTAAGGACATTATCTTGTGTGCGAAAGGAAAAAGTCTAAACCCAAAGCTAGCTTTCCCTCAGCCTTCACACACTGATTTCCCTTAAACTAAGCTATTTGTATCATCATGCACATGCTTCTGTGTGAGTTGCTTTCATCAGGACTAGCATCCACCGGTGTCTGACTCATGTAGGACATACCACAACGCCCAGTCACCACAACTCAGTGAACTACTGAAATTAGCCTAGAAATTAATCTGGCCTATAATCCTCAGCTCATACTGAGTAGTGCTACGCTCTTAATGTGATCCTCATGATCTTGAAGATTTCAATTTTTTTCATTTGTGGCTTGATGAAAAGACTTCATTTTCTCCTGGAACACCTTCCTCTGCAGAATTTGAGGGCAAGCTTTTGCACGCTCATCCAGTTTGATACCTCTTCCAGCCAACAGAAAGTACCAAGTTGATGTTGTGTGGTTTACTCTACAGTGTATTTTCTAGAGCAACAGCTTCGCAGGATAAGTAGCTTGCTTTGCCAAGTGAACCGAAGCGTAACTTCAGTAGCCAAGCCAATGCTACACATGTGGACTACACAAGTAACTAACAAGTCTGTTGCACTTGGTCACACCAGTCATTTCTGGATTATGTTCTGTGCAATTTAGGGCTCCTTATGTGCCATTAACTGTATTTTCAAAGACTGAATGTTTTACCAGAAATGCAAGACATTAAAAGCAATAACTATTTGCATGCTAGCAGAGGGCAAACAAGTATCTCAGGCAGAAGCAGAAAATGCTGATGCTCATCAGCTACTTCCTGACAGCTTCTTTCTAGAAAAAGGACGAGCCACTCCAGTATTGCTGAACTCTGCTCTCACAGCAACGCAGCCTTCAGGAGAGCTGCTGAGGTGGGCTTCGTTTTAGGTATTGTACCCAAAGAGTTGCTGCTTCACTCTCCTCAACCCCACAGGGCAGCACACTGGCATGCTGTCAGCAGAGGCTGACTAAAAGCAACATGCGTGCTGCCATGCCTGCCGTGTTTGGTCCTACCAACGTCAGCTAACTTGAGACTGGAGCTTAGTAAAACATCTCCCCACTTAAAGAATGCCGTGCAGGCAAGAAGCCCAGAGCACAAGCAGCCTAATTAGTCAGAGTTTTAACAAACAAGGAGAGGAACCCCCACCAGTATTCGTAAGCATATGGAAGTTTTCCTAACTTGCTGCAAATCCAAATACATCAGGCATCACAGCTTCCCACTGAAGCTCTCGCAGCCTCCCAGTGCAGCTATCTTCAGACACGCAGCCTCCACACGCCGAGCTCTTCCACCCTTGCACCTTGGCTGCTCAGAGCCTACCCTGCTGTAAGATCAGCAGCTAACGCTCCCTGACGCCCGCTCTCGGCCTGAGAGATGAGAGCAGTCAGTTTTCCTGTCTCTCCACACTGCTGTTCTACCACGGAATGAGCTCCTGCAGCCCAACCTCAGAAACACCCTGTTCCCACCTCCATGTTATTACCTCCACGGTCATGCATGTCACAGTCCATGCGATCTGCTCCCTGCAGCTACTTGAGCCTCAAGTTCCTCAGCCACGCCTCGCTCCTCACACATCCAAGCCATACAGCTAGATTTTTTGGTATGGCTTCCCACACCTCTGCATTATCATCACCAGCTCTTCGCTAATTCTAGCTCCTGCACCTGCCAATCAGACCACCTTCCTCATTTCTGGTTCTTCTATCCAGTTCCATAATTGTTGTGTTCTACAATGGGAGGTCCAGCCCAGGGATGCAGTGGTCACACAGCCGCACATCCCGGGTCGCTATCGTGCGGAACAAGGACGGAGTGGGAGGACAGGATTCCTCCTGTCTGGTCTGCAGTCAGGGGTTACCCTATGAGGCACCTCCACTATCAGATGAAGCCGCTGTGGGGAGCCCAAGGAGAGACACAGGGTGCAAAGGTGCTGGCTCTCGTGAGCCAAGAGATACCAAACTGGGAGAAAGTGTTGATTCTTTCCCCAGAGAGCCTAAAGACCCTGAAGACAGCAGCGACAGAAAACTACTTGACCTTTCTGACCTGCATTCTGTGTTAACTGTGTGAATTGACAAGCTTTCATATGAAAAGCTTTGTTAACAGGCAGGACACCTCCTACTTGGTCACACTGTCAAGAGGATCTTTACAACTTCCTTAGCAATACTTTCACCTCACTGTGGGGAAAACCTCTGACCAGTTTTTTGAATATTCAGCTACAACCTCCTCCCTGAGCACATGGAGGGCCTCATTTTGCTTGCAGCCTCCTCCAGCAGAATTATGCATGCTGCATTCTCTGCTAATGAGTCTCAGTTTCCAAGGACCAGGTCAGAGAAAACAGGTGGCGATGAGAGGCCCCAGTGCAGCAGGGATTCCCAGGACCAGCAAATACCTCAAAATGGAGGCTACTGACCACGGAGAATGCTGTGAGAAGTCTACTGCCCCCAGCAGCACGAGACAGCTTTAACACAGCACCACAGTCATAAACACTTCCAACACTTATCAAGTCACCCTTGAACTTGGATTAACTCCATCATCAGCTGACTGCCAATGGCTACTACATAATTTAGTGCTTTTTTTTTAAAAAAAAAAAAAAGAACTAGCATAAACAGACCAAAGACTAAACTGCCCTATCACCCAAACCGCGAGTCGCCAAGACTTGCTGTGTCTCAGGTAGCAGCTGGCATGAAGAGGAAGGCTTCAGCAACGCCAGCTTTTTAAACAGGTTATTACATCCTGTTAGCTTCTGCTTTAAAAGGCACTGCGGCCCCGTCATCCAAGCCTGTTAGTTTCCACAAGTCATCCATCTCAGGGTGACATACTTAAGTCATGGGTGCACTACTGGGAACCTGAGGCGGACTAGCGGAGTGTGCTGCAGGCAGCCACTCCTCGGGAGCTGGTCAGGTTTTGAAGACATTTTTAGGTCACAGACCGTATCTAGGTAGGTGTCATGCTCATGCTGCTTTAAAAATCACATACAGAACAATTAAATTTTGCAAGCCGTACAAAAAGGGGTTTGAACAGAACAGCTTCTGAACAGAATGCAGGTTTGCCTCGCTGCAATTCAGAATTAATCTGTAAAGCTCAGCTGCACTGCACAATGTTTTACCCACATTAAGACCTTGTTGTCAGCATGACCCAAGTCCGTGCCCTCGGTGGACAAGCAACACAGCTGTGCTCTGAGTCCAGCTCCGTGCTTAAATCAATGCGCACAGACAGCAGGGGAGGGAAGCCCGCATTACCCTTTACACTACAGCACACTCCCCTTGCGAAACCAGGTCTGCTGACTCCATTTTTAAGCATTCCAAGACTATACCAAAACCCTCAAATCTTACTCAAAGCTCTTCTGCAGCTCCGTAGGGCAAAATGGGGGGGGGGGGGGGGGGGGGAGAAGGCTGCAAACAAAAAAGAGGCTGAATTTCTATAATAACCCATTTTGGGGAAAATACGGCAGTTTATTGGCTTTAAGCTCTCTGCCTCCGCAGGTGTTTGAGGTATATTCGGCCACGAGAGCTGTCAGACGTCAACACCTCCGAGGTTCGCCACGGGAGGAGCGCGGCGCTTCCCACTGTACTGCAGCAGGGCGCTGCCCAGCAGGCGCGGGGGGCAGCACCCCCCCACAGCCGCATCCCGGGCTGGCAGCACGCGGCCAGCCCCACAGGACCCCTCCTGTCCCAAAAAAGACCTCGCTCGGAGGACGCTGGCCGAGCTCCGCGCCCCCTCACCGCCCCTTAAAACCTCAGCGCCCGGCTCTCCCTTGCCGCTCACGACACGCCCCCCCACCCCCACCGCGTGGCTCCCCTCAGGCGGCGCCCAACGGCCACCCAACGGCCGCCCAACGGCCCCAACGGCCGCCGCGCGCGCAGCGGCTCACCAAGCTGCCCACGCTCTTCACCATGGCGACGGCTCACGGCGGCTTCCCCGGCGGCAAGAAAGGAGCCCGAGGGCCAAGATCGCCGCGTGCACACGCGCGTCCCGGCTGCGCTGCTCCGTGCCTGCCACCCGCCCGCCGCCGCCCGCCCGCCTCAGCGCTCTGCCGCCGCTGCCCGCCCGCCCGCCCTTATATAGCCGCCGCCGCCGCGCGCGCCGCCGCGCAGGCGCGGAGGGCGCCGCTCGGCTGCCCGCGGGCGAGGATGGCATCAGGGGCGCCGGGAGGAGGGCGGGGGGAGAGACCACTACGCCTCCCTGGAGGGGGGGGGGAGGAAGGGAGAGGGACGGGCGAAACCACTGCGTGGAGGGGGAGGGGGGGAAGGGGGGGCGCATGTGGCGGCGGCAGAAAAGTGCTGCGTAATGGCGGGCAGGAAGTGCCGCGCCTCAGGGCCCGGCGGGCACGGCCCCGCCGTGTCAGTCCCTCACACTTCGCTTTATATCATTTTACTTCGTTTAATTTCACCGTGTTTTGTTCCATTTTTATTTTATTTCATTTTACCTCGTTTCGTTTCGTTTTACTTCGTTTCATTTCATTTGTTATTTCGTTTTTCCTTTCTTTTTTTTTTTTTTTTGTAAATTTCGTTTTATTTCGCTTTATTTCCTTTTATTTCGCTTTATTTCCTTTTATTTTACTTTATTTCTTTTTACGTTATTTCCTTTTATTTTACTTAATTTCATTTTACTTTTCTTCATTTATTTTTCCTTTTCTAATCCCATTTCCCATTACTTCATTTTCCAAAATAAAAATTTCACTATCTCCCGTCATTTGATTTTCTAAATTTCATTTTATTTCGCCTTATTTCATTTTACCTTTATTTCATTTTACTTTTCATATTTTAATTTCCATTTTTTAGTGTCCATTTTAATTTCCATTTTAGTTTCCATTTTTATTTCACTTTTGAAATTTCATTTTATCTCATTGTTTCAATTTGTTTCATTTCAATTTTCTTTTTTTTTTACTTCAGCGTCCATTTTTTCATATTTTTTTTTTTACTTCAGCGTTCGTTTTTTCATTTTTAAAATTTATTTTTATTTCATTTTATAATTTCATTTAATTTTAATTCCCATTTTATTCCCATTTCATTTCTATTTCATTATTCCCATTTCATTCCCATTCCATTCCATTCCATTCCATTCCATTCCATTCCATGTTCCACCGAGTCTCCCACCGCCACAAGCACAGGGTGCAGCACCAAGCACCCCTCCCACCCTGCGTGTGCCCAGCAACAAACATTTTTTTTTTATTTTTTACTCTTTATCCTCCTCAAAACCCCATTTTGACGACTCCGGCATCCTCCGCGGTTCCCCCCTTGGCAGGAGCCCAGCGATTGCCCACGTGGAAACAGCCGGAGGGGCCCCGCCGCGGAAGCGCTTCAATCTGCATTTATTGCCTCCTGTGCTTCCCGGTGCCTGCCCCGTGTTTTGGAAACACATCCTCACAGGCTGCCCAAAACACATCCTCACGGGCTGTGAACACCCTCCGCGGCCCCAGAGCCAGCCCCGCACGGTTCGTGTCTGTGGCTTGGCAGCGTTGCCTTTTCCTCCCTCTGCCCCCCTGGCAGAGGGCAGAGCAGGCAGGCCACAGAGGCCTCAGAAATCCAGCCTTTTTGTATTGTTTTTGCAGGAAAACCTGCTCCAATAAGGGTGAGTTGTGGCTTTCTGATGCACAGGAAGGCTGTGGGAGAGAGTTGTCGGGTCTGAATTTAGGTGCCCTCAAAGTAGATTAATCAGCACCACCTAGGAGTAGGCAGGACTCAGGCATCCCTTGGCCTGTACTAGCATCCAGGTGGGGATTCAGTAAAAATTTGGTGCTGGGGCCAAAAGACCTCAAAAGGTGTCAGCAGCACCTGCAGGCCACAGGACCACTTCATCCATCGGGCAGGTAACCTGGTTGTGAAAGGACATGAAGTTAGATAGCCATGAATCCCCCTTCCTGAACCCACGTTGGCTTCGCCCGATGACTGGATTGCCTTTCAAGTGATTTTCAATACCCCTCTGAGTAATCTTCTCTGTTGCTTTGCCAGGCACTGAAGTGAGATCCAGCAGCTTGTGCTAACTTCTCACAAGTCTCACACTCCCCTGAGCATACCCAGGACACAAGAGTCTCCCCAAAACACCATGATATCTGCCGATATCCTCAAGCGTGTGAAGCAGTAGAAGGGACAATTTAATGGAAAACATGATTTTGGCCTTGTCTCAGGTGGCCAGGCACATCCAGCATTAAGCAATGGTGGAATGGAGGAATCTGCAGGAGGCAGTGCTTACAAGAATTAGCCACATCACATTTATCATAGGAAGGCCAGCCCCTTTCAATGGAAAGTAGGAGTGTTTCATCTGGCCCTGACACTGCAATGAAACAGGAGCCTTTAATTGCACTTTCCCTTTCCTTCCAGCCTGCTCTTCGGGAAGATACTGCTTTTGTAACTGACCCATTAAAGGCGCAATAAATATTTAATAATTAGATAGGTGTGCTGCCTGTTGTGCCAGCCTAACTCACAGAGTGAGCACGCTTCTCTCTCCTAGGATAACACACCGGCAGCGCAATTACCCGGAGTCTTTTAAACACTTGGCACAGCATGTCTGGTTGAAAGATGAGATGAGACACTGAGAGAAAAAAAAAAAAAAAAAAAAGGGAGGAGGAGAAGGAAAGCAGGCTGGCACACACTCTGCTTCCCAGGATCAGCCCTGCTCTTCCAGGGAACTGGCAGAGCTTGTCCCGGGACTGGTGGGTCCTGCTCAGCCCCACCACCACCTGCCAGGCCCCCTCAGCACCCTGTATCCCAAGTGCACCTCCTGTGAGTGAAGTGTCCTGGGCTCAGTGACCACTCAGCTTTCCTAAGCATGTTATCGATGAAGTGGCACCTGCATCTGGGCCAAACGCAGCATGCAGGATCCCTGTCACGCCTGGATGCTTTGCAAAGTGACACAGAGAATTTCAAGCCGTAATTTCCCTTAACTGCTTTTTAAAAGCTCAGTAACAGAAAGCAAATAATCCATGCATGCTGGAGACAGGCTTATGTAGTTTCACCTTGTGCTCTCTCTGGCTACTGCCATTCAGGTGTCCTAATGTCAAATCCAGTCTCCAGGGTAGACACTTACTTGCCTAATGCCTTTTGCGGGAAGCTGCATCTGAGAAGCAGTGGGTAGGTAATGGAGCTTCAGCTCTTAATTTCACTCCACATCCTATCCATATTACTAACTGGTGTACTTTACAAACTTTGCTTCCAAGGACTTGACACCCTCCTCTTTTCACATGGCTGGTTTGCTTTGTCTCCCTTTCTCTCTCTTTAGCCTTTTCCCTGTGTTGCTTTTCACTTCATTCTTGACCTCTCCTGTAGCTTTTGTTTTCATCTTTTTTAACTCTTTTGTCTCTCTCCTTTCTGCAGGGAGAGATGCTGGCACCTCCCAGCTTTTCTTCTGCACAAGGTACAGAGCTATTGGAGGACTTGGGCCTTCAGCAGCAATGCACCCACCATGGATGATTTAGTACTGCTTGATGTGGTTTGCACGCTGAGGCTGTAGAGTTGTCCAGGGCCCTAAAAGGAGGGTGTGATATTCCCGTATCACCCTGTCCTTCCAGTACCGCATGTTCCCCTGGAGCATCTCAATTCTGTACCCAGAGACAAGTGTGCTGCACCTCCTGATGCAGTGGAAGCTGACTCGGGTTAAGAGGTGTTTGTGTGCGGGCACGCAGCTAAGCTTAAAAAACACAGAGCCTGTGATATCATGGAGGTTCAGGGACAGAAATGTAATCCTCACTGAAGGGACGTGCAGAAGCTCCAGTCCCCCAAAATTACACATGCAGTTGCATTTCTGTGTCTGAGCAGGCGGTGCTGGAGAGCCTGTGTTTACACTGCGGAAGCGCTCCAGCTGACAGGTTTCAAAGCAATTGCATTTTTGGATGTGCAAATTACGCAGCGTCAACCTGCAGAAGTCTCACACAACCAATTTTAGAGCGAGGAGCAGGGTGGGAGGATGGCCACCACATTCCCACATCCTGAAAAACCCTAGGCTCCCTGAAGGTGCCTGTAATAAAGCGTTTGAAAACCAGGGCAACCAAAATCACTAGCCAGATCAAAACAAGCTGAGGACTCGTCTTCGGCTGGGATGCCCTAAAGCAGACAGGAAGAAACACCACTACCGGCCTCATGAGACATGCACCTACTCACTTGCCTCTTCACGTGCTCAGAGGTGGCTGTGATTCATGCAATGAGGAGAAGGCTGGAGGAGGCACACAGCCAGACCCCCGGGACGGAGAGGCTCCCCTTCAACCTGCCTCATCCATCGTGTACCTCGAGCACGAGAAGGAAACAAAACTTTGGCTTTCCCCACCAAGTCTGGACCTCTGTGGCCCGAGCCATGGTTCTTCAGAGCTGTGGCAGCGCCCGAAGGAGAGAGAAGCACTGGGTCTCTTTCCAGCCTCCCTGTGAAGCTGGGCTGAACCTCGACCTCTGCCTGAGGTTTTGGGGGGAGGCTTTCAAGTTGACCATGGTGCTTGTGCTGCGTGTGCAGGGAAAGGCAGGGGGCCTTGCCTTTGTTTTCTGCAGACACCAGAGAGCCCACCTCCAAGAACAGGGCCCCCCAAAATAAATAAATATATAGATAAATTAAAGCCTTCATCTGGCACCTAACCATCTACGTGCATCACATGACCCGCCTGCGTAGTTAATGTTTACTGACTTTGTGGCTAATTAAGAGGAGCCAAACAATCCGGGTTTATAGCAGCACAATTCTTCTCCGGGCAACACCTCAATGACTTCTGAGGGCTTTCTGAGAAATGTGACATTTATTAACAGGCCCTGGGCATCCCAGCTTGACGCAAGATGCTTCTGGCTGAGGGCGAGAGGGCTGGGCACTGACACTGGGGTTTAGGTGACCTTCTCCAAGGTCTTGTGTCCTGGGATGGTGTCAGGGTTCCTGCAGGGCTTCACCTGAGTGATGCCTTGGACTGGTGAGCAGCTTTTCTGAGACCTAAGAAGAGACCTAGGGAAAGGTTCTGCACCCAGAGGTTGTCGGGCACTGGGACAGGCTGCCCAGGGCAGTGGGCACAGCACCGAGCTGCCAGAGCTCAAGAAGTGTTTGGACAGTGCAAAAAAAAAGAGAGAAGAAAAAGCTGCAGAAAGGAAATAATGAGAGCTGGTGAAGCAACACAGAGAAAGGAAATTCTGAGTTTGAAAAACCATGCTCTAATTTCGACATTTGCGAGAGATGCTGCAACAACAGAGGAGAGGCAGCACCCAGACACTGCGCTGGTCTAGACAGGCAAATTAGTTCTGGAGTCCTTCAAGCTCTTAACGAAGTTAAGGGCTCTCCTGACTCACTGCTCCTTTCAGAGCTGGAATAAAGGCCCAGTCGCCATCAGCATTCTCAGACAGCAAGCATGCTTATTGTGTGGCAGGGTGGGTTATTTCTGGAAAAGGGAAGGAACGGCATGGGACCGTGAGGAACTCCTCACTGGAGAGCCTGGCCCCCTTCTCTGGTTGCTCCCCAGCTTTGCTCCCCATCTCCCAGCAAAACCCATTTCCAGCATCACAGGACCACGTGCTGGTCTCTTCCAGAGTGGCTGCTGAGACACCCAGTGGTGCATGGGCAGTGGTTGGGACGTTGATTTTGGGGCACATTTCGGCAAATCATCAGTGCTTGCATGCCTTTGCAGATTCACTTCACTTGTTGCTGTTGTGTTTTGTGATCCCTGGACCCGGAGGCTTGCTCCTGTTAACAGTGAGGCCGGTGGGCAGCTGGCTGAGGGGTTCTGGGGAAATTTGGCAAAGGAGACAAAATGGAGAAATCAAGGTGCTGAAGGCACCCGGCTCTGGGCTGTCACCCCAGCATCACCACAAAGCTGGTGGCTCCAGCAAGACCTCTGGCCTTCATCCACACTTTCTGGCCACCAGTATGAACGGGGCAGGAGGCAAAGGCTGCTGAGAAAATGAAGGGGAAAGCAGGTGTGTTATAGCTGGTGTGTTAGTATTGCCTGCTTAGTCTCTCTACGCCCTGTTACCACTCAGTGACGGGGAAAACGACTGGCAAAAATGTTAGAGGCGCACACTGAGAGCCCCCTCTTATGTAGAAATGAGTTTGCCTGTTGGCCTGGCTCTGGACATGCCAGCCTCTTGCAGCTGATGGGGCTGCTTTACTTGGGAGAGCTGGTGACATTTCACATTCCTACAGTCTGTAGGGGGGGCAGAGATTTTTTGTTTTGATGTTTGAGACCTGATTTTGTCCAACGTCATAAGTAAAGATGACTCAGCCGCTGTTTTCCTCCACTTAACCACTGCCAAACTGACTTTGGGGTTGCAGGCCACCGCATCTCCTAGTCTCCTCCTGGAGTAAATGGCATAAATGGGCTTCCCACAGCCGCCAGCAATAAGCCAGCACTTGTCAGCACTCTGGTGAGCACCGTGCCTGGTGACCTCCGCAGCCCTGCAGGCTCAGTGGGGATGTGTTGGAGGCAGGGGGTGTGTATGGATGGGATGTTCTGCCCCAGGTCTACCCCCTTTAAATTTCACCAAATTTAAAAGCCCTTTTTACATCCTTTGCTCTTTAAGCACAAACACAGCTTGCAGTTGAACCCAGAGGGACGTTTCCTCTCTGGGCGTCCCTGCCTGAGCAGGTGTTGGAGCAGGCGATCTCCAGAGGTGCCTTCCAGCCGTTCTGTGGTCCTGTGATCTGTGATTTATTCTTCCTCAACATCAGTTGTCTTTGTTAGAGAAGTCCTGCACATGGTGAGCTGTGCAGGACTCCATCCCGGGCCCGCGTGCTGCGCAGGGCACAGGACAAAGCAGGGGACGTGCAAACAAAGTGCATTACGAGGAAAGATCAGCGAGGCTACCGAGGATTTTGCTCATTGAAGCTATTCTCTGTCAGCAGACTGGAGAGATAGTCAAGGTACACGATTTTATCGGGTGACTCAAAGCCAGTGTTTGTTCCTTCCGAGCACCCTTGCATCATTCTGACTCAGCAAAACAAGTCCAGTGTTATGTTTTCTTCCTCTTTAGCCAATTTCCTGAGGACTTTTTCTCTTTAATGAGAAGCCATGGTACAAAGCTCCATGCACACGCTCTGGAAACCTTATCCAGGAGCAACACCATGCAGCAAAGTCCAGTTTTCTCAGCAGTCACGGCCTCAGACAACATTTTTCCTCTGCAGTGAGGTGTCTCCTTTTCCTCTAAAGCCGCCTCGATCACAATCTGTGAGTTATTTGCTTCCTCCCCTGCTGGGTCAATATTAAATTATTCAGGGCTTTCTGTGCCATGCTCCACCCAGCGAGGAGGTCACGGCCAGTGAATGTGGCATGGTGAGATACACCAGGAGCCTGCAGCCCCCACTGGAGAGCACAGGCCTGTCGGGAGATAAGGCTGCCTTTTTCTTTCCCACATCCTCGTTTTGGTTACTTCAAAACCACCGAAGACTCCTTTGCTTGCAGCCCAGGAAGCCAGCCTCGTGTACCTGGGCATTAACAAAATGCTTTTCTTCCCTTCTGCCCGTCTGAGGTTTAGGTGTCTCCAAGGCAAAATCCAGAATGCATAATGCACAGGGTTAGGCTCATTTCCCCCTTTGAGTCCTCACCAAGTACAGAGGTCAGCCTCTTTGCAGAAAATAATCCCTTTTGTTTCCCCAAATCCTGCTTATTTTTTATTTTTGCTTTTTTTTTTTTTGTTATTTTTATTTATTTTTTATTTTTTTGCTTTAAACTTATTTTTGCTTTTTGTTTCCCCAGATCCTGCTCGAGTGTGGGCGAGCAGGATGGGGACCCAGAGGAGGACTCTTGAAGCACAGCCACCCCAAAACGGGGAAGTTAACAAGTGAAAGGAGATGAAGAACGGAGGAGCTGCTGACTGACTCAGAGAAGGGCAGTGTTTTTGCTTGGTGTTGGCTCTTCGACGTGTTCTCCAGCAGGGATTTTCCATTCCACTAGGGATGTTAAAAAAGGGATAGGGAGCAGGTGAGCTTGCTAGAAAGCTGTTTCTGGCTCCTCCATCTCTGGGAGCTCCTGGAAAGGTGCTGGAAAACAGGGAGAGGTTTCAAAAGGAAGCTGTAGGAGCGGTGTGAGGCTGGTGGCAGCGCTGTACCCAAGGCCTGGGCACTGAAATGGCCAGGCTGGGCTAGCAAAGAGGCTCAGAGATCTCGCTGCCTTGATGCCAGCAGTAGCCAGGAGTGCCTGCAGACAGGGACAGGAGACTCCACTTGGGTCCCCAAGTTACAGCCCCGATGATGAATGTTTCTCACCTGCCTCCTGTTGTCCATATTCTCCTCTATTTCTTGCTGTTTCACTACCAAGAAAGCAATTTAAAGAAAAGGCCAGCCCCTTCCTCTTTTGTACAAGGTTTGTTTTCTTCTAACTCTAAAGCAACTTGATCGTGCAAGACAGGGCACCGTCACCCACAGCCGCATCACCACTGTATTTTTCTGCAGTTATCTGAATATTTCTGGCCGGTGCAGTAATACCTCTTCATCCCTCAGTGGCAAATTCCTTTGTAAGCCTGGGTCACCTTACCCTGCTTGTACGAGCACAAGACAACAAGGCAGTGCCTTTGCATGAGGAAAAACAAGTTCTGAGCCTCTTGTTTTAGAGCTGAATGGGTTTTTGGAGAAGTGCGTGTGCTCCTTCTGTGCGCGCTCCCGAGCAAAGCCCTTCTCCGGCAAAGGGGATGAGTTTCTGGGGAAAAACCATTCTCAAAACCATTCAAAACCATTTCCTCCTGAGGATAAGTGGCTCGGCTGGGGGACAGAGGCTGTTCCAAGGAGGCGCCGGGTTATTTCTCAGGCACCTTGGCTCCAAGGAGGAGCCCCGCCGGGCGGCACGCGGAGCTGCTCTGCAGCCCGCAGATTTCCTCGTGCCCTGACATGCTACTGCTGCTCGCAGGGAGTGCCGGCAAGCTTTTTCCCCTTGCAGGAGGGGCAAAAGCCCTTCAGAAATGCGGCCGGCCCTGCGCAGATGCAGCCCGGATGCACCGGCAGGGCATTCCTGCGTGGGGCTGGGGCCTCTCCTCAAACAGCAGCTTTTTGGGAGAGCGCCTTGCAGCACCCTGTCCCCGCAGCACTGCCGGCCAGGAGCTCCCTTGTCCTCGAGGCAAGGCTCTGCAGGATGGGGACGGGACCTCAGCAGGCGGTGCTGAGCTGGGAGGCACTGCCCTGGAGCGCAGGAGCAGGGCTGACAGCGAGCTGGGCAGACTGGAAAAGCCATCTGAAAAACAAAAGGGATCGGGCTGAAAAGGGGCAAGCGTGAACACCTTGTGCAAACCATCCATTACTGCCCTGGCAGCATAGCTGGGGAGCCCCAGTCCCTCCTTGCAAGCAGAAAAAAAAGGGAAAAGCACCTACATAGGGTGTGAAAAAGCCATCACCTCTCCTGTCCCAGGTGCCTGGGGGGTGCTCAGCCACAGTGGCATGCCCCGAGCCTACCATCACCCCCTCCATGCAAAATAATCAGGCGGGCAGTGGAAGAGTGGTTTTGGCTCCCTTTGAAGGCTTTTTTGACTTTTTATTTATTTATTTTTATTTCTTTCCACCCCTGTTCCATTAGGGGTCTTCTTTGGCAGCAGATGCACATTTGCCATCCTTCCCCATCTGTTGGGGATGTGCCATGAGACTGTGCCAGTCCCATGGGCAGTGCTGCTGGAGGGAGCCCGAGATCCTGCCCCTTTCCTCGTGGCTCCACAAAGATCCAGCAGCCGAGAGCCTGCCCTGGCTCACAAAAGGGGCACAGCGAGCTTGGGAGCCAGCCCCCTACAGCCCGAGAGACCAGTTGGTGCTGTGAAGCCCCAGCACAGGCTGGATGTCCCCGTCTCCACACCACATCAGGGCAGATCACTCAGTGCTAGGGCATCCCCGGGCAGGCTGTCCACATCCCTCCCCTTCGCCCCTTCTCCTCTTTCTGTGAATACCCTGCAAGGATCCAGAGAGCAGCAGCAGCTTCTTCAAAGCAGAGGCCTGCCCTCACGCCTGGGGCACATTCGTTTTATTTCATTTATTTTTTTATTTTTTTATTTTTTTCTCAGGAAGCACCGACTTGTCATTCCCAACTTTAATTTCACGTCATTTCCCCCTTAATACGATCATCCTCCCTTTATGTAATTTGTTCCCGCAGCTGCTCGCAGCACCTCCCTGCTCATTACCAGCAGGATTAATTAATGAGCTGTCTATCCCTAACCCCAGATCGTTACCCCAGCTATTTAATAAAATCCAACCAGACTCCTGAGGTGAGCTGCTGGGGTGGCAAGGCCGTGTTCCTGCCCGTGCTTTCATCCAGCCCCCAAAAAAGCGATCTCAAGTCCGGAGCTGAGCCCCTGGGCTCCCCCATGGGAAAACACTCCCTGTCTGAAGGTATTTAGGCTCCCCTCGGGGCTCTGCAGGGAGGCCTGCCCTGAGTAATGACGATAATCGTGCTTAAATCTCACCTGCTTTCATCAGCAGGGCTTTGGTGGAGAAAAAAAGGGTCGTTTTTCCCATGAAAGGGGAAGATGAAGTGACAGCCCAGTGCTCGCAGGGAAGAACCGGGTGTCCTCTCCACCAGGCCACACGTGCAGGGCGAGGGGGTTACCCCGGTCCATCCCCAGCCTATCCTGCACCCCAGATCCACATCCATCACCCTGTGAGGAGCAGCATCTTTTGTAGAGAGGTACAAGTGTCAGCAGCTCCCTCCAGCTTTTCAGCCTGTTTGACTTTCAGGGCAGGGCGAGAGCCCTGCTCTCACTGCTCCTCCTTTTACCTAGGGCTGTGATCTCTGCTTCTACGGCTTGAGAGCCCACGCGCGAGGGCAGCCCACTGCTGTTCCCACTCAGGATTATCAGCAGTATTTGGGGGATTAATGTTGTTTGTAGATTTGTCTCTTTCCTATCAGATGCACATCAGATTTTAGGGCCTCATTCGCAGCGCTCTCCGTAACCTCATGTCTCCGTCTGGGCTGGCGGGTTACGGGAAGGCTTTGAAACTCTGCTTTGGGCACTCCGAAATCTCCTCTTACTACACCCATCTATCAAAGCATGGAAAGGCTTACTAATTTACCTGAAAAAAAAAAAAACACAGAACCCACACCCTTAATCTTTTCACTGCGATGTCGTATAATTGTGTGGAGGTGTGGTGTGGGAGTCACAGTTTCCTTTCTGTTATTGCACACTTTCTACCTCAATCGCCTCTCAGTCTCCGTGGCTTTAAAAATTCCACTGCCAGTGCAGAACGATGTGAGCTGAATCTCCATCTGGAGTCAGCAGTGAGTGGAGCAGGTTTTATAGCATCTGTTGGTGCCAAGGATACGCTCAGCCCCTACGGGTTTCGGAATGCACTCTAACAGCAGAGGGGATCTGAAAAATCACCTGCTAACTGCATTTTAATCTCAGGATCTGGGATAATCCAGCACACGTATCTAAGATTACTGGCAATTATTTCATCTTTTCCCCTGAGCGGAGCTCTGTTTCCACAGTGCTCGTGATCTTCCAGCAGGTTCAAAAGGGTAGCTACACATTTTTGTTGCTAGGTGCTATGAAAATAAAAAAGCAATGTTGCTTCTATATGGGTACTAAACAGGGTGCAACTTTATTTACAGTGTAAAGTGCATCACACAGAAGTCGTTTAACACACACAAGCAGTGACATAAATGACAATACAGCACAGAACGGGGAAGGGAAAATGTTCCAGCGAGTATCAAAGCATCATCAACAGCACTAATATAACAGCCTATAGTTTCAGCTACTCTGTCCTACCACCACATCAGCTTATGAAACGTATTGACTGAGTATATCCCCAAACTCCATGTACTAGTCACTAGTGTGAAGCTGCAGTGCTAAAAGCCAACCCTCAGCCCCCAAAGTCTCCAGCGATGTCCTGCCAGCTCCGAGCACCTTCCTAACCACAGCTGTCTTGCTCTGGAGATCACCAGGGCAGTGAGGGCACGTACCAGAGAAGCACACTGAAAACGGGACCACCGACTTTTTAAAAACGTGAGAGTGACATAAATAAAGATCTGCTTTTCTGGCCGAGGCACTCTTTCCCTTGACGTATCCCACGTTGCTCACTGCGGCGCCCGTTCATCCACTGTTCACAGCAGCAAGAAGGTCAAGGAAAGTAAGTGCCGACACGTGGTGGCGACTATGTGATGAAGCGTGGGTATCATTTATTAAACACCACCTTGAACCAGAGTTGTAAACGCTGATGGCTGTCGAGCTGGGAGCCAGAAGATTGTGGCTACGTGTTATCCATGAGAAAAAAGAAGCTTGCAGGAGCTGGAACGACTCTTCAGCTGGCTGCAGCTCCCACCGGGAAGGAACCTGCAGAAAAATTTGGCTCGTCCCCTTAACAACTCCTTTTCCTTACCTATTTGCTTTTCTTCCAGCTGGCTGAAAGCTGTTCCTGGCTCACAGCTTGACTTGTTTCCTCTGGGGTTTTCACGTTCACTTGTTTCGGTCTTGGTCTTGTTTGGTCGTAACAGCCATCAGTTATGTGTCAGTATTTTCTAGTGGCCTACTCCCGTAACTATTAGCTCATTTTTGTGTCATATCACATTTCTCTCATGCATTCATAAAAGGAAGGTAAATTCATAAAGGGGGAAAGGGTGGGGCAGGGTGTGCACACTCATAATCCAGAGGGTAACTAAGCAGTAATGCTGCAGAGAACAAAATTTATTTTCTTTTATATTCTTACTCCTTCTTTTGTGGTGTTGGCTGCCAGTCATGCTTTGTTATTATTACTGGGGAAAAACTGAGCTTCTGACAAATGGTTCTCAGGTTCTCACTCTAACACCTTCCTTCACAGGTCAGACTTGCAGCTATCTGATGACAATCAGCAAACATTTGACCTCAACACATGTGTGTGATTTCCACCTTACAATTTCACCACACCGCTTAACCGTGGGTAAGCCTGGGCACCTCGGTTCATTAGAGCACGACTTAATGACGGCGCTCAAGTACGCGCTGCTCTCACATGCAATGGGATCGGCAGTGTGCAAAAGAGAAATCTGACAGCATGTGAGCTCTCAGTATTTCTTTTCCCTAGCCGGGCATTCCTGCCCATGTGTGTGTGTTCAAGAGAGGCCTTTTCCAGTTCTCTGAGAGTTCTGCATGACGCAAGTACCACCCTTCTGTAAGCACATTGCAAAGTTTCGCCTGTAAACACTACTGTGCCTTCTCTCCCTCCTCCAGGGCTAGCCAAACTTCAGGCAGCTGCTAGACATGTGCTGCGTAGTTTACTCAGGAAAGGGGTGCTGGTTGCAGGCAGGGGGTGGTGAGTCCCCTTCCAAGTGGGACGCAGCGGTTTCGGCGGTCTGACCGCTGCCCACTGCTGCACCCTGGATTATCCAGCCCTAGAGTGAAACCTGAGCTGCCCGTAAATCAAAAAGCCTCAGAGGCTGTTGTTGCCTAGACATTGCCTGCCTTTCTCCAGATGAAATGATGTTCTCTCATCTCTTTTACACTTTTGACTGTTTTACCGACAAGTAAAATCAGGTAAAATCCACGTCAACGCCTTCCATTAAGTCACTTTCCAAGGACGTTAGCGTCACATAATGAACATTACAGCATGTTCTTATGCCTACCAGAAACTCTGGTTACAATATGGGCTTTATCAGATGTACCTCTAATTTACATCAGCGTTGAGTTCAGAAACAGGCCCGATGCGACGTTTAGCTGCCTGGTTAGCCTTACGTAACTACTCCTTACTATTGGATTGCTGGACTTCAATGTGCCGTGGCAGGTGATAAGCAGATGATTGCCACATTATTCTGTTTAATCATGGTTGGCAGTATAGTACGTTTTAATTAGCTTACTGTGTGTAAGAAATGGGAGGGACCATTCGCCATACACAACTCCTTCCTCAGCGGACAGGAGGAATCTTTGCCTTGGTATGTGCATGTGTGTATGGTGTGTGTGTAGCAGCATATATTTGATAATACTTTTGTAAATGGAAAATACAGAGGATTTCTTTTAAAATGGAGTGTATAGAAAAAATATATCACAAAAAAAAAATACAAAACAAGGGAGCTGGGGGGAAGGGAAGCGATGGATGTGATTTACACTGCATTAGATTCCAAGCCCTGGTACCTAGGTTGAAGAAAGGTTTCTGAGTGTAAAACTGCTGCTCTGCTGTTAAAAGGGATAGAATCCAGCCTTCCGTTTCCTGTGTCAAAACAAAACAAACAAAATAATATCAGTGCTGCGGTGAGCATGCAGAGGAAGATCAACAGCGAGGCATGTGGTGAAGGTGTCTGAAACTGCACCAAGGATTAGAGGGCTGTAGCTCAAGGCACTACATAGAGAGGGAAAGGGAGGGAGATGATGTCTAATGTAAACCGTGACTCATCATGGACTGGTTTGGAGCTCGTCTACTCCTGGATGCTGATAAAAGCTTTTGGCCCTTTCAACTTCCCCTTGTAAATCACACCTAGTTAACCAGCAACAGTGAATCTTTGCTATCGTGGCACTTACTCCTGTTCTGCCTGTATAGTTTCTGAGTCCTCAGCACAGTATCCTACGCTGTAAAGAGCCACAGGGAGCGAGGCCAATGTTTAACAAAACACAGAACAGATACGACTGCCTGTTTCTGCCATCTTCCCTCATCCCCTCCGGTTCTGTGTGGGAAGTCTCCTCTCAAACAACCCTTGAAGGGGTGAGCTATTGGACCACAAGCCTACAGGGCCAATGGTCCACCTTCTCTTGGGTTTCACAATGCTGCTGGTAGCTGTGGACCTGCACAAAAAAAAACAAACAACAAAAACCAAACCAAAAAAAAAACAACAACCAACCACACCACACAAAAACAATCAGACAACAACAACAACAAAAAACAAATCAAAACCAACCAAACAACACACACACACACAAAATAATAACAAGAGAAGTCCAGTTTGGTAACAGCCTGAAACTCTCAGAGAGTTATTCTCAGTGTTAAACTCTAGAATTTTTGGCAGATAAATCCAGTGAATTTGGGCTCACCTGCCTCTTATACTAAATGGAAATATTATCAGACTTTGTATCTGTAACTTTCAGCCTAAAGCCAAATACTGCTTGTTGGCAGTAAATTTAAGCTGCTTCGCTTATATATATATATATATATATAAGCACAAAGGAAAGCTATTCATTTTGGACAACACAATTGCTGAAGCAGGTACCTCATCCAGAGCCTTAAGATGAATGGCAGATCAGTGAGACAGGCAGGCATGGCTGGAGAGGAGTTGAGGTACAGATATTTTTGCCAGTATGTGTTTCATGGCCCTCAATAATCTTCCATGTGGGGAGCAGAGACCTCGTGCTGCATGTTGTGTTATTATATCTGATTCCTGACCATAACAATACCCTTACAATTCCTCCTGCCTTCTGTCTCCAGGGCTGTAAATGGCTCTTAATGGCAGTGTGGAACAAAACAGCTTCCCAAAGGTAAGCTGGGTCCTGCTCAGACTCCCCTGGAAGCCAAATGCCCAAACTTCACAAATCATCTTTAAAAAACAAAGCTGCAATTAAGACTTTTAAATGCTGCCCTGCATTGTGATGGCAACTCCTGGTTTGAAGACCTCCACTGCTGGCCCTGTTAGACATGAATCAGCAAACCAAAGCACAAGCACGGGTAAAATTCTGCAAAAGGCAGCATACATGAACAAGATCTACGCCCAGTCCTTGTGGCTCCTGGCACAGGGATGGCACTGCCAGGCAGTCTGAGCTGGGACTTGACTCAGAGGCACTGCGTTTTGCTCCACACAATGATACCACCCAACACTGAGTGTAAGAAGAATTATCATTTGTAAGGCCGGTTGCATGACCCTAGGCTTCAAGCTGAGGCATACAGAGTTCAGACTGAATGCTTGCAGAGAGCAGGCAACCCGACTTTCCTGAAGAACATCCTGTATTACATCACAGCAAACACCTCCATTTACAGCATTACAATAAGGCTAAACCTTGCAGGTTTGCCTGCTTGCTCACACATAAATGCACCATTGCCTGTGATTTCTGTATGTTTGGCAACCACTTGGCAGAGCAGTCTCTAAGGTCTTTCCAGACTGCCCATAAACAGCAAGTTGTCCAGTTACCACAGATTTACAGGATCTAGAGATGCTCTGCTGCAAAATTAATTGCAGTTCTTGAAAATTACTGCTCAGTAAGAGCCAAACAGCATAGCCATGGGAGAGCGCTCAGCAACACTTACCTAGAGCAATCATGTCCAGTCCATGATGAAGGGCAATAACATCGATTTGGCCGTATGCACTTCCCACCGTTTAAACAAGGCGACTGGCAAACAGCTGCGTACAAATGCACACACAGACTGTGTTAATGAGAACACCAACTCCAAGCTGTTAAGGAACAGCACGCTGGAAATCCAGCCTGCATTGTTTTGTTACAAACAGACTGCTCTCAAAGCTACAGCAGTAAATGTCAGCTTTGGGTTTCTTGTAAAAGATGGTTTGCTCTGGGAAGGGCAGTGTTAGAGGCTCACTTCTGCTGAATGTGATTCAAACCTCTCTGCTGCTTCTGCGGTCTGTTGCACTGTATGAGCTGCATGGAAGAGCCAGTACACGTTTTTATCTTGCCTTTAAAAATTCTGTTCTTTTTGCCCCAGATTGAGGCAGAAAAGGAATGCAAGTGGGAGCAGGAGGAGGGATTAGAAGAGAAAAGTCATAAAATCAACAGAAAAATAGGCCTCATTTCTAGGAAGAAAATGTAGATGTTTATTTGACAGGAATGTGATGGCTGAGCAGCAGCCAGGAGAAGCAGAAACCAGATGTGGTAAAAAGTCCAGAAAGAGGTAGAACAAACAGGGAGCTAAAGGTCAAAAAGCCATTTACACATCAACAGCAGGCAAGGAGTAAGAGTTCATTCACACAGTGACACCTCTATGGAGACAGGGAAAGTAAGCAGAGTGTGACAGCAAGTTCCTGACAGGCACTGGATATCCCTAAGACGTGTGACTAGGTGGTACGGGGCATTTGAACTGGAGAGCAAGCGCTAGCCTTCCTCATATGACGGTGCTGGGTCAGCTGGGAAACTGCTGCATCTGCTCCTGTGTGACAGCCAAACCCAAGGTATCAGGCAGCCACACAGAGAAAGTGAAAGCTTCGAGTCTTCCTATCAGTTTTGAGACGAGGAGATAAAAGCACCACACAATTTACACAACAGATTCAGAGACTCTCTTAATGAGCTCCTTCCTACACAAACATTTCTAACACCAGGTTGCTGAAAAGCATGAAGTCTTTTAAGCAGATAACACCATATTAAGAGGATAGACTTAAAGACACCAGGGAAGACAAACTTTGGGTGTTACTTCTGCCAGTAATATGCATCACTAGAAACACTGATTAGAATAGAATTACAGGAAATGGAAATGAGTAATCCCAGGAATGTGTAAAGGAGATGGAAATACTCTACTCGTTTCCTCTGGGCCAAAACACAAGCAAACAATGGCAGGAGGTTATAAAGAGGGACCATCCCTGTGCAATTAAGTGTGCCGGGTTTCTCATATTGAAAATGACTTCAGATTCTGGAATGAAGAATATGAATGAAACATCTTCACCTCTCACCTCATGTATCTAATTATTCCCGTGAGACCAGCAGGTAATCCAAATATTTCCCATTTCACTTTGCTCTGTTATGGTACAGTGTCACAACCAGGAAGTGAAACGAGAGTTGGTGTAGTAACTTCATAAACGGTGCTTGTGTACTTTGTTGAATGGATTTTGGCACAGATAGAGTTGTCCACTAGATTTTTTTCTTGAGCTACTGAAAAGCAAGTCATCCTGAACAGATTTGAATTGCTGGCCCAGAACTAAAAAAGCCATCTGTTCTCCTCAAGTACTTATGTTGTTACAGCTGCAAACTTTCTGAAATACTTGAGGAAATACAGCATTACGTGCTAGGCTAGTGTCCCTTCAAAAAACAGCAGTTCTGAGTTAAATTGGTTACTCTGAAATTCTGAACATGAACATTCATTAACAATAGCATGCATTCTTCCTGGAGTTCACCCAATTAACCACTCGAAAGACCTACAGGAAAGCAGCGCCCAGCTTTCATGTCAAGGCCCTGTTAGCCTCAGTTAAGGTGCACCTGAACAACAAAAATACAGTGAGCAAACTCTATAATAATAATAATAATAATAATAAAGTAGTTAACATCTACTAATGATTGAGATTCAGTAATGATTGAAAGACATTTCAGTGATCACTCTGTCACTATGAGTTTTGTTGGCTACTTCCATAGGGATAAGCCTTTAGGAAGCTGCCTTTTATTCAGAGTTGTTGTGGAGGCAAGTATGCCAAACCTTGGTTCAAAATGTTACCCCTCATTGCAAATCAGCTTCACCTGCCCCCACACCATACAGCTATGTGTTGAGAAGCCTCAGCAAAACTTGCAACTTGCTTCTGAGTCCAGTGGTGAAATCTGTACAATGATGAGTGAGTACATAAAACAATGTACAGGCTCTTTTTGAGAAGCTCATATACTATCTTCTCTCCACTGTACTACTTTTTGCAGACAGCCCTCTTCTGAATGCTGTTTGTCCTTTCTGGGACTAAATTTCTCTGAGGATTGTTAAGACGCATCATGGACTACTCTGAAAATAGTTTGCAGCTGAGGACAGCAACGCTCAGGGAATATTATTGTAGGGCTGGGTTTTCCTGAGAGAAGCCTGGTAGTTGCTACAGAGTCCTTAGTAAACTGTGCTAAACATTGACAGAGGAGTCACAAAAAGTGTGGAGAAAAATGTAGGTAAGAGGCGTTTTACCCGTATGGCATCGTGCTCCAGTCCATCCAGCAGGGCAGTCACACTGGTAAGGAGCCACACAGCGACCTCCGTTGAGACATGGCAGAATGCATATTGCTGAGGAGAAGGGAAGAGAACCAGTAAGAATAATAACCTCTGGCAAGTGAAGAGGAGGGTGTGTAAGAAAAGAACCTAAGGTCCCACAGTGTAACATCCAAAACAAGGGAACTACACGCTGCTCGTAGGAAAGCCCTGGTCTGGGCCAGGGAAAACATGCTGGGACAGGTGACACCACAAGCCTCCCAGTCTCCAGCAGTACAAGGCATTTTGGGTGCAACGGGCTGACTGTGGCTGCAAGCTTTGGGGAACAAAAGCACCAGAGAACTGCTGCGTTATACCAAGTAGTTGATGGCCCATGACCAACCAACCCATGCTGTGCCAATGAGATCTACAAAATGTTGCAACATGCAAACTGCTTGTGATTTATCTACTTTTGTACATAAAGGTTTATGTACATAAAGGATTTAAGTACCTTTCAGTACTTGAAGGGGACTTATAAAAAAGATGGGGAGCAACTCTTTGCTCAATCAGATAATGACAGAACGAGGGAAAATGGTTTTAAACTAAAAGAGGGGAGATTTAGATGAGAGGTTAGGAGGAAATTCTACCCTCATAGGGTGGTGAGGCCCTGGCACAGGCTGCCCAGAGAAGCTGTGGATGCCCCATCCCTGGAGGTGCTCAAGGCCAGGCTGGATGGGGCCTTGGGCAACCTGATCTAGTGGGTGGCATCCCTGCCTATGTTAGGGGGGTTGGAACGGGGTGATCTTTGAGGTCCCTTCCAACCCAAGCCATTCTGTGATTTCTGTGATTTAAGGACCTTCATAAAATTACCATCTCTACTACCCTAACTGAATGGAGTACCTGTGTGAACATGCTCTCACAGGAGCAAGAGTTGAGCTGGGCCTCAAATTTGGACCCATGTGAGGCACTTGCAGGGGAGTTTTATTCTGGGAGGATGAATGGGGGCTGCAGAGGACTGATGGACACAGTTTATTCTTCTTCTGCTGCATAGCAGAGATCAAGCTGAGCAGGCACAGTCAGCTTGGGTAAGAAAGGAATAATGAAATTATGGGAGTTCACGGGGCTAATCTATATCACCAAGATTTACTCTTGTCTGTATCACTAAATGAGTAGTGCTCTGCACATTTTTTCAAGGTAGTCAGGCCCTTCTCAGGAAGATGTACCTCTCTTATTATCTGTGAAATGTACCGTGAGGTAGGAAGCGAATGAATTCTTTCCAAATCCTGTGGCCTCACCTGGGGCCTGGCCCTGACAGATCAGTGCTCAGTGCTAGCACTCAAAAAGCCCTCTGACTTCCAGAACAGGCCATCAGCACCAAAGACTAAACCTAACTTTTCTGTTCACCGCTGTACCTTGCTTGACAAGCAATAACGCAGAATCAAGGTGGCATTAACCAATTGTGGGAAGCCTCTCCTCCTCGCTACCTCTGTCAAAGAAAAAAAAAAAAAAAAAAGGGCTATTGCCTGTGTCTGCCTGAACTGTAATCTAACCAGTCAGCTGTCTGTTCATTTTCCCCATAAAGGAAAACAGGGTCAGAACTGGGATGACAGATCAAAATGTCTAGGGGCATGTCTTCTGGTTCTGACGAATGCACTAGGTATCGTTGCTAACGTTAAGGTAAGGAAATCGGTTGTGGCATTCCCAACACAATGCTGCCAGGCACCGGGCTCAACCCCTCTCCTGCTGAAAATGCC
Organism: Aythya fuligula; assembly: GCF_009819795.1. Lineage (NCBI taxonomy): Eukaryota > Metazoa > Chordata > Aves > Anseriformes > Anatidae > Aythya > Aythya fuligula. The sequence goes on along the minus strand of NC_045593.1, from coordinate 74,033,135 downwards.
CAACATACAGGGCCGAGTCCGCACGCTTGGCTGTGGACCTCACCAATCCTTTCTGTAAAGAGCACTGCCAAGGAAATGGGAAATATGGCAAAACCTGGCATCTCCAATGCTGCCCATAGAATTTCTGACATGCCCAGACGTCAGATTTGGCTGTTCCCAACCAGAACAGATCCAGTTCTCTAGTTACACAATGGCCCAGGCCAGGAAAAGCCGGCCCAGCGTTTGTGGGGCAGTGGAACACAGGTCAGGAAGGACAGGATGGAAAAGGTGCCCCAGCCATATTACCTGAGCAGCTATTATTATCACAGCTGTATTATCTTTTTATGGGTGTTAGAGGATGGCCATTTGTCTAGAAACAAGCAATTGCTTAGTCATTTCTAGTCTAATTTGTCAAGCAGAACAAAATTATGCTTTTTATGTTTTTGGCTCTTAGGCCTGTAATTTTCTCACTTGGCAGTAAATTCATTTGTCCTACCTACAACATCCTTAAAAATTACACTTAATGGATGATACATACGCTCTTCACAGAGACGACCCATCCAGCCATCCGGACACGAGCAGGCATTTGGTCGCTCACAGACCCCACCATTCTGACACGGGAACCGACAGACAGCTGAAAACAGAACAATTTCATGACCACCTCAAGAAGGTTAATTAGAAAATCAATAATTCAGAATCTTAGACAGATTTTTGCAGTTGTAAGTTTTCACATAGGACAAACAAACACAGTAAAGTTCAGAAGTTTAACTTGTTTTTGATTTCAAGGGCGACATCGTTTCCTAGCTGTGTGCATGTGACTAGGTACGGTGAGCAAGAGTACGGAGGGAAGCATACAATACATAATACTTTCCTCTTTATTTACCATTAAAACAACCTAAAAATGTCCTTGAACAATGACAAGAATGAAAAATAATGTTTTTAGGATGGTCTGGTAAATTATCTGGACAACGCTTCAAGGCTAACACTGTGCTTTACTTGTTTTTTCTCCCCCCACAAAAACTATTACCCACTTTTTTCCTCCTCTTGATAAAATCAAGCTTTCTTCTAACCTTGGTATGAAGCACCAAGATAATGCTGTCTGGCATAACACAGGGTTTGTCAAAAGCGAGATAAAACACTGTGGTTGCACATGGAATTTTTATTGCAGTATCATCCAGAGTAATGAGGAGTGCCCTACACTGGGTGCAACAGTGGCACAGCAAAGTGTTTACCTGTGGAGCCAAAAGTATGATTATAAGCCTCATTCAGCATTCATGCTGACTGTTGCTCCATGGCTCACATACCTGCTAATAAATACTTGATCACACAAGGGATGAATTTGAAGCGGGCTCTAACACACCACCTCAATAAGTTGCCTGAACTCAACAGGCTTTGGACTCTATCATCATCTTTTGTACAACATTGTGCTGTGTCTTGGCTAGTATTTCCAGGAAAACCAGGACTACTTTAAAAAACTGGGTGGCAAGCTAAGTACAAACATATTAAAGATCATTGGAGCAAGTACAATCCCTCTCATGTTGATGTACATGCCATATACATAAGATCAAAAAATGTGGCTTCTAGATGGTACTACAGAACAAATAAGTAATCAGACAAACTTCTAATTAGTGGTAGTTATGAACACAGAGTAACCTCAGGAAACTCAGTCTGAACTGTTAATTGCATCCTATCTTTAATTAGTTACTAGCTGAGCAAAATAATGTGTTTAGGCTTTGAAAGTATTTCAGATCTTTTTCAATGTTAGTATTAACTACAAGCAGTGGTTTAGCACACTGGTTCAGACCTGACTTCCACACTGGAAAGAATGCAAATCTTGCACTGACAGAGCAGAGCTTGAGTCACTCTTGCAACTAAACCATGCCAAGCTGCAAGTTACAGCTTGGAGTCCATTGAAAGCCTTAGCTGAAGCTTTAGCTTTCTTAAAAACTCAAGAACTTTCCCATCAAATGTCATCTGGTAACGAGATTGGGAAGAGACCTTATGCCCTGACAGGTTCACAGAAGTTGCAGTATTTTCAGAGGTATTTGGAATGATCTTTGTTGTAAAGATATCTAAGAATATACAGACAGCTCATCTCTAGGTGTTGACTGAAGTGGAGTAGTGCGCCAAACAGATTTCTTCCGTGCAATGAAAAATTATGAAAGTTGAATCAAAAAGCATTTGAAGTTTTGAAGGCGTCTGTGATCCAGAACACTGAAAAGATATTCAATGAAAGTATAATGGGATGGTAAGTAAAGGTCTGGTATATAAATTAAAAGCCAAGTTAAATTCAAGGCTGCCCCCTACATGGTTTCTGGAATTTATTCTCTCTCACACTGTTGATGGAGAAGATGTGGACATTTCATGAGTTACAGAAGTTGCTTTGGATTCAGGATCTCAATCCGAGGTATGCTTCTATTGGATTTCTGCCAAGGACCCCTCGTTGTGAAACTCTGAATTAGTAAGTACCATGCCTAGGTGTGCTCTTGTTATACACCAGTTTACACAGAGAGAGGCTCTATGTGTCTGTAGCTGTAGGGATTATTATTCACTCAGCAGACAAAAGTAGAGAAAAGCTTGGAGTGAGAAGTTAAGCTTGGATCTCATTCTCTTTTTCTGCTTCTGTGAAAGCAAGCAGGAGAAGTGCAATCCTGATCTACTAGAGAGAAAACGGCAATCATTAACTGCAGGTTCTGGTAGCACAACTCACATCCATAGTATCAATCTTAATCTTTGAGATTCCACCCTTTATAAATCCATGCTGATAGTTATTTCCAAGCATTGCACTGCTGCAAGACAAATTTGGGTAAGAAAAGGTAAAAAAAAAAAAAAAAAAAAAAAGATTTCTGTTCTGCCAAAAAGATTTTCTGTGAACAGTTTCCTGATGCCTCTGCTGCCCCTCAGAATGCTCGCCTGCTAGCTGGGTACCAACTTTTTGGTTAGCTGCACCATGCCAGAAGATCTCTCCCAGCCAACAAGATGCAGGCAGAAAGCAAATTCCTGACACAGATTTTAGAGCATTTCAGAGAGGAGAGAGAGGAGTTAGTTTGACAAGCTGTGTGAATCTGTGAAGGCTGATGAGTCCCACAGGTGTTTACATTTGTCAGATCCAGCCTAATACTTCTCACCCCTGAAACTCAGATCAGAATCTGGCCTGCAATAGCCAAGTGCAGCTGTGGTTACAGCTCTCCCACAGAAGCCAACAGAGTCTGCTTTTTAATTACAATATTTACGTTAACTAACCTGTTCAACCGGGTCAGTATGTTTCAAGCAGGCTTAGGACATACTAATAATCAGCTCGCAGAGCCAAAGAGAAGAAATGCAGGATGAATCATTGCAAAGAGTGCTTTCATGTTGCTTCTGATGTGCACCACAAAGGCTTGGGTCCTGTAGGCCCTTTTGTTAGGCAAATCCCCCAAATGAATTATAAAGCAGTTCTGAAAGATTATTTTGAAATGTGTCATGAAAACACATCAGTCCCCTCAGAAGCATCTTTGGTCCTTTTTAGTTTCCCTTTTAGGTGAAAGGGGGGAGGGGGGAATTGTTATTTTTCTCCCTTAATATACCACAAGACAGGTTTTTCCACTTCGTTTACTTGCACTACCCTGATCATCTGTCCACCTCATCACTTTGCATTTCAAAATAATTAATCCCAACACTTATTCCTTTGAATTGTCCCATGAATTCAGTGGTATTGGAAACAGGATGTTTGACAGTTTTTTTGCATATCATCCCTTTCGGTTTGTTAGCCAACAATGTCAAGAACCTCTTTTAGCAGAAGACTACAGCCCTTGGCATAAGGTAACTAAATTCTGTGTAACTAAAAACTAGTAAATAAGAATAAAAAGTAAAACTGATGATATTAAGGAGGCAGATGAAGAATGCACAGTGTTATAGTCTGGAGATAACATAAAAAAGATAAATTGCTAATAAATACCTAGCTCAGATAGAGTAGCTATTGTGCAGAGATCCCTTGAATTCTGTAGCCACCACAGTTTAGAAAGAAATAGTAAAGTACTTGGTAAGCTTTTCAGAAAGGACTTGATTGTTTGTGAGGGTTAGTTTCCAAAAGGACTTTTGGATAACTCCAGGCATCTGAAATAACTCAGGTGCTTTTACCATAAATCTCCTCTACTTGGCTGCTCAACAGCCTACACTTTGGGGCAATGCCAAACCATGAGCACATTACTAGGAAAAAGATGGTTTTCAGAAGCAGCCTCTCTATTCCTGTAATGCTCAGGAGTTACAATTCCACTTCAGAAGGCAATGTGCCTTCTCAAAACAACCTGCCAATCTGTGATTTTTTAGGCAAGGAAATTTTAGCTATTGCATTTGGCATTTTAACAGAGTGCCTGCTTTCACACAGGAGGGCAACTCAAATTATCTGGGTCTTGACATTCATGTTTTGTTGGCAGAATTCAACAACAAAAAAACACTACCAAAGGGACCCTGGTTACTCAGGCTAAGCACTGTATAGAAACCTCCAGCACCAAGGGGTTTCTGATCCAAACAGAAAGATGGCGATGGAGGAAGGAAGTATTTCTGCTTCAATTTTAGACATGGGATGCTGAGACACTTGCAAGAGCAGAGGCAGACCTGACAACTTCGATTGCGACTCTGATGTTCCCAGATCAATGTTCTGGCACCTCTTCTCTTCTGCAGGAATTCTTGAGCTTTGGGAATGTGACTTCTAATGCTCATGTTTCTGAACAGAACACCTCAGGCTCAGTTCATATTGTAATGGCTGTAACACTATCTGAGGTAAGATTTCAGGCTGTAGCTAACTCACACAGCTACATAGTGAGCCGGCAGCAGGAGGGCTAGTCAAGTTCCTGGTGGGGAAATGGCAGATGTCAAGGTCTCCTCCATGACAACTGTGTGACCTTCGGACACTTTTGCTATGCCTCACCCTTTGTTTTCAGTTAGGGCTCGAATATTCTTATCTCTGTTTTTAACTGTATAGTTTGTCTATGGTTTCCCCCATTTTCTGCTTAAATTGATACTTTATATGAATCTTCAGTGTGAAAGAGTTAATTCTGTAATTTATAGAAGTCAAGGATGGAAAGGTAAGGCACCCATTTGATCTCCTACTTGTCTTTTATGCAGTGCTTGAAAAAATGACCAGGAGTGCTTTATTTGAAACAGCCTAGCATGTCAACAAGATGACTAGTTAGTTCTGTATCCTTCTTACAAAAGATGTGGCAAAGAGAATCTAAAGTGTGGGATACAACACTGTAGGAAGAGAAACCATAGGGTTAGCAAGGACTAGAGAGAAAAATTCAGGAAGTCCTCTTTTTAACCCGGAAATAAAAAGTGACACCCTGCACTTAAAATGCCTGGGGCGAAATCACAGCTGCATTGAAACCAGCAAGAATTTGGCTTTTGTTTCTGCTGCAGCTAGGATGACACCTCCATGCTTATGGCTAGTTAAGAAATACTTTACTTCAAAAAACTACTTACCTTTGCAGGTAGGTGGTGTTGTCCATGTTCCATTTTCTAGGCAAATGCTTCGCAGGGGCCCCTCCAGCATGTAGCCACTGTAGCAGGAATAGGTGATCACGTCTCCATACTGATAGAAGCTACCATGGATGAGAGCATTCTCTATGTGAGCTGGGGGCCCGCAAGATATCTCTAAACAAAAGAAATCACCCAGAGGCTGGTGAGCTACAATGCCTGCATGACATGTTTTCCAACTCCGTGCTTTGCCCACAGGACTCAGGAGATGCTAAGACACCTCTGATGAAAATGCAGGGCTTCTCCACAGTGCAGGTACCCACAGGGTGAAACTGTATGTACTCCCACGTGCGTGCCAGCAAGCATGGAGAAGACCAAAGCATGGAGAAGACCAGCAACAGCAATTTTAAGTAATGCAACAATGACTATATCTACCAGACAGCGCAGAAACTTTCAGATGGTCCTAGGAAATACATGAGACTGGGTTTGCAGGGGGAAGTGATGCAACTAATCAATACCGCTTCTAAGAAGCCAAAAAGCCTGAAAAATGACTTCATGCCTTGTATCAGTGTCAATGAATACAATGAAGGAACACCTCTCCCTACAGCCCTTGTCTCAACATAATCTCACTGGAATCATTCCGGGTATGCAATAATCAAGCCCAGCTGCATTGCTTGCAAAAGGTAAATGGAAAAGAAAATTACAGCAGAACCTAAAGGCCAGTAGCATGAGTGCATCTAGGGCATCAATTTGTAGACATATTCTGGATCTTCTTCCTGAAATAACTCTCTTAGAAAGGAGATATAGCTCTTTTACACAGCTTTTAAGAGCCAGGGTCTCTAGAAGCAACCCAGCTCTCCATAGGACAATTGTAGATAAAAACTCTGTTCTTTATCACAGATTCACAGAATCATCTAGGTTGGAAGAGACCTCCAAGATTACCGAGTCCAACCTCTGACCCAATGCTAACAGTCCTCCACTAAACCATATCCCTAAGCTCTACATCTAAACGTCTTTTAAAGACTTCCAGGGATGGTGACTCCACCACTTCCCTGGGCAGCCCATTCCAATATCTAACAACCCTTTCGGTAAAGAAGTTCTTCCTAACATCCAACCTAAACCTCACCTGGCACAACTTTAGCCCGTTCCCCCTTGTCCTGTCACCAGGCACATGGGAGAACAGGCCAACCCCCACCTCGCTACAGCCTCCTTTACCTGTAGAGAGCGATAAGGTTGCCCCTGAGCCTCCTTTTCTCCAGGCTGAACAAGCCCAGCTCCCTCAGCCGTTCCTCGTAGGACTTGTTCTCCAGGCCCCTCACCAGCTTCGTCGCCCTTCTCTGGACTCGCTCAAGCACCTCGATGTCCTTCTTGTAGCGAGGGGCCCAAAACTGAACACAGTACTCGAGGTGCGGCCTCACCAGAGCTGAGTACAGGGGGACGATCACCTCCCTAGCCCTGCTGGTCACACTGTTTCTGATACAAGCCAGGATGCTGTTGGCCTTCTTAGCCACCTGAGCACACTGCTGGCTCATATTCAGCCGACTACCAACCAATATTCCCAGGTCCTTCTCTGCCAGGCAGCTAGAGAGCTCTGCCAATACGTCTGTGCTGTTACCCTCCTGTGTGACACAGACGTGCCACCAGCCCTACAGAGGCAGACCGTGTCCTGGCAGAACCCCAACACCTGTACTTACTTTCGCACTTAGCCGTTGTTGGAGTCCAAGTCTCATCAGCATTGCAGGTGATCACAGCCTGCCCTTTCAGCTGGTAGCCTTCCCTGCACCTGATGGAGACATTCTGCCCAACATAAAAATCCACCTCGGAGAGAAGGGCGTTCTCTGGGATTATGAAAGGCACAGGGCAAGGGTTTGCTGTTCAAAGAAAAGGTGCGAGGGAAGAGGAAGGAAAAAGAGAGGAAAGGAAGGAAGAAAGAGAGAACTTTATTTCTGCAAATTTCAAAATCAGATCATATGAAGAGCAATAGAAATGGATGCTACTCACAAGTCCTATTTGTAATTTAATGAAAAGTTACGAGATTTGGGTTATAAAATAATGTTAAAAGATTTGATTCTCTGCTGTCACATGACTTTCTACATACTCTGTTGAAGTCAGTGGAAGATATACTAAGGACTTAAGTGGGGAGTATCATATGTTACAATCACACCATTCTCTCCTGTCCTTCCTGGTTATCATAGCCTTTATATAAAAAAGTGAGACCTACTCCACTTTTAAAAAGAGTCAAACTTATTCCACTCCTTGTTCTGAGGGCCTGGATCAATAGAAAACAGCATAAAATCCAGGTGTTTGCGTAGAGACATTAGAGTTCTGAATTTCTCTGATAACCTTATTTATTACTGCCTGCAAGCTTGCTGAGGTCTTATTGCATGGTTTACTGCTCTCACCATGAATGTGGAAAAGGCTGGACCTTACCTGCAGCACAGATTAATGCCACATTCCTCAAACTAAAATCCTCTGAGTCCTTTGTTGTACAAAAGCTAAAATGTCTCAATTACTACCTTGAGACAAGAGTAGATCTTAGAAGTAGTTACAAACAGATACAGCAACAATGATGGCTACTGTGGCTGTGCATGCACGGTATACACGTGTATAAGATGCTGCTTCATAGAATCACAGGATAATTTATATAGACATTTAGTCCAACCTTCTTTTCAAAGCAGGACCAACTAAGTCAGGCTGCTCTAGGCCTTGTACAGCTGACATCTGAGTATGTCTGAGGATGCACATTTCTCATCCTCTGCAGGAACCCTGTTCCAGAATTTGACTGCTATCATAGTGAAAAGTTTCCTCAAACACTTATTGGGACCTTCCTTTGTTGCAGCTTGGGTCCACTCCTTCACACCCTACCACTGTGCCCCTCTGAAAGAAGTCTATTTCTTTTTTATTTACACCCTGCCAGTAGTCATTTGCAGACAACGATAAGGTCAGTCCTTGCCTTCTCTTCCAAAGGCTGAACAAATGCCTTTCTCTCACCTGCTCCTCATATATCAAATGGCTGAATCCAATCGACTCCATTTAATGTCAGCTTTCCAACCAAAGGGAGTTATGCAGAACACAGCTTGTTATTTTACTGTCAGAAAAATACGCTCAGACAAGATAATGCTTTAACATCTCTCAGCAACTGCTTCCTTTGTTCCTTTGTAAAAACAGGATGCACACCAATGTATCTCCTAATGCGGGTCAAACCAATTTTTTAAACTATGAGTGACAAATTCTGCTCATGGCCACTCCAGAAGAAAATTACAGTGCATCTCCACAAATATCTGCAGAAGTTGCTCTCAATTACTGTCGGCTTAAATGAAGAGCAACCTAGCCTTTAATGCTTAAAAGTTGAGACCTCTTTTTCATTACAAAGCAAACACACACGTTTACAGAGAGGCAAGGGATTGCTCCATCTTCCATCCCTTGTGCACTCTGCTGCAGGTTCTCCTTCCAAGCTGTATCCTCTCTTGCAGAAATATGCTATAGTACTGCCAACTGTATTGTTTTCATAAATCGCCTTCCCATTCAGCAAGGAAAGTGGAACTTTGCATCTGGTCTCTGCAAAGGAAGAGCTCTCATTAACTCAGCTTGATATCAGACCTGGACTTCCAACAGTTCCTGAGTTACTCACACAGTATGTTTAAAGTAGCAGCCACAGACTAATAAACCATGAAGAGCATTGAGGGACAGTTCAGTAGCCCCAGTAAGGCACCGCAGTCAAGTCCGGGAAGGAGCTCCTCCCAGTGATAGAGAAAAGCCACAGCCACACGTTTATCAGGTCAGCAACATTGGGCAGAGAGAGGGAAGGACACATTTATGGCCTCGTACTGGGGTTTTGTAGGGCAGAACATGGAGATGGTTCCTTCTCACTGCTAAGAGAGACCTCAGAAACTTGCAGCCCTTTGCAACCTCCTTTTTTGACAGACAAGAAATACCAGATGAGATGCAGGATGGGTTTGATGGAAGGTGCTGACACTTAAATTTCTAATTGCTCCCCTCAAGATTCTCTGCTGTGTTTCTGAAGCCAGCAGGCAGACAGCCCAAGGAAGTGAGATGAGCAAAAAATGGACAAATGTACTTCTGAAAGGAAAGGAATAGCGTGAAGCCCAGACTTTGCCTTTTCATGGCTAAAAGGCCAGGAAAGGAGAACACTCATACTTAATGATACTGGAATTTACTATGCTTCTATACACTTTATACGTTGAACAGAGTCATCCAACAACAGTGGCTACCTGTTCATGTTTGGGACCTTAAGTTTTTGTTCCATTTTTATGTTGACAGCCTTGCTTCCACCAACTCTGTATGACACTCTGTATGACACAGACAGTTTTTGCTCGACACTTACTCTGCTTGGCATAAGCTACAGGACCTACCGAGGGAGCATCTGAAAGCACTAAAGTGCAAAATGGTACATCGTTCACTCACAGCATTTATTCAAGTGAGGAGAGTGGAGATAAAGGCAGAGCTGCTGATATTGTCCTTGAGACAATCCTGTTGCTGGGTTTGGGGCCCAAAATTCAGAGGAAGAATATCAAAGTAGCAACTGACTTCAGAAGGCTGCTGGGAGAAATTTCATGTCCTCACAGTCCATCAACTTTAGTTAATGGTTCGATTTTCTCAGATGATAAGCAGTGTCATCTCTCACTAAGATTGTAAAACTGCAGATGAAGACCTAAAGAAAGATGATGTCTAAACCTCCTTATGGTTTGGTAATAGGCACTGTTCCTTTTGAGATGTTTCATTTATCATGCACAATTTTTAACACACATTACAGAATTGCTTCCAGAAAGCAGCTTACTCCCTGGATTATGTGATATACATGCATGTGGGGGGAGGTACTGCTTATCCCAGATCAGAATGTGCCAGGCCACGACACCAAATGTTTACCTTCACACGATGGTAAAGGTTTACTCCAGCTCCCATTGGTAAGACATGTGATATTCTGGGGTCCAACAAGGTGATACCCAGCGCTGCACACAAAGGTTACGTTGCTTCTGTACGTGCTTCCTGTAGAAATGGCCTCTGCTTTTTCTACTGAAGGATGCAGCCCACAAGTAATTCCTATAAGAGAAGAAAAAATTTTGGTTTTATACAAACAACAAAGCCCATTCTGTCTGGCTGGCATACACTGTCTGCAGTTCTACTCACAGACTGAATTAAAGGAAAGATGGGAAGAAAGAATCTGTGAAGTACTACATGAGAAAGGTTATGTAATGCCTTGCTCGCCCTCTCTCCTGGGGTTCAGGCTGCAGACACCTGAGAGAGACTCTGCCCTGGTGTATCTGACAGTGTTGTAAGTGATCAGTGATCCAGCGACCCAGAATATTTCTTCTGACTAACCCAGAGGATGCATCTCCAGACTTCTCTGCTCCCTGTACAGTGAAAGACGATCTCAGGATGTCCCCAAGAAAAATGACAGAAGTTAAGGAAGATCTTGTCCCCTGTCCTGTCCTTATGGCACAGACCATGCAAATTGGTCAAAGCTAAGAGAAAGGAATACAGGCAGTAGGACTATGACATCACCATGAAAAGATGGAAAATAATTTATTGGTAGAAATTGCAAAATTTGGGGATTTTATTTATAACTTGTATGAAATAAGTCATAGATCCTGCTCCTGCAATCAATCACCTTCTGCTTCACAGGACCAAGATTTGATCCTAAGGAGCAGAGTCTCGATCTCCAGACATACCAGGGACCAACACATATTAGCCTTGACATTACAGAGACAAATCACCTCAGTGCATGGTGTTCAAGGCCCTGCAACCCACAGTGCAAAGCAAATGAAATAGAGCAGGACGCACTCCTCTAGTAACCTGAGCACAGCTCTATGGTTGTTCATTTTCTCATGTCAAGAGGAGCTCCCTTCAGATGGGAGAGGAGCTGCTGGTGAGAACCTCTCAGCTGGCTTTTCTGCTGGCTCCTCCTGTTACACCCCCAAATGGAGCAGGAGATCAGGTGGAAGACAGCAAAAGTACGATGCCAGTTAGTTTCCTGACCCTCCTGGGAAACTGCCACCGTGTCGCTGTGCTTGCTACTTACTCCTGCATAAAGGAACAGAGGGGCTCCACTTTTTGTCAACGTGGCAAATCCTTTGGCTTGGTCCCTGTAGTTCAAAACCTGGGTCGCAGCTGTAAAAAACCTCACTGCCAAACAAGAACTCCTCTCCCTGAACAGATCCATTTTCTATCTCCTCTGGGGGCCCACATGATACCACTGTAACATAGGAAATATACTCCAGACCCAGTGCATACAGCCTGTCCTGCTCCTAGCTCCTCCATGATTTTTACCCTGACAAACAGGGAAAGAACACTGTGTTTATATGGGCATTCCCAGCTTTTTTGCTCCTGAGTAGCAGAACAGCAGCAGAATAATATTTGGTGCTCTCAGATACTGCTCAAAGACAAAATCCATTGTGACTTTATTGGCAGGAGGCCTTGAAGCCAACAGCTGAACTCCATGTAAGTATTTCTGTTGACAGCTTCTGTTTTGGCACTGCAGGCAAAGGGAATCAGACATCGCACAGAGCTGAAGTACCTTTGAAAATGAGCATCCATAGAGCTACAGTTCAGGATGTTGAGTATCCACAGCTCTGGGCAACTGTGGTTCTTAGGTTCTTAGCAAAGGTTCTTAGCAACCTGAGAAACCATGACCTCAAATGGCAGCATTGTTTAAATTTCGGATATTACTCTTCCAAGATGGACAATAATCTGTTAAAGTAATATGACCGTAATCTCTTGTATCAATAACCTGATACAAGACAACAGCTCTTCAGGTTGTCATTGCTACTCTTTTTTTGTGTAGTTTCAGAGAAACTCTGCTGTTTCTCTGAACCCCCTGTACCTCATCTTATTTAACCACGCAGTTAATAGAAAATGTTTAAACTTCTTAACATCATTAACAATTTCCATTAAACTTATCTAAAGATGCAAAAAGCTGAAACAACAGAAGGAATGTGTCAAAGGCTCCTCTAAGCATGCAGCCCTATGTCTGAAGTAAAGTATACGTAAACGGAAGGATTGAACAACAACCCCTTTGCTACCTGCTTGCCCAGCTTTCTTAGAGGTACAGGGGCACAGTAGTGGAAAGTTGTAGTGATTTCCTTAACACAGGTACCTGTGCACACCAGCAATTCTGCACGTCTCCCAGTGTGCTATCAGTGGTACTTACTGACAATTTTTAGACATATGAAGACAGTATGAGTTATAAATTGGGCAAAATGACCACAAGTGTCTTCAGGCTAAAAGCACCCTCGACCAAATTCATCAAGTGACAAACTCAGATGGAACATACTTCTGCATGCTGGCACTGTGCCACTCCAAAGCTTGTCTTCTTGGCAGGTCCGTTCCGTATCACCCTACAAAACAAGAGACATTGCTCAAAGAACAGCTTCACTTAGCAATCCTTTTTTTTTCCCAACAGCTCTGGTATACAGCAAGGCCAGCATGTCTTCCCAACGGGTACATATACCCACATAAAGACAGAATTAAATGCTTGTAGCCCAAGCTGATGAGGAGAGTTTAGGCTAGAACTCCTTCCTGCAAACTGCAGGGTACTGTTTACAAACCAAATGCTAGTGGGTCAGTCAGTTTCCTTGTCCTTCTCCCTGGAGTATCACTGTTTTTGTCAGTTTTGCCATTCTTGTTCCCAGAAATTGTCATGATAGCACGTTTTCTCCTTCCAGTACTCACTTAATGAAAATCTAACTTGTGTTCTTTTCACCAGGCATTACAGCCAATGTATTTTCTTTCTGGAGAGAAAAACACAGGACCTCTAACAAGAGGGAAACACACTGACACTAGGTGGCGAAGCTGGCCTACAAAGCACACAGATCGACCTTTTTCACTATACAAAAGCACTGATTTATTACCACCAAAAATACAGCAATTCTACATATCTGTCCTCTGTCTCTGTTTCTGTCTGGAAATTAGATTTATTGTTACCCGTGAATTCTCTAAACTCTTCTTTTTATATATACTGAGAGACCAAGTGAATGCAATCCTGTCTGGGTGTATGAAGTTTGTATTTATTATCAGTCACCACTGCACGAAGGAAGCACGATACTGCATTTTGTTTGGTACTCATGAAGTGCAGAGTTAAGAGACAGCACCTGTCACTGCTACCTCATACATCTGGACAGGATTATCCCACATCCTGCCATCACCTGGGGATGGTGAAGGCCATGCTGTACCTCAGCAATGAATTTTCAGTTCTGAACTCACTGTGATTTTGAAAATGAGGCTGCTATGAATTGGCTAGCATGAGTCCCGATAACTGGGTATCAGTAGTGCTCCAGAGCTAAGCAAGGAACAATAGCCCAATGCTCATAGTAAAAACAATAGACAGGAAAGGACTTTGTTCACATCTACACCACGGAATAAAGCTGCCATTAAACAAACTGCAATCTCTGTGTTTTATCAAAGAAGACAAAACACTTCTACATCATCTAGCAATATCACAGAACTGAGGGCAGTGCCATTTATCAGGAGCTTTGAGTTTTGAAGGCAGAATGCAGAAGACATAGAGCTTGGAATATTATGGGACTGGAAAAGGGAAGAAGATGATCTAACTGAGAACAGAGAGCGAGCTCAAGAGAGCACATGCGAGAAATTTACTCTTCCATGATTTATGGTCACAAGTATGTATAATTATGCACAGAAAAAAAAGCTGTACTTTGAGGATTGAAATAAACTTCAGCTATAAAAAACAACAACACTGAAAGGTATTTGCTGAATACGTGCCTTTGAAGAGGATGCATATATTTGCTTCAGCTGTACTGTTAACTAATTCAGGTAATACCTCAGACATACCATGAGCATTCTATAGACAACAACAAAAGCAGATATTGAACTTCTATAGCAGCTAAGGAAATATATCAATATGGAGCAGGCATAATACATTCTCACAGTCATTATGTCAGAACAGGGAAGAACGGACAACTAAAGCTCTGGAGTGCTAGAGATTGAGCTTGCTTACTTGTAATTCATAGCCAGGATCGCATTTATAAAGAACCACGTCTTTATAATTGAATTTGGTGCCAACCACAAATCCGTGCTCTGGAGATTCTGGGGTCCCACATGACACAGGAACACAGATGTCATCAGAAAACACTGGCACCCAAACACCACTCTCCTGAAAAATAAGCAGGATAAAAAGTGTGAATGCATCAGTCCATATGCTAAATTCGTATCTAAATGAAAAAGTTAGGAAAATTGTAGCAGAAACATCCAATAGCTGTGGGCATACTGATGTAGTTAATGTAATACTATCTGTGAAATCTTTAAAGAAACTCAGTAATATAAGTAGACGCCAACAAAAACTGGAGCTCAGCTATGAAAGGAATGCCCAGCATTGAAAGACAGAAGGAACAAAATATAAAAGGGGAAATAGAAACCTGAAAAGCAAGTTCACTTATACAAGGTCATCTAATAGTTCAGGAACCCATCAGGAGTGGAATGAAACTGCAGGTGCTCAGTTCCATGTTTTCTGTACTTTTCTCTTGGCTGAAAGTCTCATACTATGACTAAGTGCTTCAGCTGCCTGCCCAGGTCCTAAAGGAGGTCTAATACCTGAACAGACAAGCATCAAACACAATTGCTCTTACTTCAACAAATCTTTGTAAGAGCGAAGAGGAGATCCTTTGCTTACAAAAAGTACTAATCCAGTAAAAATGATTCATGATTTACTCTCCTAAATGTGACAAAAGGAATGCTTTTCTGAAGGACAGCATTAGTTATTGACAGAAGAAGTTATTAATTTCCAGTTCTGAAAGTCTATTATATGTTTACTGGTGAACAAGAAGGCATATATATTATATTTTGCAGGACATGCTTTGCATTTTTTTTGTTGTGTGCAATAAAGAGCCAAAAGCTAATGAGTGTAAGAGGATGACTCTTGAATTCAACAGAGCCTGCAAAATAAAACAGTGCAGATAATACTATACCTTGCATGTAGATGTGCTCGCTCCCACCAGAGTATAGCCTTCTACACATGACAAAGTGATGTTTGCATTCACAGTGAAGTTGTCCCCAAGTACTATTACATGGGTGATGTTTCCTGGGAGTGGACACTTTCTGGGGCAACAGGAAATACTTTGAGGAGACCACTGTCCATCTTCCTGACAAGTGCATACATCCACCTCTGTCACCATTGTGTAACCTTCCAGGCATCTGCAACAGAGTATTAACACCTGAGCACAGGGAAACAGCTAGGGACAAACTGATCCACAAGTTACAAAGACATTTTTCAACATTATTTGTTCTTAAGCACACCTAGTGACTTTTCTTTTATTTCAAAGGAACCTTTCAAGAAGCATGCCTTGACTGAGTTTATTCTGTTGCAAGAGTTGGAAGTTTCAGACTTCATCTCCAGCTGCTTCATGTTGCTGAAGCACCACTGATGAAAGTGAGTTGGTAGCTTTAGTGCTTAGACAATACCAAATGCCTTGGTGCAGTCCCTGCCATTCCCTTTGTGAGGAGGGCTTTTGGTTAAGTAAACTGTGAGTGCCAAATGCTACTGCAGCTTCTTGATTCCCGATTGCTGGATATCCCATTTGCAGCCAACAGTTCTAAAGACAATCTCATTTTCTTCCAAGAGTAAACCAAGCCTTAGGCTGACCACAGATTGCTTGCTTAGAAGTTTCAGGCTGATTTACTCTGTGCCATGCAGTGCTTCACCAAGATCAACTCAGCTGGCTTGCAGGGTCTGGCCAGCAGTGGGTTTAGTTGTAGGTTGGCAGACCCCCTTCATCTTGTTAAAGATGCACAGCAATGTCTGATTCTGTTAAACCCATCCACATGCAATCTCACAGTTCTGCCCCCTACTGTTTATTGTTTTTATGGCCCAAAATCTCCCCTTCTGCCAAGGAAGTCCTCACCTTGGAGAAAAGGATCTGCAGTGTGCACCCTCCAAGAAACCAGCAGAAACCCATTTTTCTTGTTTATGACAAAGGAGTAACTGCATCAACAGCACCTGTCGACAGTGCAATGCTGCAGTACAGAAAATGGGACTTCAGGAGACCAGTCCTTCTGTGTTACATTTGGTAGCTGAAGCAGGAAGGAGAGGTAAATGGCATGCCAAAAGGGATAAAAAAAATAAAAATGCCCTACAGAGCAGAGTGTCAGAGGTGGAGAGGAGGAAAGCAAAGAAGAAAAGGAAACTAAGGTGGTGGAGGAGTGCGGCCCAACATGCTGAAATACCTTGCTGGAGTTTTATCAGTGGTCCAAATAAAATTTTTTATGGGCATGGGAATGTGGGCTTTGTCTCTCTACGCATATGATAAGGCATAACTTTTCTTCCAGGTCTTCTAAAAAGGGTGTATAAACTTCCCATCTTCATTGCTTACGAGACTCTACGGAAACAGAATGGCAGCAGTGTTCCTACCTGTACTGGACCTTGCTCCCATAGGTATGAGTGTTCCCGAGAACCTCTGCGTTGGGGACAGAAGGTGGTGGGCCACAGCTTAGCAGCTCACAGCTTGGGTATGGCTTCTTCCAGACACCTGTCTCCACACAAGTCAGCTCTGGGCTCCCCCGCATGACAAAACCTGTCAAGCAGGTGTATACGATGGTGTTCTCATCTGCAGAGCTGCTCCCATTGATAAACGTGTTGGGGATGACGGGTGGGGAGCCGCAGGAAATCTGCCCACACCGAGGAAACCCAGAGCTCCACCTGCCAGCTGCCTCACAGGTGATTTCGGAAGGCCCTAGCAGTTTAAAGCCCTCCAGGCATTGAAACTGGGCGCTTTTCCCACAGCTGAAATCTTCACCAAGGACAACCCCGTTCTGGATCTGTGGTGCAGGACACTCACAGGGGAGGCAGGATGGAAGGCTTCCACTCCAGGAACCATTGGACAAACATTGCCGTGAAGGATTACCATGCAGCTTATAGCCAGGAAAGCACACATACTGGGCAAATTCCCCGTAGGTGAAGTCTGAGCCGTTCAGAAAGCCGTGGGAGATGTCTTCAGGAGGCCCACAGATGACTGGCTCACAGCGTGGAGCTTCTGAATCCCAGGTACCATCACTCTGACAGGTAAGCGTGGATGTTCCTTGCAGTTTATATCCCTCATTGCAGTGATACTGCACTTCCTTCCTAAAGCCAAAATCTGAGCCAATAATTCTCCCATTGGCAAGAGGCAGAGGCACGGGGCAGGTCACAGCTTTGCAAACTGGAGCAATTCCACTCCAGCTCCCATTTGCAAGGCAGACTCTACTCCTGTCCCCATCTAACAGGAAACCTTCATTGCAGCTATACTCGGTGTGCCTCTGGAATGTGTACTCCTCCCCAGACACTTGACCGTTCTCCAAAACTGGCGGTGGGCTGCAGGAAACGGGGATGCAAATCGGTTCACTGCCATCCCATTTCTGGTTCTCTTGGCACCTCCTCTCTGCGGGGCCATTTAACTGGTAGCCAGGATCGCACTCATAGTAGACAACGCTCCCATACGTGTAGTTTTCCCCCCTTATGCTCCCGTTCATCAGCTGGGCGGGTGAGCTGCATGTTACTGCTTTGCAGTACGGAGCACTGTTGCTCCACTGCCGATTTGGCAAGCACAGCCGCGTGTCCGAGCCAACAAGTGTAAACCCTGGCTTACAGGTGTACTGCACCACGCTACCCAGCGTGTTCTCCGTGAAATATAAAACTCCATTCTCCGGAGGTGATGGCATTGTGCACTCTATGGAAACACAGGAGGGGGCAGTGCCATTCCAGACCCCATCTTCTTGGCAAGCTAGAATGGGGTTTCCCAAGAGCTCATAGCCAGAGTAACACGAGTATAAAATGATAGTTCCAAACAAGAAAGTGGTCAGCTGCATTGCACCGTTCTCCTTCGAAGAGCTTTTGAAGTCCTTCATATGGCCAGCCAGCAGCATGTGTGAAAGGGAGGGACTCTCTGTAATGCCCTCCTGGTCTGAGCGTCTTTCCCCGTGCCTCACCTGCATGTACTCCCCAAAATCAATGTGAGGAGGTAGGCCACAGTCGGTGGGGAGGCAAGATGGAGTGGAGCTAGACCAGCCTGATTCTTCACACGTCTGCATGGCGAGGCCAGAGAGCTGGAAGCCAGGCACGCAGCTGTAAATGACCATGGCCCCGTAGCTGTAATCTGCACCCTCCACAAAGCCATTCTCGATAGGCTGAGGGGGCTGGCAACTTATGGCTTTGCAGGAGGGAACATCTGTGCTCCACTCTCCTGTCTCCAGGCAGCTCAGCGTTTCCTCCCCTTGGAGCTGGAAACCTCTGTCACAAGAATACCTAACAGTCTGCCCATAGTGGAAGTTCGTGAATGAGTATTTGCCATTGAGGATCTTCTTAGGCCTTGGGCATTCAATGGGTTTGCAAGCTGGCCTTCCTCCAAGCCACTGCCCATCTTCTCCACAGAGGATAGTTGTGTTCCCCATCAGTTCAAAGCCCGGTTTACAAGTATAGAGAGCTGTGCTGAGGAAGGTGAGGCCCTGCACATCAACGATGCCATTTTGAATTTCTTCTGGCTGGGGGCACTCCACAGGAATACATTCTGGCAAAGGCAAGCTCCACGAGCCATCAGCCTGGCATCTGATAGTAGATTCACCCTTCAGTAAAAACCCATCCACACAGATGTACTTCACAGTGCTACCAAAAAGAAGGGATGAAGTCAAGGGGTCGCTGAAGGGGATGTACGGAGGTGCAGGACACTGTACGACCTTGCAGAAGGGAAAGGAATCATTCCACTGTTGAGAGGGCAAGCATTTCAGCACAGGGGAACCATGCAAAACATAACCCTCTTTGCAGGAGAACTGCACGACACCAACTTGGTTAGTCACCTCCCTCAAGACTAGCTGGTTTTCTGCCAAGGGTGGTTCTGGACATTTTGTTGGCACACACTTCGGGCTTTGCTTTTTGTTCCATTTCCCAGACTTCTGACATGTCCAAGACACATCTCCAATCAGCTCGTAGCCTTCATCACAGAAAAACTCGACTTTGGAGCCCAAATCAAAGGTTTCTCCTTTGGAGTAGCCATGCTGGATGGGTGGTGGCTTTCCACAGCTGAGGGGAACGCAGCGAGGAGGTGATTCACTGTACCACTGCCGATTGGCTTGGCAGATAAAGAGCGAGCTCCCAACCAGGTGGTAGCCAGACTTGCACTGATAATTGGCCTGGTTCTCAAAGAAGCGCCCAGTTGTTTCCTGTAAAACAGATGAGACACAGACATATCTGAAATGAAGATGCATGACTGGCACACAGGGAGAATGATAGCATTACTTTTGTTTTCTCACTCTAGGTTATAGCTGGATCCCAGGCAGCGGTCAAGGCTGTCTGCAAAGAAACAAGCGTAAGTAACAGGCACAGCACATCTTGCCTCAAATACTGCACTCTGTTGTCAGGGAATCTGACCACAACATCAAAAGAAAAGAGAAAATTCAAGGCTTAAAAGGCAAATCTAGAAAGTATTTCCTCCTGCTTTCTCCCTCCCTGACCTGTAAGGTTAAAAGTTATGCAGACAGGAAGACAGAAAATAAACATATTGGGAGGAGCTGCCAGGAAACTATTACCCTCTTGCCGCTCAGGTTCCTTAGTTTACAGGTGTATTCAAGGCTGGAGCCTTCAGGTGTACTACTGCTAGGAGGCTTTTATAAGTGCCACGTGTGCAGTTGGAGGGTCCTGAGCAGTCAGCTGAGAAGCTCCTCGAAGTTGCAGGATGAGCTCTGCAACTGGTTACTTAACACAGATTGAGTAGTTTTACAGCTTTGGGCTGCCACAAGGAGATCTTTAATTTTAGGCATTGTTGCAATGCAATTTGACAGAAAAAAGGACAAGTTCTGACCTCAGTAAATAAATGTTCTTGCATCCAAAGCAGAGAAATTATCCCAAAGTGATGTACCTATTTCAAATTTGAATATTTTTCACAGCAGTAGAAAGAGCAAGGCCTGTGAACTGGCAATAGTACTTCATACATCTCCAGATGGCTCTTGGAAAGCCACCCAAGAAGGGAACAAGTGAAGAGTGAGGTATCAAGGAAATCAATTGATTGTAATACTATGCCCTGAGTTTCCTAACTGAAAACCCATTTTACGAGAGGAAATACCATAGAAGTGTCTGTGTTTTTTAAACATGATTCTTCTACAAATCCACCCATTTTTCCCTCTGCTTATTTGTTCCATCCAGTCACATCTTTCCACAACTTTAACAGCAAAGCAAAATAGAAGAGGAAAAAAAATACAACACAGTATCAATTATGAAGACATTCACTGTGCTATGCTACCAGGCAGATGAGAGAACTCATTTTATACCTTAATAAAGCCATTCTCAAGCTGGGGTGGTTCTCCACAGGACACTGGGTGGCATGTGGGCAAATTGCCACTCCAGTTGCCGGTGGCCTCACAGGTCCGCTTCTTCTCCCCCTTGATGTAAAAGCCCTTGTTGCAGCTGTAAGCCACCACTGCTCCGAAGCTGTAGTTGGCCCCACTGGCATAGCCATTGGCAATGTGGGGAGGTTCTCCACAGCGAACTGGGATGCACTGGATGCTCAATGGAGAAGGATTCCAGAGACCCCCTCGAAGGCACTCAATTTTGGCTGAAGTGTTCAGGACGAAGCCTTCCATGCACTTGAAGCTCACGATGGAGCCCGCTGCGAACCTGGCTTTGCTGACGGACTCCAGGATGCTGTATGAGACAGTGGACGGCTTTTCACAGAAATCAGCTATGCAGTGGGGCATCGTCTTGCCCTCGGGAGGCACCCACTTCCCTTCTGCGTTGCAAAGCAGCTGAGAGTTATCGGCCAGGCTGTAGCCGTCTGAGCAGAAGTAATAAGCGGTATCACCAAAGAGGCGGTGGGCTCTCTGCGGCGATGCATTTTCCACATGGGGTGGTTCATCACAGGATACTGCCAGGCACTGCTGGTGGTTCACGCTCCACTCACCACTGGCTAAGCACTCTATGGTTGCAGGGCCATCTAACGTGTAACTGTGGATAAGGAAACCACACAGGGAGTCAAAAAAGCAAGCACTGTCAAATGTACAGTTTCCTGATGCCCCTGCAGAACAAGTTTGCTAGCACCCTAGAAGATAAACAAATAGGATTCTTTACAACAGCGATTTCAGACATAAAATCCCAAAGCCAACGTGTCCACAGGTGAGGTATGGAGAATCTCACGAGGGAGAACTCAGAAGGCCTTGAGCATAATGCTCTTCTCTGGTCTGTCCATCTGATTACCATTTCTGAACTTCCCTTTTGATTTCGCTATTACAACAAACCTAGTATTGTGCTGCGATAGTCTGTCCAACTCTCAAAGAACCTATCCCACTCAGAAAGTATTCCCCTCTAGCAGAACTGACGGGAGGAAGAAGAGACGAAAAGCCCGTAAAAGTCTTTTGGATTCCTGTTGTCAGCTGTATTGATCTATTTTCACACTTGCAAACGATAAGAAGCTCCTCGGTGAGAATCCTAGAAATGCTGTTGCTAATAATGCACATAGCAATTTTGTAACAACTTCCTAAAAAAACACTGTAGAAACTGATATAAAAGCAAATATTTTTAGTCCTGATTTAAAAAAACATATAATATTTTACAATGAAGTTCCACTGTGTGATTACTCTAAATGCAGTTACATTTATTTACTCTGTCTCTGGGATGCAGTGACAGGCATTATTCCCTGCTGCTTATCAACTAATTTAAATTCCTGCAGATTGAACATGCAATTTGTTATTTTTGACCATCTTTTGTTCAGTTTTAAATTTTCTGTAGTGTCTCTTACCAAAAGCAAAGAAACAATATCTATTCCAAAGGTCCCAGTAACTCCAGCTTCTGGCTGGGAACTGGTTGTTCGGATTTTGACGGCAACTTCTGTAAAAGTGTTTTGTCTTGTCTGCAGGATACGTTTTCAGAGCCTTGTGACTGGATTCCAGAGAAATTATGTGTCAATCCTTAATATTATCCACTCTATCAATTGTCACACAGACAGCAGTGACCCTCTTTAAATGTTGATACCCTATCCTATTTAAAATACTTGCACAGGAAAAAGAAACAGCTTTTTGAATCTTAATACGGTCAAGAAAACAGACTAAGGAGAATTTATTTCAATGATGTTTCAAATAATATTGCAAAACTAGTTTACAAGAAAAAAATGCTGTTGCCTAATCTATCTTTTTCATCAAGAAGCACAAAATCCTCCAGTCACTTACAGCCTGACCTTGCAAAAGCTTTTCCTATGTACTCTGGCTTTTGGACAGAACAGTTTCAAGAAATTCAATGCAACTGCTTACAGGCTGTAAAGATACACGTGCAAAGGTTCTTCCAGGATCAGAGGCCAGTGTTACACTCATGCTAGACCATCAAAGGGGAGCCATATCTTTGATAAAATTGGGTCTGGACTAGTCCAAGAGACTGATCTATCATGCCCTCTGACTCCTCTCCATTCTTCTTTTCTAGGGAGTATTCAGCTGATGTGGAGCTGACCACCTTAGGAAATACCTTGGTGTCCCATACTAACCTGCCAGCCCCCAAAACGTCTCCTTCACTTTTAATTTCCAGATAGTCAAGACAGGAGAAGTGAAAATGAATTCATGAGCAGTTACGAAGTCATGAGGAAACAGAGCACACAGCTTTGCCAGTAAGCCTGGGTGGACTGCACCAGTTTTACTTGTCCCATGTATTAATCCAGTAGCAAGAATATACATACCCTTCCTTACATGTGTAAGAGACCGTGCTTCCGAACGTAAAGTTATTTCCATTTATGATCGCATCTTTGATGGCAGGAGGGGACCCACAAGAGACAATGCTGCAAGCTGGCGGTGTGCTGTTCCAGTTCCCTGAAGATGCACAGACAAGTACAGAGGGTCCCTGAAGGCTGAGACACAAAGATCATTATTAAGACTGCTGTTTCAGGCTGTGTGAGAAACAGAGAGAGCAAGAGGTGCTTTGCTCCCCACTGATTTCCTGGCCTCAGTGAAGCCAAAGCGAGTCTGACTTCAGCAAAGGCCAGAATCTCCAATGCATGAAAACACACTGTTGATGCTCTCAAAAAAGCTGTTTTTCAGATATTTTGAGGAGAAAGCTGGTGGAATTCTTGTGGGGCCTCAATGCACTGTGCAGACACACACATTTACTTCTGCTGTAGCTTTGTCCATTTTTGAGATACAAAAGCTTAAAAATTCACCACCAACACCATTCCTATCTTGAGGGTTGCAATCAGGCTTAAGTCTGAGACCTGATTCACTCATGGACTTAAACACTCAACTGCAGCCTAATAAAAATGTGTTTCTGATATATTTGCTTACAAATGTAAAACAGAATAAAAGCCTAAAACAAGTAACTACTGCAGAGATGTCAAGGAGTAAATGGGGAAATTCCAGAAGATTCTTTCACCAAAGGCATTGTAAAACAATACTAAAAATAATACTGCATATGCTCCAAAGCTAATTAGGTGAATGATAATCTTTAAGGACGAATGAGAGCTTCAAAAATAATGAGAACTGATTTACAAATATTCAAAATATGTGTTAAGAGTTTAATGGTAAAAATGAAAATGTTTTTTATACATATATATATATATATATATATACATGCATGGAAGATATTGAATGGCCTTCCTGAATTGCTCCAATTTAGTATGGAAAACAGGAATTACTTACAAGATATAAAGAAGTTTTAAAAATTTTTCTTTTAGTATTCTATCTTTCTGAGCAATCATCCCAGCCTTGTCTTTTTCACATGTAAGTTAGATCTTTCAGAATTTTTTTTAAATGCAGAAGCATGCTGTCTGCATTTGACTCAGGAATGTTTCTGCATTTACCTGTATCCATTGTCACAGGTGTATGACACAGAAGAAAGGTAGGTTGTGCCATTAAGTGTGTATTTTCCATTGCTGATGTTCTGTGGGCTAGGACATGTCACCATTTCACAGGAGGGGGGAGGAAGATTCCAAACGCCACTAGCAAGGCAGACAATTTCCTTTTCACCCACTAAGCGGTACCCATCATTGCATCTGTGTGAGAAGAAAGTAAGTGTTATCAAATACAGAGCCTTTTATGCACAACCTCATTGGCCACCCCTTTCACACCCTTTTATCCACACCCTCAGATGATAGTTTTCTCTGTAGGGCAGAGAATTAGCACAGTAAACATTCAGCTTTGCTAGTGAACAGCCACAACTATAAATAAATGTCTTTCCATTACTTCAATCCCATCTTCCTCCTCCCCGTTTATTTCAACCTCTCTCTGAATTTAGATTAACTCTCATTTGTTGCTGGATGCTCAGTCATTAATAAAGCTCAGTCATTAATAAATAATATACGGAATTCGTACCTGTATATCACCTTACTGCGGTATGTAAAATTTGAGCCCCAAATGACACCGTTCTCTGGAATAACTGGGCCTCCACAGGATATAGCTGTAAAAAGACAGGATCACAGGAGAGGTTGATACAACACAAATCAAAAATAACAACGTCAGGATTTTCTTTGTTTTTACTAAGTAGGCTTGAAGAGATCTAAAGCTCTTGAAAACAGTGGGTTCTTGGCTAAGCTATAACTGACATGTAGGGCTCTTTATTTGTCTTCACCTTGTGGAGAAATTTGACTAACTGGAAACTGGCAGTTGGAAATGTTCCAAAACCCACACACTTTAGCATCAAGAGGACTCCATCTCTTCCTATGGAAAAAATCCTTTTCATTTGTTCTTTGTAACCTCTTCCTTTTACCCTATTGTTTCACCTCATTAGCTCTGTTTCTCTAAAACTATTTCCACAATTATGCCATGTATATGTATGTGCTGTAGCCTGTCCTCCCTGGATGCTTTTTATCCACTGAAATACTGTTAATGATCTTTAAGACATTAAGTTTCCACAAGCTCCTTGAAAACAAGAGGCTGCTTGGAGAAGACAGTTTTAAAGTTTACATTAAGAGAAAGACATGACCTTTGTCACTTCGGAGAATCTGTGTAAGAGTGCCACCATGAACACGACAACTGTCAGAAAAGCTTCAGCTGGTGCTTATATCTTTAAAGACAAAAGAGACTTCAGCCTTGTGGCCCAAGACTGTTGGGACAAGGTTGCATTAGCTGTCAAGGTCTTTGAAGTCTCTCAACTCTCTGGTCTCTTCCCCTTCCAACTCTACCACAATGCATGTTACAATCAGCATTCTCCCCAGCAACTACACCTTCACAATATGGTATTGGGTGGCTCCACTGTCCAGACTCCATGCACGTAAGTTTAGTCACTCCTGTCAGCTGAAACCCTTCTTCACAGGAAAACGTTACTTCACTGCCAACACTGTAAATGTCCCCGTACAAACGTCCATTCGCTGGATTTCCTGGATTACGGCACTTCACCGGCTCTGAGAAAGAAGAGAGAAAACTCTTAATAACATCACTAAGTACCAGGTTTCATGAACAAGTTGCAGGAGATATCCTTGGGAATCTTCTGAAAGTAGGAAAGACAAACGTGGAAAATACCCACAAGTAATTTACAGGCTTGCCAGCTTTTCTCTGTCATGTATGTAAGTGACAGAAACTGAAGACTCTTGCAAGTAAGCTAATCTTGATACAGCCCTCTATAACCGAGTTTGCATTCACAGTATGAGCACTGTGGCTGCTTGCATTCACTGTCAGAAACAAATACATCTTGCAGCCATTTTTCCCCCTGCGAGAGAAAGCCCAGCCCAGCATGCCCAGCCCTCAACTTGAAATCAGCTCAGACACCTTTTATGCCAACCTATGCCAACATCTTGCAGTGCTGACACAAAGCCACCTTGCTTAATATTTCCAGCCTGATTCAGGCTAAATTGATTTGGATATGAGAACAAGCTTGCTCTTGTACCTCCCTCCTTTTAATTATTGGCAACAGTAATTTGAATAATTATAAATTATTCAGTTATTGAAATAATTGAAGTCAGTCTTCTTCACAACAGAAGACAGGATACTAGCCCATATAGACTCCTGGAAGGCTAGCCTGATGTTTTTATTTCTCATACCTGTACATTTTTTACCATCTCCTTTGTAAGGAGGGATGCAAGTGCAAACATAGGATCCATTTGTGTTAAGACAAGATGCGTGCTCGTCACAGTCTGATCCAACAGCACATTCATCAACATCTACAAAAAAGAAACATAATAAAGATGTCTCTAGGGTGGTAATTGTGATATGCATCTGCTTCAAACATCTGTCTCACTAACAGGAATCAGTTTAAATAGTATAATGAAAAATCACTCAGTCACAGTTTTGATGTACTAGTAATAACATTTAATCGTTAAATTAGTGTTTACATTTCCAGTTAATTAACTATAAAATATTATAAAAGTGAGAAAACAGGAGACAAATCCCCATTAACCATCAGTCAATACTTCCACACAAAGTACCTTATTTCCAGGTAGGGAACTCATGCGAAGACATTTTAACTCATGTGTTATTGTTTACCAGTTTTGACAGACACTAATAGGCAGTTTTTGACAGATACTAATTTAATGACTTTGCATTAAATACTTACTTGGAAAATCCTCTACACCTCAAACTTCCCAACTGCTTAGCCCATATAGGAAACATTTTGAACATAAAATACAAGAAAAGCCCCATCTTTGCTACAGAGAATTACACTAGATTAGGAAAGAGAAGAACCCGCAGTTGCCAGAAAAAAAAAGTTAAGATTAGTTCAAAGCATATCAGTTATTATAATAATTATCTATTTATATGATAACAATGCCTAGAAATGTCAACCAATGATTTATGCTCCAAGTCACTTGGTACTGTACAGCTAAAAATATTGCTGGCTCCAGATTATTTCATATCAGCTTTCAAATCCTGACTGAGCAGAAGTGTTCGTGGTATGTAAACAATGAGTAATAAATTGCAAGGATCAATTTCAAAGTATCTCATTGAAAAATGCTGGCATCAGGGATTATTCCCCATATAAATCAGACCGTTAAGAGAGAGAACAATTCTTCATTTCTAAGCCCAGCTACAGGACAGCTGTTGAACTAGGTACAGTATACAAACACATAGCTGGAGTTCTTTGCCTACTTCCAGGCAAAAAAAAAAAAAAAAGAAAAAAAAAAAAGCAACTGAATTAAAAAAGCAACGAGATCTTCTGAATTGGTGTGCTCATTCCTCACTGCTGAATGAGTCTGGCCAGCATGAAAGAACCTGAGAACGCTCTGAAAAGAAAGGGAGTTTCTCTCTGACACGCAGGATAAAAATGGCTCTTTTAAATCAAAACAGTTGCCAATTATGCAAGTATCAAGAGAATGCAAAGTGCTACCACAGCAGAAATGGAATGACTGTTCCTCAGTAATGTCTTGTAAAGGGAAGGCAAGGCAGAGTGGAAGGACACTATGAATCAGATTTGTAACAGCAAAAGGAATGCCCTAGAGTTGTATCATGCTTTGTTAGCACCTGTCTGAAGTGTGAATAAAAAAGGTAAAGTATGGGCCAGGGTTTTCATTTTGTTTATTTATTTTTTTCTTTTTATTTTTTTTTTTTCCATTTTCCGTGTCTATTCTGCTTTATCAGAGAGAAGACAAGCTAGAAGGCGGGGCACAGGGCACTTCCTTCCCAAATTACTCTCTATACTGCACAGATGCTGAACTACACGGACAGCCTTGCAGCATTTGTTTTGTGCCTGCTCATGTTTAGACCTTTGTATAAAGTGCAAAGGTGAACAGCAAAGAGAGGAACAACAGTCTGGATGGTCTGCTTGGAGGTTCTGGAGGAGTCTTGATGGACAAGATCATACAAAACAAGATGGATCCTACTCCAAAGTGAATTTTGGCAGAACTAAGAGGCTTTTCATTTTGCTTTTGCTCATCTTGACTGAAAAAAAATAAATGTTCTGTACCTATATATTTAGGAAAAAACAACCAGTCACATCAAACATAAATGCCTTGCCAGGTTATTCACGCAATTCACCCGTTAAGCATGACCAAGAGAGAAGTAACCTGAGTACAGCTAGCTAGGGGATTCCAGCAGGGATCTGCTGGAGACATGGCCCTACCACCAGCCCTCTGTATGCAGTACCATGCTAGTCTCACCTTTCCCTTCCTGTGGCTGCATCTGGTACATCAGATCCAGCTGACCAGGAGGTAAGTTATGGTAAAATTATGGTAAATTATGTGAACTGTGCCCGTAACTGCACTCCCAGCCTTCTCAAGGCTGCAGCTGCTTGCTGACAGGTGTACTGAAGTGCAGGGAAATGCACAAGTTGGACTCCAGGGCTAAATGCAAGGGCTCCAGGGCTAAATGAACCTGTAAGGAGAGAGGCTGGGAGTGCATTGCAGGCTTATTAGGTAGGAAGCACAGGATTTGGGTCTTACAAGGGGACTGAGAGAGAAAGGTGCCAGACTGGAGTCCTGTTTTGACACAGTGCTGAGCACAGGATTTCAGGAATGTGAGTATTTTGGGGAGTAATTTCTGAGATTCTGGCTAGCTTTCACAATTTCAGAGTGAAATCCCACCCAAACCCAAGGACACAGAAGTGCAAGATTGCCAGCCCATGCAGCCATATGGATGGCATGTCTCACCAAGGCAAGATGGTGAAATGCTGCTCCAGCTCCCGTTGTCCTTGCAGAACATCTCGAAGTCGCCCAACAAATAGTAGCCATTATTGCACTGATAGGTAATGGTACTGCCAGCAAAGAAGTCCTCAGCTGCATAACCCCCATTTTCTAAAGGTGGAGGCACTCCACAGCTGATTCCTGCAATGTGAGTGAAAAAAGGGCACAGGTCAATTTCAGAATAATTCCACACCAGAGCCACCACCAGAGAGATTTTCTATCCAACAACTGTGGAAGCACATCCACAAGCAGGCCCCAAATTTTTCTGAGGTAGCTAATTGATTCCTGGTTGAGTGGAGGGCCTTCATTTTTTCTCTGACAGAGACTGAGCAGGACTCTTCAGCTCCTGCTGCTCTGCAAGTTCTGGAAAAGCCATCTGTGACTAACATCTGAGCAGACACCTTTCAGTCCCAAGACACTTCCCCTGATAATCTATGATCCTAGTGAATTTTAACGAGAAAGAAAAACTAAGTTTGCATGGAGGTTCCTAGTGTCTCCCTTCACTGGAAAACAATCTGAGTGTTACTGTGTTTGACCATTGCAAAACTAGCCATGATGGAGAGATGGGAACTGACCTCACAACCCTTGCATCACTCTGCCTTTGACTACAATAAATGATCCTTGCTGATCCCAGCTGTGCCAGCAGAAGGTGTCACTGTACTTGGCTGCCGGAGGCTGCTACTTATTCTAGCAGAGCTGCTTGTATCTCCATTTCAACCAAGACAACGTGTACTTATCCCAGAGGTTACACAGCCCATCGCTGTAACCACACGAACTGTAGCAATTCCTTGCTCCCTGGGCATTTGTAAGGATCACACAGCAAGACAGTGTGAGTGTACAGAGCCCATGGTATTGGACGCCAAGTACTTGATGCAGAGGGATAGAACAGAGCCTGTAACAAAGCCAGGCTGTCAGGGGATGTGGATCTGTGGATTTGGGGGTGTGTGGTAGCAGAAGGAGGAACAGGATCCTGGTGGGTGAAGGCAATGATTACAGGGAGCTGGCTACAATCAGTAGAAGAATCTTTTCTGACCAGGCCTGTACCACACTGTCCACTATATTTTGTGGTTCTTTCTGCAAGAAATAGCTATCTTCATCCTGCTTTCATTAATCAGGTACTCGGGGAGCAGGCTGAGAAAGGTGAGCCGGGCCCTCATTTACTCACCATTCTTGTGGCAGGTCTGTTCTAAGCTCCGTGCTCAATGGGGAAAACTGCCTGGCCCAATACAGAGCCGGGATGACAACACTAACAGGGTTCTGGTGCCTTGTCATTGGTAACACACCAAGAAAAAGCATAGCTGTCTCTGCCAGAGAAGTTATGCTCTAGTGAAAAGGGCTTGTTTTAGGTATATCTGCAATACCTACTTCTGCAGTTAACTTATGGTTCTGCTGTAATGAGAAATACAGTCAGCTCCACCGTATGCAACTACAGTCACATGTACAGTCATAGAAGAGGAGAACACAGAAAGGAGGCGACAGGACTAGGAAAGCAGGAAACAAAGAAACTTGGCAACCTACATGTATGCAGCAGAAGTCTTAGCAGAATGTATTAGCAGAAATCTTGCAAGTGCTGGAGTACCTCTAAGTGCTGGCAGAAATACCTGTCACCTTTTAAGAAACTGCTCTATAACACACTAATGCAAGAGCTTTTATTTCAAACCAGACATTCTCAGTGATACTTAAAGTTCAGATACTCTAGCATTTCCTGTGCTTCTTCCACATTCCTGGTGCCACAGGGGAGGCAAGCACAGATAATTAGTTTGCTGATCCAAATGGACTCATTTCTGCCACAAGCATTAGAAGCTGACAAAAAAGTTGGCAGAATCAGATGGCAGTAGGCTCAGTAAAAATTCAGTTTAGCTTTAAGCATGTTTGATGATATCATACCATACATATTGTATCATACATACGATATCAAACAGATATCATCTGTAACACGGGTGGTTTCAACCATATCACAGCTGAAGGGATAAACAAGCCATGAACAGTCATAAGGTCCAAACAGAAATTCATGTTTCCTAACCCTGCCAGCCCACTGAAACAACTCACTTTCACAGCGTGGAAAAGGCCGTGTCCACTGTCCCATGTTAAGGCAGTGCTGAACAGAGTTTCCCACTATCTGGAAGCCTGGGTCACAGGAAAGGCTCACTTTTGACCCTGGCTTTAAATCAGATGAAGAGGCACGCAGATGTGGTATGGATCCTTGCAAAGATGGACAGTCTGTGGACAAAATACAGGCATACAGTAAGAGATGCAGCTATGTGCTGAAAGGAACACATTTGTTAATTGATTGTTGATCTTGTATAAGTTTATCCAGGAGGACGTTTGGGGAAGTGTTATGCTAAGCTACATCCTACTTAGATGTAACCTTTCAAAAGGTTTTGGAGCCATCAAAATGCAACATCAGGAAAGGAATCGGTAGGAAAAAAGGTGAGCAGGCAGCAGGTACTTTAATACTGTCCAATTATTTTTATAAGAATAGACAAGAAAAACTTCCTTCTGACCAAACACCATCTTCACTCTTCCCTATCTCAATTCAGGAAGTAATAAATCTTTGTCAGAGATTCCAATGAACTTTTGTTACAAAACCCTGGAATTTGAGGAATGAAGGACTGAATGTTCCAACTGTTAAGTTATCAAAATAATTTATTCAAGGTTAGTAGGGCAAAGGCTGCAAGCTAGCATATTTAACTTCAAGAAATAGTCTTACAAGATTGTTCAGATGAAATGGGTTCTAGTAAATAAAGTTCTAACCAGCACAAAATATACTCTTGTAATCTATCTTCACTCTTCCAACAACTCCTGGAAGGAAATCTGGCCAGGCTAGTACATTTCCTTTCTGGAGATCTTCTGGACAGGATGTAGCCAGAGATTTTACCTATGGATTTAAAACAGATGGTTAA
This sequence comes from Aythya fuligula, assembly GCF_009819795.1. Classification (NCBI taxonomy): domain Eukaryota; kingdom Metazoa; phylum Chordata; class Aves; order Anseriformes; family Anatidae; genus Aythya; species Aythya fuligula. The sequence continues at coordinate 74,001,289 of NC_045593.1, read as the reverse complement.
GCGCTGATTAAAGAATGTGTAGGAAAAGAATATTAAAAAGAAATACCTTCCATGTCTGCATGCAACATGAGAACAAATTGTTGAATGAGTGATGTTCTTCCCTCCTAGCACAAGAGGCCTTTGACTGCTTTGACTGCACTAATTGTAATTCTCTACTTATAAGCCAGCTAGATGGGGACAGGAATGTATGGAAGTAATAACTAATGGAATACTGGTCATACAAGCCAAGTATAAAACATGATTCTTGAAATACAACTAAGATTGTTAGTGTGAAAAAAAAGAAATGTATTTATGTCACAGAAAAAGGTACATATAAGGATGCAACCTGAAGAGGAAGCTTGATGTTCTAACAATTGTTAAAAAGGAGGCCATCTACTTTTATGTTCAGAGAGGCTTCTGCTATGTAAAAGCATTTTAAAACTTCTTATGAAAGTCCAGGGTTTTGAATTCACTGCATTACCTTTGCTCATTGTAACTCCAGGGGTAAAAAGGAAGCACAGTCCCAGAGGGTAACCAGGATTAAGGTGGATTAGTGAGAAAGGAATATTTTCTTCAACACCATGAAAAAAAGGAAGAGCAAAGAGGAACAACTCAGTGGCCTGGGTGCATCTCACTAGAGCTTATCCATGAATACATGTAGTGCAGCTTCAGAGCACAGCTAGCTGGTTAAAACCCTCGTGTGCCTGGCTCCTGGTGAACAACTGGGAAACTGCCTTTCCCAGCAGCCTTAATTGGCTTCTGTCCAGTCTCTGTTGGATGAAATGAACTACCAAAAGCAGTGTACTATACTGCCTTTGTCAGAAGGTAAGGTGTACCATGAACCTCAGACTGAGTTATTCTCACATCACTCCTCTCCTGAACTCCAGTCAGGCTGATCAGGGTTTAAAGACAACTTAGCTGAAGAAGGGAGTGATATGCTCTGTTTATACAGAGGCTATTTCAAAGATCTCACTTCAACTGTCCGTGGTGATAGAAACAGTTACAACCAGGAGCTGCAAACAATCTGTGAGGAATCTGCAGGGAAAATTTTCCAGCATGGGTCAGGCAGGTAAGGAAACTGTCCCTTCAAAGCTGTGTAGAAGAGAATGTAGAACAGGAAGGGACCTCACAGTTCATTAAGACAAGAGGGAATCACCTCAAGTTGCGCCAGGGGAGGTTCAGTTTGGAAATGAGGAGAAATTTCTTCTCAGAAAGAGCAGTCAGGCATTGGGATGGCTTGCCCAGGGAGGTGGTGGAGTCACCGTCCCTGGGGGTGTTTTAGGAAAGGTTGGACGTGGTGCTTAGGGACATGGTTTAGTGGGTGATATCGGTGGTAGGGGGATGGTTGGACCAGATGATCTTGAAGGTCTTTTCCAACCTAATGATTCTATGATTTTATTCTACGTTTCCATGATTAAAGACAATTCATATTTTTACTGCTGTCTACTCACCAATGAAACAACCAATCTGTTGATTTAGCTGTAGAAAATAAATGGGCAAGTGGGTGAGAAACTAAAGTATACAAAGATCTCAAAGAGTGGACTTAGCCTTCCTGTTATTCACTGTACAGCATATTCTGTCTTCCTACTTTCCTTTATGGCCAAGAACAGGAAGGTAAGACTTAATGAGTAGTTCTAGCTGGCTAGTACAAAACTGATAATAGCAGAGATAATTATAGTGATTTACTATCCCAAGCTTTAAAATGAATGAGGTAAAAACCTTGCTGCAAGCTTACTTGGCTCAGTTCCCTGTCAGCTCACACACCTGTCTTTTCAGATAAACACAAATACCACAAATGACAGGCAGGATTTTCTTCCTCACCATAGCTGTACTGCATTTTGAAGCAAATGGGAATTTTACCTAGCCTGTCAATAGCATTAAACAGAGGTGAACACCAAGAAAGACTCAGAAAACCCCACTTAAACTCTTCATAAGTGTATCCTGTAAAATCATATGTAGGTTCATTATCTTCATAACTGCTGGTGCAAAAATCCCTAAAGATTTGGTTTGGCAATGCAACACATGATGACATCAAAGACTAAGAGTAGTAGTAGTTGATTGCTGGGCAGTTATGAACCTAGCAGAAAGACAAGGTAGTAAATAAAAGGAAAGAAACAGAGAAGACAAGAGAAAAAGAAAGACAAAAGAAGACAACATAAAGAAACAGAGAAGACATTTGGATGCTGTAAACAAAGATTTTGCTTTGCTTCTTTTCTACTTCCTGCTCTTTTCATTATTTATTATTGAGCCCCTTCCCCCATGAAATGCCCCTGACTTTGAACTTGGTCTTTGATATTCAACTGTTACCAACAGATACATAATTTCTTACCTTCAGGACAGAAACACTAATGACCAGGAAGAGGTGATGGAGCACACTCTCATCAAGTTTGCAAAAATCAAATGGGAGATAGTAGTCAGTATGCTCAAGGGCAGAGGTGAATCCACAGGGACCTCTACAGGTTAGAGGTGTGGGCCAACGTGTACCTTGTGAAATTGAACAAGAACAAATGGGAAGGACAAAGACCCCTCTGAATGATACATGTTGGGAAAAGCCTGGACAGGGAGCACCTCTGTGGAAAAGGCCCTAGACATTGTGGTAGGCAGTGAGCTAAGCATGGAGCAGCTGTGTGTCCTGGCAATAATGAGAACCAACAGCATAGTTGGCTATGTGAACACGATCACAGCCAGGAAGCCAAAGGAGGGATTATTCCCTCTCCTCAGCACTTATTAGACAAGATCTGGAATACTGAATCACATTTTGGGCTCCTCAGTACAAGGAAGACATTGACAAGCTGGTGCAAGTTCAGGGGAGGGCATCAAGAGCGTGATAAGCTGGAACATTTGACCTGTGAGAAGAGGCTGTGTGATGAGGGCTGGGTCAGCCGGGGACAGAGAAGGTTTTGGGGTACCTAACAGCAGCTCCTGGAGAGGTATGGGGAGGTAAGCAAGGAGACAGAATCATAGAATCATAGAATCATTTAGGTTGGGAGAGTGAAATAGTAGTCATAAATTGAAGAGTGATATCCCAGCTGGATTTAAAGACATAATATTCACTCTGTGGATGATTGAGCACTAAGACTTGTCAAAAAGGTTGTGGGATCACTGTCCTTGACGACACCCTTTGTTCCACAGTTTTTTTAATTCTGTGTAAGTTTAGTTCCAAACCTGTTTTTTTGGTACCTGAGTAGAAGCAGTCTAATATGCAGTTCTACTGATATTTGGACTTTTCCTGGGACTATACAGCTAACAGGTTTTTCATGTTGTCTAACGTGTTGACTGAAATCCTGATGCTTCCTCTCTGAATATTTACAGTGCCTTTCCACACGGCAGGATGAGGGAACTGAAACCAGTAAAACAGGCCCTGAGCTCTTTTCATCAGGTCTCTCCCTTTCCTAATAAGATTACGAGTTTTTGTGTATGTCTTTTGTGTATTTCTCTTTCAAAGCCCCTTAACACAGAAAGGCTCAGTCAAAATAGTAGGTTACTTCAGTGTTGATTTTACCATACATACTCTTGAAGTTACTCATTACGCTAAGCACATTATACTAAGAGAGAGCTTCATCTGGTCGCCTCTGAATTCAGTGGGGACAGGGGTCTGTCCAGTAAGCTAACTCTGACTGCCTTTTCAAATGTCCATCCTATGCTTAGATTCCTCTGCTCAAACACTGAGGTAGGGACTTACCTGCTGTGGAGACAGGACATGGTCCCAAATGTTGAGCTGGCTGATAGAACCCACAAAAGATTCAGCTGGGTTGAATCCTTCTCCTTTCTGATCTTGCTCTTGTCCCAGTACAAGTGCACCACCACCTAGAATCAAGAGAGAATTGTAACAGTGTTAGGAAACACCACCTTATGGCTGCAATCCCCACAGGAAGATGAAACAACCAAACAAAACTTTTGTTGCCCTATGTTAGTAAGACTTTTACAGTATTGGTCTAAGAGATTGCTTCTAGCTCAGCATTCACTGTAAGGAGTATTACAGGGCAACAGAAAATGCAATTTTGAGCAGGTGGGGCATGTTTCACAGTGCTAGTTTGAACTTCCTGCTTTAAAGAAACCTTAGGAAGTCAGGCAGAACAAATTTGATTCCAAACCTTCAGAAGCACACAGCTGATTACAGTCAGCATTCTGACATCCACACAAATTAAATTTTTCTCTCCTTGACCAACACCACAGATTATGTGGATGTGTATTACATAAGCCACAGGAGAGCAAAATATAATTGAGCCTGCATGCTTTGTTGGGTTATGTCTCCACGATAACTCCAATGTGATTGGCAAGTATAGGGACAAGCACAATGGGCACAGACTAAAATGTCTTTTTTTTTTTTTTTATAAGGGAGTTTTAAAAAACTCTAAGTTTTGAATGTGGTGGTATGAAAACACTGTTGAAAACAGTCTAACATCAGGCCTTTCACAGCTGTTTGATCCTGAAGGTATTCCTTTTCATGTGTTCTGATATTACTGGGAAGACTGCTGACCACAATGAAAACAATGAAATAGCAAAAACCATCCTGTTAGAAAGACGTACAAACATAACTTTAAAAAGATGTCCAAGAGTAATGGGAAAAGGTTAATCTGATCAACTCTGAGAACACATTTTTAAGAGAAATGTCAGTTAACCTTCTTGTGTGAGAAACATTCTCACAAAGCCATTCCGAAAACAGTTCAACACAGGCTCCTTTGTGGACTAAACTCCTAAAACCCCAAAACAAGCTACCTACTACTTAACTCTAGAAATCTGTACTTGGCCCTCAGAAAGGCTGAGGGAACTGTCCTCATGAGCAAGAACAGCAAACAAGATCCCTGCCTAAATGTTGAAAACATCCTAAAAACACAAGAATAAACATTTATTTGTGGGTACATAAAATTCTGCAATAAAAACAGAGTAAAAGCAACAGATTTGGTGCATTATGAATAAATCATACCAGGAATTTTTGAGCCGACAGAGAGCCCAGTGCCTCCATCAGACAGCTTTCCATCAATGTACACTCTCCATGCCCCATCTGTGCATGTCCATGTGACCGCAATGTGATGCCAGTTACCATCATTCACTGCAGGACAGTCTGTGATCTTCTCTTTCCCATTTACGTAAAGAACCCAGCTGCGTGGAAGCAAGTTGAAAGCAGACTCAATTGCATGAAGCAAATTGAAGAGCATGGCTAGTCCCGCATAACTCAAAGAAATATTATTTGCTAAACAAGGCAACTTTGTCTTCATCTCACAAGAAATCTCTCTTGAAATAATTGTACTTTCTGAGAGAACTTGGAATTTACCACTATCACATGCAAAATAAAATGAAATAAAGTAATGTGTTCCTGTTCCAAAATGTGAAGATTCAAGTCATGCCTGCGTAGTGGATTCCTAAAGTTGTCTCTTGAGTCAATCTCTGCTTTTGGCATCACACTGCAAGTACCCTGAGTGCTAAGCTTCAATTCTATCCAATCATCATTTCAACGTGTCATTTAAATATGATGTAAATGTAGTCCAGACAAAAATATTCTGCTTCTTAAACTTCACTGATTTCTTGCAATTACTCTTCTACTTGGCAACAAAGCAAGGAGAAATCAAAACAATAGGGAAACTCCAGTTACATCCAGATTTTGGATGCAGGTTTTCCTATTCCAAGACAGGCAAAGCTGATATTCAGACTTTTGGCCCGTGTTTCTTTTCTTTTCTTTTTTTTTTTTTTAAATCAGTTCCAAGACATTTGTAAGCCACAGAAAAGCAGAATTGTGATTTACCCATTGTAGTCAGTCAGAAGAAATGCATTATCACTTCCGTTCTCCACTGCATAAGAAATGGGAGTCCCATAGTTGGTGGTGTCAGTGGATTTCATCCAGAATGTACAGGTGATGTCACCAAGTGACGGGAAAACACCATCAAGAATGACATACCCGTAGATACCAGAGACTTCAAAATCAAGATTGAAACCAGAGGACTGTTCTGCAACAAAGACAAACAGCTTTCAGAGTTCCATTCCTGAAAACACAGAGACAGTATTGAATTGATTCTAACCAAATGTAATAAAATGAACACATCTACAAAAATTATTCCCTTAAAATTGGTCAGAACTAGAAAGAATGTACAGCAGTTTAGCATCAGCCAGAATACTGAGCTTTCCAAGGCTAAAAAGAGGAAAGGATTTGAAGAAACACAACTGAAAATGAAGCTGATAATCTAAAAAAGAACAAACATGAACCCTGCACAGCACTGGATATGCTTTTCAGCCATCTGCCAATGAACTGACATATTCATCTGCCACCCAGCAACCCAAAGGGGTGATCAGCTGGTGCCACTTCACCTACAGGAGTCTCTCTCTCTCTCTATATATATATATATAAAGATTTCTGTTGTTCTGAACTGAAACACTGATTTAGGACAATTCTGTGCTGCTCACAGTCAATGCGGAGTGGCATGTATTATCAGAATATTACATGAAAATATACCAACTGGAGCTCTCCTGAAGTCTGGGTGCTATTTAAACTCGAACATAGGATGTTGTCTGAAAGACCTGTATTGTCCTCTACTGTCTCTGTAAAACCAACACAGTCCCTCAACTTCTGTTTAAAGAGTCACCAACTAGTGTAACAGTACAATTTTAATTGTTCAACTCAAAGACAAATGGAGTTGAGCCTTGTGGTTGTGTAGTGTAAATCCACCAATAACCAGGTGGAAATTGCACCAGGTGTTATCCATTTTGGCTGACTGTAGGGAACTTCTAAAACTGAGCCTACCAGACCCTCATCTCTAGCTCTGTGATGCAAAGTCTTACATAAAATACAAGAAACACAAAGAGCTAGTTAACTAAAACACACAGAGCAAACACAAATTACATTTGACAGACCATCTAGATTGCAAAATGGTAGACTTGGGCCTTAGAAAAGAGAAATTCATATAGATATGACTTAGCACACATGGTGTTACTTGTGTGCAATTACATTTATTGTAACCTGCAGTCACAGGTTCCACTCAGCCTTTCAGAGTCCCACCACCCTATCTGCTTTCTGGGAAAGCTGTATGAAATCAGTTCAGTCAGTGCAAATCTTGCCCACTTAGTCAAGCCACCTTTTTCTGACACTTGGTCCTGTGTACCTGTTTCACACCTGCTGCCTGTAAAGCCAGGGGGACATTTACAAACGTACGAGTTCAAGGCATCCACACAGGTGGCTTGGTTTAAGCAGGGACTGGAGTCACAGTCATTGATGTTCACTTCACAGTTTGGTCCTGTGTACCCTGTCACACACAGACACCTGTGGAAGACAAGAAAAGCACACTTCAAATGTTCCTGCTGTAATTACAAAAAAAAAAAAAAATGGCCATGAGGCCAGGTCTGCCAATGGGAATGGCATATACTGAAAAATCAGCAGAAGAGATATTGCAGAATTAACAGAGTTTTGTTTTGGTTGTTCCTTTTAAATATGCTAGTATGCTACAAGCAGATTAGACTGCACCAATTTAGCTCTTAACAGGGACAATACAATATTTAAATACAGTGTCTGCATTTCTTCATATGAAATTGGGGGATGCAGTCATTGAATTCCTATGAGTGAAACATGCCTTCTAGAGTCTGTAGAATTATAGATAAGAGGCATTTGACTTTGCAGGCACAGAACTGCTTACACTGATGGAAAACCAAGATATCTGAAAGGCACCAAAACTTCTGGGACTTCAGGGAGGGAAAGGCTTGTTAAACCCAGACAACAAGAGCTGTCTCTACAGTGATCCAGGATATGACTTTCTTATTGGTATTCATAACTTCTGATCTAAGCTCAGATACCCTAAAGCATACAGAAGTATTTGGAAGATTCTATCAGTGTTAATGTGTTAGTATTTTCCCTCTTTATTCCTAGCATGTATATCTCTCCCTGTTATTCAGGCTCCAGAGAAGTAGTCTTACCAGATAATATAGGTACCTATTCTAGTGGAAAGAAAGACAAGTGCTTGAGGTTTGGGAAAGTGGATTTTTTGGGGGAATAACAATATTCACACCTGTTCTGGTTTTGGCTGAAATAGAGTTAATTTTCTTCCTAGTAGCTGGTATTGTGCTGTGTTTCAGATTTAGGATGAGAACCATCCCACAGCACAGTGAGGTTTAGTAGATGCAGAGCAGTGTACCTAACTACAGTGTAACTACAGGGCCAAGCTTTCCAGCTTCTCGTGCTGTCCCACCAGTGAGGAGGCTGGGGGTGCACAAGGAGCCTGGAGGGCACACATCCAGGACAGCTGGCCCCAGGGATGTCCCTCAGCATGTGGCATCATGTGGGACAATAAAACTGTGGGGAAAGAAGGAGGAAGCACAGGATGTTGACAGTTATGTTTTTTGTCTTCTCAAGAAACCTTCATGTGGGATGAAGCCCTGCTTTCGTGGAACTGGCTGAACATCTGCCTGCCAACGGGAAGCAGTGAATGGACTCCGTATATTGCTTTGTTTGCTCTTGCAGCTTTTGCTTTACCTATCAAATTGTCTTTATCTTAAGCCATGGGTTTTTGCACTTCTTCCTTTCTTACTTTCTTCTCTACCCCACTGAGGGGAAGTGAGCAAGCAGTTACAGTGGGCTTAGCTGCTGCTCAGGGTTAAACCACAATGAAGCTTTCACACTCTACCATATTATGATCCCAGCATGCTTATACATCAAACTGCCTATTTTCTTTGCTGCCTTCCTTGGAATTAAAGGGTAGGGACACTAGGATTTATTTTTTTCCCTTTTAAAATCTCCTTTTAGTTGACCAAACTGCCAAATCCCTTGCTGAAATCTAACGAGTCCAAAACACCATGACAGATCTGACTTTCCACACTGACAATCATATCAATCATATATTTTTCACCTGAAGCTGTTGAGACCATCTCTGCACGTAGCCCCATTCCTACAGGGTCTGCTGAGACACTCATCGATGTTTCTTTCACACAAGACACCAGTAAAACCTGGGAGGCACTTGCAGTAGAAACTGCCAACTCGATCTTCGCAAATAGCTCTATTAAGACACGGGTTTGAAAGGCATTCATTGACCTCATGTTCACAGTGAGCACCTGAGAAGAAAAGAATAAAGTAACAGCTCCAGTTTGATTTAACCTGAAAAAGATCACTGGCCCCTCCCTGGTTTCTAAGGACTGCTGCCTGTTTTCTGGGAAACAGCAGACACCACGGGAGCTAAGCAGGATTGGGTTTTACTCCATTAACTGAGGTAAAGCAGGCAAAGAAGGGTTACAGGAAGCATCTTTGCATTCGTAGACATTAACATTAATGTTGGGAATCTAAATGGATATTGCTCACTGTGTGAGTAATTTGTGCTGAATAAGGAAATCATCATAGTAATTATTCTGATCAACTAATGAAAAGCTACTACAAAAAACATTAAGCTGGAACCACAGCTCTCATGAGAGAGCTCCATGTTGCAAGCACATGAGAAAGAAGAAACTGCATGTGATTTTATAGTGGAGTTCTTTGGCAACATGACAATCAACTGATAAATCTGGTTGCTAGAGACATCTATGAAAGCAGTAGAACATAGGGACTGGAAGTAGTTTTAATATAGACCATTTAGTCCATTGTAACAATAAAATGAAAGTTTTTGAAAATGAAATTAAAATTAACAGTTCATATACTTTTAACAGTTCATGCAACCCATGTAAATTGCATTATTGTTTCCTCAACACCATACAGTAAGTTAATGGCAAAGAAGACCAATCACCTGGCAGATCTACTGAAACCACAGAGTTGCACTGCAAGGACATTAAGAGATTACATGGACCTAGAGAAGCTAATACACCCAAATCAACAAACCGTATACATAACATACAGCAACAAGGTTGAAATACTTTGGCCAGGATAGGAAGATATTTCTGGGGGTCAGAAAGAGTGAAATCTGGCTTTCACAAAAAATGGTGTACCTGTGAACCCTTTTGCACAAGTGCAGTGGTAACCGTTCTTGTCATCAACACAGCGGGCTCCATTCAAGCATGGACTAGAGCTACATTCATTTATGTCTTCCTCACACAGGAGACCTTCAAACAGCAAGAGTGAAAAGGCATGATCAACACGCAGTCAAGGTCTGCATGGTGTGGTGACTGAGTATGAAAGGCAGAGCTGCACTGTAACTCTTGCTGAGATTGGGTGATAAACTCCATGTTTGACTGCACTGCTTCAAACATACACAGAGATCATCTGCATTATATAGCTGCTAGAATGTGAAATGTGGTAAGTCCGTGGTTTGTCTTTATGAAGTTTTAAAAACAATCAACAAGTGTCAATAAATGTGTAGAAAAAAACATAATGGAGTCAATTTCTGATGGAAAACATCAGGCCTTTTTAAAAAAGCTGCTCACAAAAGGATGTCCTCAACAGTTTACAACATTCAGAAATATGGTACTGTTTTGGCAAAGTACTTAAGCATGTCAGTTACCCATATATTTCAACATCTACAACATGCATGCATGTGACAGTTAAAAAGACTACTGAAAAAAGTAAGCGAAGAAAGTATTCTCTAACTCATAGGGATGCAGTAAAGCAACTCCATAAATGCTCTGTCTGATCAGGTCATATTCAGTATCATAAGCATTTTTCCTGTGAGTATTTACTAGTTCCCTAATCTTCATTCCCTTTTTTTCCAGAAAAGTAATATCACAGAACAGAAGCACACGCGTACACATACTCACAGAGACTGTCTTTTTATTTAAAAAACTATTCACATACAGTGGAACTTCCCTCTGGCCTGTAGATCAGATGGCTTTCCTGTTAAAATTCCATGAATTTCAGTGAAATAAGTAGCACAGCCCTTGTGTTTTATCTACGTAGCACAGAAACAATGCCTTTCTGAAGAAGAAACAATTAAATTACCAGAATAGCCTGGTTTGCAATGGCAAACAAAGGTCCCAACGCCATCTTTACACAATCCATTGTTCTGACAAGGAGATGATTTACATTCATCCATTTCTGTTTCACATTTCAAGCCTAGAATGAAAAATAAAGGGCAGAGAACACGGAAACAAAACATGGAATTGTTCAGAAACACAGAAGTCATGACTACTTAATGTAGCAAAACATGACTGATCAATTGAGTATGAAACCTAAAGAAAACCGGGATGTCTAGTAGTGTTTTAACACAGACCTGAAACTAAATGCTGTTAAAAAGGTATGAAGTGTATCAGACAACAGTCTGATCAGTTCCAGATGGTAGCACTTAATATTCTGTTTCAAATAACACAGACCAGCGACTTTTTGATAATAAGTTGTCTGCTTGTTTTGGAGCAGCTATGAAGCTGACAGAGAAGAGTAAAGGAATATCTGGTGGAATTAGCTGTTTAAAGTGCAAATTTCCGTTTTTTGCTAATCATAAATATGACCAAGAAAAAGATTTGAAATCCACAAAATGTTGCCCAATGCATTCTTGCTCAAGTCCTTGGAACTTAACGTAATCACTGCTAAATAAAACCCCACTCAAAATTCTTTTTTGTCAAAAACTGTATAATTCATCAAGAACACAAGGAGTTATTTCTTTTTTTTTTTTTTTAATGGTTATGTATGGGAAATCTGTGATGGATATTCCAATTAGTTAGGCTATACTCTTGCACAGAAATGTTCTGCTCCTTTATGTTTGACCATGTTAAAGGCATAGAGCCTTTAAAGGCATTAAAGCCATGTTAACTTCTCCACCTGCTTTTCAGACTTTTTACCTGTATATCCAAGAGGGCATATGCAAATATATCCAGTTCCCAACTGTTTACATGTCCCATTGTTGCGGCACGGTTCCAGGAAACACTCATGAAACACCTGCCACAAGCAAGAATAACACAATTACAGTAAATGTAGAAATACCCGTGGAACAAAATACTCTCATTTTAAACTGCACACTCTATAGTCACTTTGGAAGACTGGGAACAAAAACATGACTGGCATTAACTTTTAGGGCTTCCTCTTTGTCTCCTCTGCATGCCAATCATTCTTATTTCTAGTGAAGAACAGCAGCAGTATGAATGACTATTTTTAAATGACCTTTTAATTACCAGCATATGATCATTGCAGCTCTTCCCCTAGAGCTTTCTGAGCTATGATTGAGAGGTCATGTTTTATGCTATGCTGTGTTTTATATTTTTTATATTGTTTTATATTAGAATTCTCTGCTTTGCATCCTTTTACACAGGCTAACCACTTCCTGCTACTGGTCATTAGATGAACTGGTGGGGGACTTCACTGTATGGCATTATGCTTTCTCAGGTAGCAAATCCGAATTAAGTGAAGTCCTTGAGTAAATAGTCAACTACAGTCATGGGAGATCAGTCTGTCACCTGTCCATATGTTAAATAATGGTTCAGGTCAAACTTATCATCAACTTTGCTCCAGTAACACAATATCTTAACTTCATATTCATACAAAGAAGCCTTGTGTCAGTTACAGACTGGGTGGGGGGAGATGGTACCAATGAGGCAGCATCTATGGCAAATACTGTTACTAGAGGAAGTTTCTATCATGTGAGGACTTGCCCATACTCCAGAGTGGGTACCCAGAGCAGAAGAAAACTCTGCTCGCCTCTTGTCAAGTGTATCTATATTGTAATAAGCAAAACAATGATTTTACAACTGGAAGTTGGATGCCTGCTGGCATCTTCTGGAATCCACCAAATGGAAGCCATCAAACGACTGATCACAGTCAACCTGCTTTTTATGGATTGCGTGAGCCTCCTCCATAGAGTTTGTATGTCTTTTATAATTATGACAAATATTTCATGCATCAGGTGAAGACTTCAAGCCCACAATTTAAGATTGTCAATAGCTGATGCAGCCACTGTTACTCAGCTGAACATCTATGATCATGAAGAGAGTTTGAGGGTTCTCCTCATGACTATCACTGTCATTTGTTCAGGAAGTACAGTCAGCATTACAAGTACATTTTAAAAAACCTTAGTCATTTACTGCTGGCATAAGGCACTCATTTTCTTTCATTAGAGGTAATGTTAGTAAATATATCTTGTCCTTGCCTGACTGCTAACTTTGTACTGCTTGCTGATATTTTCTGGAGAAGCTGGTATCATCATCACACTTTCTTCAGCAGCTGAGAAAGTAGAGCCAAAACCTAAAGAGGAAAAATATGAAAATGTTGTCAATAATTCTGTATGGTGAGGTCCCTATTCTATGAGGGCATCACAATCACATTTTAACAACTCATCTAAAGAGATGCTGAAAAAAGTGGATTTATGGGAATAAAACCCAGGATTTACAGTAACCACATAGGATTTTAAATATATATGTGTTTGTACCCATATTTTATGTGTATTTATACATGCATACACAGACACATACATACTTTTTTGTGTATACATATACACTCTGTACACATACATACGTTGTGTGTATATATATACATTCATGTACACACATGTATACAAGGGTATATATATGTACATACACACAACATACTCTCTATATTTATACACTGTTAATAAGCATTGGTACATATCAGAGTTACTCCTTCCATTTAGCATAGAGACAACACCAGTTAGCAAAAATAAAAGGGAATGTCACTGCTTGAAAAGAGAGTTCTGCATTTGTTCTGAGAGTGAACAGGACGTTTTCTGTTAAGTTTAGTGCTGGCCACCCTTTAGAGGTTCCCTTTATTAACTTCCTTCAGGAGAGATAGTTTAGCTTACTTGAACAATCCGTGATGGATCTGGCACCGATGATGGTTGTTGTTCCATAAAAGGGGCAAGACAAGCAGTAGGACTTTCCTGGGTCTGGCTGATAGTAGTCTCTGGGACAAGGGTAGCAAGGTGTCAAACCTGTGCGAGAAAACTCTCCTGCAGGACACGGTACTGCAAGAGAAAGAGGACATTTTTCAGAGTGATCGCTTCTCCCATATTTTCTTTTCTTCCCTCACTATTCCTTTATAGACTTCAAATAGTAGGGTGAAACCTACTGGTAATTAACAACCCTAAAAGAAGCTGACTTAACTGTGCTATTAGGTGAAATGTGGTTCTCAAAGGACTACAAAAATATCTGGAAAGTATTTCTTTTTATTTTTTATGCTGCTGTGGAGACAACTTTCAAAAGCGACTTCCTTTTCTCTCTCACACCTTGTTTGTTTTATTTTTCTTGAAGAAGGAATAAGGACAAGACAAGCCTTTTTTGTATCATTAATCCATGCAGACTATTGCTTCTGTGGCTCTTTCTGAAAAAAAAGCTTTCCAAAGACAGTTGTGGACAATTTCTTCAAAAAGTAAATGACACAAACTGTGTCAAAATATGGAGATTTTGTACAGAAACTGTGGAAACTATTCCTGAAGTAACAGTGACATATATCCTGTCATTCCCTTTCTCTTCTGTAAGGAAAAAGTTTTTATTTATTTTCATATAATTATCTTTCAGTGAATTCACTTTATTCATCTTTAGATAAGAATCCATCTTGGGAATTAGAAGGAGGGCAATTCAAACAAACAGAGTATCAGGAAACAGCCTGAGATTTTGCTGGGAAATGCTGCTGATCCACATTTAAACAAAAGCTGACTTATATCTCAGGCTGATGAGTTGGATTACATTAGCTGATGTTCAAACAGCATTTTTTTTTTTAATTTTGTTTTAGAAATTTTACAGCCCCATTAGTTACACACCTCCACAAGCTGAGACATCTACTGCGCCTCTTTTTACTGTTGTTGTATCTTCTGGGCAAGAGATGCAGTTCCTGGATCCAAATGCTGGCTGATATGTGCCAAGTGGACATGTTTCACAGGTCTCAAGACCATTAGATGAATATGTGCCCTGCTTGCACTGAGCTGTAAAGTAGAATTCATAAAGACTAAGTGATGTCCAACAGGGAACATGGCTCCTAACCTCTGGAAATGATATTGAAATCACAGTACATATCACAGACTTTTTATACTTGTTATTTCTAGAGTTTCCTCTACTCTGAAGGGCTTCATGGTTACAAAGAGAAAACAAACAAACAGAAATTTCAGTAAGTTACTGTTAGTGTATTTGTGAAATACTAACTAACCGCCTTCACACATGATTTAATACAACTCAGTTACTCATTTTTAATGAGCAAAATTAATGACAAAACAATAATCAGGTGACAAAACTCATAACTTATTTTTCAGAACAAATTGGTTGCAAAGAGTTAGGGGTGCCGAGATGCTTAATGCCAGAGCACTGTAGTGTGGGATGCAAAAATTTAATCTTCCATCACCATAGCATGAGGGGGGTTGGTAAAAACAAGAATGGCATCATCTTAAGTATACTAGTCCATGCAAAATGGGCTCATAATTTCACAGAAGAGAGAAAAAAATGAAACAAAACCTTAGAGGCCAGCTCTTCCTACACTTAAAACATCTGCCAGGGCATTCTGCATACTACATATGCTTTTTTTCATTACACATGCATCAGTGGGCTATTAGGACTGCTTTTCATTTCACAGTTTAATTTAATCCCAGCATTCCTGTAATGAGGACCAGGCACTCAGAAGTGGCTTTCTGAAGAAGACAAAGTTCTCACCTTTGCATTCTGAGATGCTCCTGGAGTGTAGATACTCAGTATAGCTACCAGATGGACAACTTTTGCATTCCAGCTGCCCTTCCTCATCTTGATAGGATCCAGTCCAGCAGCTTTCACAGGCGTGATGCTCCAGGGAGTAATAGGTACCCAAAGGGCAGTTGACTGTAATGTTGTAAACACAAGGTTTCCCTCAGAATGCGCAATTATACATACTCGTCTTGCTCCTGGAGCTCCCATTTAATCAAATCCTGTTTATATGAAATGTGACTCTGTTCCTCAATAAATAGGCTTGCATGTGGTGTCTGTCTGGAGCATCGTGAAGACTTCACTGTGTAACAGTGAAGAACAGAAACAGCATCCAATTCCCTATCTCCTCATCAACAAGACTAACAAGTAGGTTTAAAAGACTGCATATCAAGCACTATTTTCCTGAGTATCACCAACTGTGTGGATATGCCTGATTTCCCCATGGGAGTGGAATCCTGGGTACAAAAGCATTCTTTTTCCACAAGTCTTGGTTAGAAACATAAACATCCCCTGGAAGTCAAACTGCACAAAGCATCTTTGCAGTTTATTGTTCTGGGAGATCACAAGCATTGGACTGTGTCAAACCATTACCTTCTCAAGTATCCTCTAAAACCTTGCTTTTCAAAAGGACTCTAAACACGTATAAAGAGCAAGTCCTCTGTCTTACCACACATTCTCCCCTTCAGTACAGAACCAGGCCTGCAGAAGAGGAAGGCCTTCTCCGTCTCCAGCGAGTTGCTGTCAGCTACAATGAGCTCGGATGCAAACTGAAAGGAATACATGGGTTCCTTATTGAGGGTCCTGTTCAGCCTGTTTGTTATGGTCTCCAGAGTTTTAAGAAGCCGTTGCTGGTTTTCCAGTTCCAGTGTATCATTCCTTTCATCAGGCAGTGGCACGCTAGCTGGGATTTAAACAGAGAACACAACAAGCACACACACTTTACAGTCAGCACTTCCATTGTACTCTGAAGTGTACTAAGAGTGCAGCATTCAAGCTTGCCAGTTCAAAGCGGAAAGCAGGCATGTA
This sequence comes from Aythya fuligula, assembly GCF_009819795.1. Classification (NCBI taxonomy): domain Eukaryota; kingdom Metazoa; phylum Chordata; class Aves; order Anseriformes; family Anatidae; genus Aythya; species Aythya fuligula. Next base: position 73,984,777 of record NC_045593.1, on the reverse strand, counting down.
CAAAATGGGGCTCTGAATGTCTCTGGAAAAAAGTCATCTGCATCTCCAGCAGGCTTTGTGAACTGAAGTTGAAGTTTCTCTGTAAGTGTCAGAAACAAGAATTTTGAAAAAGAATTTACAAGAGAAGGAATATATTTTACTTCTCTTACCTGTGATGTTAAATATTAACTTGATTTTGTGGTCAGTCATTGGAACATTCAGTTTCTTATGTCTTTTGACTCGAGTAGGTGCTGCCTTTGCAGAAGCAGAGAGATGCTTGGATAGGTCTTCTTCCTGTACCGTGTCAATGAAATCATCATAGGAATAACCCAGCTGGTTTGCTGCTCCCCAGCCAGCAGCTCCTGCCAGGAGAAAATGTGGAAAATAAGTGCCTGTCATATTTATATGCATTTCTAAAGTACATCCCCAATAGAATGGGGCCTGTCTGAATCTCTAGACAATGTATGCTATCTTTGCCTCTCCACAAGTGCCTACTGTACCATGATTCCGACTAAAGAAAAAGTTTCACTCTTGATACCATAGAGATCCTGAAATCCATGTATTTAGTCAGAGCCTTACAGAAATTCTGCTACAAAAGTTACAAAAGAAATTACTGATAAAAACAGCAATTCTCTTCCTCTCAGTCTCCTCACCTGCCAGCCACATCTTAAAGCATTCTTCATTGCTCTCTCTCTCTTACTGCTCAATTACAGCTAGCATGCCCTTATCAGGATGTCTCCATTACATCTCTTTCTCACAACTCCTAAAAAAGTTGTACCATTGTCTGCCTTCTCAGAAAAGGCTGATAGCATCACCCTATGTGTTCTGTCACCCAAGACAGACATTTCCTGTTACACACAGTGGTTTAAGTTCACCCTCTGCATAATGTTCTTCATCTAGAACATGATTTCAACTATCTTGATCTGTAAGTAATTTGCCTATTCATGACTAGAATTAGAGGTACATAGTCTATTTCATTAATCTAGCTCTTTCTGAAAACACACAAAGGTATAAAAACATTTTGCCAATTACCAGGTAAATCATCTAGATTATGCTTAATATACAGTGAAAACTAAGGCAAGTTAATTCTATGTGATTACTCAATAACAGATCTTCTAAACTGTTGTCTCTTGACTGGAGGAGAGCTCTGCTCCCCAGCTTCCCCAGTGTAGAATCATGAGAAACATCAGAAAAACAGTATCAAAGTTATTCTGAAAAGAGACTGACTTGACCAGAAGAGAATAGGAGCCTATACCTCATTTCCATAATACTGTTTCCACCAAGTGACTTTACAAATTAGTTCTAGCTGTCGACAGCTTTTTCCCTGATGACAACTGCAAATTGAGCCCTGAGTTCCCTGCATCTGATTACAAACAAATGTCCTCTCAAACTGAGTGAAGCATGTCTAAAAGGTGAGAGTAAGCAGGAAGCTGTACCAGAGTAATCCCACTATGAATTTACAAAAAAGCCACAGTCCTGTAAAAGACTGTATTCTGACGTTGATCTGCCAAAACGCCTCATGCTAAGATGACGTTAGCTCACTATCAGCTTTTAGCCTTTATGCTCTAAGTAGTCCCAAGGGACTCAGAAAAGCCAAGTGAAACACGGATGCTAACCTGTCTGGGATTGGAATGAAAATGACAACTTACTTGGCGAAAAGTAAAGTGGGAGCAAGGAGTAAGGCTGCTACGGCTTTCACACCAGCATACCTACAGTCATCCTGCAAAAAGCTACCCTTGCTTATGGGAAGTTATTTCACAGCTAACTTGCAAATTTATGCTTTGACTGTACACTCTGAGGGCTCTGTGTTGATTGGAACCAGCATGAAGGATGAAAAGGGTCCTCATTCTCTTAACAATCCCTAGAATCCCTGTTGTGTTTTTTTTTTTTTTTCTTGGTTTGAAACTGCTGTATATTTTAAACAGTTGCTTTCTTCCAGGCTAACCAAGCAAGGTTGTGGCATTCCGCATGTGCATGTATGTACATGCTTTTCTTCCTACCATGAGGCATCTCATTAAACTTTTCCTTCCCAGAAAAAAAAGTAAAGAAAGAATAGAAAGCAGTACTGCAAACAGAGAGCACATAATTCCATAAGAAAGTCTATTGCTTAATCGCTTAATATTTTGAATGCTACAATTATTTTCATTAGATATTCCACACAACACACTGCAGTATTTCAGAACAAAATAAATTATACTGCATGAAGCCTGGATGGCTAACAACCTATGCAATGGGTAATTACCAATGGCAAATCCATTTTCGTAATCGTAATTGTATTCCAAGCAATGTTTCTGTGTCTGCTCTTCCAATCTGCAGTCAACATCATCAACATCATTACAGAACGATGGGACCTTCCAACATAAAGAATAATAATGTTAAAAAATAAAATCACATAGCTCATCCCCAACTTAAAGAAACTTTGTTACAATATAAAGCACTGGTCTTGCCCTTTCTCTGACACTACACATCTCCTTTCATGTCTCTTACAATACTGGCAAGGTCTGCTGAAACAAGTATGTTCTATTTATACAACCAGGAATTAAAATGTAAACTGGAGGCATACATTTTTTTTTTCTTTTTGGTAAAAGGTCTATTCTATAAGTGAAATTGTTGGAGCTGATGATCCTTGTGGGTCCCTTCCAACATGAGATACTCTATGATTCTATGATTGTCTATGTCCATGGTGTTAACCACTCTTGCATAGGTAACCCCAAAATCCAGCAGAAAGTTCAGGCGTGTTTCTTCTTCTCAAAAATGGCATGTGCTCACAGGTTTGAAAACACCTACAGGTTTTCCAGCTAATGTAATCTGTAATTCTGTCAGGTTTGCAATAATGCCATCACTTTGCTTCTAGCTTTCAAACCTTATTTCTTCATACCCATCTCTCCTTGCCTGTGGGAAGGTACTCAATGTATATCTCCAAGAGATCTCAGAAGACAGAGAAAATCATCTGTGGAGGACAGTCCTTCAAATAGGATATAAAAGTAGTTGCTCAGGAAAACTGATGTAAGCTCTGGATGCCTGCATGTGATTTACTTAATTTCCTTTTCTTTCTTCCTGGTCTGGGAAACCAGTAGTTGCATACTGCACCACAAACTGAAGGCCATAACTCAAAAATGATTTCAAAACCTTGGAAAAGCTCATCCTGAAACATACTATAAAGTGAAGAAGCATTTCTGGTTAAGCAAACCATTCAGTGGTGAGAAATACGGCTGCCCATCACAGTGTTGAAGAGTTCTGCTGGTGGGAAGTTGCAGTAATTAAGGCCTACTCTTTCTAATTGCTGAGTTTTCACTGTGATATAGCTGGAAACCACAGCACAGAAAATTCACAATACTGGAGAGGTTTCTGTAGAGCTTCCTCTCTCCACAAAGGCAATGGACATAAAATAAGAACAGATGAATACATTGTTCTTGATAAAATCTCTCTTTCTTGCTTTTTCCAGAATGATTTCAAGCAAGCTGGGCTCTAGTATGTGTTCTGGGATTGCTTTTTTTTTTCTTTTTTCTTCTGTATATTGTTTTCCATTGGAAAGATGGCTCCTGCTAATTTTTCCCCCCTTTTAAAACTTAGCAAATTTTTCTACTGGAAGAGAACAAACCTGAGGTAAGGCAAGAAAGTAACAAATATTCAGGTCGAAGTGCATAAGATTATTGGAAGTTTCATTTAAGTTTTGAGCCTTTTGACCAGGGTTACTGCCAGGAATTCTAAAGTTGCAGGAGGCTGCCCATTAGCTGGATGTGCTAATAATGCTTTTTAGTTAGTATCGAAGCTTTTAGCATACGGGCCTTGGCCTGCAAAAAAACTGTAACTGTCCAGTGTTGTTTTCTGGAACAATGCTATCATGCTAGGCCCAGACATCAGCTCCTTAGACCATAGCTCAAAGGCCTGCTGCTTCTGCTTTGCAGAGGGAGAATTGTAACGTTGAAGTGGAAAGCAAGAGACACTGCAGAGAAGAAACATGCTACCCCTTCAAATTCATCACTACGTAGTTCTTACTAATAAGAGTTAGAATTCAGAAACTAAAGTAAACCTGAGAAAATGATTTAAGTCACTAACACTTAAGTGCCCAGACCTGGGCACAAAATGTGGATTCTATCTATCTCTATACATTTATATCCATTTGTATTATCTAAATATATGCTATACATATTATGTACAAAATGAGGATATTTTATCATCACTTTCACAAACAACACTGAGGTTAGGGGACAGTTTAGTGGGTTTTTCAAAATGCACATGTTCTCTTTAGAATCCAGCTGAAAATCTGTTGTGTATGAGGTCCATAGGCTACACAGACACTTCTATAAATTCTGTCCTAAATAACTTCACATTGAAGACTAAACTGAGTTACATTAAAATGGCAGTGCATCCTCTTTATTTTTAAAGGAGACTCGTCATCTTCTGAAAAAGCACAGATTTCATTTCCAAGTTGCCACTATATTTTCCATGTTTGAAATTAGTTAGCTGGGAAAAGCAACAAGAAATTGTATTTTTTAATAAAAGTATGTAAAAGGAAGTAGTATTTACTAACCTACCATTTTACCAAGTGCACTCTGGAAGGCATCAGAAAAGCCATTTAGAAGACTGTTGTCATCACATCGTGTTGCTTTGTAGAGCATCTCAAAGGATTTGAACCCATGATTTGCAAAACGATTTACTGAAAAACGTTGCAGCAGATTTTTTATTGGTCAGCATAATAGTTTCAGAGGACTGGCTAAAACTGGAATATACTAAGCTAAGAAGCATTATCTTCAAATCAGCAACTCAAATTCACAGTATATATACATGAAAACATGACTGTTTCCCTAAAATATCATACACATCTCAGCCAATGCAGACAAATATGAAAATACACTAATTACCCCTTGACAGACATCAAATTTCCACAATGGCTTAATGGGAAAGCTGTAAGATATTAAAGGAAAATGGCATGCTTTTTCTTAATGGAAATTTTCTTAAATTTAATTTTCCAGCATTTTCTTAATGGAAAAACTTGTGAGCTGTCAAAATCCTAAACTGCACTCTTATTTCTATAGAGAGAGAGAAAAAAAAAATATTGAAAGAACTATTACTAATGCTGCAAGGCTAAATATGAAGAAAGGAGCAAAGCTCCTAAGTGTCCACGTTATGCATCTCAGTTGATAAATAGCTATGAAACATAACTTCCATTTGCTCACAGCTGAAATACTGCTATTTGCTGGAACCAAAGAATCCGTTCTGATTGAAGTGGATGCAATGTGATGCCAAGTCTAACTTCATATCTAGATCTCATATACTTATTTTTAGAATGTCACTGAAGCTGAGACAGTTCATAACTAAAGTTTTGTATGTGTTCCTCTCAAAGGATAGACATACAAGCTTCTGATTTGTGGTAAGTATGCATGTAATTACAGCATGCACTGATTTTACAAATACATTTGCACTGCTAATTTGCAAATACTGTTGAAATTCCTGTTGAAAAGGCACTGTTAGTGTTCACAGACAAACTATTGATAAGCCTTGTCTGCTTTGCCATCTTTGTTATCTTGTGCTTTCCAGGATACAAATCGACTATTTTTGTATGTTAGAAATCTTCTGAAGTAATAATACGTTTAGGGACTTCCATGCATTCATTTTCAATGCTTGTAACAATTTGGAAGCAGAGAAGATTAGTTATCATTATGCAGCTTTATCATTATCATTATACATATCATTATATCATTTTACAGTTGTAATTTCTAAAATATTTTCATTTACTTCAGCATTAAACACATTGCTTGATAAGATGCAGATTCATTTCACAAAACACAGGCTAAAAATAACAACAGTTAGACTTACAAGAGCAGTCAGGCCACTCTGGAGAATAAGGTGGCTTCCAGACACCATCCTCATATGCACAGTAGTAGTTTTCATTTGATCCTTCTGAAAAGCTGTAACCCTCTGCACAGCGCAAGGTGCAATTAACACCTTTTTCATCTGATGTGCATGTAAAATCTCCATTTGTGGGCTCAAAAGGAATTTCACAGGGAGAACCTATGAACAGTAAAAAGAAAACAAATAAAAAAAATACGAAGATGCTTATTGATGAATTTGGTGAATTAAATAAACACATGGAAAAACAGCATTTCCAAAAAGTTGCAGTTGAAGCCTGTGGTATTCATTACTTCCAAAAAAACCCGAATCAGACTACTACTAAATTATTCTCAAAATCTGCCTTTGAATTTGAAACCAGAAACTTGAAAAATTAAAAAAGAAAAAAAATATTGTGATACATATGAGAAATTAAAAAAAACAACTCCATAATGCAAGACTCAAAATCACCTGTACTTCAAATTTGCACACTCAAGTACATACCCACTGAAGTAATAAAAAAAAAAATCTAAATTTGTACATGAACTGTCATATAATGAATTATAGTAAACTGTATTGCACCCTGAATTCTAAAACTGAGCACTGTCCATTCTCCACTGTTGCAACAACACGCAGACTTATCAAAATCATCTCAGGATTGACTGACTACAAAACCTGTCATGGTTTTGGCTGGGACAGAGTTATTTTCTTCATAAAGGTTCACATGATATTGTGGTTTGGATATTTGATGAAAATACTGGTGATAGCACACTGATGTTTAGTTGTTGCAGAGCAGTGCTTACAGAGCTTTGCCCAAGGCCTTTCGAGCTCCTTGTGTTGTACCACCAGGAGGAGGCTGGGGGTGCACAAGGAGCTGGGAAGGGACACAGCCAGGATACTTCCTGCACTTGTACTTTTCCAATACTTTCCTCCATCCCACCTGGGGAGAGCGAGCAAGTGGCTGAGTGGCATTTAGCTGCCCGCTGGGTTAAACCAAATCAAATCTCAGTTCTAACCTATGTTCAGTCCAAATTTGAATGAGATTGTGAACATCGCAAAACATCTTAGGAGCACAGAGACCACAAAAAGTCTGGTGTGGTGCAGACTTGAAATAACACCAGTTCTACAAACTGGCTTGTCCTTGCTAAGAGTTACAAAAGCAAATCTGCAAGTAGCACAACCATTTGCAATTTACCTTTTGTAAAGCTATAACCAAAAGTCCAGTCTACATGATTTTAGACACTCTCTTCAATACCATTTGTTTATACAGATGTTCAACTGAAACATAAGCACCAGAGGGCAGAGAGAGAGTCCAGTTTTCATTCTTTATCTGCCAAATTACTGATGTGTTCTAGAGAAGAACGTAAACTGTGGGGAAAAGCTGTCTGTGCAAGCAACACAAACATGTAAGTATATATATAGATAAAGGAAGTTTCTAAAACCTAAAGCATGTTCTAGTGTCTGCTACAGTATTTGTAGGTGATTAGAAAAATATTTCCAATCTTTTTCCTTTTTAAGTACGGATTTCAAGTTAGGCTTCAGTAACACATATTAATTCATTTCACACTGTATTTGTCACTTCTGGATCCATTGCCAGAAGTTTTACTGCTTTAATTAATACTAATTTCATCGCTTTTACACCTAATTTGAACTTATAGGGCTAAATTCACTGCTTGCTGCTTAGGTAATTTATTCACAGGTACTAACTGATATCCTAACTGCTTTCAAGTTACTCCCACAGAAACTAGGAATACCCAAAAGAAAACTGGAGACTGAATGAAGGTTGGAGTTGACTTGCATTGTTTATGATATTCAGTTACAACAAAGCCATACACTTTTGCTGGTCTGAGAATACCAAGCTGTAGTACCACATCATGACTAATGCGTTATTGAACTGTGCCAGCAGGCAGAAGACAACAAACCTTTGATGACAATGTGAATCTCACATGTCCTGTTATTGCCAGAGGAATCCACGGCTGTGTACTGAACTGTTGTCTCTCCTATTGGAAAGAGATCTCCAGGTGCGTGACTCCTAGCAATAGTCAGTGGAGCACCTAGAAGAGTTAAAAGACAACTTAGAATATCGGTGAGCTAAACATGGTTGCTCACACTCAACCTCAACAAATGGAAAAAGAAATGGTAGCAGGTCTTCTCTTCCAAATGATGTGCTCTTAAAAATAAATAATAATAATAAAATCACAAACTCCAAGAGTGAGCAGATTGAAACTCTCTACAATTTTACAGTTGTGTGCGTTTTTTGGGTGCACTATCTCACCTGAATTGTCTGAAAATTGTGGTTCTTCCCATGTTGCTGGGTACTCCTTCTCTACTGCCTGTATGGGTGGTGGAGATCTGCATCTGTCAATTACAGGAGGTTCTGCATCTACAGAATTTGAAGGGACAGCATGACATTAGCTCACTGAACTGCAGCCACACTCAAGTGAAATGTATAATCAGAAGTCATGTAAAAAGCAGTTTTAAGTTTGCATCAGAAGACACAATAAAGTTAGGTGTGAACCTGTGAGTAACTGCTACATCTCATAGACACTAAGGGAATGGCACAGCAGTAATACAATACAATTTCTTTGGCTGAAGTCATGGTTTCTGCATTCTGTTTGCTTTCTACATAGCAAACTTTGTTTAACAGGACTGTGGAATAACAAAACTGTCTGGCAAAAATACTTGAACTATGATTTGCATCAGCAGTGTGCAGGAACCATGGAAATTCTTAGAGTCTTTCAAGAAGAAGAAAAAAAAAGACATATATGATAAAGGCAGTAAGCAGCAGCACAAAAAAAGCATTTCATATATCAGTATAAGGAATAATCTTAACATTCACACGAACAACAGAACAAAAAACAACCCAAACTGAACGTGTGGGAGCAATGACTGCATGCTATGTGAACTGTGGCCCAAGATCAGCAATGCATTTATGGAGATGGCATTATTTCTGGATTTATCCAGGTACACAGAAAGGCCGTGGTGATCCACCATCTTTTTCTGCACAGAATGAGAAGGTTTCAACCATGACAGACTCTTCCCCAACAGTTTTTAACAGCACTTACCAATAACCTTGACACTGAATGTACAGCTTGCCTCATTGCCTGACTTATCAACTGCTGTGTAAGTAATGGCAACTTCGCCAATCGGGAGGAGATACGGTGGTATGAAAGCTGGGGTAACGTGCACTGACACCTTTTATAGGAAGACACTTGTTACTTAAAAAAAACACAACAACAACAACAAACAAAACAGGCCGGTATTCATAACACTCATATGTTACAAGAAATGGGCATAAAATGGTATCCTTTAATGTTGACCCTGCTCTTGCATAATGCTAATAGCCTCTTCAAGTAATGAGAGTGGACTTTGCAAGAGAGTGCCTTTCTTCCCTTCCCAAGACTACCTTCCTTATAGCAACTTTACTCAGTCAGGATTTGGACCCTGATCTGCTGAAGTTTGCAGCACTGTGCAGTAAGACAGTCTGAGACAGGCTCCTGTCTGCCTCCTTACGCTGCACACAAACTGTGTCAGCTCAGAACCTGCTTTGTCTGCAGTTCACGTTTCCAGCAGCAAGGGCAGCAGACCTGGGAGATGTGTGGGGCAGACGGTTGTGTGCCGTGAGTACTTGCAGATGCAGCTTTAATTTACGTATTTGTATGAGTTAATAGCCCACAGATGCTTCAATACATTCCAGTACCGCAGAAGAACCCTGCTTTTGGAGTAATAGCACCTACTTGCTGACTACAGCTCTTTCATACGGGTTTGAACTGCATTAAGGAACCTCTCTTGAAGAGAACTGGCTTCATCTGAGCCACTGTGGCTTTGACAAACCAGCTACAACTGTAGGTGAAGGCACTTCAATTCTACAGCTCAGTGAATGACTCTGGGTCAGCAGAGCTACAGTATCTGACTATGGCTGTGCTGCTCCAAAACCTGTGGGAACTTAAACCTCTTTTCCTGGGATTGCTCACAGTTTCCAAACGCAAGAATCTCCTGCGTTTGCAGCAAATTCAGGGCATACATACATACAGCCACTCTTCCTCTGCTGACTCATGATAATTCATTCACAGTTGCTGTAACTTGATCATGTCTGAGCCTGTAGGGAATGTTACTCTTTATGAAATAGCTCTGGAGCAAATTTTCCTAAACTCCATTCCTAGACCTCTGATACCCATAGTAGCCAAAGGCCCATGTCTGAACCTTGCATAGGATAAGAAAATGGGATTTTTCTTTCTCATTCGGGAAGCTGAAATGCGTTTTTACTTATCACAGTGTGCTCTTGTTAGCCTTTTAGATTAATGAACTGGTTTACTTCCTTTTGAGAAGCATTTATTAAACTCCTTCACATTCTAAGAGCTAATTTTAAAGCAGCTGTCTCCATTTTATAAACAAGGGCACATTCCTCCTTTTGACCACATAAATCAACCATGCAGAGTGTCCTGTGACTACATAATCCTAAACGGGACAGAAAATGCTGAATTCTCAATATACAAGGTTTTCAGCAGATTTGTCTTCTACTCCTGCTTGTCACAAGAAAGAAATTCCAGTGGTTCAGAAAATTAATTGGAAATAACTAGCTAAAAAAGAATGCACCCAGACAAATGTAAAGGTTTTAACTTGCCTCATCTCCAGAGTTATCCTCAGCTATTGGGATCTGCCAGCTGATATTAGCAGAGTTCTGATGTTCCAGGGTCTCAGTCTCAATGTTTTCTGGACAGCGGATCCAAGGAGCTTCAATATCTGATCCAGAAGACAAATATTTTATATGTGGTATTATAGAAATAAAATCTATGTAATTGTTAGACTTCAAGTTGTTATAACTACTGCTTTTTTGTGTTGCCTGGAATATATACACGTTTTTGCAAAGGTACTGTCTCTGCCTCTTTTTAATTCTTGCTTACTGGCTCTTATATAAACAGTAAATTCTACATGAGAAGTGACTGTTTTGTTTTATTTTTGAACATCATCTAACACAATGAGATTCTGGTTTCTGCATACAACCATAAAACAAAGCATAAATAAGACAGAATTAATTGTTTCATTATTCATCTATTCATTACACACATCTACTCATTAAGAAGGAATGGCTTCTCTATCCTTTCACTGCCCACACACATGACACATACAGATGTAAACACTTGTTTCTGATCATCAGTGACATAAAGAAAATTATTCCTGACAGGATATGTACCATGAGCAAGCCAGTAGTCACTCTCAAATGCCCCGTAACATAGTGTGGAACTGACTTGAAAGAAGCACTAACAAGATTTCTGTCAACAGTTACTGGAAATGTTGTTTAATAAATGCTTTCTACAAGGTACTGACTAGGACTAATGAGCTCTTATTGTGACATATGTGACAATGTGGAATGATTTCAAAGTACTGGTGGTACGATATGGGTAACATCACCACCAACATTTAAGCTTCAAAGTTTCTCCGACAAAGTATTTCTTCATCTCCCTGGCACAGGGCCTCTCAAAACATTTGTGGTCAAGTTATTTTATTGCTGTAGTATTGTTTGATAAATGGTCTCAAGACTCATGAGACAAGGACAGCATTCAGCTCTGAACTCATCCATGCCCAGGAGGCTTTAAAACAACTCAGGACTGATACCACTTACATTTTTATTACTACATAGTTCCAGTAAAGACATAAGTCAGACAATTAAACCCCTGTAATTAAGAGTGCAAAGCAATAAATACAAGTGGTTTTGCCTTCCTCTGAACTCATTCTGATGAAAATTTTAGTAGAAGTGAACTCTTTTAATAACTACCAGTTATAATTCACACTCCCCTGACCACAGCCTTCAGGCTGGAGCAAATTCCATTTAAAAGTGAAATTTTGTAGAAAGGCTAATAAATAAGTCAGAAGGAAAATGGCTGTTTTGAACTGGGAAAATATTTTGGCAGCAAAATAGAGAGAGACAATAATAAGACTGAAAGCAACCGAGAGGCCACTGCTCATTTTTACTAGAGAAGAATAACTTTCAGAGATTCTTGGTGCCTCTTACTTTAGGGTTTTATGCACTGGTAATATCTAAAAGCTTGAACCCAAGCCATGCTGCTTTATCTTGATCCAAATGCTTCAGCTCGTAGCCCTGTGCTGGGATCCCATCAAATATTAAAAACTGTGGTTTGGCACAGGTTTACACAGAGAGTCAGAAAAACAATGTGGTACATCACAGAGTGGGAAATGATATGTTTAAAGGGAAGGATAAAATCTCCTTGGCCACTGCAGAGGAAAAAGTTCCCACCTCAGTTTCTGTAGTGACTTGGCAAGACGACTGCCATAACTGTTTTCTGTCCTGTTCTTTCATGCAGTGGCTGGTGAAGGCCCCTGTTTGGGGTGGAAGCATTAGCTCTAGGAGCACAGTGGTTCACAAAGACGTGAATAGCCTATTTCCAGACAAATTACACTTTCACTTGTGTCCTCCTGTAATCCAAAGCCAAACTCCTTCCAACTCAGTGTGCATGCATGTAAGAGAATAAATAACCTCACAATGCTAGAATTAGGCAAACACGGCAGGACCCTTCAAATGCATGCAACGATTTCCTGCTCCTCTATAGACTCTGTGCACTTCTTTCCGTCAGTTTTGGCACTGACTCTTGTGTGCTATTATTACTGAGGACACGTCTACAGCTGTAGTCAGGTCAGAGCCAACTGAAAAGAAGCATCCTTCCATACCCTGTGTATCAGCCAGGACTTGCACAGTCAGTACAGGTCTGCTCAGACTACAGTGCTTACATAAGTCTGTGCTAAATCACTGGAAGCATTACTGTTACTGCTGTTTTAATAGGAGTGTGGGTTCCACTCTGACTATGTTTAAGCTAAGATCTTTCACTTTTACTTTGAAATTTCAAATTTATCTTCACATCAGGCCTTTTAGTGGGCAGTGTCCCCACACCTCATCCTTCTTGTACTTCTCATCCAAGGAGTGACAGCCAACAATGAACGCTTTTAAGAATGCACTTAAGCAAACTTTGTATTTCACATTAGTATTACTAACTCAAGTAAATTTGAGAACCAAGCTATAATGGTATGGACAACACTTCTTACATACTGCTTAAATCATGCTTTCCCCAGTTCAAATCTGTCTTTTCTCAGCTATTCCTGTTTCCCTTCAATTCTGCGCATGTGTACACAGAAGTATTTTGTGCTGGTCTCTACCTTTACAATGAGCCTCCTGGATGTTTGCACTCCATCTCCCAAATGAAATGCACCTTAGTTCTTCTCTAGCTCCAGACAAGAGGAATCCTTGGGGACAGCTCAGTTGGCACACAGTCCCAGAAACAGCTGGTTCCAGCCCACATCTTGGAGGGAAAACTGTTATTCCTGCTGGTTTCTGGAAGGTGGGGCAACGCATTTCTACAAGAGACCATTAAGACATATCTTTTAACTGACATATGTAAAAAAGTACATTCCAACAAATCTGCAAATTAAGTCATATGGCAACTCAGAGGGAACACAAAACATACAGACCTTTAATTCATGAGTCTGCATGCACTGTGAGTGTATAAAACAGTAGAAACTACTCAAATTCTGTATTCCAGTGCTGACTGAAGTAAACAGCATCCAGGACGCCAGGTCCTGTTAGAGCAGGTCCAGAGGAGGACCACGAAGACAATCAGAGGGCTGGAACTGGACAGGCTGAGGGAGTTGGGATCCAGCCTGGAGAAGAGAAAGCTCTGAGGAGGCCTTAGAGAGGCCTTCCAGTGCCTAAAGGGGGCCTACAGTAGAGCTGGGGAGGGACTCTTTGTCAGGGGGTATAGGTGCAGGACAAGAGGGAATGGCTTTCAACTAAAAGAGAGTAGATTTAGATTAGAAATAAGGAAGGAATGCTTCACGATAAAGGTGATAAGACACTTGGACAGGCTGCCCTGAGAAGCTGTGGATGCCCCATCCCTGGAAGTGTTCAAGGCCAGGCTGGATGGGGCCTTGGGCACCCTGATCTAGAAATGTCCCTGCCCATGGCAGGAGGGTTGGATGAGGTGAGGTTTAGGGTTCTTTCCAACCCAAACCATGCTATGATTCTGTGTTTCTATGATTTTCCTGCTTATGCTTTTCAGTGAGACACAAAGATATTCTTCATGTGGCTCCACTATATTTCGCTCTCCCTCGCCCCCAGCCACCTTTTTTTTTTAAACAACTTGATCTTTCATGATTACTTTGAAGTTGCATTCCCTTGCTTTCTATGGAAATCAGCTCTTTCGAGCAATGGTCTTGCATTTGTTGCCTTCTTGTACAGCTTTTACATTAAATGAAATAATGTAAATAAGGATGAGAGACAGAAAAGGACACCATGCCATGAGCTGACCTGAGATCAGAGATATGGCATGTGATTTTGCCTACTGTACTTCAAACTGAGTGAAACTAGGATTGGTCTTGACTGTGTTCAGACCCAGATGCAAAGATTGAGGGTAACAATAAAAGGTAGCTTAACATCCCTCCAATGTTAAGAAGGGATGATGATTGCTTTGAGGCTTAGAATTGAGGTTTTGAACTGTTTTGTAACTAGAATTCAATACAAAATCTGAAGAATATTTGCACTGAAGTGTAAACTTCCAAACAATGCAATGTATGTAAACATGTCCAATTCTCACAGCCTTGTTCAGTTTTGAGCTGTTGTTTTTACCATGTGAGACAAGGAGTATTATTTTTACTTCAAACATGCAGTCATTAACAAACAGGACAAAAATGTTTATCACATTAATTCCGATAAGCAGAATTTCAGGAGTGATTCTTCCAACAGGTAATGAACAAAGACACAAGAAAAATGCTTCATTGACTATAGCAAATGAGAAGAACTGTAACTCTTTAGCTATTTGGTGAAGAAAGCAGGAAAGTTTCTACACAAAGGCACACACACAGAACAAAACAACACAGCTACAGAAGGCAAAGCTCTGTTCATCTCTTAGCGATGGTTTAATGACACAGAAGTGATTCACATTCAAAACAGTACATATCCCTTTTCTTTCCCAAAGAAGGGGTATATATTCTCCCCAAATATGCAGCAGTCACTGAAAACTGGTTCTTCTGCATGAAACAAATCTTAAATACTCTAAGCATTTTAAGTATTTCCTGTCCTCTAAACTCGCAATACTGAAAATGTGTCTAAGTCTAAGCAATTAATAACTGCAACAGGCTGCAGCTTCAGAACAGATATTTCAACAGGCTGCAAAGATTGTAAATGTTAACACATTCACTGCAGGTAGATGCTTTTGGCTGTGAAATGCAGAACAGCTCCATCAGAAAAAAAATAAAATCTAACCTTTGGTTGGTCACCATGGAAGGATACTGACAAATAGAAGAAAGATCACGAACTGGAAAAAAACAATGTCTGAAAGGACAAGCTAAAAGCATTAAGATGAATGGTACTCAGGGAATAAGTAGAAGAAAGGCTGTAAAAGGCACAGTGTAGGAAAAAGAAAACTACAGCTCTTGGCTAAGTGGTAACAGTCCTGATAAAGATGTTTCCAAGTATACTAGCAAGACCCTAGCAGAGCACAATCCTGAAATATCAGACAAAGTTTCAGGATAACCTTTGGCATATCTAGCCACAGGGAATCTGTTTAAAGTGGGACAGGTTTTTACCAGAAACAAACAAACAAACAAACAAATAAGCTGTATTATTGTTGTTTGGCTTTTTTAATTGTGCTCAGTTACATGGTCTGATAAAGCTGACCAGGAAGTCCGGACTCTGAGGAACAGTGATGGTATCTTTCAGGGTCACTTCCAACCTGGGCTGGTCTATGATTCTAAGAGACCAAGATGATTCAATACAGTAACTAACAAATAGATTACCAAGCAAATCACGCTTCCTTCCTTCAACCCCTTTACAAAGACATTTCAGGGAAAGTTATCGGTCAACTGCTATTAGAATTGTGGAGTACTAATTTTTTTAACACTAGATGGCATCAACACCCTGGATGGCATCCGGATTTTATCTTTCTTCATGAACACTTGAACAAAGCAAGGGGAACGGTATCCTGCAAAGTTCATTAATTTTAATGTGCTTAATATTAGGCCTTCATCACAGGGTGAAGAAACACAAGAACATGACTGAGGAAATATATTTTTTTCAATTTGGACAGAAGATAAAGCCTTTCCTTTTAGCAAGTATTTCGTTTTTAAGCAGTCTGTAATGTAATGCAACCTACGCAAAGCTAACTAATTGCAAACACCATGAAAAAAAAAAAAAGACTTAAAAATACATGCAAATAGCAAATAAACATTAACTTCCACTCTCTTGGAAAAAAACGTATATGAAACAGACCTCACAGAAGTGCCTGTAAACAATCCAGATTATGTGATGACACTGTGGCAATTATGTTTACAGATGGTTGTAGTACAGTCTTACAGAGCTAACTTTTAAATCTGGTAAACTTTGCATTGATGTCCACTCAAACTGGAAAGCACTCAGAAAAACAGCTACAAGTGTACCCTGCGATCCAAGAGATCTGTTCCAAGGCAGGAGACTGACCCTAATCCCACTTCATTTTGTCAACAGAAGGGTTGGAAATAGATAAGTTATTAACTACATATGCATAAATACACAAGGATTTTTGGTTTCTTTCATCCAGCAGATGACAAATAGTAGTTAGAAACTGCTTGGATTAAAAATAAATAGGGAACACTTCTATGATAATGATGAACGTTCTGAAAATGAGTACGAAGGATACGTTTTGAAGGGGACATGCTCTTAAGAGTCTCCTCGTTTATATCTTTCTCTGAATGAAACTCCACACACCAGTACTGAGAAGGAATCTCAGGAAGCCTGATGGCAGAGGCTGTTTCTAGCTCACATGTTTCCCTCTGGGACAACCAAAGCTTACTTTTATACTGGATTTTCAGATTCAGCAAAAATAAGCCATTGCCAAGGGTAATCCGGGCACGGAAGGAAAATTGCATGGTGTGAAGAAATCTGATACAGGGAAGAGATGGATTTTAATAATCAAAATGCTAAGCTAGGAAGGATGAGTTCAACTGATGAATATAGTTAATCTTCCAATTATAATCTTCCAACAGGATTTCAGGGTCCCTTCCTTTTGAAGTTAATTGAAGTTTTTACACTGACTTCAACAGAAGAGAGATTAGGATCTCTTAATGAACTCTCCTGATAAATTAATACTTTTTGATTTTAGAACACATATCTACAGTTAGAAATTTATTCTTGTCTCAAGCAAAGTCCACATCTTTAGGACTGTAGTTCAAAAATAGTCACAGGTTCAACCCAAATTACCCCGCCAGCATTACCCTAACTGGAGCCAGGTGGCATGTACTTAACTCAAGCTTTAGTCGGCACCAGATCAGCTTTTGAAATGTTGGACTTTTAAGCTTGTGCTCTTTTTCTTGCAGTCTAACCTCAGAAGTGTTTTAGCTGCTATTTCTTCCTCTTAAGCTTCTAAGTGAATTCAGTACCTGTCAGTAGTCTCGACTGGGTACGTCAGAAATCTACCATCCTTTATTTCTCTGTGTAACTGAAAGTGTCTGAACAGCAATATATGCCTACCTACTGCTGCACATTTGGTGTGACCTCTGAATTCTGCCTTAGTGTTTTGGTTCCTAATATTTCTCAACTTATTTCCTGCTGTGAGTTCATCACAAACAACAGCCACAGCTCTGTTTGGCACTCACAATGCCTGTCTGACACACCTGAGCCTTTAGCTTTAAGAGGGTAACTCAAACCTCTTTGTTCACAGTTAATCTGTGGTGTAAGTCTACAAGATGTGTGTTTCTTACAACTTATCACATCACAGTGACTCGCCAGATTCAACAACCTTTTGGCTATTGGTTGTCTGTGCTAGATCTGAATGTTAATCTTCCTGGTTATTCCATTTACAAATGGTTTCACCCCTCCCAAACTTTAAAATCTGTATGAAACACCCATAAACAAATTCTCACTCTCACCTTGGCTTCATCAGCTATTGAAATTGTTAGAGTTTCTCACTTATGACAGCACATCAGGAAAGGCTTTGCTCTGACATGAACAGAGTGCAACCAGATACCTACCCACACACTTTGGCTCCTTTGAATCCCACTGTGAGGTTCCCAGGCAGGTGAGTTTGGCATTTCCTTCTATTTCATAGCCTTCATTGCAGGTCAGTAAACATACTGTCTTATAGGAGACGTCAGCTGTTGAACAATTAATTTGACCATTTTCAGGAGCCCGAAGTTTGGGACATGTCCGAACTGCAAAGGGGGAAAAAAAAAGTTCACTCTGCAACACTGAGAACCCAGGGAGTAACTCTAGTCCTAAGGTTTTCAGGGATAGGGAAGGTACTGTTTTGTACACTAGTTACAGAAGTTGGAACAGAGTTAGGGATTAGGGCTGGAACGATTGATGCCTTCCTTTTCTTGAGAGAGTGTCTTATGTAACACGTATGAGGTTAGGAACACAATTCTACACCATCCTAAATTCTGATGTAAGATAGCAAATTCGTTATCCCCAGGAAAGTTCCCAACCTTTGGAGACATTTGGCACCAGGTAACCTATGCTAGTAAAGTCTATCAGCCTCCAGGATTGCATGCAAATGCAATCCTATGGAAAATTTTGGATCTTTCTTATGTTTCTAATTCCCCAGCTGTGCCTGACAGTTTGGGAAATTCCAAACTGCCAGTCTGGTATGGGCTGAGGGCATGCCAGGGAAGAAGCTAAGAGCTTAACAGAGCAGATGGCTGTGTCCCAGTGCTTGGGAACATCCTTAGGCACTCCTTAATTTATTGATGCAGGCACTGGTAAGGCCTCGATTTATTTTCTTTATCTCCCCTTCTCCTCTTCAGCCAGTACCTGGCTCTCTCCTTTCATCCCCTTGCTACCCTCTGTACATACACACCTTTGGGGTCACCTGCGTTGAACAGCTGAGCCATACACACCCATTGACTGGACATAATTATACGATGATGATGATAATATATATACATGACAGGGTGACAGCAAGCCGAAATGAGTAGATAGATGCCTGCTGAGGTTCTACCGTACCTTTCCCCTCAACAATGCCTCTCTTCTCTAACTAGCTGCTGATTTTCCAAAGCTATGGAAAACTTGTATCATTGAAAACCATCTTCAGGCAAGGCTGGAGGGTACTGGTTCAAAAGTTATTAGTGGGAGAAAAGCATACATAAAGGCAAACAGTGTGGCTGATCAAAAATGTAATCAAACAGGCTGCAGCTCCCTAAACTATTCTTTTCTCAGGACTATTTCTACAGCTTCTGTTGACCTTGCAGGCAGGGGGCAAGCTCTCACAATGTATGGCTTCAGAGCTGTGGATGGCTTCTCTGCTGCGGTAGGAATGCCAATTTTACCAAGTAAACCATCCTAGCTGCTGCTTGGTAGGAGGCAGACCACAAGCTCCTCTCCAAAGACACTTGAAAGTAAGCCAACTTGGCAACTTTCTCTCGTCTTCCCAGTAGTTGTTTACTGTGCATACTGATGAGACAAGACATGCCGGCAGCTGGACATGTGGACTGAACTGAGCACGATACTCCCTAAAACGAATAAAAGGGGAAATATGCTGACCTCTCCTTCAAATGAAATCATGTGTACACAAATGGCTATAACCACAAGCCCCTCAAAGCTGAAAAAAAAAAAATTTTCATTAAATAATGTTGTATGTGAACATAGCTATAGGAAATCTGAGTGAAAAAAAAAATCTGCAGGAATACCTAGGTATATTGGATATAAAAGAAAGAAAAAAAAGGCACTCAGATGCATCTGATACATCTTCGTATTACCACTGTCTCATCTTCACTCTTTAAAAATACTATTCCTCTCATGCACACATACAGACAGGCAGTCACTAGAGAGTGCATGAAAGAGTATAAAAAAGACCTTGAAATTTCCATCTTGCTAGTGACACTCAACACTTCTGAGCAGCTTTCTAATAAGCTGCACCTTAACTGCAGTGCAGTGAATAGGAATGACATTTTGCAGCTGAATCACATATGCTTCATGCAGAAGAGAATAGGCTTTCTCTTTCATTGTTTCTATGGAAGCATTTAGTAACCAACTTGTGGTACAAGGAAGCAAATACTACCAAGCCATGAAGCCCTGTGGTTATTATTGAGGAAGGCTGAATGAATTATGAGCACTGAGGAGGAGCACCTCAGCAATGTAATGTCTATGGAGAGTGCTTCCACCACTCGGTAAGCCTAGTCACCTCTTCTGACCACGCTAGCTGTACTCCCCAGTGCTCCTGCCTCCGCAGTGTTTATGTGTTCACTTTCTTTCAGAGTTTCAGTATGGCTCTGCTGGAAACTGGGAATTGAGCCCACATTATCCTGGTTATGTTTTCATGTCTTAAAACACAAATCCATCCTCTTGTCAATTAGGCACTTTCCATGACCAGTAAAAATTTCCTTAAAGTCAGGGAAAACAACAACAAAGGTATATTCTGCTTGTGCTGTGTTTTCTCCTAATACATTTATCAGGATTACATACACACTTCATAGGGCTTTTTATCATGGGTCACAGTTAATTGCAAGACATAACTGCATAAATTGCTTTCCAATAGCACAGCAGATTTTAGTTAGCAGAGCAATTGAGGAGTGTTTAATGTCAAAATCCAAAGCAGTGAGAAGGGATTTTCCTTTAAGGTCCCGTCCTAATTTATGTGATAAAATACCCCTGGGATTAACAAGACAGCTATAAACCGTGTCTTTGATCTTGCTCCCTTCCATAGTTCAAATGAATAGAGAGTAGCAGATCCAGCACATGTAAAGGTAGGATTTTTTAATATATATATATTTTTAATTGGAAGTCTTCAGGATGATGGAGGGGCACGAGAAAGGCAAAAATATATCCTTTCAATGTTTCAAATGAAATTGACTCAACATCAAGACAATACCTCGAAGCAGTTTTTTCCCTTACTTTTCCAAACAAAACCCCAGCTAAAGGAAGATCATGCACCTACACCCAGCAGGTGTATATTTTTAGTTGCTCTAGAAGCTTTCCCAAGTACTAGAGAGTTCCACCTGAGTAAAGACAGTGAAGATAAAGGATCCTTTATTTGTCATTGACTGCAGCTTTCTCCGCTTTTCTACACTACTGTGCAACAAAAGCTTTGACAGGCAGGAGCTATTCTCCAGTACCCAAGTCTACCTAAAGTGGTATGAATCTTCAACCTGTGTTTTGATCTCTTTGTTTTTGCCTTCTTAAGGCACCCTAGAGGTACAGGACAGCAGCTTATTTTTTATTTTAAGCTTATCCTTTCTGTCTTCTGTTACTGGAAGCTATATAAGAAGACAGTTTTCCCAGATTATCTGAAGAACAGCCCTTCAATGTAAGTAGAAGTGAACTGCTCTAAGAACGTCCCAAGGAACTGCACCTCAGATCCCTACTTTCAGAATCATCAGTTGCTGTTTCCTTAAGGGCTGCAGTGTTGGTAGTAGCATAAAGTGCTAAAGCCTCCAAGAACCTACTCCACTTCTTCCCCAAAATTCATGGCCAGGACAAGAGTTGTAGGAGGTGATTGCTTCTCATTTACTAGGTTCTGGTGTGCAGACCAATATCAAGTGTATGCAACTTGAGTTAAACATGTTAAACTATGAACTGTGGTTGTTGAGGAGATGAAGGCTGCTACTTGCTTTTTCAGGCCCTCCTTGGGGGAAATACCAGGCAGGACAGCATGAGGATGCACCTTCTTCTAAACAACCAAGAACCTCAGGCAAAAGCAAGTGATGAAAAAAAACAAACTGTCTTCCTACGTACTTGTAAGAGCTCTACAAATAAAGAATGCTTTTAAGCATGTTCTTTCCCATGTCTTCTCCCTTTCAATCTTTCTGTTTATTACTTTTCCAGCAGATGCTCCTTTACAGCAAACTCCTAGGATACTGTCAGTCGTTCCCCTGTGAAACTCCACTCAAAAATCTTCAGAGGACTACACTCAAGGCCTTCCTACTTTAATTCTTCATAAGAAGGAACTGTAAGCCAATGCCTGGCTATGTGAGAAGACTGATGGCCATTGTAAGACACTTGTGTGGCAAGGTCTTGCTATATGTTTGACTAACTACCTAGTAAATAATGCTCTACGTTCTCTTTTGTAGACATCCTCTTATCATTTTAGGAAGGAGGGAAACAGAATGACTGAGGTGACTCTTTCATCTAAGAGTGTCAGACCTGCACACCTAACCAGGGATCAATCAGAGTAAATCACTATTAAGAACAAACGATCCCAAAAGAAAATGACTTTTCAAGCACACATCCATACCTCTGCAAGTAGCCTCTGATCCAGACCACTGGCCATTTGGCTGACAAAGCCTGATGCTGCTTCCCACGAGATCAAATCCTGCTTTGCACCGGATCCCACAGGCCGCATTAAAGTAATTGTTGCAGACATTCTGGACAAAGTAACCATTTTCAGGGGGCTTCAGTTCAGGGCAGTGAACAACTAAATAATTAAACAACCACAACAGAGTTATCACACCAGCTGGAATGTAGCAGGCTACTGAAGGAAAACATTTTTTTTTTTCCATTTCCAATTCTAGTTGCACCTTGGTACTTCTGCTGTTTTGGAGAGACACACAAAATCTTGCATGCAATTTGACTTGTCTTTCAAAGACAAATAATGAAGCTGTCCCAGAACTGCATCATGGATTACAGGACCATTCAGTTTCTGGCTAGAAACACTTACCTTCACAGGTTTGTCCTATGACACGATATCCCTCCCGGCATGTACAGTCCTCAATGGAGGTGCTTCCTGGTGGAGAAGTATGATTCTCGTCGGGACAGGAGATGCAAGTACTGATTCCACCTGGTGAACCTTCAGGCTTGTATGTTCCTGGGGGACAAGCTGTTGAGCAAAATAAAACAAGAAGAAAAGAAGTTCAGGATACCACATTTCACAGCTTGTATTACCTCTCCAATGTGTTGCTTTACATTTTTTACATTCCTCCATCCTTCCTCATAGAGCCAGTCACTTAGGGAAGGAATGTTCTCAGCTTAAAGCCTGTAGAGTTGTACGGAGATGAACTAAAGCCCACTGAACCTGTTGAAGGTCTCTTTAATGTCTGATTGAGGACTGAGGTTAAGTCCATGAATTATCCTCTTCAACAGATGCACAGTCCCAGAAGACACCAGATTTCCACCGATAAAACCTGCACTGACCTCATGAAGACACTCCTGATTTACAGCTGTACAAAGTTACCTCGGACAAAATCCTAGCCTACAGAAGAACTACACCAAAATTTAATGCACACAAATTCTTAGCACCAAACTAGCCAAAGAAGCTCACAAATATGCCTGCCCTTGATTTACACATTATGATTTATAGATGATCTACACACTGCTTTCAGTAATGTATGAACCACAAACAATGAACCAATTAATCAAAGTAACTGCTCCCAGATGCTTTTCTATACATTTATATCCCATTTAACATTTGTAACTCTGTGTTACTCCAATGCACAAGCCTTAAAGAGATTTACAGATATCTTCAGAGACAGGGAAAATGCATACAGAAAAGTGACCTCTCACATGAGAATTTCAGATGGGTGGGATAAGTCTCTCTTTGTTCTGAATTCCATTATTCAGGAAATTACAATAATTATCTTTATTTATTTTACAAAACTGATGTGAGAACAGGAGAGTGACTATTTACCAGGTGCTAATAAAGTGAAGTGCTGACTGGTTAGATTGCCATTTGACACAGAACTCAAAGGTACTTGAGCTGAAAAACATATCTCCCGATGTAAAGTTCAGCAAATATTTTGAGGTTACTTACTAGTGAACCTCTCACTTCATTAATTTCATTGTCTATAAATTTTTCTAATGGGCATACGTTCACTTGCAGACTGCAGGTAAGTCAGTCTCTCATTTCCTGCCCTAAGTGCAGACACTTTTCACCGTCTGAGGAACCTCTGCATGGTACAGACAACTGGCAATGGACAGCTCCACAGCCATCAGGTGACTGAGCCTGACCATAAATGCCTTCAAGTGTCTTCTCCGTTATGTGGTAAGATGTAATCTGTCTCTAAAGTTAGTTTCTCCTGTTGAACTACATTTCCCAGATTTCAAAGATTATGGCATTATCAGTCTTGTATTTTGGTAGATATTGGACCAGCTATGTTTGTTTTGTAAACTATGTAACTATATGCTAAAATACTCTGACATTTGTCTTAGTAATGAAAACAGCATTCTGCTTTCTTGGCAACTGAAAAGGAAAAAAACAACAAAACCAACAACAACAAAAAACAGCCCCCCAAAACCAACAGAAACTCTAGCCTCCTTTTCCTCAACCCATCAAGGGAGATTCAACCATAATAAATCAAATTTTCTGAATGATGTCGTAAAGAACAACCTGTATGAACAGTTAGCACTTCTTTCCAAGAAAAGCATGGTGTTTTGCATGGCTTCCAGAGATAATATTTTTATTTCACTTTCAGAAAAATTTGCAGTTTTATTTTGAAGAAAGCAGTCATAGTGGTTACAAGTTAAGGGGTGACCATGAGCATTATAAATTGGCTTCAATGTTACAGATATGTATTTTAAATACACTTTTAAAAAAAGTACAAAAATGCCCCAAAAGTAAAGGGTATAAATAGAAGTGACAGCTTTTCAGGAGAAAAAAGGGAAAAGTATCCAAGCAGAATTAGAGCTGGGAATTCTTAAATTTTCTTCTGGGACTTTCAGTAAGGCATTTGCAAAAAAATCCCCTTCATACAGTTCACCTGTTCTTCCCCTCAAAGACATTCCTCTTGGACAGTTACTACTCTCCTCTCTTTGGTGCAGGCATCTTCTCCTTGCATACAATGATGCGTTTATCAGCAAGAGAAAGAACTTGTCAGGGAACCTCATCTGAAGAATACAAGTGGTCCCATTTGTGACTGATCGATCGCACATGCACCTCTCTGGGGTTGAGTAGTGCCAAATTGTCACAGAATTCTAGTTACCAGTCCGCACTCACCAACGTACCCTCTATACCCACAAAAACTGCCTGAAGATCACCTTTCTCCAGTGCTAATCTGTAAAAACAATTACATTTTTTATTAAAGGTTGCTTTCCCTTGCCAACAATACGATGGTGGAAAAAGGTTCAAAACAGTGTGTGGACGTTCCCCAGTGTAAACAAACATTGATCTGGCACCTTCAAGAATGACAAAAAAGGCAGGAATTTTAGAAATGTGGAAACAATTTTAACTGTATCAGCCATTAAAGGGAGAGGACACTCATGAAATGTGCAAATGTGCACATGCACATGCACGATATTCTCAACAAAAGATTTAAGTACTGCCTACATGGGAACCATGTTGTTCTTTGTCCAGAAGCAAGGGGAGGAACAAGAAATTGCCTTCTGTTTAATCTAATTCCCTCTTCAGACCAGAACAATGAGTACCGAGTAACAGCAGAGGATTACGTTTTTGTTACAGGAATGAAAGGCTATCTGGTAGCAGGGATTAGTGTGATAACTCAAACAGGCACACATCTTACACTTCCCAAGCACACAAAGACGGCTCACATTGAAGTTGCCATCAACAACAACCTGCTTTCAGAATATGGTGGACATTTGCCAACTATATGCATTTTCTATTGTGGTAATGTCAGCGCATTCATCTTCTCATAGGAAATGAGAACAAAATAATAAATGCTTACTGTAGCATGCCTCCTGCATTATCCTCCTCAGTTATGCTCTCCTGAGTTATACAACTAACTGAAAAAAAAAATAAGAAAATCCGGTACTGTTCTGTTCTGTTCTGTTTTGGAATATTATACGGCACGATGACTTAGGCTACCAATGCAACACACTTTATCTCTTTATATATCAAAAAATATATTCAGTTGCATGTAGAAGAGAATCAGTAGAAAGCAACTATGACATAGGCTTGCTAGAAACAAAAACCTACAGGGCAGGCATAAAAACATTTCAGTCAATGGAGGTGCACGGACAGTACAAAGATATGTGAAGGCATTGTGTGAAGCTGAACAATGGATGTGGAAGGTTTGGGAAATCCTCAAAAAATCAAAAGACAGATTTTCAAATTCAGTAGGAACTCTGCTCTGCCTGTATACAATAATGACTAGTTTGATATTTTAATCTTCAAGCAGGAATTTAACACTGTAAAAGTGACTACATAGAACGAGGTACATTTCAGAGCTTCACTGATCACTTAACATGAAGATCTAGTTTGGCTTTTTTTAAGCAGTGAATACTAAAACCAGAGACAAACTTAAGCCCACTGATATTGAACCCACAGAGTGGCAAGAAGACTCCAGCCAGGGTTTAAGCAGGTAGAGATCATATATTAAAGGGTCACAGTCTGTGACATGGGGTCATGATTCTTCCTCTGAATGTATGAGTAAAAATTTGAAGTGCAAATAATTTTGCCTTAAAAATGTAAATCTTTTAAAATCCTGGGAGAGCAGGCAAGCTCAATTTATTCTCCAATTATGCTAGTATGTCTAAGTCACTGAAATGGAATTATTCTTGATTTATCCCAGTGTAAGAGAGAGGAGAGTCAAACTCCAGGTATTTGAAAGATTAATTTGAGGGATTTCATATTTTTCTCAATGCATAATTTCTTCCACTAACTACATTTAGTAAGTAATCTCTGGCTTGAGCTGTTTTTTCCACCCTTCATGCTAATGAAGGATCCGATTAAGGATTTATCTTCAGCAGGATACGGCAGGAATCAGCCAGGCTATATCCTGCTCTCTCCCACATCAACCTGAGCTCTATTTGTATACACTATTGCTCTATTTTCTATATACTGTACTGACTGTAGTTGTAGTTCTCATTTTTCCCTGCATATGTAAAGCTTAAATGAAATGATACTCCGATGCAAATCACAAACACAAAAATGACTTTAGCTTAATCCCCGAACTTCCTAAGTGAAGAAAGCAAACCTAGTTTTCCAGTTCCATTGGTTGTATGCCACTGTAATTACTTTTATGACACTGTTTATACGGATAAGTATGAAGCGTAATGAAGTGCGGAATCAGCCCCAGAGTCAGAGTATACCATGAACATCTATTTTGATTTTGTTCTGCTGCTGTCTAATAAAAGTAATGCAATCATATGTCACAGGATCTCTCAACAGTGATCGCTGGATGTTTATACGATTTTTTTCCTGTTTCCTCCATTTTTGTTACTGAACATAGACAGGAGATTTTTGGTTATGTGGGCCTTTGACCTGGCACACAACGTCTTGCATTTTTATTCATTTTTTGGAAGCTATAGGGAAAATCCACTGTGTGCCTAGAATTACTTTTAATTACAGTCCACAACACCAGGACAACGTAAAACTCAAATTAACTCATGTTTACGCCTTTGGAGGAGAAGAACTTCAGCCTGAGCATGTGGGCCACCCCTCACTGCTTTACCTAATCTAAGATTCTTGTGCCCTGGTGATATCAAAATGAACATGAAAATTAAAAAAGTTGTCACCTTGACTTTCACTTATGAAATAAGTACTGTGGTAGCAATATTTGACATCATTTCTTTTTTAAACTTGGGTAGCATGATAAGGCCTCACTATAAAGCTTAGTTATTTTACTAAATAAAAGTCAAAACTTTCATGAAGAAGCAAGTATAAAGAATTCACAGTGTATCATCATGTGCTGAATCTTTCCACACTGGTATCTTCATCTCTCATCACGACTAAGTACTGTCTGACCCAGGCACAACCTCCATTAGAAGAAACAATGGGAACGAAGGGCTGTATGTCCCTTGACAATGGCCTGCCAAATAAAATATGCTTTACTAGGAAACGCATGGCGTCAGCTTAAGGCAGACAACGAAGGAAGGAGGTGCCTAGGGCTGCAATTCAACCTGCGTGGAGTGAATGGAGATCCCTGTTTCACACCAAACAGAATTCCTGATGCTTTCCCACCACCTGCTGCTGCAGCAGATCAGGTGTGGGATGTCTCACTGGACCAACACGTAGTGCTACCTGGCCCTCCATCCGTCCTCCAAAAACCATTCTGCTGCTGCTGCATTTTTGAGTGGCTCCTGCAAAGGGAGAACATGCATAACAAGGGAGGCATATGATGGGAGCCTTGACGGCACAGAACTCCCCAGTCCCCTGCCTTTTCCATATGTTTTGCAGTAATCTTTCTTGCCTGCTCTTGTAACCAAAGTATTCTGCAAACTCAGGGCACCAATGGCCAGAGATGTTGTCATTTTCAGGTCCGTTCTACTAAACCAAACAATAAACTAGGGTTGTGGATTTCTTTCCTTGTATTCAAAAATGTTTGGTTGGGCTACTATAAAAACAGACTTCTCTGGACATTGAAATGTACCTCTCTGAACCTGTATACTACGATCTTTAAGCTTGCTTCTCAAAGACTTACCATACCCTGCATCCCTGTCTTGGAGACTGGTCCTAGAAGTTGCAGCTTTTGTTTGTTTGTTTGTTTGTTTTTTCCTTTTTTCTTTTTTAATATCTTCCGTAAGAAAGGTATGTCAGATCAGGCACTTTGTGCCCACGAAGTGCATTTGGAAAGCTAATGAGTAATAAAAAATTGAAACCTTTGGCAGATATTGTAATCCACTCTTCTGCATTTTGCAACACGTATGATGTCAAAAAAAGGAAAAAAAAAAAAAAAAAGAGCCAGTAGCATGCTAGTATTACAAGAAATATGCAAGGAAGTGGCTTTAGTTAAACATTTGACATGTATGACTTGTACAAAGACTGCAAAAGAAAACCTTGTGCTTACCTTTAAGTGTAGGGATCAGAAAAGGATTTCTACTAAGTCTCAGTGTGTTCTCCAGCTCTAATACCTCCTGTTATCCTCAGCATGTGCTCTGCATTAATTTCAGACAGCTCTGAACCTGCTCATCCATCTGCTCTTTGTCAGTATTCCTTACACATCTCTTCTCATAGCAATGTGATTAGCAATTTAACAAGCTAGATGTCTTCTCTGTTCTCATTTGATGTATTTTGCTCCATCTCTTTATAAGATTTACAAATTTCCTCTCATTGAGGGAAGCAGGCTGAATCAAGTCCAAAGTTCAGCTACTTTTACACATCATACACAGGGAGCAGACAAGTTCACCCAAACCTTTTAATTGAGTTTAAGAGACATCAGAAATGCAATACTGCACTACCAAGTAGGCTGCAGCATCTGGAATGAAACTTTGTGATGATCTAGCTCTAGATCTTCAAGCACTTCAAACAGCCCTAACAAAGTTTCATCAGAAGTAACTTGTTCACAATAAAAATGAGAGTCTTGGATCCTCTCCCATAGGGCAAGAGAACTGGAAAGGCGCCTGAAAGAAAATGCAGTCCCTTGGGCTAGCATCCCATCTCAGCACCCTGACCATACAGAGCATGGGGGAATAATCTCCCTACTGAAGAATGAAAGCTCAAGAGCGATAGCACCTTGTAAAAGTTATGATGCTTACAAGGATCTACTTCCACAGGGAAGTCTGGCCCTGGGCCACAACAGTGCTGAGCATCCCTGCATAGGCTCAGGGTGAGCGTATTTAGATAGGATTACCTCAAAGCAATGTTTCTAACTGCAAGATATCCTACTGTAATAGCAGTAGTACCGAGAACATCTAGAAAATCCATTCTCATCCAGTTTAAAGACATTTTTAGATCAGAACAATTATCGTAAGTCAAAAGCAAAGTAAATTCATATTTGAAGAATACATGTGCATTGCAAGGACACAGCTATTAAAAGTGTTTTAAAACATTTTACGATCATAAAAATAAAACTGATTCCCTCCAAAGTTAAAAATAAAGACTGCCATATATACAGTAACAGTAACTTAGTTGTCTCAAAGCATGTGGCTTAGCCAGGAATACAAAAGAAAATCTTGATTCTGCCTTGCAACTTATCTTCAAAAAGAAGCCTACTTGTGCTTCATTCAAGCTACAAGTTCTCCAGATATATGAGACAACTTGTGCAATCTATGTAATTTTGCAAGAAATTCCATTTCACACACTTTCACAACAGAAAAGTCCATTTAATCTTTTTGGGAAACACTAGAACACTAGTGCATAGACACACTGCTGTGGTTTCTACAAACCCGTTCAGCAATGCAGGGTGCATTAACAGTCACTAATCAGCATGTGACATAACCTGTACTGAGGCAGCTCTGCTTTAGCTGTGGTAGAAGACAGCCTGCATTTAGTGAAGGGCCAAACCAAAACAATCTACAGAAGCAGAACTGTGAGCCTAAGCTTACAGAGGTAAGGTAAAGTTAATGGTGAAGCTTAGGAACTTTGCTGGTTAACTACAAACAGAAATGGCATTCATGTGCTAAAATAAAGCTCTTTTGGTCGAGATCTGAGTGGCATTTTAGACAGTTGTCACAAGTTTGCCATTTGTATAGACATCAAAGAAGTAGTCTTGGTGATGCATTTGGAGAGCACACACAAAGCCAAGTATGAATGTACCTATGAGGTATGGGTATCAGACCATGCCAGCTTCTGACTTACAGAACGTGGACACTGATCTATGTCCTCATGCCCTGCACATTTCTAACACGTATCATGATAAAAGCGAACAACAAACCCCAGAAGTACTAAAAAGTTGCTGGCAAACTGAATCAGTTGATTGTGTAAAGTTTACCATGTGAATTATTTATGAAATCATTTCTGTGCAAGTGATAATTTTGTGTCCAAAACTCTGCACACAATCAAACTTAAAAAGGGAGATAATAGCAGGTCTGAAAATGATTCACTCAGAACAGAGGCCTCTCTGGACATGGTCTTCACATAATCACAGACACACATTCCTCAGTAAAACTTTATCACTGCTGATGTGAGAGCACAGGCTACTGTAAGTGCCTGTTCTAAGTGCCCTGGTCTCTGGATAGCTTCCTACTATTTAAATTAATAAACATTGAAAAGGAACATTATCCTCCTGTCCTGGGTGCACTTATTTGCCATTTTGACGCATGTGCTATGAAGTTGTACCTTTGCTTTTCCAAGCTGTAAAGAAGTACAAACCAGCTGAAGTAAAGCAGGTTCTGTTAAAGGAAGAAGAAGAAAAAAACAAACAAGCAACAACAACAAAAAAATCACCACCACCAATAAAAACACACACACAAACAAACAAACAAACAAACAAAGAACCCCACATTTTATTTAATTTCTGCTACAAACAGGTGAGCAAATAACTGTTTCAGAGATGTAATAAATGTCTGGTTTGAAGGCACTGGAAGCCCAGTTCTTCCTAGGCTTGGTCTACCCATTAGACAATATATCAAATAAATCCTCTCTTCACTTTTTTGACAGAAAGGGTTTTGGGCCAGAAGGCAAAAAGGGATGATCAAGATACACTTGCAGATGGGGATTAAAATCAGATGCAGGGAGAAAAGTCACTCTATATTTTTGTTACCTTTCCTTGTCATTGTACCAATAAATTTATCAATCTATCACTTCCCTAATAAGGATTAATAAACAGGTATTAGGTGCCCAAAGGACCAAAATTAGGCTTAGACCAAACCCCGAGTGATAGTGGAAATATCAGAGCAGTGAAAAAGCTCTGCCTGGGATGCGTTACATTCTGCTCCGTTAACTTCTGCATGAGAAACACGCTGGAAAGCACGAAATAGTCTTCCTTTATGCACAACTGGGAAGAGGGAGCACTTGGAAACGGAGAAGCCTGACCTGGGGCTGTGGAAAAAAAAATGTTTCCTTAACAACTCCTGATGTGCTATACCCAGAAGAAGCTGAACCAAGCATCCACTCCAGTGCCTGCGGCTCGTGGGACATGCTGAAATCATCGCAGCTCAGCCAGCACTTGCTCAGCACAGCCTACGCTTTCTTCCAGAAGCAGAGAGCAAGAGTCTCATGTTACACGTTACAGGGCTAAACCAACAGATCACCTTCTCCCGGGATTTCTGAAAGGTAATTTTAACTAAAATAAGGGCTTGGGATTTAGACGCTGACAAAACATGCACCCCGGGCTTCCCAGAGCCGGTGTCTTTCTGTAGTGAAGAACACCCCTCGTGGTTAAAGATCCATTTCCACCGTGTTCACCTCCTGACAGTTTTGTGTTCAGTTATTCTTCAGACTTAAGAGGATGATTAAAATATGACTGCTCAAACTGAACAAGCCAACTGGCTTTCCTGAGAGCTGCAAGCTGCATAAGGAACCCAAGAGGAGCCAGAGACACCAAGTCCTCAGCTTTTCTCCTCATACAGGCAGAAATCACAAATTTGCTTCACAGTAAAATATATTAACAGAATCCTGTGTAGTCCTGGGTTGTTTTACTCATCCAGTGTGAAATGCTCCCCTGTTGCTGTTGTCTCCAAAACCACTCCCAGCAGTTGTTGCTGCATGTGATCATCAAGGAAAAAAAAAAAAAGACACCTATTTCTGTCTCCTTTGTCTGAAGATCAGAGTAGCTCCAGCTGCTGAATCACAGATGGGGAATGTAGCAAGTAAAAATTATAAACAGGAAAGTGAAGCCATTTCTGCCCAGACCTTCAATAAAGTGTCACTACTACATTAGGTGCCAAATTTGGCTTGTTTTCTACATCCCTTATTTTTATCATTTAAATACACTTTTCAACAAAAGCGATTATACTCCTATTAAGTAACATTTCTGAGCAGAGAAGATACAGCACGTGACTGTGCAGATGGAGAACATATGTCACTATTTCCATGTTTATTTACTTAGCAGCCCAGGGTGAGAGTCAGACAGCTTTTGGTTAACTCAAGAGAACTGAAGCACATGCAATGGCTCAGGCCAATAATCAGACAATAAAAAGTGATGTTTTTGCCAATTTTTTTTTCCACATATTGTGAAACAAACCCAGCTATCCCTGTGTAGAGTTCAGCAAAGTGCCGTACCCCTAATGTTAGAGTTTCTACTTAATTCCTGGAATTATTACCGGTACCCGTGATTTACTGTGAAAAATACTATAAATTCCATTGACCAATTTTCGTGCAAAACTCTTATGGACCCCCTGAATTCTTTCAAAATGATCTGAACTATGTAGATCAAAACAGAGTCTTGTTTATGGAACATGACAGTGCTAAGAGAACAACTACATAACTTTGTATTAACTGCTGCTTCCTCAGAAGATATTCAGAGAAAAAAGAAGTCTTTTCATCCCATTTTGCCTATTTTTCCTTGTCCCTCTCCACTCTTATTTCTATATGAGATAGGAAGGAAGTTCTTCCTTAAGGATGGATCTGACCCTTGCTGAAGCATTTGAACTGAAGAATTGTGTTTTAAGCACTTGGTCGCGTGCCCCACCAACCAACTACACTTTACTACCACAAAAGCTATGGCAAAAAAAAATATTGTTGCAGTGTGTTGCACAACCACATACACAGCCTCAGCAATCAATCTTAACAAAGCTCTGTTCTGTCAAGAACCTTCACAAAGCCACTTCTGACCACCAACTTTGCTTTTCCTCCCTAACCAGCACTTGCCTGGTCTCTGTCCTTTAGCCCCTCCAGAAAAATGTAACCCTCTGCAATTGAGGAGTTCTCCCATAAAGCAGAAATCCCTGGATAGTGAGTTTATGTGTTTGTAAGATCCCTTCTTGCCATCAGAGCTAACCAAACACGTGCTGAAGCAGCAACCTGTAACATCTGGAGGCTTTGCTGAAGTGCAGTTGTTTAAAAGAGCCTGACACAGCCTGTGGCTGCTGCCAGAAGAGGAGCAGCCAACAATGAGATTCTTTCAAGAACTGCCTGGTACTCAGTCTGTCTGTGCCTGAAAGTGAAACTGTGCTCTGTATCCTACTTCTCCAGCCTCTTCACTGTTTCAAGAGTGTTTTTACCACCTTGAGGAAGTAGAATCACTGGTTCCCTTTCTAAAGGACAGCAAGGTCCAATGTACATTCTGGGAGGAAAAAGGTCTGCCATGCTTCTGGTCATACCTTCCTTACTAATTGCATGCTCTTTTTTGATAACTTTTGCCACAAACAAGGCTATCTGCACATTGGTGAACAAGAATTCTTAACTGCAATCTGAAGCAAAAAGAGAAAAAAAAAGGCATAAGCATGATTACTTTGCTGCTTACTGGACCTAATCGACTTATGATTATTACACCACTGACTGTAAGCCGCAAGATCTACTTCTAAACAGCATTTGATTTTAATTAGACAAGTTCACATAATAATCAATGCTATCTAAAAATATCCTGTTGTTTTTTATGAGTTGAAGCCAAGTGTTCTGCACTAACGTCTTGCACTTCTGCTGCACATGAACGACTGAGGGATCTAAGTGACAGACAGCAAACTTCTTCTCTGGCCTAGGGATGCATAAAGCACTACACCTTCTATTTCAACATGGGAAGCTTCCCTAAAGAGACCCTAAAAGTAATGAGAATAAATCAATTCCTAACATCACTGGAGGTGAATTTTAAGACCTTACAGACAGTTTTGTGAATGAAGTATCACATTACAGATTTTGGACGTGTTACCTTTAATACTTGCCTGTATTTCAGTCTCAGGGGAAAAAAACAGACAAGTAACTGCTGTAATCCATCACCTACATCTTGAGGGACAGGTAGTAAAGAGAAGTAGGGGGACAAGAAGACAGTAAGGGGTTCTACACAAACCCTTTGGTCACCATGGCTAGGACTGCCATTACAGTGCACAAGTATGGAAAGGAGCATCCCTGACATGTACTAGAAGAGACAGGAATAGAAGTAACCCCCAGCTACCTAATATACTTCAGTTTCATTAAAGGGATGTTGTCAGAGGTGTAAAAGTCAGTGACTCCATGTGATAAGAACGGAAGACCAAAAGGAACACCAGCTCAACTATACGTAGCTCTTCTGATGTACATCCATGAGGTATAGGAAATTTTCCTTAGGTTCTGTGTTGACACCAAGACAGAATAAGGCTATCCAGCCTACCACACTCCTTGTACTTAAAAAAATCCAATCCTGTGAGCTGAGTTACTTGAAAGAGCAATTTCTGAAGCACCTCATGCTCTGGGCTTGTCTTCTATGGTGTTAAAGTACTGCAGCAGACCAAAGTTCACAGGCCTATGCAGGCTTCACAGGATGTTCTGCAGGCAGCAGATGGGCACGGCATGAAATGAGGGTCAGGAAGATAAAACATAGTAAGAGGCCAACACTTTCATACAGAGCTCCAAGGGTTTTTATGCAGACATTAAACTCAGAATATAAATACACGTCTTTAAATTAATGTGACATAAGGTGTTCCCAGTCCACAAAGGTGTAGATGTTTCCATGTTCCAGTTGAATGCTGATGTTTCCTATCTCTCCCTAGATAGTTTTTAATACCACCTGTGCGCATTTCCAGATAAGAGTTTTTCTGGGAGAGCACAGTAAGAATGTCATAAGCACTCTTTTGCCATAAAACCAGGAAAAACGTAGCTGAAGGGAAGCCTGAATTCAGGATTGGGAACATTACACTGTGCACTGTTCTGTGAAGCACTCAACCAGCACACAGACTGGAACTAATAGCAATAATTGCTGTGAAAAAAAAGAACATGTGGAATTAACAGCCACAGTGTAGGAAAGTTCTCATACTTTATCTTCTGGTATTCTTGTTTGAGTAACAAACTGTAACCCACAAGGAGATGGAAGCTTTGCATGGGTGTTTACTATGGCATTTACAAGGGAACATCCTTTGTTTGAACTTCATGGGCCTAATATCCACTTATTTTTTAGCTGTCCTCATAATGTTTCTTTTGCTGTCATGGAAAAAAAAAAAAAAAAAAAGAAAAAAGAAGGAAAAAAAAAAACACACAAAAAAAACAATGGTAGATTTTCCTCATGGCCAGGAGAAGGAGACAGATCTTCGTTATTACAAGGGGTGAAGCTTTGCACAGAATCAGTGCAGCTGCACACACCTACACAGATGGAGATTTTGTCAGTCTTATACACTTGACACTAATGAGTAACTGTAATGTAGTGCTTGATGATTTTTTTCTTCAAACTCGTCAGTTTCAGACTCTACATAAATCACGTAACTACAATCAGATTACATAGTTAACTAAACTTCTATAAAAATAATCTTGCTCAACTTCACACCCCATATACACTAAAAAATAACTTCATTCTTCTCATTCTTATGAAGGTGAGTAAGAGAGGAAAATGCTTCCTAATTTAAAAAAATTCAGACTGGAGGAAAAAAAATCAAGTGTTCAAACTACCTTCAGATGTGGTCCCTACTAAAACATCTGCATTGGAAGTGTGAGCTGCTGGTCTGGCTTTGTTTTGCAAGGTAACAAATTAAACCCAAGGGTTTTGGCCTGAAGAGGTTCCCACTTCTGTGGAGAGTCCTGATCTTTGTTTTCATCAAAACACCAACAAAACCAGGAGAAACCAGTTTCCTGTTTGATGAAACTGGTCTGTGTTGCTGCTTTCGCGTTCCCCAGAGGCCCTGTCACACTCCTGCATGCAGTCAGCACTGCTTCTGGGTGGGAAGGTTGGGTCATCTGCAGCGGGTTTTGGGGTGACGGAAGAAAACAAAGCAGCTTACAAGACAGCAGACCAAACTTCCCATCCGTTATTGGCTGCTGATTTTCTGACAGACCAATTAAGCCTATGAAGTGTCTGCAACCTATTTGCCCTAATTCTGCTCCAAGTTAAGTGGGTTTTTACCGCTTTTTATCCTAGAGTTTTTTGCAGCACACTCTTCTTGCTGCCAGCTGCCTTTGTTGGAGTGGAACCAGAGCATGGCTGAAGGAACAGACAATGTGCGCAATGGGAAGAAGGCAGAAGCACAGCTGTGGAAGACATAGACAGAGGATTTCTTCCCTGGAAGTGGTTGTGAAATGAGTTGAGGAACCTGCCAGATAACTTTCCACAGAGACACAGAGCCATTGGGGCAGGCCTGAACAGGAGAGGCAACAGAAAAGCCATCCCATCTCTTCTTTCCACTAACTTTCTTCTCTTATGATGGTGGTACTCAGATGCAGAGAAGACAGTGGGAGGAATGTCTCTACCACTTTTTGGGTAAATATCCCCCGAAAGACTTTGTTTATGTCAAAATCTGCAAAAAAGTGATTTATTTAGCTGTGTGTTATCACTTGATGAGCTTTGTGCAGCTTTGCTTTTATATTTTCTTTTTCCTGTTAGCTGCAACTGGGTAACTGCAGAGCAATTATCAGAAGACCATTTCTGAATACTTGCACAATGATTTGAACTACGTTTTAGACAATATATGAGCTTAATACTGCAAGAGAAGTAGAAAATATTGCTTAAAATGCTACAAGGAATAGTGCTTGTTGTTACAGAATACTTTTCAATATTCACTGGCCTAGGTACGGTGAACATCAATCACAGTGCAAGTCAAGACAAGGATTTAAAAATAAAATGAAAATATTCCCACACTCCATGTTCTATTGGAAACTCATTCTGAGAGCTAAATGTCAAATTCATTTGACCAAGTAACAAACACACCATATGCAATTCAACCAACTTCAGATCCGGAGACACAGAGACTGCCCGATTTTGTCACAGTAACAGTTCTATGTTCTAGTCTGGTTAAGTGAATCAGTTTTGGTAAGGCTTTTCCAGAGCAACTTAAAGATGCTAGGAATCCTGACACCTTGTCACAACCTCACAGGTACAAAAACTAAGGCTAGATCTCATGAGTAACTTGTAGCACAATTAAGTCCTGGTAATGTTCCAAGTACTTAAAAGTTGATGCTTCGGAGCCCATTTAACCTAGGATTTTTTCCCACCATAAAATCTCCAACAGTGAACAGTGTAAAATCAGAGTGGAGGTAAGACAGCCTGCTTTTTATACTGTCTAGGGACTCATGGCCATGCCTAGGCTTAACACTAAAGCTTTTACAGTCTTTTAACTAAAGGATAAAGCTACCTGTGCAGTATTTACACTTTGGAGCCTTCATTGTGACAGCCACCTGTATTGGTTATACTGTGATGAGAGGACAGCTCAGGCACTCCAGAAGCAGCCTAAGCTGGGGCAGCACAGAAAGCTGGAGTCTATTTCTATATCGTGTCTATTCAGAGCATGGCTTCTGCTCTTCCCAAGCCCTACATATGGCAGCTTTTTCTCCTCTAATTGCATGTAAAACTTTGGCCAGAGATTTTATTTGCATGACATTCTGAGGTGACCAGGACAAGCCACTTCCAAGGTAAGAAAAATAAGGGAAAATTGTGCATTGCTTCCCAATTTTCTGCCACATGTATTTCAGAAATATCTCCATACTCAATACAAAAGAGTCTGTTTTGAATTTGAAACTTTTTTTTCTAATGCCTCAGATGACAACTAGTTGGAAAGGTTGATACATTTTTAATGTTGTATGAAGACTTAGAAATTACCTCTGTTTTTCTCATCTGTACAAGCCAAAATTCAATTGGGGGTTTCACCTTTACCCTAAAACTTCACATTTAAAGAATTCCCTCAGAAACAAAGAACACTTTAAAGTTGGTGGGTTTTGCTTAGTTTTAGGGTTGTGTTTCTTTCCTACTGTTCAGTTGGAAGTGCAAAGGAAACAAGCTACGTGGTGCAGAATTAGAAAAATTATGTACCAATTAATCACCATTATCCACACTAGCTATCGTGTTACTTAAAATTTTTACTTTTGCAAAACAAGATTTATATAAGTCGGTACCTAAGACCTAGGGATGAAGAAAAAAATAAGTCACCCACTTCTAAGGACTCAGTCCCAAACTCATTAACATTACTGGAAATAATCCTAATTAATTTCAATAAGTTTATTAAAACTGAACATGGATAAAATGCACCCGTAGCTGCACAGGTTACTTGTTTCACTCAAAAACCTTGTATCAAATTGATCGAGGAAAGCGCCCTTTTTACACAGTCATTGGTTAGATGTTAAAATTTTCCCATTTCTACAGTGGGTTGGAAAGCTCACTGTCTAACTTAAGTGTTAAAGAGTTTTTCTGGTGGACTGAATCTGGGTTAAAATTCCAAATTTTTGCTACTGTTTGCCTTCAAAGACATGGGGAAAGCAGATCAAAGGTTTTTTACTACTATAAGAATTAAATAATTGACAATAATAATTGACTTTATAATTGACAAAACCTGTTATCACTTCATACCTACTGTGTTTTATGAACCTTTACTGTATCTCTGCAGAAGGACTGAATTCAATAAAAGAAGCTTCCACTGCCCTACATTCATGAAGCACGTTGTACAGGTCAGAAATAAACTAGTTTGGTGCTGGAATCCACGTAAAATGCAAACCTACTCTACCATCATGCAAGACACTATTCATCTTTGTTGGAGTCACTCCTACAAAAGAAGCCCCTCCTGACAAGAATTTACTGCTGTAATGCTTTTAAATTACCTAACCAAAGTACTGTATCTCCATTGTGTGCTCCATTCTGAGAAATCTTAGAAGATTTCAATCCTTTCATCCTCAGCCTTTGCTTTGCTTTGTACCATACCAAGCAGGAGAATCTGCATTTGAATTTCCAAAAGCAAAGCAGGAAATATTGGACTTCAGGGGCAAAAAAATTGAGAAAGAAGATGTTAATGTTAAAAATTCTAAAGAGCATGACTGCATGCTTCCAGATTTATCTTCCAAATAAATTATCTATAAAAGCCATTTCTTTTAGTCTTTATGTAAATAATAACGATGAATGTTTTTACATTATATTCTGGTCTTAAATATTTTTTAAAGAAAATTAACTTCTTAAACTTTCATATCATTGCCTATAGTACTTGTTGTTTCCTAAATCCACCCTTCTCTTCCACTTGTCTTTCAGCAGATGTGAAGAACAGATCCATTTACATTTCTCTTGTAGTTACCCATCACGATGTTATGATACCTTCAACAGAAAAACAAGCTCATTTACTTTTCTTCTGTATTTATCCATCGTGTTGTTATGCTCAAATTGTTACCCATAAAGAGCCAAAAAAGGTTCATAACAAAAAGAAAAAATATACAGAATGCCAGCGAGGAATAGTTTTGCCAGTATTAATTAAACATCAATTCACTGTCGCTTAGTCATTGGTATTTTGCAACTTTCCCTTGTTTTAGATCCCTGCTTTCTTGTTTTCTCCTTTCATGACAGCCAGTGATTTTAACACAATATACTCACAGCGGAAACTCTGCGTATTATCCAAGGCAAAAGAGGCTGCAACAAAAGGCTCCACCTGGGAGAAGTATTTTTTAAAGAATAAATTACAAGTTACAGAGTAACATACACGAAGGTATCCCATCCCCCATAGGTGACAGAAAGGGGATTGTGATTGTAAGGTAATAATTACAGGAGCATATCCCTGACAGCCGTTACACTTGGAGAAAGGATTCTCCAGACCAGCTGTTCTGTCTCTACAGTAGATGAGTCTAACTCCAAGTCTCTCCAAACTGTCCAGGTTTTGTAAACATTAATGAATGCTTTATTAAGCATGTATATCTCAACTTCTTTACCCAGCTGTAATCTCAGTTCCTTCAGCTCATCTAGTTTAAAATGTTTGCTTCTTTTTACTTATGCAGATTTACAGGTTTATATGGCACAAGGAAGCACAACAGCAGCCATATGACATTTCCCTTGATGAGATACTCCTTCAATTTGTCAGTTTTCATTGGGCCTCAGCAGAAACTTTCAGTGTAAGCTATGCTAGAAGAGTATTTTTCTGATTCAGAATTTAAAAACAAAGGAGAGTAAAGGAACCAGAACAACATCCTATCTGTTTTAAGACACAGATTCAATGGATGACAGAATGAAATGGCACTGCTGTGTGAGAGAGCAAGAAACTAAGTTCTAAGATGCAGAAAATCTGCAGCTCTGTCAACTTCTAAAGAGAATTTCCACACAGAGTACGACAAATGCAAGATGGCTTACAAAGATTCATTAAGCCAGAACACCTGCAGGATAGCTAATGAAACACTTCAACAAAATGAAAGAGGAGAAAGGGTGACGCGACTTCCAGGCAGGGAGAAGCTCCTAACAGAAGGGAGGTAAGAAAAACACATAATGGCAGAACAGATGTTTTGCTTTCTTTGAATGGACCATTCCAATCACTACTGGAATTACAGTTCTTCCTATCTCACTAAAAAAAACAACCGCTAGTAATATATTATGCACAACTTGTGTTCTTTTCTTTCTTTCTTTCTTTTTTATTTTTTTTCCTAACTGGAGAGCTGTCCAACTCATGAACATCAGGTTTTGCTTTGCATTCTCAAAAGGAACATTCTGGAAATCTCATGAAAAAAAAAAAAAAAAAAAAAAAAAAAAAAGCTCACATGAAAATAGGGTCCAAAATCCAAGAAATCATAAAATGCAAAATGTAGACCCCCTGCCTTGCTGGACCTCCTGCATTTTTTTGAAATTCTTCTCAGTCTTTTAAGTGAATGTGTTCTGAGTTAAAATTTGGAAAAAAAAAAAGAGAGAGAGAGAGAAGAAAAAGGTCACAGTTCACATGATTTCACATTTCCCTGGAAAAGTTTTTTACAGATCTAACTGATGTCCTGTTTTGTAAGCAAAACTGCTGGCCTGGTGGCTATTCAGATGATAACCAACAATACTATATACTCATAAAAACTGCAGAGGCCAGGTAAGCTACTGAATATTTATATATATGACGAAATTCTACATTTCAGTAATTATAGACATGTAGTGGACCAAAATTAAAGAAAATAAGGAATAACTAGCATACCATGTAAGTACTGCATTTACTAATTCTGCCCTGCCAACTCTAAGTCATCTTCATGAACACATTGTGCTATAAACTATGTGGTCCATGTGTTCAATAAAGGAAATGACTGGCAGTTCCCTGCCCTCCCTGATACCTGTGGTTGTCATCCTTTAGTTTCCCCATCATGAATCTATAAGGTCATTAGATCCATCAGACCACTTGCCAGAAAAGAACCTCGTTCTCTGGAGAGTATCACTGAAAAATGTGGAAAAAGGCTGTGTAAAAGACATATTACCTAGCTTCCTAAGACAGAGAAGATACAAATGGACAGAAGATACATCTGGACATTTTAGCTTTCCATGGACCAAGCAGTTACCTTTAATAGCTCATCTTTTTATTGATGGCATGGAAGACCATGAAGGTCACATATATTTTTGCTGACATCTGTATTTTTGTTTGGTTGCATTTAGTTTGAAACGTAACATTTGTAAGCAAAGAAAGGAAGGAAAAAAAGAAGTGAGGGCATTGAAGAAAAGGTGTTTATGTACTATACAATAATTGTGATTGATTATGATACGGTCTCTGTTCTTCCTCTTTCTCCTTTTCTGATAATTGTCATAGATGTCCCTGGCTGCATAAGGCTCATAATATGGGCCAAGAGGTTTTTGTTTGGTTTGTTTTCTAAAGCAGAGAACAGTCACTCTGTTCTTCTTTCTGTGGCACATCATCAACAATATTGCAAAGAACAGGAGGTGGTCACTGAAGCCAATTTCTGCTCTCCAGCACAAAGCACGTGGCTCCTATTTTATTTTATGGAAGCTTTCTAGGGTGTTTTTTTTCAGGTAATGAGGAAATTAAAGTCCTGTTATGATTTGTACATAGCTATTTTGGTGCTTCACATTTAAAACCATAAACATCAATAAAGTGGCATAACGCAAAAGCACAAGGCCATACAGAAAATGATGACAGAAAATAACTAATATAGCAAAAGAAACAGATATACTACAGAAGAAGAACAATTTCCCACTTTAATGAAAAATCATTTAAAAATATTTTACTTCATTAAGTAAACATGGGCTAGTATGGTATCTGCATGTTTAACCAATCAAAAGTAAGTTCTGTCAATGTAAACTTGCCAGAAGTCCTCCTGCTCATTATACACTGCAGAAAAGTTAAGAGGCATTCTTAAGATTCCTTGTCCTTTACAAATCCACAGCTATCCTCAGCTGGGAAATGTTAAAAAAATGGTTTGGAATCCTTTTCAGAAAAGAAGATTTCAGAATGTCTTTTTTATTTAAAGAACACATGTTGCCTTTTGTTTCTGTCTGTCTTGAGGAAGAATACAATAGTTGAATTGATCAGACATATTTAAAAGAACAAGCTTGAACTACTCTGGTCAAATTCTCCACAAAATACACATACGCACCTTTTATCTTCACACAGAACGCAAATGGCTGCAATCATAGTTTTATTTCAGTGTATCTAATACCAATCACCTTTAAAAACTTAATTTAAAAAAACCTGTTGATTGTAATAAAATGAAACTTTTCTTCTGCAGTTGTCAAATATCCATAAACATAAGTCATACTTTTACCATTTCTAATGGCACTCAAAAGGTAAGCTTACCCCATCAGAAGTTCCTTTTGTATACAAAGGATAACATTAACTCTAAAATGATAGTCCCTCTGTCTTCAGGAATAGCTCAGAACAGTATTTAATGACACAGGCTATTGGCAGAAGCAGAAATGCTGAGTTTATTTTGTTCAGTAGGTTACTAGGACATTCAGCTAAGGTGAACAAAATGGACTGGAATTCCAGAAGAAACTTAAAATGAAAATTTGACTTTATAAAAAAATAGAATTAGCTCTGAAAATAAGCAGAATGTAATAGCTTATCTTTGTTCGGAGTTAAGTGAACTCACTAGTAAACTCTATCACTTACATAAAGCAAGATTCTGATCCAATGTGCCAGTGACTCTGCTAAATTCCTCCGCTCATCTTGCAATCAAAACCCTACCAATTCCTGAATACTTACGTACTTCATTTTTAATCAGAAAATGGTAAAGATGACCAGAGGCACAAGGAAAATTAACAGTTACCTTGTGATAGTCCATAAGGAGCAAAATAAAACCGATAAAACTTCCCAACACAAACATTGTAACATCTCAGTCCTTTCTTGCACTGGTGGCTGGCAATACCTTTTCCTCATTGTATGCTTAGGTGTAATCTTGATTCCCCCAGTGTATTCGTTACTACTCCTAGCGCAGGAATACAGCCATCACAGCTTCCATTGAAATGTTCCTTGAAGGCATTCCTCAGCTTCTAGTCACAAACCTGCCTGTGTCTATTGTCTGAGCAGAGCTATCAGCTCTTACAAGTTACATGAAGAAGCCCTCTGCATGTGATGAAAATCACATTCAACGTAAGTCGCACAGCACTCAAACACAGCCATACAACCATGATCCATAGATTATGTGATTATGCATGAAGCGCGTTAAGTGAGAATATGAGGATGTAAAATCAATGTAAACACTGTATTTTGTTTGTAGATGAGAAATATTTGATTATACGTACTCCTTTTATCCAGCTCACAAAACAAATATAACAGAGTTCAGATATGCTGACAGTTTTGGCATTTTTTTTTGTCCCATATGCATCAATGGAGTTGGACAAAACCTGCTTATCTTTTCCTACGAGCACAGCTTCCCTTCACTTCTTATAATCACTGCAGTATGTGAACAACTATTTCATCAGATTATCTTGACTACATGAAGGCTTTCAACTGAACTCATAAATGTCTGTAAAAAGAAACTTTATACTGAAACCTGATATTTATCTGTTTATCTGTATTCTTATTAAACAAAGGCATCTGGTATCCCCCAGAGCTGAAACACAACTCCACTGAAGACCAGTGGCTCAACTTTCTCTGCTACTTCCCTAGGAAATCCTATCTATTAATAAAATAAATAAATTAGCTTGAAGTCATCTGCCTAGTAATATAGCCTTGCTTTCACCTTTCCTATGAACAACTTTTCAGGGAACTCAGAGAGCCAGAATTTTGCCTCCATGTTTTTATCCTGGCATGCAATAAAGAGCTGTAAGATGTTGTTTTTTCAACTGTACACTGTAAATGAATATTATTAAGAAGACTGTTCCAAAAGCAGTAACAAGAACAATCTTAGCGAAATTTGATGACAATTTTCTGTTCAGTGACTGAAATGCCTTCTTCCTCCTTAGTTACTGAAAGACAACATGAGAGAATTAAAGGACATTTAATTGACTGTAGTATTCACCAAGTATTTATCCTGCACAGATGCACATAGACAGCACCTCTCCAAACAGGAAAGTTTATGGAATTTCAAAATGTGATCAGTAAAATTCATGATGGAAAAAGTCACCAGGAGCTCTTAAATGCAGAAGATACTACTTCAAACTCAGTAAATCTGCAGTCAAAACATTTTGGTGATTACCATTTTAGGTATGTTTTAATGTGTCCGAACATTTGACCTACTCTTACCTTTCCTGGATATCTCTTTTGGCTGCTGCTGGAGGGGAGTTTGACTGCTACAACTCTTATACACCTTTAGCCAGAAAGTCTTCCAAAAGCCAGAAACCCATTC
Source organism: Aythya fuligula (assembly GCF_009819795.1). Taxonomy (NCBI): domain Eukaryota; kingdom Metazoa; phylum Chordata; class Aves; order Anseriformes; family Anatidae; genus Aythya; species Aythya fuligula. Next base: position 73,939,883 of record NC_045593.1, on the reverse strand, counting down.
TGATTCAGGTTGATAATCATAATCCCCCAAAGAGCTGGCCTCCCTAGACTGAATTAGCTACATATCCAGGGCACACAGAGAAGAAACACAAGCACTGAGACATGAGACTCACCTGTGCATTCATGCTGTAGTCCTTTCCCATAGTATCCTTTTTCACAGATGCACTCAAACTGGCCAGTATGAGTGCCACATTTACAGCTTGCCATGATGTCACAGCAGTTTTCATTTGCCTCACAGAGATACGAACAATGTGATATATCTTCTTGGATATAACTGCCAGAGGGCAGGTCTGAAATTATATCAATTTATTAACAAAAAATCCAACCCCAATTACCCCCCCAGTGTCACATTATGTCATTAGTGTAATATTTAAAAAACAAACAAAGAAAAAAAAAGGTTCCATGTCCAGTTCTAAACTGTAGTGATGGCAGCATGAAGAACATTTATTGACATAAAATGTAAAAAAAAAAAAAAATAATAATAAAATTAAATGGTGTTCTTATTCTGCAAAAATGCTCGCTGAAACCAGTGATGCAAAGATCCCAAATTTTTGCTTGATTCTAACAGAGCCAGAAGGCAGCCTCCTCCCCTGCAGTCTTTCCTTTCATGCATTTACACAAAAAGTTAAACCTTAACTGGAATAAACAGAACAGCAGTAAAGTGTACTACTTATGTAAAAGTAGCATGCTTTTAAAAATTAAATACTGCAAATAAATGCTAGTTGGTAGTCTGACGCATGTGTTATGTCTCATTCAAGCAGGACTGGCTTACATATGAAGGTCTACTCATTTGTTCTCACTTGCTAAATTTCTTCTGCTCTTCATGAGTAGAACCTTCATTCTACTTTACAATAAAGTAGACTGAAAAAGGATAAAAGCAGAGTTCAAACTCTCTTTCCACCCCTTGCTTGTTTCAGTGTTATTGAATACGTAAGGCTGTTAAAATAAACTGTCTTTACCTTTATAAACAGGGATCTGAATTATTTCTGAATAGGCTAGCTTTTGTTGGTGTGTAAAATACACACTAGGTAGTAAGGCTAGTCCTAAGATGCGTATTGGGGGCCTCTTTCAGACAACAAGGTTCATCTATTCAAAGAAAAGTTGCACTGTGCCAAGACCATATTATGTTCTCCTTGGACAAAATGTAGAGTAGAATTGAAGTATGGATATACCAGGGAAGAGAATTTATGTTACATTTTGCTGATGGTTAGTCTAACTAATAGTTTATTCTTTTACCTGAGGAATGGAGACCTCTGCTAGAAAGAGGAAATATCAAAAAAAAAAAAGGAATCTGCACTACATGCAACGCAGTTACAAGGCAGTACTTTATATTCAGCCCTGTGCTGTCTGTAGGACTTTGTAGGTTAATACCTTCGTGAAGAGCCCTGCGTGCCAGTGCTTCAAACTCAGTAAAACTGTGAAGAAGGTAACAGTGATCTTCTTTTGGATGGGAAGCCATGTCATTCAGTTCTCGGGTATTCCCCTGCCATATCCCGAAGGTGAAGATCTCCACTCCAAATTCACGCAAGGATGCTGCAATGGGTCTTGGGTCTCCACCGTTGGAATATCCGTCAGTAATGAGAAATATCACCTTTGTGGAATTGCCACGTGCATGCCGCAGTATTTGCTGGAAGAGAAAACGAAATGGCACACCTCAGCAAAGTGTTAGCAGCAGTTAATCTACTTTCCTCCCTGATTCAGCTCCTTTTAGTTGGTTACACAGCTGGATTAAGTCTTTGCAAGACTACTCACCATTGCAAAGAACAACCACCTGCAAGCAGAGGCTGTGGTTAGACAACACCAAACACTGACTCACACTTCAGATGGTCAGTGTCTTCCCAATAACAGCTGTGAAATCATGACATGATCTGAAATGAGACACTTTCACACTGGCTGATAAAAGTCATCCATGTGTTAGACAGCAACGATACTGATCAGTGTTTCAGCAACTTTGTTCAGACTGCAGTTTGAATAGATAACACGATGAAAATCTAGTCCAAGACCAAGTCCAAGAACAGAAGTTCAGACGCTACCAGCTGTCTCAGCACCATGGAAGTGATGTAGACACATACCAGCTGGCAGTGTGGTCAGTGTTATCTTTCTGTTCAGCATATGAATGCCACTTGGTTCCCAACTTGCTTATTTTGACAGAGACACGAATCTCTCACCAAGCCACACCTTGAAAATGTCCTGCATACCACGGCACACCCACCCTCATTATCATGACTTTCAGTATGTGATATATGGAGAAATCTTCTGCAGTTTGTAAGGGATAACTAAGAAAAACAAATATTTTACTAAGTGTTATTTTGCTCAAAACATGCCCCCCCCTCCTCCCCCAGTGGGTCTACTAGAAATCTTGTAAGGATAAGCATATCAATGAAAGTTGAAGACTTGGCCAAAACCAGATATAAATCTTGAAAAGAGCTCTCACATACAACAGCAAATTTTCACATGAATAACCTATGAAAGGTTAAAGCTTCCACTGGAAATTTTGTCTTCCCACACATTCCCTTCCGCCCTTCCTCTACCATTTCATTGTCTAAAAAGTGAAATCCACTGAGTGTCTGGAAAGCAAAACAGTGGCTATGTTGTTTTCTTCCTACCTAAGGCAGATGAGAAAGACTGATTTCCCCAATAAGCCCAAAAGCAATTTAACAGTGTACACATCAACGGAGAACACACCACAGAGCATGTACATACACAGGTATGGGTATGAAAGAAAAGATAGCGAAACCAAAGAGATACTGTCAGAAACAATAGTCTTGAAAACAAAGTATTTTGGATACCTCATGTGCAATGCAAAAATACATCTATAGCTAATGAGGCTTCGTAAGTCTCCCTCTACGGAGGAGAGTTCCAGATACAGACAAAAACCTGGGACTGGTCAGAAACAAGTTCTTAGTCATTGACAAGCTAGTAATTAACAAATAAAAATGAAAGAATATGGGTACAACTGCTGTTAAAAAAGTTTCAAAAGAGTGAACATACACAGGTGGCTTGCTTTTCTAAATGCACCGTCAGTGTGCCCCTGCAGTCGGGTACAGAATCCTCACTACCAGCACAACTACACCAGCAAACTTAAACCTGGAGAAATAAGCAGTCCTTGAAACTGTGATTTTATCAACGGAAAGCAAAAGCCCAGAAGTGACAATAATCACTATACTGCCATACATTTAGGAGTTGAATGCCAAGTCAAAGACAACAAACAGCTATGTGGCTTAAAACAAACAAACAAAAAACAACAAACAAAAGCAAACAAAAACTACACCAGTATTCTTAATTTTGTGCACGCTGCTTGCTCCTAAAGGATCAAAACCCTTCCACATGTACCTCCCGCAATGGTAACTGCTTTCCTGTTGGTGGTCATTTTTGCTTTGCTTTCAAGTGTGAGGTTACAAATATGATTTGACATATTTTAATGCCATCTTATTATGTTATGATCCACAAAATTGTAATGCCCACTTCTGATTTATTGCTAGCCTTTCCCTAACAAGCATTCGGACTGCTGGTTATTTCCACTCTAGTGTAACACGCTATGTTTGTCCCTGTTGAGTTGCCCTTTTCTCTCTTACTGGTTTGCCAATAACACATTAGCTCATCTCTCACAGCCTTAAAAACTGCCCACAGCCCCTCTCACTGTGCTGCAATCCACAGATTGAAGGATCACTCCCTAATACTTCATACAAAGCACTCACAACAATACTCAAAAGTGCCTGAGTGAAAACATGCCCCGCAGGCTCCTGCCCACTTCACCCTTCCAGTTTGACTGTGCACAAATGGTAATTTCTACCCACCCTATGCTTGTTCTTGGGCAACAGGCAGAGCATCTCCAAAAATGCTGTGCTAATGTGTCACGGACCAGAAACCACCCAATAGAGTTACCAGTCTCGTACTCAGCCACAGACTGTCAGAGAGTAAGTAGATATGGGACCACCATTAGTTTCTCCCGGTGGCTGTCTGAGGCCCTAAAGCAGGTGATTCTGAAGGTGTATTCTCTCCTTTCTCTGTGAACTTAGGTAAAAGTAGGGATAAGTGATTTTCAAATTGGTAGCATGCAAGTTGCCAGTTCATTTCAATAACATTCTACCATGCTATGATTGATAAAACATACCCTGTATGGTAAACCTTCCAACGATATCAACAGCATGTTCCAAAACCCACGTCATCATATGATGAGCAGTAAGTGTATTTAACTCACTCTTGCAAACACGCATTCCGAAAACGGGGATGAACTGAGATGATAGGACAAGGAGGAAAGTTAGGAGGAAAGGAGGAAATTTTTCACTCTGAGGTTGGTGAGGCCCTGGCACAGGTTGCCCAGAGAAGGTGTACCCCAACACTGGAAGTGCTCAAGGCCAGGCTGGATGGGGCTTTCAGCAGCCTGGTCTGGTGGGAGGTGTCCCTGCCCATGGCAGGGAAATTGGAATTAAATGATCTTTAAAGTCCCTTCCAACCCAAACCATTCTATAGTTCTACCATTTTATGATGTTTTATTACAAAATCTTAAAGTAAGACTTATAAAATGAAACTTGTCCAGATTCCAGTTCACACATTAGGCCAGTCCAAAGAACTTGCAGAGATTTTACAACTTTCTCACTAAGCCAGGCCAAATTTCAGAACAATTTGATTTTGCAGGTCCTTGATTTCAGGTAGATTTTTAAAGCAAAACCAAACACATGCATGGTAAATCAAAGCACAGACCATTGGCACTGCGGTCTGAAAAACTGCCAGGTGAAATGTTGCTGTTGGGCTTGATTTTATTACTAACTGTATGCAAAACCCAAAGGGAGTGAAACCAAATTCTCTTGCAGATACAATCCTCTGCAAACCAAACCCATTGTTCTTCATTTTCCTGTGTCATAAGTGAAAAACAAGAATGAAGTGGAAAAGTAGAATGAAAAGAATCAGGAAGATAAGACAAAGCAAAAGACAATATGAAGACCACCAGTAAGAAAAAATACAAATGCCTCATTTCACAATGTGTTCTGGAAGAGCTGCTCTAAAACAAGCAGTGTTGCAAGCAGAGAATAATGCAGTGATATTTATAATTAACACTTTCAATTAACATGTTGAGTATAAACTGCTAATTTATAGTAGAACATAAGCAACTTAAACTTCTATCAACCTTTTAACTATTCAGGCTGAAATTTCCCCCCCAGGATGTTTGTCTTAAGCTGTTTCAGTAAAAATGTCTCTTTTTTCTGAAAACAAGATGAGAAAAAACATATGTTCCAACCATATTTACTTTTTTTTTTTTTTTTTTCCCAACAGTAGCATCTCTAGACAGCATGAATTTTCAATCTGCCAATTGCATTTATAAAAATGAAGGGCCTCTATCACCCTCATGGAAAAAAAAAAAAATGTCCCTAAGCTTGTATAAGTGGTGAAATGTGTGTAACTGGGGAAGAAACCACAACTTGCATAGGGTTAAGAGACATTCTGGAGGCTGCTAGTGCAATTCTCGGAAGATCCCACCTGCATGCAGCTTGGTCTAGCAGAGTATCATTTCAACCCACGATTATGTCATAACATGCACAGAAGGGGGAACTAAGCTCAGTCTTGGCAGGACCTGCCTTTTAATTTCAGTAATATCATTTCAGCACCGTCTCCCTCTGTGCAAAGCACAAAGCTGCACAAACTGCATATGAAGGTAGCAGATGGCATTATACACAGCACCACATTTTCGGCAAGTCCTGCTCTTAAGAGGTAGCAACCAAACCTCTGTATTTTCCCCAAATTGAGGGACATGTGTATGTGTGTAATAAACATGCTAGCTTGACTCCCAGTATTACAGCCAGGGCAACAGGTATCTTAGAAATGACTACTTATCTAAATTAGCAAGGATCTCTGCTCCATAAAACTACACAGCCATCCTCTGAAAATCCTGTGCTGAGTACACAAAGGTTCACGGGCTGTAAGTCCCATGAGCAATAGCTTATCAAGCCCTCTTTAAAAATGAACGTTGTGGGTTACAGTAAGTGGGAAGTGTCAGGAAAAGACCATTTACTACGGGTCAAATGTCCCTTAGCTGTATGAGCCTGAGATATGGCAAGCAGCCAGTAGCTCTTCTGTCCCCCTCATCTGAAAGGGCAACCTCTTCTCTGGGGCAGCACTTCTGTCACACGCAGAGCTGGTGGGTAAGGGAGCGATGAAGCTGTGCTGATGCTACTGGAGGTACTAAAGCATTCAGGCACCAACGGATTTGAGCAGAGGAACTGAGCACAGGAACTGACAGGCAGGGTTGCTACATATTGACCCCAGAAATCAAAACAAATCAAAGCCACTGAATAGCTTGGCCCACAAGTCTTGCAGCTGTAACTCTAGATACATATTCCCTGCTGCATAACAACAGAGGAAAAGAACAAGAGAAAGAAGCATTCAACATTTGAGGAAAAAAAAAAAAAGAGATGTCTTTTTTTACATCATTTGTATACGACTGGTGGCCCAGATGGTGTTTTGTTTCTCCCTGAGAATGTACAGTGGCATAAAGAACAGGCCACCATCCAGAGCAGCTAACAATCCAAGTAGAAGTTTGTTGTCACGTCTTCTGAAAAGCCTTTGCATTATGCACAGTCACTACAAAGATGCATCACTCGCCCCCTCTCTCCAATGTCTGTGTGGCACTCCACATTTTTGCTTCCTTTAACCCTGACTTTAATACCTTCCTCTATTCTAAAACACCTCTACTCTTTCCTCTCCGGAAAGTCCCTTTGAAACACATTTTTTTTTTTATACAGAAATTTCATCTGTTTTTAGATTTCTGTTCACTTAACCCCTCAACTTTCAAGCATGCATGCAGTGGCTCCACGTATTTAGCCAGTTCCCATCAACTTCATGGAGCATATCAATGCAATGATGCTTTTCTTGCATGACCAGGCTCTGCAGGCCTTTTATACATTGTCAGGTTTTTCAATAAGTAAAGCTTAAGAGCCCACTGAACAGTACTGGGAGGTTAAAAGGATCCTGGAAACCTGCTTCTTCGGTATGAAGATCCACATCTGCTTCTGATTTTAACAACACTGATCACCAGCCATAACTGGAAATAAAGTGCCGAATGACCTTCATGATTGAGAACAAGGCCAATTTTGATCACTACTACAAATCAGCATTAAGGGATAAGTAAAATCAAAAGAAAACAATTAATATTCATGATGATTGCAAAATGGGGCCACTAGAAACACCTTCTCTTTGATTGTTTTAGTACCCATTTTCCTGTCTACACCTCCTTCAGAGGACAGATCAGTCAGTTTCAGCAGTCCTTCCAGATCTTCAATAAAACATTCTTTTCACATTAGCAAAAAGTTATTACCATCTGTATTGTATTCAATCTGTGCTTAGTGTGTACAAATATCTGGCAGACACACCATTTCCTTTGTGCCAATAACAGCCCTTAGAATTAGAAAACGAAGTCTTGTGCAATAAAAAGTTATCGTACAAAATCCTGCTGTAGAAAGTCACTACTCCAAGGCAAAATGAAACTCTAAAGCTACAGTCACGAACACCTCTAAACCTCCAGTTTCTGTGCTTCTAATATTAAGTTTGTAAAAGCAAATCAAAACCAAAGACTTCTTCAGCCACCTAACTGCCACAGCAATGACAGTGTTGAGGTTCTTTGTTACCGCCTCAATTACACGTTCTGCATCTAATCCATAAACATTTGATCCTGGGCCTAATCCCCATCCTTATTCGGTATTTGGCTTTTAAAGAGGATTTTAACCATACAGAATTTGCCGTTAATACATCTGTCTACAGGGAAACAAACTGAAATGGGTTAATCTGTCTCACTTTACACAACTAAGCCGTTACTAACTGATAACATCAGCCAGACCCAGGATCCTTGCCAGGAGGAGCTTGCCTTAAAAGGTTTAAGTTGGAACCTAGCTTTCACAATCACATTATCCAAGATTAATCACAAAAACTACGCTGCTCCTTGTACACCGTGCAGGGAATAACCTACGTCAGGTCTACAAAGGGAATGTTATCTGTTGTCGGACAGGAAGAACCATCGCTGTGCCTCAGAAGTGAAGCAGAAAGCCCCTTATCACAAAGCCATTTATCTCTGCTGTACCAATAGACCACTTACATTGTATTTGTTTTCACCCTAGGAATTACAGAGAAGCCACAAACCAAGGGATGAGAGTTCAGTAGGACTAGATGATTATTTTTCTCAAAGGATCACTTATTTACTCTAAAATACAAAAATTCCCATTTAAAAATATTACTAACTATATACAATACAATGTAATCACCATTAAATGTATACTAAAATAAGAAAAGTATTCTTTACTACAAAAACAAACAAACAAATAAACAACAAAAAAACCCACACACAACTGTACAGATTTGACCTATAATTACAAATACAAAAATGTCTTAATTTCTTAGGGATGGGTTCAGAAAAGGAGCTGTGTATCATTCACAAAGGGACATGGTAAACCTAAATCCTTCTGTGAATCTCACCATGTTTCAAGCTTCCTTTGCTTTCATTCTTCCTGCAAGAAGAAAGTCCAAGCCCGGCAGGAAATTTTATCTAAATGAATATTCTGAAAGTATAAAAAGAATCACTACCATGATCAACCCTAGTTTTTGATGGAGCTGAGGCATCTCATCACGGAATCCTAAGGAATCCCAAGTTGGTCATGTCACAGGAGTAATGCAGACCTAGGTGGCAACATAAACATTGTCCCCTAAATCATGATACAGATATTGTTCCTCTACACCTCCTGTGCCCCCTCTCTAAAACAGCAAACATCTCATTTCACCAGCATCTCTTTAGGTCACTGGACACTGCTACTTCCATTGCTCTGCTCAGTCAAATCCTATCCTCCCTTTAGCTTTTGTTACTTCTTTCAGGAGAGGCACTAAAAAAAATCTGTAGTTAGAGATTTTGCTTCCCAGTTGTACATTTTGCCACATTCTTCTGCACTGCTACACAAGCTCTAGAGAATAAGCTTTTACCTCCATTTAAGAAATTATCAGAAAAGGTTTTCTGGAATATTTGTCTAGCAGGAACTGCATCCAGAGTTTAGGGAAAATACATAACTATACGGTGAATCTGGATATTTAAATAGAGTTAAAACTAATAGGCTGATGAAGAAAACAAACAGACTAAAAAAAAAAAAAGTTATTTAAATGCAGTGATTTTGTGCTGGTCTAGTCTTGCACTTCAATGTTTTTTCCTTCAGTGAAACAATATACTAGAGCTATCAATTATTTTCTCATGATTCTTTTAGGCCATAATTGATGGGTCATCAAAATCATGTGTGTAATCTATGCATGCATTTTTTGTCTTTCCTATCCTTTTTCACCCTGTCTTCAACTTTCACCTTTTCTTTACGCACTGGGTCACTCTCATGGCATGCAGTCATCTTTCCTTCATCCTTTAAACTTCTCCAGCTTAAATGTGTTGTTTGAGTATCTGAGAATGTATTTTGTAATCTCTCGTCAATAACACACTGCAAGAATCTTAACAAAGGAAGTGGTGATCTTAAACAGATCTTTGTAAAAAAAATAAATCTAGTATTTCTTACCCACAGTACCTAACTCCCCAGCATCTCTAAGTAACTGGCAGGGTATGAAGTCTGCAAGTCTCACAACAGTTCTTCTTAGAAGTAGCAGTAGGTGCAAACAACAGGCAACAGGCACAAAATGAAATACAGGAAATTTCACTAGAACAGTGGAAAACAGTATTTTTACTCTAAAGGTGATCACACAGGTTTCTCGGAAGCATTTTAAGTTCTCCATCCTTGGATGTATTCAAAACCTAAATGGACACAGTCCTGAGTAACCTGATTTCGTCTTTGTATAAAGACTATTTCTTCCCCCTACCATCCAAACAAAACCAAAAACCACAATCCACAAACCACCACTGCTTGTGCAATCACAGAAGCCACCACATGCAGTTTTTGACCTAGGTTCAGCTCTACGCAAGTGCTGGGACTGTTAGGTCTGATGACCTGGACATCTGGATGGCTTGCAGCTTTGAGCTCCAAACTGTAGCAAACACAATACACCTGTTCTCCCGGAGACAGTAACTAATAGACCTGAGTTTCATTTGAAAAATGTAGATTTTCCTAATGCTCTTTGTCTTTCAGCAATTGTCACCATTAATATAACCAAGATGTTACTTGATTTCTCTGGTATGCTCCAGTCTTTTGCTGGTAATTAAAAAAAGGGACTCCAAAATATTTTACTGAATACATAATTAATCTTCGGGTATTTTCAGACAAGTATTCACACCACTATTGACTGGTGCATCTGCCAAATACTTTTTTGAGTTTGTCTTAAACATTAATTTCTCTAAAAATACAGCAAAGAAGCTGAACAGAATAACTAATACCAAGAGGACAAACACATTTCATGACCTATCCTATCTACTGCCAGCTGTCACTGCTTAATTATCTTCTGAATTTTTGCTTCAGGACTGCTGGAATCAAGCAACATGCACACAGTTATCACTGGTAAGAGCTGTCTCAGCCCAACGGGGTGTGTGGGAGTATTTGATAGAGAAACAAGACAGACAGCTAGACATCCTGCTTCACTGTTTATACTGTGCATGCTCAGCAAATCAGCACAGACCCGCATGTTAAAGCTTTTTATAGGCTGCCCGTCAGATTCACGGAGGTTCTTCATCCTCTCGGTTGAAGTTACCAGGTGAGACTGGGAAACAGTCTAATTTTAACATGAGCTTTTCTTTTGAACTGTGTTCACTTCATAGAGAAGTAGCTCAAAAACTTGAGTAGGGCCCATACAAAGCCTACGCTTGAGAATTTGAGCACTCCAGTCTTGGTGTACTGGGTCTTACCCCTGGTCTTTCTAGCGAAACAGCCCGGGGGAAGCAGGAAGACAAGACAATAACAGCAGCAAATAGTAATTATGTCCAACCTCATCTCTCTGTTAACAGAACATCTTTCAGATTTTCTCAAGGACATGCTTCATGTGAGCAGAAGGTTGCTGTTGCTATTAAAGAGCAACGCTGCTTTTAATTTCTGCAGCTAGGACAGTCAGAAAATTCCGAGCCATGAGCATTCTTCTGTCCTGCTTGTAAAATCTAACTTCCAAATACCAGTAACAAGTGGAACTAGAGGAGAGAGGCTAAAAGTGTGCCACAAAACATGCAAAATGTATTACAAACAGAATATTAACGCGGAGGTTCATGTCAGGAAGTACTGCTACAAATGATGTATTTTGCTAGAAAGACCTCTTGTAAGGCTGGGAAATGTATTATAAATAAAACAACTTTTTTTCCCCTTGACCTCTTCAAAATTATAATGTTTTTCCTATCCTAGGAACAAATCACTTAGTAATGTTTCTGGTTTGGCTGTGTCTCTGGAGAAAAGCACATAGTAAAACTAATTTCTCTGTGAAGCTGCTAACTCTAAAGGAGTGTGGATCAGAGAGTACTGAGTGTCAGGCCACTCCAGCAAAGTCTCTGAGAGAAAAGGACAGAAAATGTTTTTCTCAGGAAAAGTAACCTACTCTTGAAACGTTTATGAAAAGATAATCCAGATGCTATAGCAATCAAAGATTTATTTAATTGCCCTGTTACTTCCGCTGTTGTATTAATGAGATTTGTGCCGATTCCTGCAGCAGTATCTCATGTGTCCTACCTTTCTTCCACCTGTTTATGTTGTTGCACCAGGCAATGGCTAGAGGCTGTAAACAATGAGTCTGCCTTTTAAGGGAGGCTTGTCTTAGCAGACAAGCAACACAGTGGGTGTTGGCACACCTCTCTTTGCATTCCCAAACCTCCTCTCCTCCTCACTTACCTAGAGGGTTGACACAACACAGTTCAGGAAAACCGCTGTACACTGTGCAGTGCAGGTCCTTCCAGGCAGAGACATCCACCTCAATTCTTAGAAGTTATGACAAATGTTAAATGTGTCCTGATCACGAGACATTGTAAGGCTTGGAGTTAGATCAGCTTCTGCAGGGAATCCAGCTGAAGCAGGTCCATGATCACAAGGCAAGAAACAAATACCTAGTAACGTGGGTTTCTGCTCTGGTGGTGCTAAACTCCCTGGTGGTACTGACCCAGCAGCATGACAGAACACCCTTCTTTGTGCTGAAATGAGCACATTCTCCTACGGTTGCCCACTTTTTTAAGGAAAGTGGTACTTTTTTGACTTTGTCTTTTTATGCTTAGTACATAATAACTAAAGAGCATCAACAAGACTAGCATAAAACAACAGTGGTGGAATAGGTAAAAATGAAAGGGTCTCTCACAGAAACAAAAAGCAGACTTCAGATGAATAATATGCACCACTTCAGCAAAATCTGTATCATTATTAAAACATACTGGTTATTTGCACAGTTCCCTGGGACCTCTCTTAAACACCATAACCGTTTCTCTGCTTCAGAAAGGATCCAAGAGCAAGTAATCCCCTACTCAAAGCAGATGAGAAAGTCATAAAGCATCAGCTCATCATTCACCTCTACCCTATGCAGCACCACCAAGAGGCACACTTCAGAAATGGAAGTCACAAAACACTCTATGCAGCTAAAGGAGTGATGAAGTGATATACCCATAAGGGTCTTTTCCGCCTTAAAACTCTATGAAGGACACTCAGGAAACACAGTCAACTGGAAACTAGTAAAAACTGATGTGCTTTCCATGGATTTTCATGAAGCCTATGACTTAAGACTAAGTATCACTCGGCTTCAAAGTTTTTCTTTGTGCTGTCTATAACCACAAACATCTTTGAGTACCACTGCCCAGACTCGTAGCAGTGCACCAAGCAAAAACCAAACAATATTCCACAATGAGCATCTCAAAATCAAAGAAAAAGGGGACTCCAAATTCTTTTGTGGACTGGTGTGCCATTCTCAGAGAAAGCTGTGTAAGCAAATTTCTAGGCCAAGAGCTGTGCAGAAGTGTAAGGGTAGATGGAAACTTTCACACTTTCAGGCCAGGTTCTGGTAACAATTTATGTATTTCTAACATTTTGCACTGCTGTTACTTACCCTCTAATACTTTCATTAACTTGCAATACTTGCATGCATTGGTGGAGTATATTCAAAGCCACAAAAACTGTGATTTGGAAGGGCATGCAGTTCAACGGATTAAAGAGAACTGGTAAGTGACTCGCACGCTGTGATATACAATTCCTTGAAAAGCAGTGAAGAACAGAAGAATGATCACTAGTATTTTTTGCTGCGGGTCAGAATTAACAAGTTTATTGCATTTAGGGATAGTGGAGAGGGAAGATCATGGAGAATAAAGGAGAGGAAGCAGGTGCTTACATCAGTTCAGAGTCTGGAATTACATGGTCTATCTATACACCTGCAGCTATACCCAACGGAGAGGGAGATGCTGGAATAAAAGAGCTTCAGCAATGCTGTATGGAGGTGCTGCTGGTGGGAATGACCCTGCGTTCTCTGAAATGCCTCTGTCGGGATGTCAGACTCCCAGGCTTGAGTCTGTGCTGTAAATCAGGCTGCCTCTCTTCTGTGCCTCACACCAATCAACTCACTCCACCTTGTCGAACTGACGAGGCAAAAGCGTAGGTAGTAGTATCCTTCAGTGCTTCTTCAAGACACTTTATTTTAACCTTTTAAAAACAAATTACACTTAAAGGGAAGATAATAAATGTCTAGCCTGCTAAATACCAGACTTGCAAACCACATGTTTCTGGTTACACAGAAGCAAAACTCAATTCTGGGAGCAGAAACAGACCAATTTCTGACAAGTAGGTTTCCACCAGGTAATTCCACTTAGCTTCATAAATGATGTTAAACGTTGAACTTTTTGCCAGTCCTGGCCAGTAAGGCAGAGAGAAATGTAATTATTTCATAAATTTCTAAGGTAGGCCCAATTCAGGCTAGGCCCACAGACAATGAACAGTGTGCAGATGTGTGTCCTGACTCTGACCCCACTGTATTAATCTTGTGAGCAAAACCTACGCGAGACTGCAGTGTGCAGGACAAGTACTTTTCACAAACACCACAACGATTAAAAGTGGTGATTTAGAGCTGACCGTAATGCTGGCTGACAGGAACTCCACTCCCAGTTTGCTCAGTAATTGTTAACAACCAGCTCAGCAATTTCAAAGGTGGCCACAGAGGTAAACCAGGTTGACTTCTGTATTTTTTACCGTAACCTTTAACTCCAAGGCTGTATTGGGACTCACAGAGGCCCACTGCTGTTAAACAGTTTGTCAGCTCCATCTGACCAAAGCCACCCTCTCATCTCCTGCTCTCATTATCAGCTGCTGATTATGAAGAGGTCACTGGAATAAAAACCCATACGCACATTTTTTGTGAACTGACAACTTACATGACTCTAAATGCAAGTCTTCTCAATGAGATGATATTTTTTCCACATAAAAAAATATACATACCAGTTACAAGGTAAGACTTTTTTTTTTCCAGTTCCTCTTGATTCAACCGTTTTTAATTTCAAAATGAGATATTGAACCTGAAAATGCATTGAAATTGTAGGCCAACTGTTCTTAGTGGATAACAATGCTGCATCTTGTGCTCTTGTGCTTCTGACATATAGAAGAAACAAACCAACCATTACATATTTAAACAAGAATTAAATAAGCATTAAATTTGTTTATCTTAAATTGATATGTGCTTACATTCTTTTGAGGGTCATTTTTTTTCATGTTTGTTAATTGGATGATAACAGAACACCAAATCTGTGATACTGGTTGGCTGTTTGTCATGCTCCCTTGAGATCACGTTAGATACAAAAGCCAGATTTTATTTTTAAAGACCAGATGCAGTCAGAAATAGAAAACGTGTCACTTGAGTCTGTAGGTGTTGTGGCAGACCTTCCACTTACATATACTACTGACTTCAGTGGTGCATAACTGAACTACAAAAGCAAAATGCCCAACTTTTTAACATAACAACTGTCACAACACAGAGCAACAACCAGAGCCTTTCTCAGCTACTATTGCCCAGCAGCTTAGAAAAATTAACTTGTCTATTTAGGGATGGCTATGGGCACATAACCTCTGACTTTAGCTTAAGGGCACTGCAGCTTACAACTTCCAAGTCCAGTTTTGAAGAATTGCCATCTTACTTACATCAGAAGACAGAACACGTCCTGTCTTCTTAGAATAAGCTATTACTATTTTGTCAAAAGGCTGCTACATGGAGTAGTTTAAATCATTTTTATTTTAATCTTTTTTAGCCCATAACAACCAGTGCAGCTTCAGGCCATATAAATTGTCCAGCTATAAAGCCAGAGCCCTTTTTTTTCGGCTAGTATGCATGTAACTGTGACTATGGTTAGGTTCTTGGGCACTGGGGACATACTATTAAGTTCCTGCTCCAGTATGATGGTCCCATTTCTATTTCATGATTGACCTGGGAAGAAACACTTTAATGTAATCATGCAGGGTGTTGAGATTTTGGAATAGGGAGTGTTGGGTACCTACATCTGGGAAATTCAGCACTTCACACTAAAGGGAGCTCTTTGGGCTTTAGATTTATCCCTTCAACAGCAGCACGACCACTTCCTCAAGCCTGCCTGCTTGTACTTGCTTCATTTCTGCTTCAGCTATTTCCTCACTGTCGCAACAGCCCTGCAGCGTTCCAGAATGCAGAAAGCAATCTGCTTAACATCTGCTGCAAGTGGTTTGTGCTGTCCCATCAACTCACGACGAGAAAAACTGGAGCCAAAAGAGTTTTGAATGAGTGAGTTTAGTTTCTTCCCCTTCCTTACACTATTTCTGGTTACATACACATTACAGGAAGGAGTGCCTCTAAGTTCATACCTCTAAATAACTGCTTTAACAGATATTTTGTTATGCTAAGTCTGTTTTATAACTCAACATTTGTTCTTCTTAAAAATGCACAGTCTATACAAATAAGAAAATGAGTCTCAAGCCACATGTATTGATGCCCTTTGAAGGAAGTTTTGTTGATCTTAAAACTGAACTTTGAATGACTTCATGCCAGAACTCTTTCCCTGTTTTCGTATTAACTACTCTAGATATCACACAAGACATATACATAGGGCAAGCCACATTTATTTGATTGCATAGATGATAATGTTGAATACATTTTCAGTCTTCAACAAGCTACAGCTTTCAGCCATAAGGTGAGGACTGCAGCATCTTAAATTTCACAGTCAGTGCTAACATCTTGGGAATGCAAGACGTAGAAAAATGTACCTCCAACAAAGCTGTTATTTACTCCAACTGCTTGAAGCAGACCCTGTGTTATATCAAAGTAGATGCTCTCTCATCATTTAGTTTTAGAAGCAGCATACAGGGGTTTTGACTGATTCTTGCCAAAGGTCCAGATTCAGTACCCAGCTTCCTACTGTTCCTTCTTCTCCTGCTGTATATGCTAACAATGTTAAAACTGCAAACCTCTTATCTGTAAATATGAGGTCAGTAGCCAGATAAAAAGAAGAAAAATATACAGTATCTGGAAGGTTAGCCTGGAGGCCACCGCACTTTATGAGCTAGTAGGAAGGTGTAAGAGTATTGCTTCCTACAGACGTAGAAAACTAAATTTAAAGAATAAAATTATATTCGAAAACATTTTAGTGTGTGTGCAGATGAACACAACACTGATAATGGCTAAGTAAAACTCACCTTGAAATGTTATTAAACCAGTCAGAATCCAAGCCTGAAGAAGTTGCCTTCACAGGGGAACTTTAACCAGCAAGCACAACAAACATACCATCAAATTCCTGCAATCTGAAGCTAACGTAAGATGTCTGTGGTACACGTAATTGCAATGGATTAACCTCTTGGATGAACTAAAGATAGGACAAAATAGATTGTTTTTTTCCCAAACCTGCAATTAAATCCTGTCTCTGGAGCTCTGGAAAAAAGACCATGGCAACAGAAACTCTGACACCTTGATCACTGAGCAAAGGAACACAAATATCAGGCTTTCTTACATCAGTAAACGTATCTAATGCTTGCTAGCTCAAGTGTGACACGAAATCCCGAACAGGGTCGCAAAACTAAACACTGATAGTAGCTGCTGTCTTTTGTGGTACGAAGACGCATTTTCTACGTACCTTATACGATTTGTATTTAATCTGCTGGCTAGGAATTTTGTTGAAGTTTGGTCAACACAAAAGCATGGACAGCTCTGAAAAAATGCAGAAGCTCTTCAGAGAAGTTTATTGCAAAGCACCTCTAAAGAGGATACAAACTGCAGAGCCAAGGAGAACCCCCTTATTTTTTGGCAGAAGATGGACACTGAATGAACGTGCAACATTTGGTGAAACCGAGTAGCTCTGCATTCAGGGGATGTTAAGTGAAGAGTGTTGCTGCCACGGGTTCTGTTACAGTAAATATTAAGTATATCATGCTCCTCTTCATTTACTACATCCCACTCCCAGGTCTGCCACTGATCGGCCTGATGACCTTACAGAATTCATTTATCCCTCTCTGTGCCTCATTTTTCCATAAAACTGTCACGGACTTGAGCAACTCACTTTGACACCTACCCATGGAGAGTAAGTGCCAGGATTATAGCAGTGATGCATTTTCTTAGTTTTCTGTTACTACAACACTTAACTATTTGTTAGAGTTTGCCATGCTTTGCAGATGCTTTTGGTTTTGGAAAACAAGCAGAGAATTCTGGTTAGAAGCAGAAGAAACCCCACATTAAAGTATAAGAATAAAAATGTGACATTTTAGGAAAGTGAAAGAAAAAAAATAGTATCAATTTTAACAAAAGACAGTTAGAAACAAAGGACAGCAGTATAAGAGTCCATAGGGAACACCAACTTTGTAATACTTAAAATACTTCCCTAAATTTATTCCAGCAGTGGTATTTCAAACATAGAACAGCCGTTCTCTGAAGAGTCCTAGAAAGGACAGTATTCCCCGAAGCTGCAATTTGTCTCACATGAAGACAACACACTGAACAAAACCACAGGACAGCATCTTCAACCAAAAGTCAGCAAACCGTGCAAAATTTAACCGTGTTACTCTATCTCAATTCTCTCTGCCATCATGTGAATGTTCTTCTTCCCGTGTTCTCCTGGGACCACAGTGTAAAATGACAGCGACGCTGTGGTATCCGCAAGGCTTAGCTGTGCTCATAAAAATAAATTGTAGGTTTCTGAACTTTTGTTTGTTTCATTTCAAAGGTGTAATTAGTCAGGACCACATGCCCAAGAAAGCAGCATTTCCTTATGTTTTGTTTGTAGCAGCATTTTTAACTTTTATAATTAACTTTTTCCACACAGCATCCCTGAGATGGATACGCATCAAATCTTGACTCCAGAATGGAAGATCTAACACAGGAATGTCTTTTCCTAAAGCACGTTTTCCACGTGTAACTCAGGGCACACTGGAAAATGGTTTTCCTGTCTGCTGCCAAATTTGAAGAAGAGAATAATCGTTTCCAGCTTCATAAACCCAGCGCTGATGGACATCTTGCAGCCTCGCTCACTAGCTACAAATGAGTGCCTAAGATGTTTCAAGATAAATACAACTGATGATCGGCTACAGCTCACTACCAGAAATTACACATAAAAATACAAAAAAAAAAAAAAAAAAGGACTTGCTTGGGAATACTCTTGCACACAGAGGATAAACGGCCAGGATCAGCACAGTTTACCCTCATAAAAAAGCTTCCAGAGCAGACTAGCTGTCCACCAGAGTCTACTGGGAATCCTCCCCAGCGTGCTCAAGCGCCAGCACATGCCCAGGAGCTGCCCTGACCACACTTGTGCCGTGGGACTGAGTAACAACTTAACACCACAGACGGTGCCATTCCAGCGCCTGGAAACGTTCCTGGGCATGCTTCTATTTATTGGTAGGCGACACACAGCCTGAGGGCACCTATGTCAGTCATTAGCAAGTGAAACAGTCACCTGGTGACAGTATGTAGACATCCCTGGCTGCTGACAGCTATCGGGGAACTGGGTCCCACTGCCAAGCAGGGAGGCAGATGCCAGACTTGCCTCGTATGTATCTCTGTCACTTCTGAAACCACGTCCATGCTCCTTCAAAGAGCGCATTTCATGCGTTTATTTGCAACTGCAACCGAGAACAGAGGACCTGCAAGCGCAGGCAGCATGGAATAATGGTGACAAGTTGCCCTGACCAGACTACACCATGTCCCACGCCACCACGTAGCTCTGCACACCTCGACACCACACCACACGCAGGACCACACGCCACCACAGCATGGGGGATCACACACTACCACCACTACGGGGAGGACCATACTCCACACCACCACCACATGGAGCATCGTACCCCACACCACCACCATCACCATACACAGGACCACATGCCACCACCACATGGAGGAGCTCCACCACCACCAGTGCAGGGAAGATCACATCCCACACCACCACCACACAGAAGACCCCACACCACTCCACCACCACCACATGTAAGAATGCACCCCACAGCATCACCAGCACCACATGCAGGACACACACCACCAGCACTTGGAGGATCATGTCCCACTCCACCACCACATAGAAGACCCCACACCACTCCACCACCACCACATGCAGGACTGCACTCCCCACACCACCACCACCAAAAGGAGCACCCTACCCAACACCACCACCATAGGGAACACCATACTTCGGAGCACCACCACCACATGCAGGACCATACTTCCCCAAGAACACAAGCACAGGAAGGACCACGCTCTGCCAGTACCACCACGGGGATGGTCACATCCCACACCACCACCACATGCAGGACCACAGTCCACCACCACCACTGCAGGGAAGATCACATCCCACACCTCCACCACACAGAAGACCCCATGCCACTCCACATGCAGGACCACTCCCAACACCACCACCACCAGAAGGAGGACCCTACGCCACACCACCACATTTAGGACAACAGTCCACCACCACCACCACCACCAGTGCAGGGAAGATCACATCCCACACCTCCGCCACATGGACGATCCCACGCCACTCCACCACCACCACATGCAGGACCACTCCCCACACCACCACCTCCAGAAGGAGGACCCTACCCAACACCACCACCATAGGGAAGACCACACTTCAAAGCACCACCATCACATGCAGGACCACAGTCCCCCAAGAGCACCAGCACAGGAAGGACCACACTCTGCCAGTACCACCACGGGGAGGATCACATCCCACACCACCACCACGTGGAAGACCACACTTCGGAGCACCACCACCACCCGCAGGACCACACTCACACCACACCCAAGCCCCACCACGGGCAAAACCCCACTCCGGACCCCCAGCACGGCCAGACCCCGGCTCCCCACCAGCCCCACCAGCATCCTCCCCCGGGCGCTCACCGCCGCCTGCTGGAAAGCCCCCTTGGTGTAGGTGCCGCCGCCGCGGTAGGCGATGCCGGGGATCTCTCTCCCCAGCAGGGCGCACTTGTGCTGCTGGGGCCGGCGCCGGGAGATGTAGTCCACGCGGGGCGCCACGTTGCTGCGCGAGGAGAAGGTGACGATGGCGACACGCGTGGCGGCGGGCACGACGGGGAAGTCGGAGAGCAGCTTCTTGACGAAGCGCAGCTCGCTGGCGAAGTTGGCCGGCCCCACGCTCGACGACTCGTCCACCAGGAACACCAGCTCCAGACGCCCGCTCCGCGCCCGCAGGCGCCGCACCTGGCGCTTGAAGGCACGGCCCAGGCGCTCCACGCGGCTCCCCGTCGTGTCGGGCAGCGCTGCTGCTGCTCCTACTGCTGGAGGGGCAGCCAGAGCCGGCGAGGCGAAGGTGGGCACCCGGGGGCTCTGCGGCAGCGCCAGCGCCAGCCCCCCCAAGCAGCACAGGGCCAGCAGCGGCCACATGGCGAACGCCGGCGGCTCGGGCGGAGGGCGGCCGGGCGCCCCCTCGTCGCCACACCTCCTCGCAGGGCGGCCCCCAGCAGGTACCCGCGCCCCTTTAATCCCCCCCGCCCCCGTGGCCTCCCTCCCCGGACCGCCCCGGACCGCCCCGATGGGTGCCGGGGGTGGGGGGGACACGGGACGGGGCGGTGGGTGTGGGTGTGTTTGGGTTTGGGTTTGGGTTTGAGGGGGGTCCCCGCTGCGTGCAGCTCACTAGGAGACCCCCCCCACCCCCTGCACAGCCCCGGGGCCCCCCGCCCACGATGGGGGCTCGGGGTTTGTGGGGAAATGTCCTTGTCCGGGTTTTTCCTTGCTCGGTGTTTTGCCTCCCCTTGCTCACTTTCCTGTCATTCCCTCTGCTTTTTTTGCTTAACTTCTCTTGCCACTTTAACGCTGTCGCGGGTTCCGCAGGAGCAGCGGCACGTCTGCGAGTCAAACCCCCCCACCTTTAAACTTAATTGAAATTTTCCGCCTCTCTTCCGCCGACGGAACACCCAAATATCGCTCCTTTTGGCTTCCCCCAGCGCCCAAATTCCCCTGCAAAACGGCAAGGCGCCGCGCGAGAGGAGGCACCCTGCGTTTCGGGAGGGAAACGATGCGACCGATGCGATCGATGTCCAGCACGGTGCTGGTTGTGCGGGGCGGTCACTCCGGGTGCCTCGCAAAAGACGGGTTTCCGAGGTGCGCTTTTGCCACATAGTGCTCGAAGAGGAGACAGCAATCAGGCGCTGCTGGAGGGGCGTGCGGAGAGGAGTTTTGGTCCCGAAGGGTGTGCAGGTGATGGAGTGGATCAGTAAAATTTACTTACTTACTTACTTACCTACTTATTTATTTATTTTGACAGTGAAACGAGGCTGCAGCATCACGCCTGGGCTGCTCTGCCGTGCCCCTGCTGTAACAGGCAACCTTCCTGTCTTCAAGGGGGGCGGATGGAAGTCGCTACGACCACCGAAACCCCGCAGCAAATGGCTTTACTCCGTTGCTCTTTGGAGGATGAAAGAGATGTCGTCCCAGTTGCATTCGGCGTGGTCTGAGTAGCACCAGCAGCATGCCTTAAAACACTCTTCAACTAAATTATACCGGGCTAGAGACCGTGTCAGTCTCTGTGGAGCCTGGAACGGAGGATGGAAAAGTATAGCCAAGAAGAGGAGGTGAAAGTGGAGGGAAAGTGTGGTTTCTACAAGGTGCTCCTAACTAAAGTGGATGATTGCAGTTGTCACGTGTTCCTGTTAGTCCTGAGTGTTCAGGTCATAATCAACAAGTAATTTTCTCTAGGCCAATTTAGTTTGTTGGCAAGGTAACTGTCGGTTCCCTTGTTTTGCCCATGTTTTTGTAACACTAATCAGATTCAGATTTATAATGCGCTGTGGGACTCAGAAGCAAAGGAAAGGAGGATGAATTGGAGACATGATTAGCAAAGGAAGAATGATTCATGTTGATGGTCAGTTTTCATATGCACCTCCTGTACTGCCAGCAGGACAGACCACAGTCGGGAATGACCGAGTGTGAAAACACAGCAGTTCATTTCAGTCTCATCAGTCTCATTGGAACTGACACCTCCCTCCCCCAAATAACAGGGCAATTATAAATCAGCCCTTGATACACAGTTTGTGAAAATGCATATTCTCCTTGGTTGCGGGGGTCCTGCAATCACTCTGCACAGAAGCTCTTACTGGTTCACCTGAAAGCTGTATTTGCTGTATAAGATGCCCTTATAAATAAGAGTAGCAAAGTGAAGTCATCAGTTCAAGATGTAAACATATTTGTCACACAGTCAGTTCAGAGTAGAAAATGAGTAAACAGGTGAAAAAAAGCTAAGCTCTGATGGGATGCAAGTGTCAAACCCTCTCATGGTACTGACATGAAGCAAAATCCAGGAAAATTGAAGTGGTAAAGGAAAATTTCCTTTAGATACATGGATTATTCGCTTGCCAAAGACTTCAAAAAGAATCACTGACCTGTAACCTGTGAAAAACTTTCCTCGTGTGTTCTCCCTTGTGTATGGCACAGGTAACTCCCTTTAAAATCATTGGGATTCAACCCTGTTACGCAGAGAGCAGACACTGAATAAATATGTGATACTGTGAAACACCAGCATCTGTAATAAACATGATCTAACTGTATGGGGGAAAGACTGAGGACGCAGCGTCCAGAGTATTCCAGCGCGTTCCTATCGTGATTTGAACTGAGAGAACAAGAGACTGATTTCTGGAATAAACTGAATTTTGCAAAGCTTGGATTCCACCTCCGATATCCTCAGGAAAGTATTTTGTCCAAGGGGTTGTGCGTGTAAGAGAAAAGGTCATCTTACAGATGATGGAGGAGGGTGTATGTGTGTAAGCAGCAAGAATTCTGTTCACTCTTATGTTCACTAAGCTTTTCTGAAGCCACCATTTCCAGTGGAAATCTCTGTTGTAATGAAATTGCTTTCTCCAAGCCTGCCTGCCAGTTCTTTACAAATCCTTTCCATGTTGATACGCTTAAGCTCTCTGCTTTTGATGGTCTTTTCCCTGTTGTATTCATGCATATTATTTGTGCTTTGGTTCATGCTGATCTGTAGCAGATGGGGAAGTGGAGAGCAGAAGGAGTTTTTCCCACTTCGAGCGTCCCTGAAGGTCAGAATATCTGCTTTGGGCTTCTCTGCCTGAACAGATAACGCAGGTTTCGTGTTGCTTCTGGTGACAACGTGCACGAGAAGGCGGTGTTGGGCTGTGATTCTGTTCTATTACAAAACAGCAGGTAACGAGAAAAATGCTAGATCTTGTTATTAAAGTGCCCTTGCCATGTGGCAAAGGAGGGCTGACTGTTCCGGACAAGGCAAGTTTAAGAGCTGAACTTCAACTACTTTTTACAATCACATTCCTGTATCTCTTTAATTGTCTTAATAAAATCCACAGACTTCACGAATTCCAGTAATTCTTTGCTGTCTCCCCACAAGATCATATGGTCATTTAACACCACCCTGCTTACTAAACAAAAGGGAAGTCTTAACCCCCAGTTAAAAGCCCTTCTGCAAACAAACAGTCTGAGGACTGCTGTCCTTTAGCCAAATAGCTTTTTGGTTGAATTACTCAATGAAACATGGCCAAGCATCTTTCCAAATATGGAGAAAGAAAGCATTATATTCCTCCCCCTTTGCGTTCCCCCAAATACAGCTGGACGGAATACATCCCTGTGTTCAACCCACACAGAATTCGTGCCTGCAGAGGCAACGCCACAGTATCACATACCCTACAATTTTTGGAGGAATGCAGGTCACTTTTGTTTTTACTGCAGTGATGTTCTGTTAGTGAGTGACTTCATGCCACAGCGGAAACACAGCCACAGCTGAAACATTAAGTCCTCTGCAGGGAACTTGCAGCATTCTACATTTTATCTAAGCTAGAGATAAAATGACAGCTTTAGAACAGAAATAAGAACCTGATGTTACTTCAGCTTATTCTGAGTCTCCCTTTGTGCTCACCAGAGCATCCATCTGGGGAAACGTCACACAGTATGGAGCCAGCAGAGCCAGACACCCTTCCATTTCAGCCACAGGCAGGGTTACGGGATTACCCTGTACTGTCCACTTCCCTTGCAGATGCCAGGCAGTGCTTCAACTTGGAGGTGTTTAAGACTGCGTGGGAGGAGCAAAGCTAGAAGGAACAGTGCTTATAGAATGGGAAATACTCGCGTTCTTAGAAAATGTCCTCTGAAATCTGCCTCCCGGGGCACCGTTAACTCAGTAACAGAAGTGCCCTGTGGGCAGTCGCTGGTAGGTGGTCTCCAGCATCTTTCTGGTGTGGATGAGAGCAGCAGAGCTGTTCTGGGAAAGGTGGAGGAAGAGGAAGAAGGAGCCTTGGGAAGTTGCTTCTTTCTCCTTCCTCTTGTACCTTTGGGAGGAAGGGAAGAGAGGTCAGGTCCAGCTCCTGAGTGCAGAGAAGTGAATTCTCTCCTCACCCCTGAAACCTTCCCCTCCCAGAACCACTGCTGCCAGTGGCTTACTACCTACAGCCCTAGTTATGGTTTTCATTTGCTGTCCCCAAACTATGACAAAGAGCAGGCAGGAATGTGGTCTTGCAGAGCAGAGCCTGCCCTTTAGCTCCCTCCAGTAGGATGTGTTGCTGGCACATGCTGCCTCAGCACTTCCTGACCATCGGATATTTTTTTAGTGGTAGTGCTTAAAGGGAGTGTGGAGGAGAGATCAGGATGTATTTTACATTCAGTATTGAAAAGAAAGCTAGGAAATAACAACTGAGTGATTTTTTTGACATTTTAGGCCTCAGTCTTTGGCTCAAACAGAATATGAATAAACACGCATGGAGAAAATGAACGATTTTCTGTGAAAATAATAGTGCCCTCAAAAAAGTAAAAGGAGGAAAGAGATTCATCTTTTAAATTATCTCTTGTCTTATCATTAAAAAGCTAGGATAGATACTTTGGAATTCTTTCAGCAAAAATTCATTGGCTTAAATTATTTTAGGATACATTGTTCAGGACTAGAAACTTGGAGTTCAGACTTCCCACATAAATTGTTTAAACACACACAAATTGAGGGTAGTCAGTTTTGATTTATGCATGCAAATCCCATTGACACCTCTGGGAGTTCTGACACAGACTGAAGAGAGTACATGGCCCTTAAATGAGGGCAAAGTGTCTGTCCACATGACTTCGGAAAAAGATTATTACGTAGGAGGAGAAGAGTCAGTCTGCCAAAAGTTTCTACTTTCAGGCAGAGGTCTGTAAAGGAGATGGGTGTTTTAGTCTTCAGCAGAGCAAACAAGCGTTTGAATGATCCAAGCTATGGGTTATGAGTTCAAGCTACAAAAAAAGAAAAACAAGATTCATATTGCTTTGCAGTATTCAGACAACGACAAAGTTTAGTCATAGGAATCTCATATTCACTTGTGGACAAGCCCAGTGCACACTAAGAATATCATATGGCGAGCTTCCAAGATTTTTTTTTTTTTTTAAAAAAAAGGTAGGCAAAATCAAAACATCTGCTGGTCTTCGTCTGTGCAGCAGATGTTGAGTACACTTCTAAGCTAATCTCACGGGAGTTCGTGAAACATGCTTTGTCTGAAGTGACTGAATTTTAGCATATTCTATACCCCAAAATATGTGCATGATTTTTCTAAAGGTCTAGGCAGATATTAAATGTAAGGAACTTGTGAAAGACTTCTTTGATCATAAAAGGCAGGTTCAAATAGAGGGAAACTGGAGTCTTTGAAAGTTCTAGTGTGGAAGGACAGAAGATACAAGTAAAGTCTGTAGGGCAATGGTTGCTTAGGACTTTTTTTTTTTTTTTTTCCTAAATAGTTTAATACTGTTAAAAATAGTTTTGGTAGATAGACTTTTAAAGGTTATTATTTCAAAACTTGCTGTGTATTATAACCTTGAAACACAAAATCACTGGCAGTCTTTAACTCTGCTTACTTACAGTGTGCAGTTTTGGCTCAGCTACCTCACAGGGTATTCTGCACTAACCCCACAAAACAAGACTTTGCTCTAAAAGGATCAGAGTAAATTTCCAAACTTTCTTCGCTTTATCAAAAAGGGCCCAAAGAGCTTCAGAAATGGTCTTGAAAATGGTCCATGTTTGGAAAGTGGTTTTCTGAAGGGGGGATTAAAGCTCTGTCATTTCCAGAGGTGCCAAAGATTCAAGGAGAAAAGATTTGGGGTGTGTGGAGCAGGTCTTCCCTACCAAAACTGAAGCTCAATAGCAGAGAAGTATAAATTTGTGTGGATAAGAAAGAGGTCCAGTCTTCAGGGCTATAGCTTCCTAATTAAAATTCACACAATATTTATCATCACCCATGAAGATCAAATACGTTAGACATGTGTTTATGGTACTGTGATAATCATGAAAATTCCCCTCTCAGACAAGAAAAGATCTTTAGCCTGGAAAAGAGATAGCTGAAAAGAGATTTGATAGGCTAAAGAATTTGACAGATGGTAGTAACTCCTGAGAAAAACAGAGGTGATGAATAGGGAGTGACTCCACTGTTGCTTCCAGTGCAAAGATTAAGAGGAATTACGTGAACAGGTTGAGGATGTGTTTTAGAAGGAGATGCTTTGCACCACAGTGTGTACCTAAGCCGTTGAAGTCCAACTCACATAATGCGATGGATACCATATTTTTAGTTGTAGAAAAAACAGTAATAAATATATCTAATTTATTTAAAAATACAATTGAAATAATTCAAGGTATACATTTTCAAGCAATTGAAATTTTATGCATGGAATAAAAATAAATCCAAAGCTTAAAAAATGTGAAAAAGCATCAACTTCCACCTCTGAAAACTTGGAGTTACATATCCCAGATTTTAAGAGAGTATTAACGTGTCTGTATTTTAACTGTTCCCTAAAATGTGTCAGATGGAGAGAGGGTTCAAATGTAGACAGAGCCTTAGTCTAGTCTGGCATGGCTCATATTGAGTTCATACATCACTCTCCCTCAGTCTGAGAGCTTGTGTGCATGTTACTCAAAATATTATTCTGAAATGAAGCCAGACCAGGACTGAAGACATGAGAAGTAGAAATATTTTCAGAATTACTGTGATACACATCTAGGACAAAGAGCCCTCAAAACCACAGCACCAAGGGGAGGAAAATAAACAAGGCTGGAGAGAGAGCGTGTGCCTACAGGAAAACGCATGACTTCAGGGACAGCAGGAGTAGTCAACACTGAGCACAGTGTGCTGGAAGGGGAACAGGAAAGAACTGAAGTGAGGGCAAGAGCAGTGAGAAGGTCCAGCTACGTCTTCCTTTCTGTGGTACTGGGGACAGGACTGGGACATCCCAGCCAGCGGTCATGTCACAACACTGGGACAGCTGGGAGAGCATCAGGCTCCCTTCTCTTCCTCTTCATGATATCTGGTGCATCCTTTCTGTCCTGACAGCAGGTACTCAGTGCCTCCAGAGCCTGCAAACCTTTTCTTGGACTTACACACACAACCCTGCCACGTCCACTTCAGCAGCCTGTCAGGAGCACAGACAAACAGAAAGGAGGACACACTGTGTTTTGGGTTTGGCTCCCTCACCCACTTGAAATCACACTAAAGATATTTGCAGCAGTTAAACCAGAAAGGTGTTTGAAGTAAGCTTAGTACTTCTTTTAGCAGTCTGACCCATTTGACTCATGTGAATTTGTTTCTGGTTGAAGTGACATTTAGCGTATGTCCTCTAACTTTAACCATCCAAAGTGTCTGTCTCCTTTCCTGTATGATTAACAAAAGCTAAATAATATTAAAATTTCAGCAAAAAAGAAACAAACATCAGGAAATTCAAACGGAGGTTGATTGTTCTGGACTTAATCCTTCCATGCATATTCAGGCATAATTCCCATCCATTACTGATGGGAATTTTGCCAGAGTAAGCGCTAAGTAAGAAAGAGAGACCCCCCAAATTTGAATTTATTCTGGAAATCAGTGAAATCAGTGAAACCAACGAAACCATGGCAGCTGACACCATTTCAGAATTTCAAATATGAATCTGAATGAAATCATCTAAATGTCACAGCTGTTTTCTGTTGTGTAGAGTGAATAATTGTCTTTCTGTCCTCACACAGACATGCCCATGTATGTGATGGCCCTAAGGTGCATGAAGATGCATCTGCACCATGACTAACCATATGCTTTGCATGCTGCCTCGCTCTTTGTCTGGATTCTGTAAGTAATCATGTCTCCCTCTATATCTTGCTGTTTACCTTTTCTGTGGTCTTGTATTTTGTCTACTTGTCAAAAAGATTTGCTTGAGCTTCTGTGAGCAAATCAGTATTGTGTGACCACAAAGGAGGCAGAAGTTGGGTAGACCTAGTTCAGTTTATGCATGCTATCATTGCTTTTGTTTTAGATTTTTGCTATTGGATGAACTTTCTCAAGAGGAAAAGCAAGATCCTCAGCTAAAGCTGACAAAGAAACTGATCTTTTTTTTTTTTTTTTTTTTTGTATGTTTTTATTCTATTGAAAATCCATGTATACTTTACATTTTATTACCAACTGCTTTTCCTTTAACTCTTGTATAATTTGGAAATTAATTTGTAATAAGAGTTCCACTTTTACAGTTTCATAAAAAAATAGATAAAAGGAAAGGCCTCCTCCATTACTCATAATTTTCATAAAGGGACATCCAGGTGTTCTTTTTCTACATGACTCCAACTTTTCCTAATCCAAAACCTAGACTTTACCTTTTCTTGCT
Source organism: Aythya fuligula (assembly GCF_009819795.1). Classification (NCBI taxonomy): domain Eukaryota; kingdom Metazoa; phylum Chordata; class Aves; order Anseriformes; family Anatidae; genus Aythya; species Aythya fuligula. Next base: position 73,910,928 of record NC_045593.1, on the reverse strand, counting down.
ATAGGGAATGAAATTAGGTTAATTACGACTGGAAAAAGCAAACAGTTAAGTACATTTTTACAGAGTATATGGTACAAGATAAGCATTGCAACATTGGCCAATAGACCACTTGCACTAAAAGCTGAGGTACTACTTTGAAAAAAATGTAATTACAGTGCTATTGACAAATATTCATTGACAAATCTTGGGGAAAAAGTCATCAAATAAATATGGTGGGTATACTCTATTGTATCCTATATAAAACCTGTTTTTGTTATTGTTGGGAGTAGATCAGCTTTATTATTATTATTATTATTATTATTATTATTATTATTATTATTATTATTATTATTATTATTATTATTATTATTATTATTATTATTATTATTATTATTATTTTCCTTAAATTACTTAAGGCATGCAACTATTAAGTCATGTTGGAGAGTCATGTCTACCAACTCAATGCTCGTACTCTTCCATTTTGTAAAGGTGTTCTACTTATGTGTATGTGGTGTTCTGTTCTTGTTGGAGAACTGAAACTGTGGTTTTAAGAAATTGTGATTTCATTGTGGCCTTCAGTCCTCTGTTCACTGAAATTTATGTGACTTCAGACCCTGCTATGCTTTGCATTAGACACCAGGCTTTGGGATAGATTTCATGTACGGTTTTCCACTCTTCTTGTGATGTGGTCATTTGTGAAGACAAAGGTTGCCTCTGTACCAAGCACTGTGGAGAAGGAAAGAGGCTTGAAAAGGGAAGAGCTTTGGGTGACGGCAGCCAGTAGAGAAAGCCTTCATTCTGCTTCAACAGTCTTTTATTCTTGTCCATACCAGATTACTGAACTTTTATGGTGTCTATGTGCTAAATACTGCTGCATGACCAAGCGAGAACCTACTGCTGCTTGCAGCTTTGTTATCTTCATCATCAGTTTCAGCCCCAGTTTCTAGATGACTTATGGTGGGTCCTGATAAAAGTCCCACTGGCTTCTAAAAGAACCTATCAGATTCAAGTCACCTGAGATCAAGCCCTTTAATATCATAAGAGTGAAGGTTTAAGCACCTGCTTTTACTAGAAACATGTGATGGAATCACTCAGTGCAGTGTGGAGAGGCTTTTTATATCCAGCAAGATATAAATATAGTTTGTAAATACCCATTCAAACACTGTGGGGGAGAAATGCCAGGGCTGATTAGTAGTCATGAGGTAGGGACAGAAGGCCTGGATCATGCACTGTGTAGAAAGAGGTACTTTGGCTCTCTTTTGCTATTTTCTTTCCCACTAGTTTGTGGTTTCAATTTCCCTTCCCAATGTAATGTTTATATTTTCCATCCTCATCATTTGTATGTACACATAAAACATATGCTCTTAATTTTGCCCTTCCTGTTAAGTGTATCAGCGTAATACCCTGATATCAGTACTCAATAACCAGATTTCAGTCAGTACTTTCAAAGAACTCTTTGAGATCCCCAGACACCAGGAGGCATCTCTACAGGTCTCTACCCATATTGGCCCGAAGCTACACTTGTATTTACACCAAACAACTGGGAACACTTTCTGGATATCTCTTTAATACACCAGGATTCACAGAAGGAGACAACAAAGTAATAGTAGGATTCCTAGTTAGATACAGTCCCTAAAACATCTTCGTCAACATCAGCAGAAGTGTCAGAAGAGAACATAATTGGTTTGTAACCTCTCTTCATGAACAAAAAGAGCAGCTCCTTTCACCCCAACTTAATTGATCTTTTACACCAAAAAACTTCTTGCTTACACTCTTTGCCTATTTTTATACAATTAATTGCAAGTAATTTCAAAATTATTCCATGAGAGATACATTCTCTAGTCCAGAAGGCCAAGAATTGCTTCTTTTTTAATTTTTTTTTTCCTACATTGTTTTGTTTGTGCATAAGCCCATGAGCCACTCTTGATCAACACAGCTGGTTAAGGTGTTTACAGTGTGTATCACATCCTAATGTTTCAACAGGAAAGAGTAGTATTTTCAGAAATAACAATTCTATTACTTAATCCTTAGTCTATGGGTATATACAGTTTTCAATGTCTTTACCTTCAAGAATGGGCAGATATCCATCAGTGACAGTCCCTGCCCTTCCAAATCAACATGGGATATGTAAACTCTTTACAGCTAATTGACTGACTTTGTATGCATAGCACCTAGCCATGTATGTAAACCAATTACCTTTGAGCACACCAGGTTCACTAGGATTTAGCCACAATATGGTGCTTTTTGCTGAGGATAAATCCACTTTTTTTCTCAGCTTCCCTGGGACAGAGCCATGCTAGCAGCAGTTTACCTTCCCTCTCTCTTCCTTTCCTTCTTTCCATATTGTTGATGAGGATGAATGAGACATGGGGATGTGGATCAAAAAAATCAGAACAGATCCCAGTTACTTAAAACGACAGGAACAAAGAAAATGACAATTAAGTGCCAAACTATTTCCAGATCTCTTACACAGTCCTAGAAAAAAAAAATCTTTCTTTCCCTAGAGATTCCTTCTCATGAGGTGTTAAGCCCTTCAAAAACTAGAAAGAGTCAAAACCTTTTGTTCCCTCTAGGAGTTTTCCCATTTACATGACTAGGAAATTTTGCAGGTTTTCCTGTTCCACTTGCAGATGTAACCAGATTAGCTGTATACCACTCTTGTGTTTAGATAAATACAAGAAAAGGGAATACAGTGTATCACAAATATACATTGTTTATTACAGCTTGAGAAATTTTTAATGTTAAAAACAGAAGTGCAAAGTACATTCTCATGCTTTTTAAAGTATTGTCTGAGCTTCTAAAATACTGAAGAAAAAAAAATATAGACAGGAGGGAAGAGGAAAATTCTACTGCTCCATGAGCTCTAAAAGCGCATTTTACTACTGTGATGTCCTTAAAAATGATTGAGTTATGGTACTGCACATGTTTCTTCAACTTCTGTAGATCTGTGAATACCAAATTTATCCGTTTGTCTTCTTTCCTTTGTTCTGTCCTATGCAATCTTGAGTTGGCAGCTGAAGGAGCTGCCAACATGCCGACAAAAGTAATGAAGGAATTGATATGCATACAGTCATTTAACGCTCCAGTTCAGATATGTAACCCTGGTCAGGAAAGACATGCATGACAAAAAAGCTCTTTTGAATGAAAGCCAAGTTCAGTGACAGCTCAAATTCTCACTGAAGCCAATAAAAGGTTGGATTTAGAAAAAGAGTGGAAAGTTCCAACTCCGTAAGTAAAGTTTGCAGAACTAGAGGGGAGATAATGATGGAAACTGCTTTTTGTCCTTCATGAAAGGGTGAAGGATTACGAAAGTGTTCCTTTCCACAAAAATAGTAGTTTGAGGTATAAAACTTTCTCATTTCAAATACTAATATTTATGGATTTATTACCAGCTGCATATGTCACAGACCAGCAAGCAAGAGCTTTCAAAATAACAAATGTAGTTAATGTCCATATTTAGAATTAGTGTTCTTTTCTTTCTCCATTAAATAGAAAGAAGAAAATGTAATTTCTTCTTTCACCCATCCCTTCCCTTTTATTATTTATTTGTTCTTCTTTCTCCTGCAAGCACATTTACACATTTACAATAAAGGTTCTGGAGTTATAACATTTTGGGTGAAAACCCCAAATTGAGCAGCTCAGAAAAAAACAACACAGAGTAGAACAAGGACGATGAACTCCTGGAAAGCTGTGAAGAGGTAAAGAAAACAGCTCCCTGTAAGGGTAGAGGCTAGTTTTGTTTACTCATGATGATAGGAAAGAAGGGAGGCTGCTTTTCTTGTTTTAAAGGCTAGGGTCAACCGTCCTCTTTGGTGTTGAATATACAATTATGTGTAGATATAAATAATGAATACTGCTCATGAACCATCCTATAAAAAGCAGCAGGAGGTACTTTCTAATGTAAATACAGGGAAGGAAGAAAATGAACTGAAGTATCTGTTACAAAAACAAATACTGGTGCATTTCAAATCACGTTCATCCTCTTCCTGTCTCTTTGGCACAACTCCACCTGCACAACTGGAGTGAAACGTGCTGTCCACTGCTGTACATAGGAGAAAAGTGTGGTGTTTCCCTGTCATCTAACCACTGATACATCTTATTGATCTGGTGTGAAGAAGGACCTGTTGGTTTCTCGTTGGATTTCAGATCTTAATGAGGCCACCAAGCTTAGCAACAGCAGTTAAGATAGAGCTTGAAGAGAGCTGGGAAACAGAAAGGGCTAAGGATTCTTTTTTTTCAACCATGTAAACCTAATTGTGGAGGCTACAGAGGTGGAAAAAAAAAAAGAAAAAAAAAAGCAAGCACTACACTATGCTTAAGCAAAGCCAGATCAATTGCAAATAAAGACAGATGAACTTTATCTGAACAAAACAAGAAGGGATGGAGGGATTTGAAGCTTATCTAGATAAATGGTATTTTGGTGATAGAGCATGGCTTTTCTCATGGGCATCATTTATTTTAATTACCCTACACAGGAAAAAGAGGATGCTTTGGACAGAAGGAATTTTGCTCAGACATCTTGACCTAATTAAGAGTACACTGACATTTTATATTTGAATTCTGTCACTAACATGCACATGACCTTGGAAAATCATATTGGTTATTGTTTCATGAAACAATCTTAAACAGTCACACAAAACATAATGGGAAAGCGCATTTATTTTCCCGGGCTTTGAACGTGGACGGATTTGACCACTTACACATAAAAATGCTAAAATCACTGCAAAAACATGCCTAGAAAATTCAACTTCCTGGGCCTGGGTTGTTAAATAGTCTGCATAGTTGTGGCAAAAGGTTAAATGGCAAGGCACTTATTTTCACCAGCAGAGGTTCTGGCACAGAACATATGAACATGCAGAACATGCAAAATGCACTGCGCTCCTGCACTTCAACAACAGATAAGGGCAGCACAAACAGCATGTGTCTTTCTGTAAAGTTTATGGCTCTGCTCTTCTGACATGAGTTTTCTACATGCTGTACTCAGCACAGGATTTGTTTGTTTGTTTGTTTTGGGCAGGCAAGGAGAGCAGGGAGAATTGTATTCAGGCTATAAATGTACGGCTAGACATTTAACGTAAGGAAATATTTCTTTAATTAATAATGAGTGTTGTTATTGCCATCCTGGACTTCGGGTCAGGGCTTGTGTGATGGCGCATTCCCCACCTTGCTGTGGTTCAGCAAGCTGACACTGGGATTAGAGCTGAGAGGTTTACCCAAGGGCTTTCAAAGAAAGAAAAATTCCATCCTCATTTAAGAAAACATAACTTTTTGATTAAGTCTTTCACAAAATTCAAGAGGATTCTAGAACCAAATATGACAAATTTTCTGCTGAGAGGTGGGGAGTGCCCACCCTGGGCTTCTGTGTCTGGGGAGGGCCATTTGGTCATGATTCCACTTCCTGAAAGCATTGGAAGAGCTTTGCTTTTCCTCTAGCACACATCGAAAACAAGTTTTGAAACCTTGAGGGCTGTTGTGAAACAGTCATCCTCTGGCAAGCTTCTCTACTTTTGCCTTCCAAGTATTTTTAAATTTATATTGTGTCTAGCACACCATTTTTCCAGGGAGTCATGGGAAATATGCAGTCTGTGTCTGCTACCTTAATCCTATATTTAAGAGTGCTTGAAAAGCTTGAGGGATCTGTTCAGGTTGCAAAAGCTCTGTGGCTAGGAAATAACACGGCTCTGTTGACCCTTTAGACACAACAGCTCTCACTGAGTGCGGAGCAGTGTCGTGAATAAGGTGTGCTGGCTTGGTTCCATAGGTGCACATGCCCATGCAAATCCAAATGAAAACCTGTACCTCTCACATGGCCAGCTACTCCATCCAAGTATTACTGGAGGCTTTAAATGGACCAAGAACTATTCTTAGTAGTTCAGCAAACACTTATCTAGTGTATCTGTTGATAGAAACAGGATCAAGGAGCTTACGGCACTATTGCCTTCATGCTGCTCTTCTGAGCTTGTTTATAAACTTCTCTTTGTGAAAATGCAGCTTCATGTGGATGTCCAGAATCCCTTAAGACAACCTCAGGCTGAGAATCAGGTTTACTGTCAAATGCCAAACCCACTGTAGTAAGTGAGTGTTTACTATGGATTTAAAAAGCCATCAGATTTCAGCTCCAAATTAGGAAAGGGATCATCATTTTTTGCAATGTTACTGTTTTGAAAAGAAAATCCAACAGGAATAAAAGAGGCATAACAGAGGTAGCATCTCATTGCCATTCCACAAATCAATTAATTTTTCAATAATTACTGCAGACAGTTGTATATATAACGCTATGTGCTACTCAGATAAGCTTCAAAAGATGTGTACATTTTGGACAGGAATACACCCATCAGTGCAGCTTTCTGTGCCTGCAGTAGAAAGAGTACAGAGTCCAACATCAGAGAGCATGGCCCTTGCTTCTGTGTGTTCATGCCAAATGCAACTCTGGTGCACACCAAAAAAAGCAAATTTTCATAATATATTGCCTGCAATTTATTTACAGTAGAAATGCCAATACTGGAGCCAAAGTAGAACTGCTACTTCTGAGTACGGTCTGACACCCACATACATCAAGCTTCCTGGACCACTGTTTTTTTCTGGTATTCTCAATTTTCATCACAGGTTGAAAAGGTGAAGTAACACCCACTGCAGCTGACGTAGGTCTTGCAGAGTGTGTTTTATGGCAGTACCTCTGGTTTTCTCTGAGATGGTTGTCTTTTTCCTGCTTACTTAGGAGCCTCATGAGCCAACTGACTCCAAAGGGACAATGCAGGAAATCCTGTGGATCAGTTTATTACTCCGAGGTGTTTGTTTATGTATGTGGGGCTTTCGCTATCTCTGGCATGCTGGAGCAGCCTTACTTTAAGGACCATGCTGATGCCAGTTAGCAAATAGGTGAATCAAGTTGTCTGTTCTGCTCTCTTTTGTCTGAAATGCATCTGAAAGAACCAAGACTAGGTGAAGCAGGTGCAATCCAGGTCAGAGGTCCAGCAGTTACTCATTAAAGCTGAGTTTCAAAAGCTAATGAGCCAGCAAATCTGTGACAGCTTTGCTAGCAGGGTGCAGTCAGTTTAGTAGGGTTTAGATTTGGACTGGTTGCAGCTTATATTGCAGGCAGCATTCCTGGATGGGTGAGTGAAGAACTGAGCCTGAGCTGTACAAGAAATGAAAATCCAGGCAACTACCAAATCTGTGTCTTGATATCAAGTGTAATTTCCACCTGTCTTCCACTGTTGTGGTCCAGGTGAAGATCCAGTCTAAATGAAGAGATATCAGAGCACACTACATGCTATCTTACACTTCTTGAATTTTAAGTCCCTGCATATGTTGGAAAAAAAAAAAATCACTAAAAAGGACTCATGGAATCATTCAGGTTGGCAAATACCCATAAGATCATCTAGTCTAATCTTTAATCTAGTACTAAAATCCTTTCAGCTTCCTCTTAGAGAACAGAATAAAAAGCATTATTTCCCTGTGTAAACCTGTCATGTATCCACAACATTATTATCAGATGTCCATCCTCCTGTCTCATTTCAAAGTCAAACGAAACAAAAGAACAGAAAAATCATTAAATATGCGAAGTGACTCTTGCTTCAGGGAAAGTGATGGCTTAGAATGCAACTGTACAAAGCGTGAGTGCAGGGCATGGAGAATTTACTGTTGTTAATACTTCAAGTGCTAAAGGCACCAGGCATGAAATGTTAGGCAGCCAGATTAAACCAAAAGAAATAAGCTCTTTCTTCTTTTTTGACATCTTCTTCACTACACACGCTGCAGAAGTTAAACTTCAGAACTCACCTAGCATGGGATATTTTAGAGGACAATATATAAATGGTTAAAATAGGTTCAGCAGATCCAGCGGAGAGAGCTATGTATGGCTATTAAAGCCTGTTAAGCTCAGTACTTCAGGTTAAATTTCAGTAGTGGCTATGACAAAAAGTTCTTGTGCTGTTGGATGCTGGAAGCTGAGACATTTTACAGGATATTTTAACTTGTCCAGCGGCACCATTTTCTGAAGCTGTCAGTAGTGGCCAGTGTTGGGAATGAGCTGCTGCTCAAAGCAGTGTTTGGCCGCACCCAGCATGGTAGTTTTACATCCTTTGAAATGCATTTTCAAACTGGTCATGGGAAGTCTTCTCAAAGCATTTTGATGGCTTTTACAAGAATGCAGTGAAACCCCCCGGTACAGTGGCTGACAGCTGGTGACTGTAAAGGAATCAGTTTGCGTGTTTGGAGGCAGTAATGGGAACACCACACACAGAAGTTAAGTTATGGACTAAGTTAAAGCCAGCTTATTCTAGGAATGCTGGAGAAAGAAAATATTTCCCATCTGTTTACATAACTGGAATGTTTCCCCCACTTGTCAGCAGGTCAATACTTTTACAATGGCTGTTCAGCAGTGCCAGGATGGAAAATCTTGCTTCCTTCAGGTGCCTCAAACTACTACAAACATGAGATAGAGCAGCTTTGCAGTTTATCAAAGAACAGGGCACTTGCTAATTCAGCGGGACATGTTCTGCTGTGAGCCCTATCTAGCTTGTCACTGTGGGAGTTGTGTTCTTGAGTGTGTTTGTGCATCAGGCTAACCTGGACAGAGTCAGCAAGAACAGAGCGCTGTGCATATCTGAGAGCCGCAAGTCTGCTTCCCACCCATCTTAAAGATGGACAGAGAAGGAAAACTCACTCCCAGAGGCGTTGTCTAAACATAACAATTGTTAGGTCAGAGCCTTGGAACAGCAGACAGGCCTAGAGATACCACCCAAGAGATGGGATAGCCTGAGAGCCCTGCACAGAGTGGAAAAGAAATTTGGAAATGTCTGGCAGAAGAGGAACCCCACCCAGCTTCCAAAAATAACGCAGAACAAACACCACTATGCAAACTTATGAAAGGTTTGTGCAGCATGTATACAAGTTCACAGTAACCTGAAACTGGCATTGTTTGTATTTGCAGGGGCATTTCTTGATCTTTGCTCCCAGGTCATTGATTTGAAAAAAAATTCCTAGAGAAGCTTTCTATTAAAGATGAGCAACAATGAAAAGTACATGCAAAGAGGATGTTCAACATCCTTTCTGAAGAGATGAATTCTTATATATGCAATGCAGACTATTTCTGCTATGATAGCTCTTCATTATGCAAATGCTTGCATCTGATAAGACAATGCACATGCTTAGAGTGCACATTAATACTAAATGCTTGGCTGGATCACAGCCATGAGACCCGACTTAGAGATTTTGAGGTGCCAGAGAACAAACAGATTTTCACCATGCTAGTGTCAGTTAAATCATAAAGTATCTTTGCATAGATTTAGCTCTTTCTGTCAAACTGACAAGGATTTTGCAGAGAAAGCATTAGCAGCGCTAAGGCAGAGGACGGCTGTGCAAAATCCTGTAGATTTCTAAGGCCATGTTACAGTTAATACCCAAGATGAGAACCAAGGGCTACCACGCTGCAGTGTGTTCATCCCCCTTCATTTGCAACCCAGGCGAGGCAGCTGATGGGCCTGTTGCTTTCTTCGGCTGTAAAAACAACCTAGAGTCTGTTGTGAACCTCTCCATGAATCACACATATTTTTATCAACTTCAGACGGTGAAATTTCAGTTGTAGTGGGTGTGCCAACTTAAAACCAGGGCCTTATGTTAAAGAAATTCACCAATACTCAGGTGATTTCCATTTTCCACATGTACCTGTGTAGCTACCATGTCCCACCTCAGGCTACAATAGCTACAGCCAGCTCTCCTGACTAAGCTTGTGTTATCAGAAGCAGGTTTGAAGTCAGATCAGCTTGTTGTTTTCATGTAATGCATATAAAACAAAGCATTTAATGGCTTTTGGAGCCTAATTGAACTGCGAGCACTCTGGTTATAAGCAGGTCAATAATTAATTCTAGCACTGTGTTTATCACCTTTTCAGCATAAGGAAACTAGGTGCGGGTGGATGCACAACGTGTGCATCCCACGGAGACTTTGAACCTTAGGAACAACTTCAGCCCTTCATGCCTGAGCTTTAGAGAATCTCAATGGCACTAGCAGACAGTGAGTTACTGTAAGCTTCCTGGGAACAAGCAGACACTGGGAGAAAAGACACCTTAATGAGAAAAGATGCATTTACAAGCTTACCCTTCACGAGACATCAGAGAAGCCAAATTGCACAGTAAGAACCCTCAGCAGCTGAATGCACATGGTGTTGGGAGTGGGCATTTCTCGGGTGCTGGTGAATCCCTCCAGGAGTTACAGAGCATGGGGTGGTAGTTCTTTGGCTCATGAAGCAGCTCATTATATGCACTGTGGCAGTACTGCTAAGCAGAGCCACAGGTCACCAGTATGTAAAAGCAATGCCACGAAGGGTGTGATTTAATTCACTCCATACAGATGCATGTAGATATTTACCTTCTGCTTGCTCTAACTAGTAGGAATTCCTAGAGGGCATGGGGTTTTTCTCCTGTGATATGTTGGTTTATGAAGTTTCCTTGCTCCTTTCTCTTAGAGAAAGGAGTCAGACTGGCAGGGAAGCATCAGAACATGGACAGTAGTTTCTCCCTGTGGGGTCAAGTGCAGAAAGGTTGGAACAAAACTTTTGTTTCCTGTCATTCATCCAGCCAAAGTCGTCTGTCTGCCAGAAAGTGCATGGGGTGAACTAATGGATGGTGGTTGTCTGGGGCATACATAACCTACTGGGGAGGCCAAGGGCCTCCTGTGCATCACGTTGGCTGCTCACACAGAGGCATCTGAGATCACCTAAACAATGCTAAACTTTTCCTGTTATATCTACAGTTTAAAAATAGTATTTCTCCTTCCTATTTGTCAACAGTTTATCCCGGAATGGTTAGGTCAAATAAGATACTTCACTTTCACTTGAGTTCTTCAATTTTTGCGTCTGTGTGAAATGGAGTATGAAGAATTCTCCTATTTTGGTCACAGTCAGAAGGAGTTTGTACTTTACCAAGGATGATGAGCTAAAGTATTCACTGTTGTAACCACTACTGCTTCAACAACCACCCCCCTCAAGGTTACAGTGCTGAACATGAGACTTGGTCAAATATGGATCTGACTGCTCCGTCTGAAGTCCCTGGGAGGCTAAGAACAAATCAGACATCCTCACTTAATATCAGATGCCTTGAGAAAAAAAAAAAAAAAAAAAAAAAAAAAAAAAAGCCTGTTTTTCAGAGGGTAATTGTATTTTGTGAAGTATGTGTGTTATCATTTACATGTATTCCTTAATTCATCTGTGAATCAAGACAGAAAAAATACTACCAATACACACTGATCAGATTGCTGTATAAAAAGGAGGTTATCACAAGTCGAGAGACTAAGGACTGCTTTTCCAAGAGCCCAGCTAGCCCATAAACACTCTGCATTAAAATCTAACACATTTCATGATGCCGGAAGTGAGCACATTTAATTTCATCTGGTGTACCATTCCTTCATATTTTTCCAGTCCATCAATATACTGTCTAGGTTCATGTGTCCCCCACATATTCATATCTACTGCCATCCAGGCTCGATTTCCCTCAGTCCTAAATGGTGTGTGGCCATTGTGGACTGAAGTAAGATTTTTGCCTTATTTCTCTCTTGAACATGCTGCCAGCACAAGATCTGCTCCACAGATGGGAAGTCTATAGAGCAAAACTTTCTCCATGCCACGGCCATGTTACTGAATCGATGGGAGGGCAGTAGGAGAGATCATGGGATAAGATGGAGTCTTGGCAAGGTACCGTTTAGTCTTCAGAAGTTGTACTGAAGCGGGCTGCCTGATGGAGGCATTGGCAGGCTGTTTCTTGCACTTGGTCTGTGTGTCACTCAGCAAGCAGAGGAGAACAAGTCTCACTTCTAAGCTGAGTTGCTTCTGATTAATTCAGTCAGATCTGACAGCAGAAAGTAAACAGCATTTGGCAGAAGCCACTCTTAATTACAGTGTCATTAAGAAATTCACTCCACAGAGGATGTGCACACCCTTTTCTCTCTCTCTCTCTCTCTCTTTTTTTTTTTTTTTTTTTTTTTTTTTCCTGAACCACCGCAAAATAAATGGTCACAATTTGGGTTTGTTTTCCTAAAATTACGATCCTCATTGCTATCACATCACAGATTTACCAGAAAAGTCATTTCTGCTTCCAGCTAAATGAAGCAGGGTTTTTGGACACCTGCCCTGCTTGGCTGCTGCGGACATGTGTTGGAAATAGACCACCAAGGTCTGATCTTAGGATACCCGAGATAATGTCCCTTGCAGAAGAAAGGAGGAAACAGACAGAAGAGAGCTGGAAATACAGACTAGCTCTGGAAGTCTGCTACCACCCAGGCTTAATTACCCTCAGCATTAAGTAGCTGGGTGGCCATCTCGGCTGATCATACATGGAAAAATACCTTGTTTAGAGTACCTTGAGTACAAGATTGAACAGTAGGGCTAGGGTGTGAATTGATGACCAGAAACAATGCTTCAGTTAAATATGCAGTTAAAACTAAGGAAGTATTTTTCCCCCTTGTAAGAGCTACAGCTTCTATTCCTTGAAATGGTTACAGCATCATCTAGTGGAAATTTACCAAAAACACTCATCTCATGGTTCTGTGAACCAGCTGCCAAACACCAGTTCACATCCATACTGATTTTTATATGGGGCACAAACTATCGTCTCCTTTTCCCCCACGAGCAAAGGTTACCGAGGAAGAACAGCAGGACTAAGAAGCTGGACACAGCCCAGTGCAGTAGCTGCTAAACCAGCTGTGTATCTCAACCCAGGACAGCCCTTTCTTTTCACACAGAGGGGATTCTCTGTAGGATGCTCCCAGAACGCCCCCAAATTAAGCCCACAAAGGCAGCAGCAAAGAAACCCATGCCACTGCACCTATGAACATTGCTATTCTTTATTAGTGTGCCAATGAGTGGAAAGTGTTTTCAGTGCACCTGGGGGACATATATGACTCTCTTTTGCTCACTTACTTACTCTCTTGCATAGAAGTACTTTGGGGAAGCCCCCAGAGATCATCAGTGCCTAGAAGAAAACAAGTCTGTACTGATGCGTAGAAGCATGCACTTTGGGGCCTGATTGAAGTCATGTCCAAGCAGCAACTATACAAAGCAGTGGCAAACTGCATCCTGGAAATTAACATTTCAGTAACTGCTTTCCATGAAAGCAAGAATGAAATGTGTAGAAGACAGGTTCCTATTTCAGCAGATTTGCTCTTGAAGCTGGAATATCGGAGGCCAGTAACTGCTATTGCTAGATGAGAAGAGTGAGTCCAGTCTTCCTGCCAAATCTAAATCTGAGCTGTGCTGCACAGCTCCTACACAAGAGAAAGCTCTAATGGTCTTCTGATCAGGTTTTAAGTCTCACGTTGTCTTTCAAAAGAAAAAAGAATAAGGACAGATAATTAATATCCCTTGTGGATCAAATGCAGGGCAAGACAATCTATATGAAAGCTGCTGCAACCTCCAGGAGCACCAACTGCAAAAAGCTTCCTGCTACCCTCTGGTGATCCTCTGATGAAACTGCATGCAGCTCACAAGCAGCTGAGAGAGTCACAAATACAGCGGCTCTCAAAACACGATCACAGACTAAGAAAGACCAACTTATGTGATTGCCAGCAGTCATCTGGCTCGACTGAACATGCATAAAACTAGTGCTGAAGATTGGTTAAGGAGTAAGTCAGAGCCTTGCAATATACCTGCAAAAAAGGGCACTTTCCAAACTTTTGTACACGTTGTTTGATCTTTCTGCATATCCAGGAGTCAAGGTGTGGAGGGGGATCAAAGAAAGTCAGCGATAAAATTATGCAGACTACAAATATTTGCATACTCTAGGTGTGCTTACATTTGAAAATGCTCTAGTGCCCGAAGACACCGATCAGAAACTGAGTAGCTACAAGTTCTGGAGGTGTTCAAAGAATGTGCATTTTACCCAGAATTTATTTGGAATAAGCAATGCACACACACACACAAAAGAGGGAAGTCAATAAGTCAAGCAGCCAGTCACTTCTGCCTGCAAGCATAGTCTCAGTTCTTGCTATCATTTGGGACGTAGGAAAAGCCCTGCGCTGATGAGTAGGCAATGAGAAGTGGCAGTTTTTTGATGAAGTCTTTTTTAGAAAGAATAGTCTATTTTGAGACTGCAACAAGGAAATAGATGGCTTAGAGCAACTTTCTTGGAAATGCCTGATATTAGACATTTCAAACTGTTCTATTCAAATACTTTATGTTTATCTGCACGGACTCTGACTCCATAAATACACGCTTCTGTTTACAGATCATTGAGATCTTGTTTCTGTTTCAACCAAATATTACTGTTTTTCAGAAGCTCTTTTCCTCTCTGCCTCAGGATGTCAGGAAAACCAGTTTGTCATCTGAGAAGGCAGGAACACAATATTTCATCCATCTCTTTTTCCATTTTCCTTTCTGTCTGTCTGGTTCCAGTGTCTGTGATCATTTCTGTCACAACTGAGCCATGAGGGCCACAGCTCAGGACGTGGCCCTGCAGTCGGGGCCCTGGTAGATGCTCGGGCAGGGACACTGATCAGAAATGCTGGCGTCACAACATTTTGGGTGAAAGGACAGAGAGACATGTTGAAAATCATGAGGACAAAATCTAGTTATGAAGGGCTGATGCAAAATCTGGTTGAGGTAGATGAGAACTTCTCCCAGTCCTAACTGTGTGCATCTTCTATTTTCTGCTCTTATTTTCCCCTTGTCAGGTCAGGGCCTTACAAGTTGAAACAACAATTTACCACATTTTTATTTTGATCCCTTCCCTCACAGGCCTTTGAGGTCACTTAGGGAAGGACAGCAGGGTACACTACAGAGGTGAGGAGAACACCTGAGAGACTTGAGGGAAGCAAAACTTGCAGGTCAGCCTCCTCACCCAGCAAAGTACCAGATGCCCACAAGGTTTCTTTCTGGCAAGAGCTAAAAGCTCGACATTTTTTTGCTCCCTCTGTCACTAAACCTGCCTGTCATACAGATCAAAGTAGCCCACACATGGCCACCTTTGCTGTGGGTGGCCGCATGTCCTGCCAGGGCCTCTCCTGTGTGGATGCCATTAACGTTCAGCCAGACATGGAGGAAGGCCAGGAGGAGGGGCTGAGGTGGATTTTATGACACGTTATAAATGCAGATTGTAAACAACGAAGTCTCACACGTTTTTGACAGAAACCTCCCTGTCCTCTGAGGGCTGCTCACAGGGCTGCTCACATCTTCTCTCCAAGCCTGAGAGTTCTTGTGCTCTGATGAAAACCCAACACAAAATACTTAAAATTCAGCAGGGCTGGTGTGATCCGTGGCATCGCACGGATGTCTCTGAGGTCTACAGCATGGGTCTTCCTTGGAGCAAAACACACCTTACAGCTTTGGAAAGGCTGGTGTACAGAGAAATACACACTACACATTATCAGGAAAGACCAGAAGTACATTCTCCAGACTTTTCCTCTTGAATAAGCATATTTTACTTTCTGACCATTAAAAGTTATTTTTTTTGTTGTTGGTTGGATATTTATTTTATTTTTATTTATTTTTTTATTGCATTTCCAGGAAACTGAAGTGCAAGCAACAACTCTTCCCCTGTCACACCACACTGAACAACCACTTGGGTTCATGCTGTTTGTCCCTGCACCACGTCTGCTAAATTGGTAATATAAGCTGTGTCATAAAAGGCAGGGACCTGGATGAAAATTACAGCCTGAGTCTCAAATCTGTCCTCCTCTGTAACTATCCACAAAGGGTAGCTTGGCTTTAGACAAGGAATTACTGTACGTTTGGATGAACAGGAATGAATACACCGTTCAATACTAGTTTTGAGCTGATAACCAACATGTTGTTCACAGGGGGCTCAAAATGTATTGCAGACAAAGAAAAGAAAAGCATTTTCATATTGCATTTTTAAAATATAGGCACTGCAGTGTCTCCTGGACCAGCTCCCTAGCATAGTTAAG
This sequence comes from Aythya fuligula, assembly GCF_009819795.1. Classification (NCBI taxonomy): domain Eukaryota; kingdom Metazoa; phylum Chordata; class Aves; order Anseriformes; family Anatidae; genus Aythya; species Aythya fuligula. Next base: position 73,895,052 of record NC_045593.1, on the reverse strand, counting down.
TAGTATCAGTACCAACAGTTAGCTTCCTCCTGTCTCAAGCAGAGAGAGGATTCAGAAATATCTGCCTGTTCCTAGATGAGCACTTTTTGGCATTATGTGTTTCAAATATCATTTTTCTGGGGTGCCAGTGATGGAGGCTGGCCAGGTCTGTGCAGTGCTGCAACCTGTGATGGCTGCACTGTGCCCCATGGTGAGTAGCTGCAGGCTCCTGGGCTTGGACTTGGCTAGGCACTGCAGTTCAGTCACACAGGCATATCAAATGTCCAAACACACCAACTCTTGTAATAGGATCATAAAACAACAGAACCACAGAATCGCCTGGGTTGGAAGGGACCTCAAAAGACCATCAGGTCCAACCTTTTGTGGGAAAAGGAGGCATGGCTGAGATTATTTAGCATGCTGTCCAAAAGCATCTTGAAAACCTCCAGTAATGGGGATTCAACCATGTTCCTGCAGAGGTTGTTTGGGTAATGGGTTCTTCTCACTGTAAAAAATACATTTCGTCTATCAAAATGAAACCCCTTGCCTTGCAGCTTTTACCCACTTCCCCTGTCTTCTGCATGTGCCTCCTTCTAAAGGGAGAGCCTCCATTCTCTTTGTAGCCACCCTTTAGGTATTGGAATACTGTGATGAGGTCCCCCCCCAAGCCTTCTCTTCTCCAAGGTGAGAAGTCCTACCTTGTGCACTCTTTCCTCACAGGGCAGATTTTTCAACCCTTTGATTTTCTTCTCAGGTCCAGAGCACGCTGTTGACTCATGTTCAGCTTGTTGTCCACAAGGACCCCCAGGTCCCTGTCAGTGAGGTTGCTCCCCAGCCACTTAGATCCTAGCCAGTACTTGGCTCTCTGGTTATGTTGTCCCAGGTGCAGACCCTTGCCTTTGGCTGTTAAACCTCATGCAGTTCTTGCTTGCCCACTTTTCCAGCTTGTCAAGGTCTCTGTGTAAGGTGACTCTCTCTTCTGATGTGTCCACCTCACTTAGTGATGACCCGACTTAGTGTCATCAGCAGACTTGTTCAGGGTGTCTTAAATCCCATCATCTAGATAAATTATAAAGACGTTGAACAGCATGGAGCCCAGTATCAATCTCTGAGGGACCCCAAATGTGACAAGCTGCCAGTCTGAGAAAAAAAAACAACATAGATCACTACCCTCTGAGTGTGGCCGATTACCCAATCTCCTACCCATCTCACATAATACCCACCCACCCAATCTGAATTACGTCAGTCTGTTCAGGAGATGGCTGTGGAAAAGTGTCAAACACTTTGCTCAAGTCCAGCTAAGCATTATCCACTGCTCTCCTCATGTTCATAGAAAATAGTCCTTTGTTATCGAAGGCGATATGGGTAGTCAGTCAGGATTTACCTTTGGTAAATCTGTGCTGCCTTCTTCCAGTCACCTGCCTCATTTGGTTTGTAGTTGTTTCTAGTACTTGGCCCATTACTTTCTCAGGGACTGAAATAAGATGAATGAGCCTAGAGTTTCCTGTGTCCTTTTTTTTATTTTTTTTATTTTTTATTTTTTTATTTTTTTTTTTTTTTGCCTGTATTTGTAGATGAGTGTGACATTGGCCCCTTCCAGTCATCAGGGATATCTCCTGAACTCCTCAGCTAAATGCTCCCCGGGGCTGTGGCATTTCCTGACCCAGTGTGGTACAGACACTCACAGACAAAGCTTTTGTTCAAATCAACAATATATATTACAATAAATAAGAAACAATATAGAAAGAATAGAATAAAAATTGCAATATCTATAGCAATTTTTGCAGAGCTCAGAGCTCCTGGAGTGAGTGGACACTCCCCAGGAGCCCAGATGGTCACTGTCCAGCTGGAAAGAGGAGTCTCTGCTTCAAGCTTCCCTGCAGCGGTGTCTTCAGCTGCACGGGCTGTGCCTCCCCCAGGGGTGGTTTTGCTGTGGAGACGACATGGAGGAGCAATTCCCAGCTGAGCAGCATCGTCTCCATGGGCAGCGTGCTCAGCTCTGGGGCATGTGGCAAGCAGGGTGTCACTCCTTCAGCTTCGCAGCCACCAAAAGCATCGCTGGTGAAATCCCTCCTGCGCGTGCTTGCCACGAGGATGGTGGTCAGGTCAGGAGGTGGGTGACAGCGGTCGTTGAGGCACGGGTGGCAAAGTTGGTGCCTACCAGGATACAGACACAGAGCTGCAGATGTCGGAGGTGGAAGGTGTGCTGAGCATGCTGAGGTGTTTCCTGAAGAGCATCTCTGGCACAGCGCAGCTCTGGGGCCAGCTCGTGCTGCTGCAAACGCCGGCCTCTGACTACTGGAAGGTCAGGTAGGTGTCGGAGTGGTCCTGCTTCACCCCGAGCATGAGCTCGACGGAGAGGCTTTCGTTGGAGGCGCTGGTCAGCATGAACTTGCAGGAGCGGGTGGAGGGCAGCATCGTTAGCTGCAGCTGGGCTGCCTGAGGCACGGCCCCCCAGGCTTCTGCCACCAGCTCCTGGAGCCATTTTGCCGTCTTCCGCACATCCAAGTAGGAGCCGCAGCAGAGGGTGTCCAGGAGGCTCGGGTCCTGGTTCTTCAGCTCGTGCTCAGGATGGTGGAGGAAGCACAGCACATCGCCCAGCATCCACTCCCGTGTGCACATGCACTGCAGCTCCACGCGGAGGCAGGAGTTCCTGGCCAGCCTCTCCCCTTTGGTGCCCAGCTCCAGGTGGAAGGCGTGGCCGGGCGGTGGGTTCAGGGGCACGAGCAGGCGGTAGATGGTGTCCCGCTCAGTGGGACCGGAGGCGCTGCCCACCGCAATGGCTGGCTGCAGCCGTGGCATGAACTCGTTCCTGGGGAGGCCCTGGCAGGCGGCGAGCAGGTTGTTCACTAGTTCCTCCATGACCTTGCCCGTTCCTTCCAGGTCCCTCACCGGCCACTGCAGGCACTCGTTGATGACTCTCCGGGCATCCAGAATGTCCCTGGGGTCTTCCTCGCAGTCGTCATTGTCCTTCCTTCAGGAGACGCCTTTCTTGGTTCTGCTGCGCCGCTCACGGCAGAACTTCGTGAGCATGCGGCAGAGCACGAAGAACAGGACGATCTCTCCGGTCAGGACCCAGAAGTGCCAGTGCTGCAGCAGCGACAGGAGCAGGGTTCCCACATGCACCCAGCCGTGCTCCTGCTCCCTCTGCTTGATTTCCAGCAGCAGCTGCATCATGCGAGCCTGCAGCTCCTCTGCACGCTGCTGCATGCGCGCGGTTGTAGCCGCATCGAGTTCATCGCCAACTTTCTGTGGGCTCTGAATTAAGCCCAGGAAAGTCAACGCGAAGAAAATTTCCGAAACCATGGTCTGCAAGAGTTGAGAGAGAAGGGGGTCAGCTGGGTGGGAGCTGGCTGGCGGCCGAGGGAGCCAGGGCAGGAGCCACAGACCCCCGGGGTCGGGTAGGAGAGGGGGTGAGGGAGCTGGGAGGCTGCAGGGACTGCAGCCAGAGCTGGCGGTGACAGCCACGAGCCCTGCCCTCAGTGGCTGGGCCCTCGCTGCAGGCTTAGCAGCCCTCGGGGGCTGGTGTTTGTGCCCCGGCCCTGGCCCAGCCCAGCCTTCCCCGCGCTGCTTCACTCACCTCGCCAGTGGCTCAGGACAAAGTGAAGCAGCGTTGCCCGCAGCTGCCTTTGAGGCAGTCTGCCCATTGTGACATGTGCCGGAGCTCCTCGGGCTCCCCTTGTGCGGCCTGTGGGAGCCCCCAGGGCTGTGTGTGGAGAGAAATTTGGGTAATGGAGCCCATGGACGCTGTGCTCCTCATGTGCCACGATGGTGCAGTGCTTCGGAGGAGACATTTCTGGACGGGGATGAGGCTGTATGGGAGGGGAGGTGCCCGGCACTGCCGAAAGCTCATTCCTGGAGTGCCTGTGAGAAAAAATGTCAATAAGTTTTACAGGATCACAGAATTGTCTAGGTTGGAAGAGACCTTAAGGTCATGGAGTCCAACCTCTGACCTAACACTAACAAGTCAACTGCTAAACCATATCGCTAAGTTCAACATCTAAACGTCTTTTAAAGACCTCCGGGGATGGTGACTCCACCACTTCCCTGGGCAGCCCATTCCAATGCCTCACAACCCTCTCGGTAAAGAAGTTCTTCCTAAGATCCAATCTAAAACACCCCTTGCGCAACTTTAGCCCCTTCCTCCATGGCCTGTGACCAGGCACGTGGGAGAACAGACTAACCAACCCCCACCTCGCTACAGCCTCCTTTAAGGTATCTGTAGAGAGCGATAAGGTCGCCCCTGAGCCTCCTCTTCTCCAGGCTGAACAAGCCCAGCTCCCTCAGCCGCTCCTCGTAGGACTTGTTCTCCAGGCCCCTCACCAGCTTCGTCGCCCTTCTCTGCACCCGCTCAAGCACCTCCATGTCCTTCTTGTAGCGAGGGGCCCAAAACTGAACACAGTACTCGAGGTGCGGCCTCACCAGAGCCGAGTACAGGGGGACAATCTCTTCCCTAGCCCTGCTGGTCACACTCTTCCTTATGCAACCCAGGATGCTGTTGGCCTTCTTGGCCACCTGAGCACACTGCTGGCTCATATTCAGCTGACTATCCACCATCACTCCCAGGTCCTTCTCTGCAAGGCAGCTTTCCAACCACTCATCTCCCAGCCTATAGCTCTGCTTGGGGTTGTTGCGCCCCAGGTGCAGGACCCGGCACTTGGCCTTGTTAAACTTCATGCAGCTGACCTCAGCCCATCGGTGCAGCCTATCCAGATCCTCCTGCAGAGCCTTCCTACCCTCAAGCAGATCGACACACGCACCTAACTTGGTGTCATCTGCAAACTTACTGAGGGTGCACTTGATTCCCTCACCCAGATCACTGATAAAGATATTAAAGATATAAAGATATAAAGACAACCGGCCCCAGCACCGAGCCCTGGGGGACTCCACTAGTGACTGGCCTCCAACTGGACTTGGCTCCATTCACCATGACTCTTTGGGCCCGGCTATCCAGCCAGTTTCTAACCCAACGAAGCGTGCGCCAGTCCAAGCCTAGGGCAGCCAGTTTCTTGAGGAGAATGCTGTGGGAGACGGTGTCAAAAGCCTTGCTGAAGTCAAGGTAGACCACATCCACAGCCTTTTCCTCATCCACCAAGCGTGTCACTTTGTCATAGAAGGAGATCAGGTTCGTCAGGCAGGATCTGCCTTTCATAAACCCATGCTGACTGGGCCTGATCGCCTGGTTGCCCTGCAAGTGACGTGTGATGACACTCAAGACAATCTGCTCCATGAGCTTCCCTGGCACTGAGGTCAAACTGACAGGCCTATAGTTTCCCGGGTCTGCCCTCCAGCCCTTCTTGTAGATAAGTTCAGCTCTTTCAAGATCCCACAAAGCAGCCCTTCCTCCTCTACTGAGTGCTGACATGCATTGTTTTAGCTACTTGATCCTGTGATCTGGGGTCTGGCTACTCCCGCGAAGACAGTGAATAAGTTATTGAGCATCTCTGCCTTGTCAGCGTTCTTTTTTATTAATCAGTAATAGAACATTAATAGTAATATAAACTATTACTAATCTGCAATAGTTTCCTTGTCCTGTTGAGCAAGGGGCCTATGCCTTCCTTGTGCTTTTGCTTTCATATCTGAAGAACCCTTACTTGTTCTTGACATTGTTGGCCAATTTCAAGTCTAGATGAGCCGTAGCCTTTCTGTCTATATCTCTGCATGCCCTAACAAGGTTCTTGTAGTCCTCAGTGGGTATTTAGCCACCTTTCTGTAGCTGGTATGCTTCTGCTTTGCTTTTAAGGAACCTCCCAAAATTTTTAAGATAGGGTCTTGTGTTTCCGAGTGGTGTTTATTTTATTATTATTATTTTTTTGAATAACTATTGTGCATAATGTCTAACTGTGATATCTGATACATTTTCACTGCTCAATAGAGCTAGAAATTGGTCACATAATCATTGCTTGTGTAAAGAGCATCCCTGGTCCCTTCCTTCCCCTCAGGGCTCCCACCTGCAGGGCAGTTTAAAACTTGTCTCCTGTGTAGGACAGAAAACACTTCCCTCTGCGTGCTTCAGTCCCTTTCCTGACAGCAACACCTTGGAGATGCTTTCACTCCATGTGAGATATTTTTTACAAAATACATGAAATAGGAGTACTACTGAAAGCAAACAGGGCAGCTTATGCACCTCTGCTGTTCATTCTCCCTAAAAAACTGATATATGCTGCGCAGCACAATCTCACAGGCTCTCTGTGCTAGACTTTCTTCCTGGACTAGAGTTTATCATATAATCTTCTTTCTTTGTTGCCAGATCTCCCTGACTCAAACAACTCAGAAGTTCTACCCCCTGTAATTTCACTTTCTTGCTTTCATGCGTTTTGCCCCCTCCTGCTGCCTGTGAATACCACTGTAATGGGGCAAAACTACACTTCCCATGAAGCCGGCAAGTGATAGCTTACTTGGCTGAGTTGGAGAAGCTCCATAAATATCAGTAGTGAGTGAATGACCCCCCACAGCTAAGCACAGTATCTACAGTGCCTTTTAGCCAGGCATTCTTTCCTAGGTCTTTGCTGAAAAAACCCACACCAAACTGCCTACAGCACAGCCTCAAAATCACTCCAACCCTCCTTATCCCTCAGCAGTGTCCTGTCTCTGCTGATGTCTGGCTTCATGGAGAAAGCAGACATGGCACTGGTGGTCTTTCTCATTTACCATGAGCCTAAAACTCCACTGTGGCCCCTAAGTAGGAGAACACGCTACCCTCAAACATACATGAGATGACCAAGGACTAGCACCCAGGGTTAAATTTGCTTGAAACAGACTAATTAACTGATATTATGCAAAAAGATTTTCCACAGTGCCCTTCACCAGACATTTAACACACCTGAGTAGAGTTCAGAATCAGGCACCATTTTAGGCTTTTTATGTCTCACACAGAATTGCTTGGAAATAACTATGTAAAGATGACTTATGCCTATATGTGGAGAGGTATTTTTTTTTTTTTATAAAGTGACATTTCTTATTTCTTACAATACAATAACAGCATGGCATTGACTAGAATTGCAGAAAACTCAACAGTTAGACATAGTTAGAAGGTTTAGTACTGGGCTATGCTTTACTAAAAGGCTGAGTATATTTGCTGGGAATATATATAATAGAGTTGTTGAAAAATCTGAATATTTTTTCCTATCAGACAAACAGTTAAAGTTCAGAAAGAACCTTGCTTTGGGCAATGCAGAAAGAAAATACAGGACATCTTTCAGGTATGCAAAAAGTATTTCAGGTATACCGAAACAACAACAACAAAATACCAACAACACATCAGGAGTTTCATTTATATCTGGAACCTCCTAAAAGCAAAACCAAAACAAAACTTCAAACACCAAGAATAAACTTTGTTAAAAGCTCCTTTCTGGAGAAGATAAGGTTTTTAGTGGCAAAAGGGATCAGTTGTAGCTTGCATTTCACATGTGACTCAGTTAGTTGTCTTTTGTCTTGATTCAGCCAGCTTTTTAGAAATGCATGCTGGCATGAACAAAACTGCTCTTCTAAGCGTGTGTGTTCACACCAGTGGCCTGGGCCAATGCACGCGTAAGTATATACATAGGGATCTGTGGAGAAGGACAAGGCTGGGTCACTCTGAGTCGACATCATTACATAAAGACTTAGAGTATCTCTTGCAGAAGCTCATCTTTTGTACATGAACTCTTTTCCTTGTAGCAGAGTTTCAGATGCAACCAGAAGATGTCAGTATGTTCACAAAGAACAGCATCAGGGGTTTCAGGCAGAATAGAGCACGCTAAGGAAAAGATGCTTAGCCTTCCACGAGAGGTCAAAATTTGGGCGAGATCTTTTATATATGGCACGGCTTAGGAGAAGGATTATTCTCGGAGAATTAAAATTATTCAATATTAACTCAGGGAAAGAACTAGAAAGAACATCAGCATCTGTGTTTTACTCATGGACGAGGTCAGGCAATGGCCATCCTACTTCCAATACACAATCATTTCTTTATAGCTCATGCTTAGCGAAAGGGCTGCATGCAAAGATAAACCAGAGGGCTGAAAATGAGAACTGGTCTTTACTGAAAATGCTCATGACCTCTAGGTCACTGGCTCACACATGTCTCAGATTTTAGTGGTGGGATGTAGTTAGCATTCAAAAGCATTTGGTAGCCTTTGAGCTGATGATCTTCATGCAATTGCTCATGAACAGGCACCCCTTATCTCATAAATCAGTGCTGCTAACAATGTCCAAAGCAAGTGTTTCAAAGAAACCATGAAGTGATGGCCACAAACTGCTTGGTTATAGGCAACTTAAAGAAGCAATAGAGACAGTCTTGAACTTATTCATGCCTTAGTCAGCCCTCCCATTCTTTATCACGCAGGAGAACCTTTTCTAAGGTAATATGTTCAAAGGTGACAAATAGGACTAAGTTATTTGCCTAGTCAAACTTGCAAGCATGCTGTCCTTGACATGAATCACACACTAAATAGCTTTCAAAATGTAATTCAATGAAAACAGTTATGCAACCCCCCCCCCCCCCAACAAAACAAAACAAACAAACAAACAAATAAAAAAAAAAAAAAAGAAAAAAAGAAAAGAAGTAAAGCATCTCTGAAAAAAAAAATGTTTCAAGAACTTTATGGACTGTCTTGGGCTTCATGTCCTCACCTCTGCTTTTTGGGCCTATAAGAGTGACTAAACCTCTCTATGTTCAAAGGAAGCAACATGATGCATTACTGAAGAAAATCTATTAGGAGCCAAATCCTCTTTGTCTTAAAGCTCTTGTTGCAGTCCAGGCCAAGACAACTGAAATCCTCTGTGATCTATGGGAAGGATCCAGGTTTTCTCATTTAGCTTAGTTAAGCAAATATTCATGAGTTCATGGAGGCACACTGTCAGCCTCCATCACCACAGTAACATAGCATTTGACCTGCCGTGTGTCCAGATGCTAAAATGCAACAACTACTGAAACAAATTCACAGCTTTCCTCCACTTCTGCAATGTACTGTTTTGCCAGATCCATTCATTTAGGAAATGTTACGTGGGTGTATGCTGTGAAAACCATGGGTCAAGAGACCAAAGGACTTAAGGATGGAGGATACAAAAGAGCCAGGAGATGACCCCTGTTCAAATTTTCTACCAACTGCTTGCCATCTTGTTTAAAGTAAGAAAAGCCCTTTCCGGTCTTAATATATGGGTGCTGGGAAAGCCATAGATATTATCCTGACACTGTGGTGACACTTCTCTTGGGCAATGATTAGAGAACTTTTGTGCAGTTTTGGAAACAAACCCCCAGATATAAATGTCTTCTGACAGAAGTGCATTTAATGAAACTGCTGCTGTGGCAGAACATCAAACCGACCTCTCTCAGCCTCGTAGGTGAGCGGTGGTATTTGGCATGCTCCAGTCTGTGTTCCCCTCCTCCAGTCCTTCTCTGATAAAGTTATTCTGTCTGGTGCAAGAGCGAGCCTTGTTGTCTATCAATATACCATGCTGGTAATTAGTGTTCTGTGTTTTTTTTTTTTTTTTTTTTTTTTCAGGTCTTAAATATGTGCCTGTATTGCTGCAGTGCTAAAAAGCAGACACCCATGGTGCAGCGAGGAGGATGGTATAGTTTGCCTACGTTATGAGGGGGATATTATATTGTTTCACGGCTTATGGAATATGCATCAGGCTCACAGGAAGTCCTGTGGAAGGAGTTTCACAACAGGATCTGGTTTCAAGAGCTGAAATTTCACCTGAAAAAATGGAGTTTTCAGAGTTGGAAAGCCTACTGTTATTTCCTCTGTGCATTGTCAGAGCACATCCTGGGCTAATGAAACATTTATGCGTTGAGCTCTATGTTCGAAGCAATGAAAAGAAGTCTGATGTTTCCTATGTCCGCAGGCCCTTTCGGGGGGGATGCACATGCCCTGTGTGCAAGCTGCGGGGAGAGCAGGGCCAGTGCTGAAAGTGAGCCATCCCCTTCCAAAGCTGCCCTGTCCATGGAGCAGTGAAGGGGTCCTGGGTGAAGCGAGCAGGAGGAGGTGTGCTGTGGGCTGAGGCCTTGCCCCTGCAGCACAGGGCGGGACTGGTATTGGTTACGGCTCTTTGCTGGTCACAGAAAGCAGACATACTTTCCCAGGGACAAAGCTAGATTCCTGCACATGTGGATGAGAGCCTCAGGCTTCCTCAGACCTCACTGCTGGAGTCTGTTTTCAAAAAAAAAAAAAAAAAAAAAAAAAAAAAAAGTCAATTTTCATCATAAGTCTAATTTCTTCCAGCTTTTCTGACTGCGTCACTTTCAGACATTAAAAACATCACAAAAATCTCCAAAGTAGGCTCTCCCAACCTACAACATATTCAAGTTTCAGTAAAGGCTAAATTTAATATATAAAATAAAATCATTTAGCAACAGAGAAAGGCTTCTTTGAGCTCTGAAAATGAGAAACAACTTGTCAGTAGAAACTGTCTAGCTCTAGCACTCTACTTATTCACCTTTAGAAAGAGAGCTTGGAAGCAGATCTGGAGAGTGCCAGATGAAGTCAGCTAAGTTTGCAGCTGGCTCAGAAATTATCCACACTGGGAAATGTAGGTTATGCCGCTGGCTGGGGGCTGAACAGGCTGCTGAAGTCTGGGTGTACTGCAGAAAGGGCTGCACATATCCTGAATAACAGCAAAATGGATGCACAAGCAGAACAACAGGCAAGGGAAAAGTGAAGAGGCATTTTCACTTTATTATTTTATTTTATTTTATTTTATTTTATTTTATTTTATTTTATTTTATTTTATTTTATTTTATTTTATTTATTTTATTTTATTTTATTTTATTTTATTTTATTTTATTTTATTTTATTTTATTTTATTTTATTTTATTTTATTTTATTTCATTTTATTTTTATTTGTTTTGTTTTGTTTTTCAGAGAAGAGAGGAACAAAAAGCCCTCATATGGAGGGCTGGTCAGAGCCTTTGAAACACCGTGAGTATGCTAAATCTGAGGTAGAGAATAAGAATCCTGTTCTTCATGGAAACAAACTATAACTAACAAACCAACCTTCCAAAGAATTAATTAACTCATGGAGTAACCGTAGAGGGAAGGGACTTCTTGCTGTCCAACCCCCTGCACGCAGCTGGTCCTGTTAGAACAGGTTGCTCCATGCCGTGAACAGTCAAACGTTGAATATTTCCAAGGTTGGAGATCCTAAAGTCTCTCCAAGCCCCTCTTCCAGTGAGACTAACCACCCTCATGGTGAAAAACTTTTCTTAAGAGCTAAACTTTTCTTAAGAGGCTGAAGCAGCCCTGCACCTTCTGTCTTCCTTCATATTTCCCATGCTCCAGCCCCAACCATTGCAAGGACCTCCTGCCATCACCGGGCAGAACATACGCCCTGCCCTTTGCTTACTCTTTATATAGTTCTGCTGTATCCAGTTTTTCATCAAGAATCCACCGAATCACAAGAAGGCATCCCCGAAAGGATGTATCCTCAAAGTCCCCAGGAGCAAAGTTCTTTGCAAAGGCTGTAAAAATACACCTTTTATAAGCTTGAAGGAGTCCAGAGCCTCTCTGTGAATTTCAGAGGTGCCTCCACCAGGGCCTCAGTTTTCACACAACTGTTCCATTACCTAAGCTAAATGACATTCAAAATGCCTTGGCCACGGAGTCAGCAGCACGTACAAGGATGTTCAAGCATGTTTTTGGTTTATTAGTTCTGCTGCAGACGCGCGAGCAGATGAATGTAAGAGGAGAAACTGGCTTTATAGTAAAGAGAAAAGAGACCTACAGCAGTGACAAATTAATTTCCATCCTGTCATGACTCATGAGACAGCGCTACAGTAACATTAACAAAACGTCAGTTAAAGCGGTAGTAATTATTTCCATTGCTAATACTGACTCTGGCTTAACAACATTTACAGGCTTTGTTACACTGTCATAAAATAAACACCAATATAGAAACAAACCAGATTATCCGCTTGTGAAAGAAGGGACTTTTTTTTTCCTGCCTGTGCCCATGACAGAATCGTGCCTTGTGAGGGAAGTCAGGGAGGGAGGCAGGCTTTGAAAGCAGCTCGTGAAGAGACTTTCAGCAGCAGTATTGGGTTCAGAGTCAGAAAGGCCGTGCTCCTGCTTTGCCCAGCAGACTGCAGGCAGCGATGGCAGGAGCAGGACCCCGACAAGTCCCATCCACTCCAAGTCAACCCGGTGACTTTCCTCAGATGGCCGCGTGTGCCTTTATGTGGCAGATTGGCAGGAACTGGTGGACCAGCAGTTGAAATTCTTGTTCTGCTGTTGCACGTCTTGAGTTGCCTTCACTTCTCACAGTGCTACCAAGTGTGTCCTGGTTCTTCAGCCGCTAGGAAGAGCATCATCTGCAGCATCCTGAGAACACGGGATCATGCAGCAAGACGTTAAACAGAACGTGCCCTGACAAAGAAGGTGTCGTAGGAAAACATATTTTTCTTTAGGAAACTTTACACTAGTGACCAATTCTGACACCAAATATACTCACACCAATATTTTAATAGTTATGATTTAATTTGTGTGTCCCAAGACACCCGATATTATCCAGTTTCCAGGAGGTGGTTTCTAGGCAGTGCTTTTGGGCAGAGAATTGGACCTTCAGTGTGGGACTACTGCAGGGTATTGAGACAGTTTGTTCAAAACCTAGATTTGTATCACCCTCTAGACTGTGTAATTTCACATCATGGAAAAATATTTCTTAAGGGCTGCGATCATCAACAGAGGGCAAAACTATGACCAAGCCCCAGCCTTCCCCCATGAAGTGTCTTGAGGAAGCTCAGGCTTGACTCTTTTGGAAATGGGTGTCTTGTTCTCTGGGAGTACAATGAATGCTGAACATTAATCAGTGACTAACCCTACTATTTTAACGAAGGGTATGTTCGAACAAAGTGGTTTATTCCGCATCTATGTCTTCAGTCCATGCAGGGGCACAGACAGGAACTCAAGCGGTAATGATTTTTTTGGGTGCAGACAGATTTTTCCTTCTAAAATGACCCTATTGCACAATTTAACTGCTCACATAACTTAGACTTGGTGACAACCCCCCAAAACTAATCCTCAGCTTTTCTTAAAATGGCATTTAGCTCAGTGACTTGTGCTTCCTCAACACACGGCTTTTGTGGGCTGCTTGTGCCTGCGTCCCTAGAAATGCAGATACCATGAACCACAAAAATGCCTTGCTGAAAGAGGTGGGACACAGTATTTCAGATGTGTGCCTGAAATGCTGCCTTGTTGTGGTGCTCAGAGTGAGTCACTTCAGTGCTGAACTTCAGTTCACACTCGCCACTGCCAGGGATTAAATTTTAGAACCAAACCGCAAGGCATGCTGCGTTTTATACCAAGCAAGGGTATTATTCATATCAGCAAATGGACACTGTGCCGCAGAATCCCATTCTTCTTGCATTTCCTCAGACCTGAAACCCCAATGCAGATGCCTGAGTAGTCCAAACGCAGCTAGAGTTGTACTACCATGACTCAGGCTGTAATTAAATCAAAGGAAGATTATCTGTGGACTATGCCTATGAATTATCACTAAGTTGAATCTGACAGAGTTTTTGTGTGCCAAAAATCTCCTGGGAATTAGTCCCAGACTGTATTTTTCTTTTTAAGGCCTTACTTATTCTTCCTAGTGTTTAGGAGAATTTAACTTGGCAATGCTTAATGATCCTTACTATCTGACTTAGAAAAAGTAATGGCTTTTATATCAGATCAAACACTTCACACAGTATTAAGGAAAGACTCTCTGAAGCCTGGACAAGGATCCAACTGAAAACCAGGAGACTTTCCTTATATTTTCATTGACTGCCAATTCCCTGTGTGAAGATCTACGGGACCAATATTCAGTGCATAGAAATATTTCTGTAGGAAAACACTTCTCTAAATGACTTTCAGTGGTAATTCAAAGCCTCCTGATGTTAATGCATATCTCTGAAAAAGAAGTGGAGGAGATCTGCGTAATTCACTTTTAAAAAACTTATCATTTTTGATAACATTTATTACTTAACTTTTTGAATATGCTTATAATGCATGACTTCATCAGAATCAAGGTACTTCTCCAAAACAAGAATTTTGGTGTCCTGGCAGCTCCTTTAGGTCTATCCAGAAATTCATCCCCTTGTCCAAGTGCCAGGGTTTGCTCACTGTGAGTCCTACTTTGTCTGCAGTACAGCTCCTCCCATCCTGGGCAGCACCGCAGGGCTTCGTACCCCTGTGGCCACACTGCTGGTGGGAAGCACGGCCCCTGGAAAATCACACAGGAGGAACAAGCCATCCAGGCTGGCTCCTGGGTCACTGGGTAGCTGCAACAGGGTTAAAATCTGTGAGACCTGCTCAGTCCTGCTCTATCCTCTTGTTTGGCATCACTGTGAGGGTTTTATGGTGAGGTTTCTAGCTCCCTGCCTTCTGTCCAGCACTAAAACGGCTGCTTGCAACATGACTTACGCGACTGCAGCTAACAAATGGGGAAGCTGTTACTCTGGCAAGATTTAGTCACTGCCTCTTTGACTGGCTGCACAGTCACTCGTCTGCTGCCAGTGCCGAGTGGTGGATATGGATGCAAACAGATGAGGGATTCCATAGCTGAGCAAGGGTTTGTAGAGCATTACTGCACTTCCCAGCTGCAGGAGAAGGGGACCGTCAGACTGCTGGCACAAGGCAGGTGAGAAAGGCACAACAGTTACTGTAGTTTGTGCTGTAGCTGACTTTCCACTGATTTCAGGTGCCCCTGCTTAGCCCTTGCTTTCTCAGCCTGAGATGCCTGTGTTATGCTTTTAAGCGTGTGGGTAGCAAACAAAAGAATTTTTCTCATCTCCTGCTGAACTTTTGCTGAGAAGAGATTAAACTGTTATTTTTGCTCTGTAGTGTTCAGCATGAATTTCTTATCTTTCCCCGTGCAGGCAGCACTGGAAATGTGAGGTGTGAAACCACCCGGTGCTTTTTGTAGCATGGCAGGCAGGTGACATGCCCTGGTGTGGCCAGGTAGCAGGACCACTTGCTCAGCCAGACATCACCAAGCACTGATCCCCTCCACTAGCACGATCCTCTTTGGTCCATGAGACCTACTTCCAACCTGCTAAGTGGCTTCATCTCTCAGTTCTGTCTTCTGCTGATCCCCAATCCCCTGGCTGAGTGCAGGTCTTCTAGAACTGCCCCTTCTTCATCTCCTACAGCTAAGCTTCTTGTTCCATTGCTTTTTTCACTGCTGCATGTGCTGACCATGTAGGGCTTGTAAGCTATGCCACTGGAGGTTGTGATGGTGTACTCTCACACCCAACTTAATGTCTAGTTACAAGGTCCTGATCCTGTCCCCCAACACCAATGCTGGGGTCAAGAAGTTAGAGGATGGAAGCTAAAGAGTGTTTGCTGCCCTGAATGGCTGTCACTAAAGTCTGTGCATTGCAGCTACAGAAAGCATCGGGATCATTGCCTCAATAATGTATGTGAGAACCCAAGTCCTGCTATGTCAGAGGACAGGGTTGATGGACATAAGGTCTTGGCTGGCACGCAAGAAGAGCCACAAATCTTTTACCAGGCCTCCCAGGAACTCGGACTGGGACAAAGCCTGTGTCCTTTGAGCTCACACGAGGATGAGGAAAGTCTAGACATTACCACGGTTGCTCAAGTATCAGCCACACAGAAGAGATTGTGTAATTTCGTGCTTCTGACAAGCAGGGAGCAGCAGACTGGGACAGCTTCAGCACAGAGTGCTGTACTGGCAGCACGTTTGCTTTTAAGGGCAAAGTCTGATGGTGAAGAAGTGCACCCCTTTTCTTGGAAAATGGGTATGTCGCTCCATCTTTTGTAACAGGGTTGTGGCCAGATGCAGCATCACTTGGTGAAGGAATGAAGTGCACTTTCTGGAAACATTGATGCACACGTTCTGAAAAACATCCTGTAAGTTTTTCAGGAAAAAAAAAAAAAAAAAGAAAAAAAAGAAAAAAAATGTGACATATGGTAATTAACTGAGAGTGGGTGGATCTGAGGGGGTAAATGAAAGGTCTGGCAGAAGATCACAGCTGCCTGTGTTCCAGGTAAAGAGACATGTGGGTGAACATGATGTTCAGGGTACGTCAGTATTTCTCCAGCATGGAATTGTTGTCAAATACAGAATCGTCCCCAGACAGATATGGGGACTGTTTCTCCCCACACAAAATGCACAGTGACATCCTCAAAGACTAGGAACGTGTCCCAGGTCCATCATCAGCATCATGGTGAAGAACCAGGGCTCCCACGTTGTCTCCCATACCCAGGGGCTGGTTGGTGGGGAGAGCTCTGATCCGTGCTAGGGGAGGCTGGGCAGCAGCAAGGGTGAGTGGTGGAAGTGTCAGAGACTGTTTTTTTGGTTTTGAACTACATTTTTTTTTTTCAAGAGGTAAAGTTGTTAGTAAATAAATAAATGCTGAACGTTGTCTTACACATGAAGGTCACCACAGTGTGATACACAGGGGAGAAGATTTAGAGGAACGGGGTGCATTTATTGAAACACAGTGGGACTCATCTCAGCAGGTCCTCTGAAGCTCCTCACTTTGTGCTCGTTAATTTGTCACTGCAGAAGCCTGCCCCTCAGGGCAAACTTCTCTTCTCTTATTCAGAGAGGCTTTTTCCATTGACTGGAACAGGGCTGCCATGTGCCAGCTCATTTCTGACAGCCACCATCTGGAAACTGCAGTCTGGGACAATTATGGCCGTGAGTCACCGCACCAGAGCAGGCTGCTCCTGGATGTGGGCTCTTGAACCAGGTCCCAAACCTGATACTGCTCGATATTGCCAGCACTACACAAGTTAGGTTTTTGCTCCAGCGTTTCCAACTGTTGGGATTTTATCACATGATCTGAAGTTCTGCTTAATGCCTCAGCCCCTGGGGCTATAAGATTATGTAAGAATCTCTGCTTTTATTACAAAATAAAGTTCATTTTCTAGTTTTTCCAGAAGAACTTATAAACATGACCCTTAATAGTGCAGTCAACGTAAGGTTACTAGCACCTCCCCCCAAACTATTATATTTGAGCCAAAGATTTTTTATTTTTTAAGACCTGACTCATGATTTTTGAATGCCTGAGGGACACTGTAGTGTACTTTCAAAAACACGGCTATTGTTCAGCTTTCGAGCCTGATTTTTTATTTCCCTATCCTGACAGCATTGCCTAACTCAGGGATTTTTGTTTCCCTGGATGTTTTGAGCGCTGCAGCTCTGTCATGCGTTTCTGACATTCCAGAAGTGAGCCCCCGGGAGCTCTGTCATGCATCTGCTGTTGGAGGTGCTGTAACAAATGTCCTACAGCACGTTTACAGTTTCAAAATCATGCTTGTCTGAAAAAAAAAAAAAAAAAAAAAAAAAAAGTGTGGTTATATATATATCCCTTCTGGCACCATTTTCTAGATGAAACTTTGTTTAGGATGCAAATTCCATTAGTGCTGGGGGGGGGGAGATCTTTCTTATTCCAGCACCTGAAAGGACAGGCACATGGGCTGTGAGGCACCCACATGTGTATTTTCACCCTGTGTACAGCCATCCTGCGTGCTTTTTTACGGGCACAGTCAATCCATCCTTTTCCTGGCACAGTCTCTTGGGGGAGGAAATTCTCCTACTGCCCAGGGAGCATCTCCTGCTTGCTCTGAGGTGGCTCCTGCAAGAAAAACTGTGGCCCCTGGTCTGGCCCCTGGTGATATGGGCCACTTGTAATCGCTGATGGCCTGTGCAATGCTTCTGAAAGGCACACTGGTGTGAACGAGGGCTAAGGGGATGTGGCTGGATGCTACGTCCCTGTAGATTGCAGAGCAGCTGGAAATGCTCCTCACACCAGAAAGAGCTTCCTGGGCCGTGGTTTACAAGTTCTTTGACATTGTTTTGGGTCAGTTATATGAATTTTCAGGGGTGGTTTCATGGTCAGTAGGGGTCCTTGCCTTGGTCAGGAAGCAGACCGCCTCATCCAGGGAACCAAAGAGTTCAGCAGTGGCAGTGTGGGCTGGTGCTGACCTTCTGCCTACAGTGATGTTTGGTGTTACAGACAGAGCCTTCTCACTTTGTCAGGGCTGCTGTGGCCTGGTGAAGAGAAATGGCATTTTTCTCACAGGTGGGATTATCGTGGCACAACAGATTCAGACTTTTACCAGAAAGTTCACATTCAAATTGCAGAGTCTGGCTTCCCAGTGTGACTTGTTATACACCTGGGAGGATACACCCACCAAAGCTGTAATTCAGGTGCTACACAGCCTGTGGGGTACAAACCTTCATGGAGCCTTTGTTTAAAATGACCCTATGGTCTAAAACACTTCTTCTTCAGCTGGAGAAAAGGCACGGGAGAGCAGAGAGGTATACAAACCATAACAGCTGCACAGTGTGGGTGAGACAAGCAGCTGAAGTCTCGGTGATGTTCAGCAAGTCTTAAGCACAGACGCAATTCTCGACTGAGGGCAAACTGGCAGAGATCCACTATTGCCAAGGGAATCATAACAATTTACAGCAGCTGGAAGTCTGCAGATGTTTTGTGGAAACGAGAGTCCATCCTGCTTTTTCTGTCTTGCATCCTCAACAAGCTGACTGACAGCAGTAGGAATTTGTCTCCCACTACCAGCAGAAGTAGGGAATGGGAAATCAAGCCCCAGTGTATGTCTGCTGCAGCCAGAGGAGACATCTCAGGGATGGTTTTGGTCCAGCGCACTTTTTATTCATCCAAACACTCCGGAGCTGTAGCTGGTATGGAAAAAAGGCAAGTATTATGAAAACACTCTAGCCACAGCTTGCCGTGGAAGCTGACATTTACAAACAACTGATCTCAAGCTGTTTTGGGGGCTGGAGTTCAGTGGTGCTCGCCAAGTGTGACGGCTGGGACAGGGTGGCTGCTGCTGCTGCAGAGATGCTCAGCACCTTTCCATGCATTGGGAACGTCTGCTTTGCTAAAGCAGCGTGGGTTTCTATCACTCTCCTGGAGACTACCCACCTGCCGCTGGTAGGGAGAGGAGGTCCAGGCTGGGAATGTGCTGACGTGGTGTCCAGAGAGCCCCTCTCCAGCTGGGAGGGATGGAGGAGGTGGCAGGGAGGAAGGACCCTCACCCGTGCGATGTCCTCAGGGGACAGCACGTCAGGGATGCACCAGGGCAGCTGTGGTGGCTCTCCGAACAGGCTGAAAGCCATCTTATGGGTCTCAGCCTCTCGTGATGCTATCAAGGGTGGCTTCTGCGCTGCACAGTTTTTGAACAAAAGTATTTTGTTTTATGACCATCCTTTCAGGGCATAAAGAAAGCTCTCTCCTTTACCACTCCCTCACCAATAGATGGGTGTTGCGTTGAGAAACAGGCACAAAACAATCTCAGTTTAGGTTTGCTAGAACTCCTTGCCCCCATCTGTCTCACCTCCTGATGAGCTCTGCTGCTGCTCCACTATTCACAAGTCATTCACAGTGCATTAATCGCCACAAGGACACCATCGTGACCAACCTCTTGGGCTGCAGTGCCAGGCCCACAGACCACGGACACTGCCCTTGCTTCAAACAGAGGTATGTCCACAACAGGCCCTGATGGGAGCCTCAGGCCAAATTCATGCAAGTAGAAGGGACTAATCCTATGGGTTTTCTGGAGTTTTCAGTGAGATTTTATGTGCCCTAGGTCTTTTTCAGAAACAAACCAACTCCCGTGGAAAAAGCACTGACCAAGGGGATGTATCCACACATAGAGCTGTGTCCATACTGGTGCTTCCAAGTGATAAACACCAGCATTGAAACGACAGCCAGTGAGATACCGGTAGCAGCTAGACATTGGGCTGGTCCAAAACCCTATGGCCAAGCACTGGGTGAAGTTCAAACCGGGACCTGATCTCTGCAGTTCAAGCCTCCTTCCCATAGAAATGACTGGGATGTCACCACGGATTATGGCTTCAAACGAGCAGCAGGTGAACTCCTGAGAAATGAAGATCAGAGGCAACCTTCTGCTCTCAGTTACACTCCATTGACGTCAGTGGGGTTGCCTGGGGTTAACTGGGAGCAGAATTTAGTGGCTTGTATGCAGTGCGTGCAGTGGAAGCCCCCCAGAACGCTTTTCAGCAAGGCTGCGGTATGGCACGCCACCAGCTTCTGCTGGAAGAGCTCTCTTCCTATCCAAGTCACAGAAAAAAAAAGCAGCTTGTCCAGAGAAAGCGTGAGGAGCTCTTCCTCAGGGAAAGGAAAGGGGATAGGGCAGCTGTGGGACTGGTGCGCTGCACACCTCCTGTCAGGACACAGCAGCTCCATCGCAGGGCTCCTGTTCCAAGCTGCTGCATGGCTGCAGGCCTGTCCGAAACCTGAGTGCTTCCTCTCATCATGCCCATGTGCCATAACACCTCCCAGATCCCGCACGGCTGCGGAGAGCTGCTACAGTGTTCCAGAGATGCTGTAGTGGTGGGTGGGAGACATATCTGCAGGCCTCTGGGTACAAGTTGCTGGGAAAAAATAATTTCTATGCTGTGCTCCTCTGTCTTTCACTCAAAGCCAGTTGTGCTAGGGACTGCATGCTTTATTTTATTTTATTTTATTTTATTTTATTTTATTTTATTTTATTTTATTTTATTTTATTTTATTTTATTTTATTTTATTTTATTTTATTTTATTAAGTGAGTCACAAGAAAAACTCAATTTGGACCATAGATATATATATCTCTCTATATATACTCCTGCTTCTTAGGTTTGGCTCCTCTGCACTCCAAAATAGCAAGCAAGACCAACAAGCGGTAACAGAAAAAAAGTGAAAAACGTTTTTCAATCTGACATGAGGCATCGTTGTACGTAAATTTGTCTCATTGTGCTTTTCCTTGGTACTAGTTTTGATTATTTTAAAGAGGTGGGGAGTGACAGGGGAGTGACATGGCAGGAGAGTGAGGCCTGGGGGGCTGGAGGCAGAGCCCCACCGGGGAGGGGTGGCAGGGGCTGTGATCACACCACTGGATGCAATGCGTGGGCTGTTCTGCACCACAAATGGTCCAAGGATAACGAGCTAATTTCTCTCTTTTACCTTGTCGTGGAACTGAAGGATATGGAAATGCTTGCACCAGCTGATGAAATGTAATTTCCTGATACAGGCCTCATGGCATTGAGGTGTCACAGATGGCTGTGGAGGAAGACTTTTCGCCTCCGTGGGGGCTGATCATGAACCCCAGCCACACCAGAGGTCATCATGATGGGTGACAACATTATTACAAGAGTGATATTGCAGTCCATGTAACAGATATGTTGGACAGTGATGGAATAATCTTACGTTCATTATAATCAATCCAAAATGACATTGTTTCACTCTGTGCACCACCCGTGACGACAAATTGCAATTGCAGGGAAGAATTTCCTCACTCTCCATGCCATACGTACTGGTGCATAGTTAGCTAGCTGCATCACAACATGTCTTACCCTTTCATAACAATATTTACACTATTTCAGTGCAGCAATTACACTGCATTAAGCTACATAATTTTGCCCCTCTGCAAGATGTGAGAACAGATTAGATTGGCCTTTGTCAGTACCAGCAGATCCTCTGAGCTGAAAAATTCCAACAAAAAAAATAAAAAAAAAATTAAGCACAGCTATTGCAAGAAATTAAATCAAATTTTAGATTTCCCAATTCCCCAACATTTCAAGAGAAGAAAGGAAGAATATATTAGATTCAGGCATCAGAACTCAGTAAGTGTGGAAATATTAGGATGATCAGAGGATGGTCCAGATGTCTGAGAGCAGAGGCCAAGTCAAATGCTCCTGAAATCCTGCAACTGAAACGTGAGCTGCTAGGATGGGGCTGTGTTTCTTAAAGAACTTCGAAGGAAAGTCATTCATTTGGACAATTCAGAGGAAAACAAATTGGTGCAGGGGTGGAAAACTGACCTGAGTAGCTTACTTGCAGGCTGCAGTGCTACACGTGGCAGAAGTACACCCTCCAGTGTACAGGCCTCCAGGCACCACCCCGCCTGTAAACCCAACTTAAACTGCAGTGTCTTCAAAAAACTGGGAATTTTGCTCAGCTCTACGATGAACACCTCCACAGCACAGAAAAATCACCTGTGTCAGACTTCTCCCCAAGCCACTCAGTGCCTCCTAGCCGTCGTTTTCCATTTCCATTGTAGGTAGCATTGCCCATGTCAGCCTCTGTTCTTTTTTTCTCTGGTTTTCCAGTGAGACCATGGCTCTGGCTTTCCTCATGGTGACATACAGTGGTAGTTTGCTCTGCTGGTCACAGCAGCAGCTTTTAATCAATGAACTGCCAGGGCAGCAGAGGGAAAAACAGAATCCGCAGTGTGGGAGCTTGCTTCCATACACAGTTATGTTATATATTCCTTATTCAGGTATTTGTGTTAGGAAGGAACCTGTTACATAACTGCTGTCTCAATCTCAACCGAAGGAGAACATCTGCTTTCAGGTGTTTTCCTCTGCATAGTACTGCTCATTACTTACATATCAGACCATATAAGAGTTACTATTTTATTTTATTTTATTTTATTTTATTTTATTTTATTTTATTTTATTTTATTTTATTTTATTTTATTTTATTTTATTTTATTTTATTTTATTTTATTTTATTTTATTTTATTTATTTCATAAAAATGAGACAAAGAAAAGTAAGGCCATTTGACTTCGCATCAAAATGCAGACATGATAAACTGGCTTAGTGCTGACTGTGTTTGTTAAAAACAACTTGCAGAGGCAGAAAAAGATGAATGAATATTACAACTAGATGAATGAATATTACAACACACCTGGTCTTTGTGTTCTGAACTTCATGTGTGGACTTCCTGTGGAGTCCTCTGCAGTGCAGAGAGCTCAGCTGATGGGTCTTTGTGGGAATAAAGCTTGGACTGCAGTATCTGCAAACCAGGGACTGCTTTTCATTAGGGGCTGTGCAGAACCTCATCTCAGCAGAAGCTTACCAGCATGACTGAAGACAACAACAACAATTAGCCATATACTGAATGTATCTTAGCTTTGTTAGGGGAAAAAAAAAAAAAAAAAAAAAAAAAAAAAAAAAAAAAAAAAAAAAAAAAAAAAAACAACAAAAAAAAAAAAAAAAAAAAAAAAAAAAAAAAAAAACAAAAAACACCACACAAACAAGGCAAAGCAAAACAAAACATCACACTAATAACTACTCTGAGTAAAAATTTAAAGAACATTTTACTTTGATAAGCTAAGCCTGAAAAAATTCTTGGATGCAAAGGAAGTTTGGTGTCCCCAGTGTTTCAGTTCCCCTGATTTCACTCTATTCAGTCTCATCTCCCCTTGCATGGAAAGAAGAAACTTCTTTCCTTGATGGACCCGGACGAAAACCAGCTTGCAGTATGTATTATCCACCAGCCATCCAGCTCGTGCAGCTGGAGAAGAAAATAACTCCACCCTGCACAAGTGTATCCTCTCTGCTCACATTTACAGTGTAAATGCAAACCCTTTCAGCTTAGAGCAGCTCAGCTCTCTGGAGTCCTTTATAAAAAAAATAAAAAGCAGAGGAAATGAGAGGTTAGAAGCAATTTGTATCAATATGTAACAGCCACCGCTGCCAATGTCATTTCTAAATGCTGTAATTAGCCAGCAAAAGGCAAAGACTAATTCTTGGACTTGTACAGGACGGTGAAGTTTCAAAGTTCTTGCAACACAGCCCAGTGGGAATCGGTGATGTAGAGGTCCTTGGTCAATTCCCTCCATGGAGAAAACTTTGCCATGTAAGAAAAAAAATATAAATAAAAACTTGCATTTCTACAGAGCAGATGAATTGGATGTGACTGAACTTAAAGAAAGTGAAAGAAATGTTTTTAAGTTCAGCCATAAGTCAGGATTCCTCTGTTTTCTGGGTAGGATTGTTGTTGTTTCATTGTTGTCTTGTTGTTTTGCTTTGTTGTTGTTGCTAGCTCCAGATTTTCTGGAAGACCTGTAACATATGAACATATGGTTCTGCTTTTATTCAAGCTCAGAGGTGCACTTGTCTGGGGATCCTTGTTCTTAATCAGCCACTGCATGCCCTTGAGTTAATGTTGCCATTATCATGTAATATCGAACTGCTGGGATTCGCGCACCTTTAGCTCTTGCCAGCCTTACTCATTTGCTCCTCACAGGGGACACCCCTGAGCTGTGCATGCTCTTTGCAGAAATGACTGCTAGTAGGTGGCTGAAACAGAGGGGTTCATCAAGTAAAGGAAATTCCACAGATCTCAGAGCACCTTTTACTGTGATATGACTGCACATTCCCTTTCCTCAGATGAGGCCTTTTAGTGCTTTGCAGAGCCAAGCTCACATCCGCTCTGCTGATAACATGATGAAAAGTATCTGGAGTCATGTTCCCAGGGCATCATCATCAATTAGATTCTCCCTAGCTAATTATTCATCTTTTTTTTCTTCTCCTGATGCAGATGTTGCCCCCACATCAGCCTTTCTACATGGATAAGACTGATTGCAAATGCTGCTCATATAAATATTTACAGAGTAAAAAGATGGACCACAAAAGACATTTTTTAAAAAGACCATATGATGCATATGGGATAGGAACAGGCAAGACTGAGTCAGTGAGGAGATCTCCTCAAGACTAATGCTCCTTTAAACCCTCCTAGAAAATAAGCTCTGACTCTCAGTCTTTCACTTAAAACGGAGATGGATGCAAAGGTATTTCTGACGGATTAACAACACCAGTAGCCAACTTGTGTATTTTCTTCCAGCATTGCCTCTGCCTGTGCCCAAATCCCCTAGGAAGCTGCTGATGTTGAAGTGGAATACTCCTTTCCTCTCAGGGTACAAATGCCACTCCTTCTGTGGCTATTCCCTTGTTTTAGTCTGTTTCAGAACAAGGATCTGCTTCCCCAGTGCTCTGCAGCAGCTCCCAAATGGGGACAACTGCCTTGGCAAAGGAGGGCTCTTACAGCTCCCCAATGCCAACCGCTCCCGCTGCAGTGAAGATATTTGTTAAGAAAAGAAATGCCATCAGCAGGGCAACAGGTGGTATATATTGCAGCAAATCATGAAAGGGTTATAATAAGACAGTGTGAGAGAGAGGAGGAAAAAGTGAGAAAGAGGGGGCAAAGCCGAAGGAAGACCCTGTGGCAAGCAATTTTTCAGCCACAGCGTTTACTTGGTGCTGAATGAAAAGCCTGCTAGTTTTACAGCGCTGGGGTCATGTATGGCCCTGGAAATGTGCTCGCCCATTGTACTCCTCACTGTTTGCTTAGAAGGAATTCAGAAGGGATTTGCTTTCTCTTGTTTCACGAGCCCCACATTTCCACGCTGCCCGAAGTGGATACGCACCAGCTGGCCACGTCCATCACCACTGCCGGGACAGAGAATTCCTGATTATACTTAGAGTCACAGACTCGGCTCCGTCATTAGCGGGGGAGCACAGCTCGCACACTGCCATCCGAAATGCAGCTGGGGAGCTCCACTCACCTGGCCTGACAGCGCCAGACACTCTCCGGACCAAGGATGAAAGACCTGCTGGTGGTGCCCCTTGGGCACGTCCTCACCCTGGCAGCCCTCAGCCTGGCCGAGACACTTCAGAAAGGTTTGCTGGGAGGGTTTACACCCTGCTCTGCTCCTGCTGAGGGAGGTTTTGCAAAGGGGAAGGCATCTCTGTCAACGGTGGGGTGGGTAGTGTTCCCCCAAATGGGCAAAAATGTACTGGTTTTGTCTCTGTCTGGTGGTCACTTTGATGCTTTTTGGATAGCAGGGAGAAAAATTCATGTCTCTCACTGATTGCTGAGGAATAGCAGCGAGACCTATTGCATTGGGCAGTGGAGAGCTTTGGGTTCAGCGCGGGTGGGATGGACATGTCCTGTGTGGGCTCACACTGCTGGCGGGATGCAGTGCTGCTGAGACCAGGGCTGGTGCTGTCCCGCCTGCCTATGTCTGCCTGTGGGGTACACAGCTTGAAGATGACGCTTTAAGGTCTGTATAGGGCGTACGTATAAATACAAATAAGCAGCTTGTCTGTTGCATGCAGCAGGGTGTTACTACACCTAGTTTCTCTCCTGCACAGACATGCACACACATACCTTTAGCCAATGCATGAACTGAAAAATAATACGCTCAGAAAAGTCCCTGAGGTACAAAGGGGAACACTGTTTTTCTGGATTTGCCGTCTGGTAATGCTGTGGACAAAGGGATTGATTGCACACTGTCAGGAGACATTCTCAGCATGCCAGAAAATGCGCAGCTTCAGTAAAAAAAGGCAAAAAAACCCTACCTGAAGGAGGATATTGGTAGTCACCAGGTAGGCCCACATTGCTGCTCTCATCCAGGTGTACGGATGAGAAAACATAAATACAAACAACAAAGCTGGAAGTCAGGTTGGCCTAAAAATGGGGAAAAAAAAATATTTCCTTTTAATAAAAGCTTTTGAAATCAATATGTCAGCTTCTTTCCAAGGCAGTAACATACGTTGGCGTACCCCGCCGTTGTTCCAAGTGGTGATAGCGTGGGACCGGAGGGACAAGAAAACCAAAGAGGGAGGTGATTGCTTCCCACCCTGGCGGCACAGTGCAGTGAGGAGATAGGCATCTGTTCCTAAAACATCACGGGCAGCTGCATTGCCACGTCCCTGGAGAGAGGCTGTGTGTGCGAGTGCAGCCCAGGGGTACCCCACAGAGGCCCTGCTGGAAGCACCCCTGAGCATGGTTGTAGGCCAGAGGAGCCTGTGACGCTGCAGGGGAGGCTTTGTTGCCTCGGCGTCTCTTGTTTTAAAAGTGTGAATTCAGACACCAAACCAAATAACCTGGTGGCTTCTGGTGGGTGGGGGGCGGTGTGGGATTTGGCTTTCCCACAGGCCCCGTGACTGCCCTTTGGTTCATTTTGCTATCTTGGGTAACTACAGCTGACATCCAGAAAAATGGCACCAGAGCGGCTTTGCAGATGTATAGCTTAATTGATTTTCGGTGTTATCTAATCCCACATGGCTACCTAAAAATGTCAGAGAGCCCCAACGCACGCACACGGAAAGGTCAGGGGCCACTTCTATATACCGATAAATATATATTGTACTGTTTTGGTTTTATTTCCCTGCGTTAAAATCTGGTCGTAAAGGCGTCGTAAGTTTTGACTGCTCTCCTGAGAAGACTGAGAGCGACGCCAGTACCTGAGCTTTTCTGACGCCTCTTGTAAGGAGGCAGCACCTCGGCCATTTTGGGGCTCCCTTGCTGCAGGTTGACAAAATGGCGGTGCGCTCCACCGCTCCCTACGCCCTGAAGATACACCACGCCACACAACTTTTGGGTTTCTGTCCCACTCCCATCGCACAAAGTGAAAGGAGTACTGCCTTCGCCTTCCCTGCTGGCCCCACATTTTAATTTTAGGATAGGAAATGAAAAAGATGAAATGAGAAGATTGCACACTGCTGTTGTTATCACGGTCATTCTTCGAGGCCGTAGAGTTTAGGGTGGTAGGTGTAAAACAATGTTCCTTTTCTGTTTTTTACTACAGGTGATAAAGGGTTGTGAACAGTGCAAATCTAACTTTTTTATTCAAGTGGCCGTTCTCATTGTGACAATGCAATTATAAAACTGGTTGCTTTGAATTTTAGTTAATGTAAGAATTTACATTTCTCAGGGTTAAAAAAGCATCATTCCTAAGATCAAGGCATGTGGACAACAGCAATAAAAACATACAATATAAAATTAGATCATAAAACTCCATTTCAGTCAGGCTTAATTCCACCAAAACCTCATAAAGTCTGTCATGAAATAACAACATCTCCTTTGAAGTAGACAGGATAACCATCGGTGCAAGTTATTCTCCTAAAACAGCTGCCAGTTACAGGAAAATTTAGGCTTTCTGAAAATTTTCCACTTGGTTTTGCTAGAGTGGGATTCATCCGGGATGACATATAGATACTACTTCTATCTAGTGTGACCTAAAATGACCCAATAAATTGCAGCCTGTTACAATTTGAGACAGTGATCTCAAATAGTGAATCTGACAGAGATGTGTTTTAATTAACATTTAGATAGTATAATCATTAGTGCTACGTTAACTGTAGCTTTAAGATCTTTCTGTATAAGTACAGCAATTACCTGCTTTGCAATCTGAAGTCATATAATCTAGAAATGATTATTGAGACATGTTTGTTCTGATGACAGTTCAAAAGTGTCAGGACTTTTGCATAAACCTATTACTGGAAGTCCATAATTTTTTGCCCTAGCTTCATTCCAAATGAACACCAATGACAATCTAATTTTACCCCCATGATAATTAAAAAAGAATTAAGGTAAATGCTTTCTATTATTATCATTCACTTATACTGGAATTCCTTTTATTTAACCATTTTTTTAAAGAGGAAGGTTAAATTCGGTATTTTTTTTTTTCCTGTACCTAAATCTTGTTTTACTGAGGACAGTCAGCAGATACAGTATCGGAAGGATTTTCCTGTGAAAAAACAGACTGTATGCCAGATACTGCTACAGGAAGAAAGGAACAGGAAGATTCTTGCATCCGCTGAGCATTTGCAAGGTGGTGTTTCAGGGACATGATATGAAACTAGTTCATGTCAGCACAGCTGTCAATGAAATTCAGCCCAACAAATATTGGATGCATGTCCCTTGCAGCCATACATTAGAAGTCATTCATGTGTCTTGGGATGCAAAGGCTGCAATGCATACCATGAGCAGGGAGAGTGATTCACTAGGCATACCCTTTGATCCTTTGCAGTCCTGCTTGGAGACTTTTACCAGGGTGATGGAAAATGTTTCTAAAGATACATTCAAATAATGCATGATGACAGGTCTGCGATAATAAGTGTCAGACACAGCTATTGCACTTTTAACCCTGGTGCTACTTGGTTAGAAAAGGTGAGAAAAAGACAGGGTGTGCAGTAGTCATGCCATATATCTGGAAGAACTGATGGGCCTTTAAGAGTCTGGTTTTGGAAAAACTCCCATCTTGTATACCAGGGTGTCTTGTACCCTGTGGGGAAAGCAGAGGGGAAAATGCAAAGCATGCGGTCAATGACAGCAGACTGCAGGTAGCAAAGGCAGGCGGACCTCAGTTACAGCAAGCATGTGAAGGCTGCATGAAGCAAGGAGCCATCTGGTGACCTGCAGGGACACCTCTGACTTGGACACCTCCCTCTGGGGTCAGTGGGAGGTTTTCATATTTTCTTCTCCTTTGTGCAGCCCCCTTTATCAGCACTCCCCTGGAAACTGTGGACGCGCTGGTGGAGGACGTCGCCAAGTTCGTGTGCGTGGTGGAGTCGTACCCAGAGCCAGAGATCACATGGACACGCAACAGCATTCCCATCAGGTAGGGGGCCGCCTGGCCTGCTCCAGGGTCTCCTTCCGAAACATGTGGTGCTTTTTTTTCATGACAAAGGTGGCATTTGGAGGTGGGTCTGCGGTGGGGGAAGAGGTCTGTAATTATTAGTGAATCTGTGTTTCTTAAGGAGTGATAAGAGCACTCTGGGGACTGCTCAGGCATGTGGTTGGCAATAACAGAATGAGAAATCTGCTGTCAGTACTCAGGGCAGGGAGCCTGAGCTCTTGCTGTGCTATGTGCTTTCTTAAAGTGAATGTGAAAAGCCATTTTCTTGGCCACGTGGGCTTGTTTTCAGTGTATCTGTGTCGATAACAGTATTATGTGGCCTTGAATTTTCTCTGAATCTCAGCTCTGGTTATGTTTGAAGTATCTGTCCTTTGCAGCTTCACACTTTGAGTTGGAGACAGTCGGTTTCTGCTGTGAGTAATGCAAGGAATTTGTTCTTCAGCTGCTCATGGTGCAATTCTCTCTCTGTTCCTCAGTTTGCTCCTTTACAAAGGATGCCGTATAATATTTAAACGGAGCATCGTTGCCAGACTTGCTGCCTGAGTGTCTGCAGTGCGCTTGGAAACTGCACAAGAGGGGTTGTATCATGCCATTCTTTGCTTCTGCATCTCTGTGTTGTGAACTGCCAGATGTTAATGTCCAGGCATTGAAGTGCCTCTGAAAAAGGCAGCCTTGGAAACATGTTATGGAAGTTACTACCATTGCTGTAGCCCCGTTGCTGAAGACAGGCTCAAGCAAAGCAAACTGCACCCAGTCTTCCAACTCTGAAACCAATTCATTTTTTTTGAATTGCCAGATGGCTTCACATCAGTTTCTTCTTCTTGACTGCTGTTAGTGACTGTCTCTGTAATGGAAAATTACAGAATGATCTCTACATAACGCAGTTCTGTTCTCCAAGGCTGATCTCCATGTAATGCAGATAGTCACCTTCAGTATGGTTCCCCCTGTTGGGGTTGCAGACCAAGAGCACCCTTCAGCACAGTTCAGGAGACTCCAAACAAGCCATCAGCAGGAAGAAGTTTTGCTGCTAGGAAGCCCATTTTAGAATAGGAAAAGAAAAAAAAAAAAAAAAAAAAAAAAGATTTCTGCATGTATTGCCTTCAGAAATCTGATTTATTGCCTGCAACAGAACCTCATCAAAGCCCTGTTCCTAACACTTTTGATGTAGGGTGGAGGTCCAAGTTTCCACAGATGTTATTTCCACATTAGGTCACATTCCTCCAAATTCCTTTTCCATTCATGACACCATGCCTGAAAATCCAAACTGGCAGAGGAAGCCATTCATGCAGGACCATGGAGATGACAGGCCTTTTTAACCCCATGACCTTTAAAATTTCACTCTTCTGTTGTAGGATCATATGAAAAAATGTTAATTTTTGCCCCAGTCTGCACTTCCAGAAGCCCAACACACCTTTCTAAATCCATCCCATTTTCTCTGAGACACAACGGCTCAATAGCAAAATACCAATCAAAAAGCTCTCCTGGAGAGCCCAGCTGCTTCATTGCTTTCCCACATTTGAGACACCATTCTGAAGCAACATGAATAGCAACAACTACATCACTTTCCCAAATCAGTGCTGGCATTAATAGTTGGTGCTAGTGAATACACAAGCTTGGGCCAAAGACAAGGCAATATCTATCTTTGTTATTTTCCAAAAACGTGGATGAAAGTATTTCACAATAGCAAAAGATCAGATCAGTGGACTTTTTTCTTTTTTTTTCTGGAAAAAAGTATAAATATATTTATGTGTGTGTATCTGTCAGACTTCAAAGGGGCCAACTACAGCAAGCAATAAATAACTGATAGTTATTTTACTTATGACATTTTCTTCTGTTGCCAAGGTCCAAGCACCCCGAACAGACAGCTCAGCTAACCTTCAAAACAATGCAGTGTGTAAACATTCGGCTTCAACGGGAGTAGTGCCAGGACAGAGGCTATTGTCAGCACTATTTTTCTGGAAGCTCCTTTACATGTTCCTTTTGGTGTCAAAACTTGTGCAAGTAGCCTGGTGTGTCCTGGGCTGACCTCAGCCTGTAACACGGCGAGTGGCACACGCAGACTATGCAGTAGCTGGTGTTTATGTTTTTCAGCAGTGAAAGATGAAAGGGGACATACTTAGGCTTCAGGTATTTTATTTGTGACAGCTTGGGAGACAGTCCTCTAGTGATTTTGCTACTACTTGTTGGAGTGAATTGCATGAAAGTCCTTCCAAAAAACAGTGACGGTGTGAAAGTCAAACATGGAGGAACTTATGAAATATTATGCAGATTTTCTTCCTCTAAGGTTTTACTGTATTTTTCCAGTTTTGCAACGAAAATCAGAGAGCAGTCCTCTGCTTTCTCACCATCTGTGCTTCTCTCTCTCTCTCTCCCTAACATGCACATGCACACACAGCATATTCTCATTTAGAATTTGTCTTTGATCTGTAGATTTCTCTGCAAAATCCCGTACCTTTGCTGATCAGACTTCAAGGCTTTTCTGGACTTCTCAGAAGTCCCCAGGTTAAATCCTGCTGTCATTAAATTATAGCTATCCTTACATCTTCTAATCTTTAGATGGATTATTTTCTTCAGTACATTTCTTTCTTTCTCTCTCTCTCTCTTTTTTTTTTTTTTTTTTTTTTCCTCCATAACAACAACACTTCTATAGTTTCAAACAAATAAGCAAAAATGCTCCCAGACACAAAATAGACGGAGATAAAAATGCTTGGGTTTTGGTTGCTGTCTTTTCTTTTTCACAAACAATCAAAATATTGCCAGAAAATCATACCTTTCACGGAAAACAAAAATTCTGAAGAAAGTTTCTTTAAAAAGCTTCAGCCACAGCCATTTCCTGCACAGGCAGTCCTTCCTTGCACTGGGTGATTGTACCTAAAACAGGACCCACCTGGATTAAGGTTACTTGTGCCAGATAGGGTGCCAGAGAGTGAGCCCTCCTTGCTTTCCCAGACATCTGCTGGAGGCAGCATCGACACCATGCTGGTGTCCATCAGGAGCTGCATGGCCGAGCGAGGACCAAACCAATTATTAAGCCCCGTCTTGATGTTCTCAGTGCTTTTATTTGTCTGTATTTGTCTGCAAATTATTTTTATTTGTCTGTAAATGGGAGGTACAACTTTGTGGTGCCACCGGTCTGTGGACACAGGTGCAGTGCCCTCTCCAACCACCCATGCTGTGCCCCGCAGGCTGTTCGACACCCGGTACAGCATACAGAGGAACGGGCAGCTCCTGACCATCCTCAGCGTGGAGGACAGCGACGATGGGGTGTATTGCTGCACGGCAGACAACGGGGTCGGCGTGGCCGCCCAGAGCTGTGGGGCTCTGCAAGTGAAGATGCGTAAGTGGGAAGGCAGCGGAGCTGACAGCAATATCTCCTCGCCAGGATTATCTGACTGTGGTGCTCGGCCTCTGGTTTGGGGGAAAAATTGCAGTTCTTGTGCCTTAAAATATAAATTCACCTAAAGATGAGGATGAGACAGCTGGCAGCAGGGGAAGGCACAGTGTGAGGGTGCAGCTGAGAGCCCGAGCAGAGCTCAGGGTGACCCACCTTCCACGAAGGGCTGTGCATGAGCCTGGCCAGCTGCAGGCCCCTGGGGAAAGACATGGCATGTCACACCATGTCTTTGGGACGTGCCATCCGTGGCACTTTGAATGGCACCAGAACTGTTTGTGTAGCAGGGGATTAAAAAAAAAAATAATTCTTTGTTGAACGCCTGTTGAACAAAACTTGTAAAAGCAGCACAGCTTGATAGATTGGCCCTTTGTTGCAACACTGCTTAAATCCCCTGTGAATTTTAGACACCAGATGTCACCAATCAGATCTGTGGCTAAGGATGGTAAAAGCGAGTACACACTGTTCAGATGTTCTTAAGTGAAGTCTTGAAAGGTCTGGAGCATCATTGTGTAAATCTCATCATCCCCTTTGGGGAGCAGGGGCCTGGTTTTTGCCAAAGGCCATGCACGCTTTGGGCCTGGTCAAGCTGAACTCACGTGACTGTGTTCATTTACACAAATGATGAACCCTCCACAGAGGAGGGCTGAAACACCTGTTTGTATAAAAGGGCTTGTTTGTGCTTGTGAGCCTGATGCTCTGGATTGGGCGGTCCTGAGGCTCTCAGCCCCCAGTCGCCTGCAGGCAGGTATTGCTCTTTGAAATATGATTTTCTGCTGGTATGGTAGTGCTCCAGAGAAGCAAAACTCAGATCTCCCAAAATGCTGAGGTGGAGATCTTTTTTACTGTAAACACAGTCTCTTTGGGTAAAAGAAATTTAAATTTGCCCCACGTTAACTTAAAGGGAGTTTTATTTTTTTTTTTTCCTCTCTGTAAGGATCCTTTCTGCTTTTTACTGGCATGGTCATTAATTCTTCAGTTAGCAACATTGAGTTTACATGCCCTTCTTGGTGACCTAGAGACAATGTCAAATTAAAACCATTTCAAAACCAATTCACCCCATATATGAGCTTTCACACAAGGCATTGTTTATGCTGAAAAAATGTCAAAACCTGGAATGCAAACATTCTTCAATATTGGAAATACTTTTATCTGGATCTGGATTTCAGCCCAGACCCTAATTCAAATGACTGTCAAACTCCACTCCTGAAAACAAATGACCCATGCAAGATAGGTGCTTTTGAGTCCATATACTGACACTCTGAATGCTCCACTTAAGAAAGCTTTTGCTTGTCAAAGCAGCTCATGCCCTACCAAGGCCTGTCTGTCCTTTAGCTACAGCAATATACAGAGAAAGCAATAAGAGATTTTGTTGACATTTCTGAATTTGACCTATTCTTGTATCTCTTACCTTCAGTTCAAGTTTAATTTTTGCCTTTTCAAATTTTAGGACCAAAAATAACCCGGCCACCTCTGAATGTGGAAATCATAGAAGGGTTAAAGGCTGTTCTTCCATGCACAACAATGGGAAATCCAAAACCTTCTGTTTCATGGATCAAAGGAGAAACCGTTGTAAAGGTGAATAGAGAATGAAATTTCAGTATTGCTGGCTATTTGCTAAAGGTACTGTGATAAAATATTATCATAACTTGCAGCTTTTCCAAATTCTACTTGCTGGGAAGAAAGCATTTGGAAAATACTTGGCTCATCTCATAAATGCCAGCATTCACCATAATTCTGTCTATAAACAAAATATTTTCAGCGTCTATATTTTACATTACTTTTATTACTACTAAGCATGGCCAAATGCTGCAAAATACATTTGTGAGTATTTTCATAAATAAGATCTAGGGAGCAGCTTGGCTAAGATTGAGGGCCCTATGAAAGCTGTAATTTACTGGTCTGCAAAAATAAGCACGGGCCAGTATATTGTAACAGTGCTGAGCGGGAAGAACTGTCCCCAAATTCTTCAGTTGCAGGGCAGCACAAATCATTTTTATGCACACAAGCCCAACCTTTGCAAGTGGACATTTGGTGCTGTTTGTGGACAGGATGTACGTAAAGCCCTCACCTCGGTCCCTTCTTCCTCTGCCAGGAGAATGCTCGCATTGCTGTTCTGGACTCGGGGAATTTAAGGATCCACAATGTTCAGAGAGAAGATGCGGGGCAGTATCGGTGTGTAGCCAAAAACAGCCTCGGCACAGCCTATTCGAAACCTGCGACAGTGGTCGTGGAAGGTGAGTAGAGCTTGCACCGGGATCCAGCTCTTTGCACTGACCTTGCAAGCATACACAATTAACTTGTATGAAGCTGAAGTACCAGCTTGATGTGGACAAAATCACCCTAGGGTGACTCAAGAGGCAGAAGAAGGGAAAGGAAAGGAAATTACAGTGAGAAACAGGAAGTTTGTCCATTGCTGGTGGATGGTGAAAGAGTCATTGGCTATGGCTGCTGTGGCTCTGGTGGGAAATTTGCCTGAGTAGGGACTCCAAAATCTGTCTACTGATTTTCCCTTTGGACTGAAGCTTTCCAAGAGGGCAGCTTGTTTCTTGTTTGGAAGGTCTCACCAGAACTGTCATGGGTTATACACTATGGCTTGTGGATTGAACTAGTAGGAAGCTGATGGCTCTGGAAACTGGCTGCAAGGAACCTGGTTGGAGTCAGCTGCAGCTCCAAACGGTGCAGCTTTATGTGTGTGTCCCTTCCATTTCCCTCTGATTTTCCATCTGAATTGGTTGATTCTTCACCTAAACAGAGCTGTTCTTTTTGAGGACTTACACATTTTCTGCCCGCTAAACTGAACACCAGATTGATTTTTCAGTTTCTGGTCTTTATGTGCTCAGTATCCTTATTTTGTTTACGGAAGATGTTTGCTCTCTGGTATAAATCATAGCCAGTTTCATAGTGCTGAGACCAATGGATGGCAGGGGCAACCAAATGTAGGCAATGAAGCATTCATGGTTCCTGGATCCTGAAAGAGAAGTTGGGTTAAGCAAAGTTTTGCAGAGTGGGAAGAGGAATGACCAAGTCAGTAGATGAACTCTTTTTTGTTTCATTTTCAGAATGAAATAATGCAAAAAGTGAAGAGAAGGTCTGTTTGCCTAACAAGCTTCAAAAGATTGTTATGGTTACATTTGGCCCGAGACTATCAGAGGTTATTCAGGGCACAATCCCGTTTCTAAAAGGACCATTGACATTCTTCTGGAAGGAGGGTCAGGTGTATTAGATCTGTCTACAAATTACTGTAGACTTGCTGTTTTCCTAAAGAATGCATTCATTTTCCTTTCTTTTTCTAATATTTACATGTACAGACTTCAAGTATGTTCGAAATTCCTTAAATAGCTAAATACAGGAAGGTAGCTGTTCCTAATCTAGATTCAGGACTGTGTTTCTTCCCAGCTCAGAGTGATGAGGCAGGCAGACGGTACTCAGGTGTGGCTCAGTACAGCCTTGGACCTAGGTTCTGATTTGGCTCCACTGCTGAGGGAGTGGCCGAAAACTAATCAAGAAATGACTAAGGAAATTGCTCATTGCCATGCTGGTAGGCCCCCCAGTTCCATGCAGAAGAGCCACAGGCACTAGGGCTTTATTGCTTGGATCTGCTAGACTGGGTAAGGGAATCTTAAAGTGGGCTGGAACTGCACCGAAATATGGCCTGTGAAGGTTGATACCTTGTTTTGTCCCTGTCTCCAGAATTATACAGACGAATGTTAATTCAAGGAAAGGTAAATTAATCCCCCAAATATCCTACTTGCAAAGGAGAGTCTGTGTGTGCTCTTTTTAAAAGGAAAAAGATTAGTTCTTAATTAATCAATGGCATCTCAGTGCTCCCGTACAACCTATCCCTTCATGTTCCCTCCATGTGTTGTGTTCACAAAGCAATGCTGTTCTCTGGGCTCGCCTTGGTTTTTCTGGTAGGGCACCCATATAATACACCTTGTTTCAGGCTACCACCCAAACTAGACTGATGCATGTTTGTTTTACTTTTTTGGCTCCCAAAATCCAAAGGTAATAATCCTGACTACAGCTTACTGTGTACACAGATCTCTTCCCCTCACGGTATTTTGGATCAACTCTCATGAATATTTAAAATACAGACCTACTCACATAACCGTGTATGCATGCGTGTGCACACACACATGCTCAACCCCTTGCACACCTCTTTTATAGGCTGGCTCACCCAGGTTATCATTATTTTTAGTATTCCTTCCTTTATACCCCCTTAGCATCAGCATGTTAAAATAGATCCATGTCAATAATAAATTAAAACAACTCAATGCAGGAAAATCACAGTTCAGTTGGCCTTCTCTGAGCATTCATTAGGGCCCTGTTTTCATAAAACTTAGGAAAACACACTGTTTTCTGCTTCTCTGTAATAGCGCTACAACACTTTTCCTTAAAACTTGCTGTTACCACTCACTGGAGTTACCACCCTGCATAGTGTGGCTTAATATTAAAATAAAATGACTTACATGGCTTGTTAACTATGACTATTTAATCCTGAAGCAAATGCCCATTCAAAGAACTGCGCAAATATTTACACCTAGCTAAATCAAGATCAGGCGGGCCCTGATTTCTGAAAGAAGTTTCTAATTTTCTGTTGTGAGCTTCCATTTTAATGAGTTCAGCTCTAGTCCTGCAATTAGTTCAAAGTGTGGAGGCATCCAGCTTTGGCAAGGCACCCTCTGTGATCACAGGTACACTCTGACATGCTTTTAAACGACTTGGTGAAGCAGTGCCCAGAAACAGCAGCGAGTCTCACATATATGAGACCCTCTGCGCTGGGTCCACCAGCTCAAACAGCTGATGACAGCCTTGGCCCCCGTGTTTGCACTGGTGAGGTGCCTTGCAGTCCTGCTTCTTGGCTGGTTTCTGCAGCCCAGGGCAAAACAGCATGAAAAATGCTACTGTTTTGATTTCCCAGATTGTTCTTCTCTCCATGAGGTTTTTCCTCAACCTTTGCAGTACTGGCTTCTATTTATTACTTTTAAAGCAAAGTGGAAATACTTTGAAAGCTTTGTTATTTTCAAAGTGAAGTGTAAATAACTTGAGCAATGGTTTTAGGGGAAATTTCTGGTGTGGCTCTGGTCACAAAATGGAAGGCAGTGAAGGGTTTTCTTAGGGGAACTGATCTTTTGGTTGCTTCTGATGTCAGCCAGGGACTGGGAGGGAGGCGAGGGTCCTCTGCACTCTTCCTGATCCCAGCAGCCTGCTCCCTCTCCTGGAGTGGGCTTCGGGCCCCTACATTCATGTGACGAACCAGTGAACTCTCATCATTTAATGAGCCTTCATACCCAGAACTGGGTCAGGATTTTAATTGAAAGGGTTGAAAAAGCCTGTCCATTCAGACTTTTTTTTTTTTTTTTTTTTTTTTTTTTTCTTTTTCCCTCCTTTTGCTCCAAGTTCAGGGCAAACCCATGTGCATTTGGACAAGTGATGGTGAAATGTTTTCTCTCCTTAAAAGGCAAAATCCATTAGGGGCAGAAACATGAGGACAACAGAGGTGGCTGCTGACAGCAGTGAGTGGGCAGGGGAGGAGGGGACCATGGAAGCCTTCTCCACAGCACTCTGCAAAGCAAAAGAAATGAACAATGGCCTGTTTGCTGGCCCTGTTAAAATTGGCATGTGAGGATGAATTCCTGTTGCTCACGTACATTTGGTGGTGGCTACAAGAGGTAACATGTCCACTGAGATAGAGGAGCGATATTATCATCTCGGCCGCTTGCCAAGAAATGTGTTTTTAATTTCCTGGAGACAGCATTTCTGGCCAGCAGTTTTGTATTCATTTTCTAACTTAATCATTTTTCTAACTAGCAGTTTAATCGCTGCATTATCTGTTTTGATAACGAGCACTTCTGCTAACCCTGGAGTAGAAGAGCATTTATATACTGCAGTATATAAATGAAGTAGTAGCTTGCCAAAGGACAGGTCAATATTTATACAAATTTCCTGTTGATTGCTGTACCAATGAATAAAATGATTCTGTGGCCGAAAGGTTGCTGGATGAATTCAGGATTCAGGGCTGTGGTAGTACAGAAGTTTTCACTTGCTTATGTGACTCGCAGTTCCTTCACATATTCAGAGGATGAACCTTATTGACAAGATGTTGGCTGAAATAGCTAAGGGGTTTTATCCAGCTTTACCAAACGATCTCTGCTGTGGAAATAAATAGGAGAACAGCTATTGCCTTCAGCAACGTTGAGAGTTGTCCTCAAGTGCAGAAATTCCCACTGATGTCAATGAAAGCTAAAGGCAGGGTGCAGTCTTAGGCTGTGCCAAGAATGTATTTCTTGGCCCTTGTTGGAGCATTTGACATCTGTGGGGTCTGCATGGTAGGCAACATTAGTGAGACGTCCATGGTTTTTCCCTTCATGTACTGCACAGCTGTAACACACGCTGCAGAGCAGGAGGAATTTTCAGTTTTCATTGGTATTTGCTGTGACATTGATCCAGGCCATAAATAGGACCAGTCCAACAAAAGCTATGTGAGGGCTCATCAGGTTCAGCTTCTGGGCTTACTGCCTAAAACTGCACACCCTCTGCAGTCCACATGGCTTGCCATGTGTAACAATGATATTCTCCATACCCATTGTGGATAAATTGCATGTCACTGAAAGGATAAATTTAAAGCTACAAGCTCTTGACCAGTGAGAGGCATGAGATTATTTCCATTTGGGCACACTTGTCAAACAGAGAGGGAAGCTGCATTTTTTCACTTTTATTTTTATTTTTATTTATTTATTTATTTTTTATTTTATTAACACATGGAATAAATTCCTCCAAATGGTTTTGCTTTACTGTCTTGCAGTCTTTTTCAGCTGTGGTGCTTATAACCATTATTCAAAGTATATATAATTCCTGCATCAATTAAGAAGCCTGTATGGCAGAACAGCAGGGAAACTATACATTTTGTGATGAGTTACAGGCCAGTTGATCTGGCTCTGTGTTCTGGCAGTTTTTTGCTCTGTTTGGGAGAATGCTTACTGTTCTCCTTGGGAGAAGCAAAGTGTCACTTCATGAATAGGTAGAGAGGACTTCTCTCCTGCATGGTCTCCATTCTTAAAAGCAAAAGTTTCAAAACAAAATTGAAAAGTTGACCATGAATTATGTGCAGTTTAGAAGGAACAACTGTTTTTAGAAAAGGTGTAAAAATATAAACCAGATGCTTCTGTAACAGGCTAATTTATTTCTACAGCACCAACTGTGGAAAGAGCATCTTCTGGAAGCGAATGGTGTCACTGACTTTAAAATGTGCAAAGGCTTGTGGTGGATTATATACTGACTGAATTCAAGGTTGAGTGCTCTGTGGAGAGGTGTCCATCCATTCGTACAGCAGCATGCATGTGGAACTCAGGTCTTGTAGGAAGGTGATATTGGTTCAGTTAGTTTTTTATCCTGGCATAGTGTTTTTTTTTTGTTTTTTTTTTTTTTTTTTTTTTTTTGTGTGTGTGTGTGTGTGCATAATTTCTGAAAAAAAAAAAAAAGAAAAAGAAAAAGAAAAAATGTTTTAAGGTTTTTCTTCTCCTGAAGGTGAGCAAACCTTCCTTACCTTCCTGTAGTGCCTCTCTAGGTGTTGTACCCAGCTACTGAAACCTCCGTTATTCCCAGTTTGCTCAGTGATGCCTTTTCAGTTTGATACCCTGAATAGAAAGGAAAAAGGTCATAAATTCATGGACTGTCATGTAAAAGGAAAGATCACATGGGTGGCTCTGGTGGTTGTATACTGAGTTAGATGTACCTCCATCTTGTGATTTGTGTGAAGTTGATGTTGATCTCCAGCCTGTGGCACCAGAGAGTCATGGATTTTTGGAGTTTTGGAGTATACTGTGTGATGAGGTTTAGTTTTTGAAGTCATCACTGCACAAAGGCAAGTCTAGAAATCAACAACCTTAAATCTATCAAGAGAGAAAGGAAGAAAGAAACAACAAAAAATAGCTAGAACAAGTGCAAGAATATCCAGTGTGCTTGTCAGGAAACTAACTGTATCCTCCAGAGTCTTCATGATATTTTTGGATCTAATCTTTACAGCTTCCAGTTGGCATTGATTGAGGGCTACCGATCCTTTATCCAGGCAGTCTCCTTCATCCCTCTTTTGAAATGTTCCTACACAAAATGAAATGAATCAAGAGCAGAAGCGATGCTCCTCAGGCTACCCTGACTTAGATATTTGTTTTTGTGTTCTAGCTCTGGTAGATAGAAGTCTTTTCCTGCCCGCAGCTTATTGCTTATTACTAGCTACTAAAATAATACTCTGCCACAGGCCACAAAAATGTTCCCCTATAAGCCACTTGTGAGAGCTGCCTGAGCCTTAAAAATAGGAAGGTCTTCCTTGGAGAATCATCCCTTCAAAGGGAAGGATCTACTAGAGCATGTGTAGACTCAGTCTAGATTTTTTTTTTTTAATTGTTTAATTATTGGGCACAGTGAGGGGACAGCAGTGTATGTGCCAGCAGAAAGCAGTTCCTTGGCTATATATTTAACAGGCTGCCCTCAGTAAGTGTAACACACTAGATTCCTTTAGCTGTTTTGTGCATCTCTTCTGTAGCCTTGGGACAAATTTGCATCACCTGTAAATCAGCAGA
Organism: Aythya fuligula; assembly: GCF_009819795.1. NCBI lineage: Eukaryota > Metazoa > Chordata > Aves > Anseriformes > Anatidae > Aythya > Aythya fuligula. Next base: position 73,853,927 of record NC_045593.1, on the reverse strand, counting down.
TGAAAAAGTTACATCGTATTTCACGTCACAGGAACGAAAATGTGCATTTAGTCTAAAGGACCCCTCAATTCAGAGGGACCACAGTCTGGAGATGGGTTTGATTTTAGATGAGAACTGACTCTGGATGTGCTGTCCAGAAAGCTTTCTACACTTTTGTGTCGACACTTCTGCGCTTGGGTCAGAGGAGACAGAAAAGGGAGGTACCAAGATATGACCTCAGCAGCCGGCTGGGACATTTCAGGTGAGGTGGAAGTCGACCCATTGCCAAGAAGCAGACTGACAGTGCAGAGCTGACATTTTGTACTTCAACACTGGGCTCAGTTTCCCCAGGGAAGCTCTGATACTGATAGGGAGAAGGAGCAGGCAGGGTCCCGTGGCAGTAAATGGGGAATACTGCAGGTCATTGTTAGCACTGCGAAGGGTCTGGGGGGAGGGAGCACTGCAGGGAAAGAAAACAGAACCCAGCTGGCCTCTAATTGCACCAGAGTAATTGTCTGGCCTCAGCGGGGTAGCGTGGGTGTAACTGAAAGCCCAGAATATCCCATTAAACCTCCTCCTGCCTGCTGCAGTCACCGTCGTCATCCTGAGGTTCTCAGATGCTGCAGATACGACCATAGCCCTAATTACAGGGTAACGGGGCAAGCCACAGGAGAAAGAAAACAGCCACAGACCTTCTGGAAAGGAACACGCAAGCACGAACCATTCAGCGTGCTCCTACTCTGGTGTGGTGTGGGCTCAAGGTGTCTCCCACCTGCCTCCCAGTACCTTCCAGTACCTCCCAGTGACTGTCAGTGGCCTCCTCCGTGGAGGAGATGCAAGGCAGGCTTCCTAGGAGCATTTGGTTTTAACAAGTAATGTACCAGCAATCCTTCTTTAATGGGCTGTTTCCTTCTGCAAAAACCTCTCTCTCCTAACAGCAGACCTCTGAAGGACACTTTAAAGATACATCAGTTTCTCATATAATGGCATGAATTGTGTTTTAATGAAAAAAATTAAAAAAAAAAAATCCCTCTATTCTGCAGGCTGTGTTGGGTAGCTGGGAAGCACGCGCTTCCTGCACAACAAGGAGAGTCAAGGACAGAGAATATCCACAGCTGCCAGGTAAAGGGGGGCAGAGCAAACAGAGACGATTGTCCTGAAGTGACTGTCTTTTCAAAATGAGATAACAAAACACAGCTGAAGATACAGAAAGGAAGGTTTTCCAGGCAGTATGGAAATTTTGTAGGATCTAGTTAAATATCTACTTCTGATAACGTGCCTGTGGGCCAGTATCCCTTTTACTCAAGGCTGTTGCCCCCTGTCTCCCAAGGACCTCTCCCACCTTTCTCATTCAGGGAGCCTTGTGGGAGATGAACGCACTAACTTTTTTTTTCCCACTATAACTGACTCTTCCAGATAGTGCAGCACTAGATTTTGGTCCTAGCCAATTCTAGAGTGTTCTAGTTTTATTTTTAGGGTGCCTAGGGTATGAAACAGTGTGCCGGCTGTTGTACTGCTGTGCAGAAATGGTCCCTGCACATCCCCCAGACTGAATGCAGTTCCTTCTGGAAAGGACATCTCAGACTCAAAGATAAGGAACAAGGATAGATCTCTGTATTTGGAGGATCCATTAGAGTTTTCAGCATTGAAACCCAAACAGATGTGAGAGGGAGAGTGCTAGGATCATAAACACCACGGATGAGGTGAGCAGGCCATTTGCTGCTACCCGCAAACAAGAAGCATCCTAGCAGCCAGCATGAGCAGCACTTTAAGACAGACAAAAGGAAGTACTTTTCACATGGCATGCAATTAAATTTATGGCACTGCTGTTACCCGCCGGTGGAGACCAGATGTCAGGACGCTGCAGGGCTTATCTCAGCTTTGGGTATCCCAGCAGTGCCTGTCATTGCCTGCTGCAGGAAGACTTTTTTGTTTTGCCATGGAACTGCCCGAGGTGATCCCACTAGTTGTTCCGGAAAGGCAAGCACCTCTTTCCCTCTCTGGACTGGTGTCCAACACAAATGGGTGGACAGAAGAGCTGCTGTCTGATTCAGGAGACCAGCAACTTCTGTTCTGGTCTTGCAGGCGGCAGCGGGTAACGGCAGAGTTAAATGGCGCGTGGTGTGTCTCGATATGGTGGAAAGCCAGATCATGGAGAGATCTGGAAGGGTCTTTCCTTCAGAGAAACCAAACACATCTATAAGACGAGTACTGACATGAAAAGAATTTCCTCATTCATTTCCTTGGGAAGTAATTTGAACACATTATCCCCGCTTGTCCTTGAATCTGGTGTTTGCTCTGTATATAGAAAAGAACACTTGTACAGAACAGGTTTTATATAGTTACACAGGATATAAGCTATCTATTTACATTTTACTCCTCGTTATTATAGCTTTGCATATTTGAATGGTCTGCTTCTAGGATTCCAGAGACATCCACATGCGATGCAAAGTCTTTCAGAGATGAGAAGTTCCTGTGCCGGCCAGTGCATTTAACGTTCAGTGAGTCCTTCTGCTGATGCAAATTGTCCCACTATCCATAAATCTTGGCGCTCACCCTAGAATAAGGTTACCTTGGAAAGCTATTGCCTTGCTAAGAAAAACTTGCTTTGATATTAGATACCAGAGCTGAGAGTCTGAAGGCATATGCTTCAGGATGGAGATGTGGTGGTTTCCTCCACCTCCCTGCCATGCACATCTCAAATTGTCCTGGCCGTCCACCTCATGGGGTTGTTGTACAGCCTCAGGCCCAAGGTTGCACGTCTGTACATTGCTGTGCTGCCTGGCCTGTGTTGCACGAGGTCCTAGAGCTACTGCAAGCCCCAAACCTCCCAAATCACACATCAGGAGCCAGAACAGCTTGGAGATTTCAAGATTTTGTAGAAAGTGTTGAAATTTCAAATGCATTGGTATTCCTGTCCCAGATTAGCATGATAACCAGCTGAAGGGCAGCAGTACAAATGGGGCGGGCTGATGAAGCACTGCTTGCTTATGGCTCTATGCAGGCTCTTGTGTAGGGCCAATGCTTAATAGTGCTGTTGCTTTAGAAATAATATAGGGGTTGTATGCATTTCATACAGCATTCGTTCTTTTTTTTTTTTTTTTTTCTTTTTTCCCCTTGGATAATTTCTATGCACATGGTTCTCTGGCAATAAGCATATTTGGATGAGGATTAAATAGAAAAAGGTAAGAAATTTGATAGAGATAAGTGGAAGTGTCTCATATCAGCTTTGCCTGTGGTGATTTGTTCCTCTTTGTAATTACTTGGTAGGCTTGCAACAAGATAAACTTTGCAGGGTTTGATGAGAATTTCTCAGAGATCAAAGCGAAACTGACCTCACAGTTATCTTGGGGTTTAATCATCAACCTCTCAGCTTCGGTCGGGGGTGGGAGGGTGGCAGCAGGCTGTGAGCAGCAGCCAAGATACACCATGAGCTGTTCCTGTACAGAGGTGTGTGGTGAGCCGTGCGTGGAGCCCGCCTCTGGAGCCGCTGCTGGTGCCTGCTGAAAAATTTGTTTGTTCTCTGAGCTGGGATCCAGCCCCACCGTGTCAGCTAGCAAGACTGTGCCTGGCTTGTTCAGCCCGGTGCCTGATGTGCCACAGGCTGCAGCACACAGAGTTCATCAATGAATGCAACGTGCAGTGGGTTTTCAGGCCTGGTATCTCAGGAATTGTTGGGATTTTGCAGGGACTAATTTGAAATGTCAGAAAATACAAATGCTGCGGCTTTCTGTGTATTTATAAACATATTTTCAGACATCCCCTTATCTCTCGAGAGCGGGAAGGAAACCGTAGCCCCTCTGCTTAGTCCTGCTCCTTGGCTGTCTGGCTTAGGTTTGTCAGGAGGAGTGAATGGATATGAAAGGAAGGAATCTGGATGGAGATTTAGACAACTGGCTTTCTTACTGGCACAGGCTCCAAGCATGTTGGCACAAGCTTACGGTCCTGCAGAGCACATGGGTGGCAAGCACAGACGATTTCATGCAGATTAGCAAGCAAAGTTCCAGCCTGGAGAGCCCCTCTGCAGGGAAGGAGCTGTTTCAATCTGTCATGCTCCAGGTATGAAACAACTACAGGAACATTGGCAAACAGAAACGAAAAAGTGCTTACAGACTAGTTACCAGGTGTTTACATGTGAACAGTGCGGAGGACAAAGGATTAGTGTGAGGGAAGTTCCCAAGGTGATGTATACCACACCAGTTCTCCCAGCAGCATGGACCAGAGGAGAACGCTTTTAGCTCATGGGAGCTGCCTTAACCCGCGGCATCGTGCAGCACAGCTGGCAAGACTTTTCAGCATGTGGCTTCCGTAACCACCGCTCCCAAGGAGTGAATTCATGCCCGTATTTACAGGCTGGGTTAATTCACGTAGGTTGGCAAATACTGATTGTGTTCTCCTGGAAGCCAAGGCTCAACCAACACCGGCGGAGGCATGAGGAAAGCACCACCACCTCCAGCCCCTGTGCTTGGCGGGGCCTGGTGCATCACAGCCAGCATCAGGGCCTGCAAAACCCACCCACGGTGGGTGTCCTCCCACGTTGGGCCTGGGGGTGAGGGTTTCGGTGGGCTGGGGGCTGTGGGCATGGCTGGGCCCTTTCCCAAAGGCGTCTGCCAGGCCTCAGCCCACCCGTGCTGCTGCTGGGGTGCCAGTGGCCCGATCCAGCCTGCTTTAATGGAAAAACAGGCCTGACCCAGGCAGGCGGCGGCATCTGCCAGGACTGCTGGATGGGGCTGAAATCCCCTGGAAATGAAAGACAGCTCTGCCAAAGGCAGAGGGAGGGCGAAGTCACCTGGAAAGAGTTAGCTGCCCAAAGCGGGGGGACCCTGCTTTCATCTTTTTATAGCACCAAAAATTTCGTGACTGGGTTAAAGCCCTACTGTTTGGACTGGATGCTGTTACCTAATTCTCAGAAACGAGAGCAGCTGGCCAGGGTACAGATACCTCCTAGCAAGCCCCATAGCATGCAGCACATCATTTAGCAGGGCTGTAAAAGAAAGGACATTTATTAGGGGGCTTGGGAGTGAAACTGAGCGTGCTGGCTGGGCTTTTAGCTGGCCGTGTTTCATTTCCAGCTCCTCTGAGTGAGGCGCTCTGTTTCACTTTCTGCTAAAATAAGTAAGTAAATAAATGGAGCACTCTCCTCCTGTCCTTCCCACCCCTGTTTTGGCATACCCTTGTGTAAATCCCATGCCCAGACCCTGGGAGTCTCCACATGGATGCTGTTAACCTTGTGGTGATGCTGCTCAGTGGGCGAAGGTCCGGGCGAAACCCACATTCAGGAGGATCCGAACAAGGCAGGCTTGTAGCCGAGGTGTAAGAAGTCATCTGATTGCTGGGGATTTTCACTCTGAGGCACAGTGAGAACAAAATGGTGCCCCGAGCCCAGCAAATAATGTGAATTTTACAAGCATTTATTGCCATCCCCTGTTCCTTCCTCTTCCTGCCTTTCATCCGCCTATGCCTCCTTAGGTTGCTTAGCCTGGCACCACCAGGGTCCCCACTTCTTCCTCTCCTTTGCCTGACTTCCTCCATTTATCTACAGGACAGATTTTGTCACTGGTGCAGATGCCACGATGGACCTCGAGCTTGTTCTGGTGGCCGTGCTCTGCTCCTGGTGGAGTGTGACACGGGCTGCTCACACTCAGCCCACCCTGTTTTCCCATGGCACCTGTGATGGGGCTGCAAAATATGGTCAAGGGTCCCACCACATCCCCTGGCTGTCAGCGCAAAGCAGTGGACGCAGAGGGAAGGAGGAAAATGCTCAAGGCTTTTGTTTTTTTCTTGGTGGCTTCCCAAAGACAGAGACCTTTAGAAAACGTTTCCCTGCGTGTGCCTGTCAGTGGTGCTGGAAAGGCTGTCAGGACCTGAGGAGCACAGCCCTTGCCCTGGGGAATCTCTGATGAATAAAATAATGTAATTTTCTTTTTTTACAGTACTTCTGTTAAATATCTAAACCTTAAGTAAAACACTTTAAAAAAGCAAGTAAATATAAATACGTTAAGTGCTAAATTATGGAATTTATAAATTGTTGTAACTACAGAAATGCACACAACAGTGCTGAGGGAGCTTCCAGCCTTCCAAGCCGTGGAGATCAGCCTGTTCCTCTGTCAGCCTGCCTGCAGTCAGTCAGCCCAAAAGCCATCCTCCCCGTGCTGGGCAAGACACCTCTGGTTCTTGTACGTACCACAACAGAGGCAAAGGGCCAGAGGCCCTTTCCAAGCCATCGAGGTGCCCAAGAGTGGCCTGGGGGAGAAAACCCATCCAGGGGGAAAACACATCTTTAACAACAAGTCTGCTTGATGTGCCTTAGCATAGATGAAGCTGACACTAGAAACACATTAATATATATCTTCTGTTGCGATTTTTTCCCCCCATATTTGTTCCTTTAGGTTGTAATGGTGTCATGCTTTGCCTCCCCTATGCTCAAGCCACCAGTGCCTTGACTGCTGAGACAAGTACTGTCCTCAGTGCATGCCTGGGAACCAGAGGAGCAGGATCCAGATTTTTGCCATCCCCCCCTGATGGGGACCACACTTGATCTTGCTGTGGCTTTGCTCCCCATCCATAAACCTTCCATGTCTGTTGAAAGGTGCCTATTTTTTTTACTGTCTGACAACTCCATGCAGATTTTGGGAGAGCAGCAGGTACAGGGGATAGCACACATGCCAGCATCAGATAATGGCTAATGGAGTGCTGGTAACTTTGGCATTAACGAGGCTGGATCAGAGCAGCAGGATCAGAGCAGGCAGGGTGCTGGTGACATGCTGTGTGTGTAACAGCAGCATGAGAGGAGCACGCAGGGCCATATTCTGGCTTTGGGATTTGATGTGCTGGCTTCAGCAGGAGCCATGTGCACGTAGCCGCTGCCAGAGGACTGGCCAAAAGTTTAGTGTTTCTCCAAATGAAGTATAAAAGTAATTATGAGCTTGGCCCACAGCGCTCGGGGTGGAATTCACAACCATCTGGTGCTAATGGCCTGGAGCGAAACCTTGGGAAAAGGCTTCATTTCACTTGTTATTCTTCAGAGGAGTTCCTGGCCATGCACCAGGTAAGTGGCACCTGTGGGGCAGTGTGCAGGGGGAATCAGGGAGCTGAGATCAACACGTGTCCTCCTGCCCTTTCACTTCACCGATGCTGAATTCAGTCTTCCCAAAACAGCCCTGCCCACTGACTGAATGGCTGTGCTTCCACAGAGGCAAAGTTTCTAGGCTGACATGTATTCCTGGTGTTGCCCATCCACTAAAAGAAGCTGGCTTTAGGAGCTCTGTTAACACAGAGCTCAGCTTTGCACAGGCCGAGGCAGGATGGAAGGAGTGTGTAGAAAGTGAATGCTTTTTTCATCCCATCTGACATTTTGCAGAAGAAGCCTTCCCTGCTGTTGATAGAAGACATCCCAAAGGCAGGGACAGACTTTCAGTCTGCCAGGGGACCCTCACTTGTCCCCTCACTGCTCTGCTTTGTAGATTGGGCAAACAGAGACACAAAAGAGTGTGATGTGGCCAGGTATTTTGGTGAAAGGAGCCATACAGGTCGCAGAAGTGGCAAACAGAATATAATGCTTGCCTCAGAACTCCAGGAGAACCTCCCTTACTAAAATCTCTGATGGAGATTTTTAGTCATTGCTGTGCTTCCCAGAAGGTAGGGAGAGATCATTACTCACTAAGCATGAGAAACTGGAGTAAGAAATGGCACAGAGCTATTCAGCCTGCTCAGTCTATACAGACTTTCAGGCATCTCTATGAAAAATTTTGGGTCAAAACTCAGATGTTCCACATGGGAAATGCCTCTCTTCTCTGCTTTCCTCTATGTGGTCCAAATAGTGCATCTGAAATACAGCTTGTGGAGGCCATAAGAGCTGTGTTTCTGGATTAAAACACATTTGCAGCAAAAATACTTAAGGTCTTCTCCTCAGAAAAATAAAAATAATTAAAAAATAATAATTTTATTTTCTGGGGAGGGGAAAGCCTTGTCTTCAGACTCTCCAGTAACCATATAGCCATAAAAGAAGCAGTGGAGGTGCAAAGTGACTTTAAAAACCTTATTCCTCCCTGCAGTCTCAGCTTCCCAAAGCCTTTGCAGGTTGTGCCCCCATATGATGGATGCTCTCCCCCCAGGACAGGCACTCATGGCATGGAAAATGCCAGGGTTTGTGGGTATCCACCGTCAGTCCTACTTGCCACGACCATACGGAGGAGCATGTCTGACCCCCAGCCTTCACATTAAGTGGCCACCCTGGTGGTCACCCTGGGTGCTTTCGAATCGTAACTCACCTCATATTCAGCTTTCCCCTTGGTTTCTGCACAATGGGACTGTGTATAGATTTCCAGAGGTAAAGTTTTGTCTGTAACGTGTGGAATACAGCCACATTGCCCTCTTTCTTTCTCTACCTCATCCCCCTCCCAAGACTGTCGCTTGCTGGGAAGCCTGTGCTCTGCTCCGCTTTTATTCGCAGGGATTTGGCCTACTTCAAGGCCTGCTGGGGATGAAACACCCCCACATCAGAACACCCTCAGCCGTTCAACTTGGTGCCTTTGTCTTCTCCCGCAGTTTTTGCCAGAATACTGAAGGCTCCCGAATCCCAAAATGTCACCTTTGGCTCCGTGGTGATGCTGCGGTGCACGGCGGCAGGCGCTCCAGTGCCCACCATCACTTGGCTGGAAAACGGGAAAGCTGTAAGTCCTCCTTTTTTTTGGCCCTCGTTTCTGCTCCTGCCTTTCTCAACACTTGCTGTGTGATCATGCCAAGGCTGCCTTGTCTGCTCTCTGCAGTGTTCTCGCCTGCGAAATGCTCTCCCTCGTACCCAAATGTTGCACAGGTTGATTCACTGGGATCTGGAAAGCCAGAGATGAAGGATGCTTGAGATGCTTGCAAGCTCCTCCTGGGATGGGTGTCCCAGAGGACTTCATAGTGGGATTAAGTTTTTCTGCAGCCACCTTTCCTGGCCTTTCTCCTAACGTGCTAACAATAGCATGACAAAATGCCTTATTTGACAAAATCACATAAACCAAGGCAGTGAAGTAGAGATAACTTCTCTTGAGCATACTGCCTTTGGCCTGTATGTGCCCACTGCTTCTTACAGGGAACTGATCCGTGGATTAATTACCCTGACCATTTAATGTGGGTGCCTGCTTCGAATTTGCCTGGCTTCAATGTCCATGTGTAGGCCACTTGGCACCTGGTATTGCCCCCCCAGGAGTGCAGCTGCCCACCACCCTCACAGCAGCTCTCCAGCAGGAGGACACTGGACTCCTTCCAAGCCCCTCTTTGCCATGAATTTCCTCTAGTCCTCACATGATTTTGGTGGTTGTGCTTTATATTCTCCACGTTCCTCCAACAGCGTTTTTAAAGCTGTGTGGCCCTGAGGCACAGTGCTGCAGAGGCAGCTGTGTGCCAACCAGTGATTTACCTCCGCTCTTTCTCACTGCTCTCCCCACAGCCCTGGATCCTTCTGGCCACCAGCTGGCCATGGCCATTCCTGGTGGCTTGCTTGTCCAACAGGACCAATGAATCCTCTCATGGAAGTTCTTTCCCTCAGGAGGGTACCTCCATCCTGTCCCATCTCTCCATGTATGAAGACATGTTATTAAGGAGCCTGGTTTACTATGCAGACTCTCTCACCTTCTTCATCTCCACTAAACCTTATTGTATCTTCCACTCTTATTAGGGGTCATTTTCTGTATTTTAGCTATTGTAATATAGCTAGATAATATTCTGTATTATATTCTGTGCTCAGACTTGCAGGCAGGTCCCTTCCCCTGCATCCATCCTCCAGATATCCTTACTCTCCACTGCCATAGTCCTCTGGATTGACTACACATGTCCTTGAGACCCTTTTTAGCTGCCAACGACTATGCCAAAGGACATGCTTCTGTTTGTAGTCTTCACAGTTGCCGAGAGAACAAGAAAGTTGAAGAATTCAGTGGTCTCTTTCTGGAAAGCTGGTGAAGGTCTTCTACCCTTTCTCTAAAAGGGCCTGAATGCATTGAGGACCTGTGTTTTGGGACAGCTTGTTTTCCTGGGGTTCTGGTGGGGTCTGTAGAAGAAAAGCATATTGGATGAAGGGGGAGGAATCATTTCAGACCACACCAGGCACTGCTCAGTGCTGGCGAGGTTCTGGGGAGAAAAAAAAAGTAAAAATAAATCTGAGCAACACTACAATTAAAACAAACAAACAAACAAACAAACAAACAAACAAAAACATTCTGAGTTCTCATCCACCTGAATTGACTTGACATAATTGGCATAATTGGCATAATGTAATGTGTAATGCGAAAAAATATACCTAGTCCCCGCATTTGCACGGTGACCAGCATACCACCCATCTCTGATGCCATATTTACAATAATGATGTTGGTCTGTTGATTAAGGGATTTCTTCCCATGCATGTTCCCTCACCCCACATCTTTGAGTAAAGCTTGATTGAGGCAGAACAAATGCATTACTTTATTAATATGTGTATTTTTGGAGACAAACCAATGTGCTTCCTAAAGACATGACACAACACTGCTACATCCTTTCTTACTTTTCAGTTATCGCCACTAATACCTTTGGAAGCAGATACAGATACCATTGAAATAATTTCTACTAGCTTCCAGGAAGGTCAGGTTAATCTGTCTCGTCTCTCAGCTAGATGTGTCAGTAGAGTGCTTTGCTAGGATGGATCCAGTGATGCAAATCTCAAGTGTCCTTAGGGCCAAATTGCACCAGCAGCATCCATGGATGACCACATCTCCTTTCAGTTATTCCTGCTGCTTCCTACTGGTGTGAAGAATAGAGCAGGCAATGCTGCTTGGTGCTACTGTATTTGCAAGGCAGAGTCTTTGTGTGCCCTGTCCTCTGATTTAATTTGTGCCAAATGAGCATGAAGGACTTGAGGATAATACCAAGTCTGTCTAGCCAAAGTCAGCAGGCTCCAAGCTCATTCATGTAGGAAAAGAGCTGGCCAATGTCACCACATCTGCAGCCCGTTCCACATTTCCAGGTGTGAGATCAGAAAATCTGTTGGGTATCTGCTGGAGTGTGGGAGCCAGATCATTTGCTTGGCACACCACTGCTCTGGAGGTGTGGCCGTGGTTGCGTTAATCCAGAATTAATGTCTTCAAGACTATTTTCTTCTCTCCATCCGTAGACCCAGCCACAAAGCCATGTTGTGTCCTTCCTTGCTAAGGCATGAGTAGGCAAACAATCTGCTAGCAGAGATCCTGCAGTAAGTAGCCACAAAAATCTGAGACCTTCGGAACTGAAAATTAATTGCAAAAGCATTGTTGAAGCGTGGACTAGGTGAGGTCGTCAACATTTGCTTTTGTCTGCGAAAGCTATGAAGGCAGCAAAATGGTGCCTTCTGGTTCAGCTCTCTGCCACTTCCATCTGCTGGCTGCGTCTTCCTCAGTCAACCTCCGTGCTTGGGGGTGGGTCCCTTGGGTGTTCGCTTGGTTTGCTTGTCTGCCTTTGAGGGAAACACCACCGCAGGGGGGCTTTTTACTCTCCTAGGTTTCCGCAGGGTCTATAGTGGAGAGCGTCAAGGACAGAGTGGTTGACTCCCGGCTGCAGGTGTACGTCACCCGACCTGGGCTGTTCACTTGCCTCGCCACCAACAAGCACAGCAAAACCTTCGGTGCTGCGAAAGCCGCCGCAACCGTCAGCATTTCAGGTGTGCTGGGAGGGTGGGGGTCCTCCACAACTTTTCCATTGCCCTAGGCTCTCCTGCTGGGGGCAAGCAGAAGGGGCGGGAGGTGGAGGCAGAGGGTACGTCTTGGTGAGCTAATGGCTCGCAGGGGGGGCTAAATTTGAGTACCAGTGCCTCCCCCCCCGGGCTATTTCCTCATATATTCTTACACCCCGGGAGACTGGCACAGCTGTCGCTTCCTGAGTGCTCGGTGCCGCCCCGTACGCCGTGTCCCAGAGGCGCTCGGTAAGCCCATCCATGGGGAGGAAGCCATGGCCGCGGCCCAGCGTCGGTGTCGCCTAACAGCAAGGTGAAAATAGCTTTCCCAAGAGGTCCTTAGCTCCTCAGGGGGGGTTGCATCCCTCCCGCTGTCCCCACACAGCTGCCGTGCCCAGGTAACCTCTGCTGCTGGGACATCTCCTGATGGGGAAAAGGATGAGCAGGGGGAGAAGCCCCAGCCACCCAGCCCCGCATGGGAGCCCACTTAAAGACAGAACAAGGCCTCCCAGGCATGCAGAGCCTAAGGTATAAGGTGAAGGTACAGGATAAGGGTGCAGAAACCTGCCTCAGCAAGGTCTGCAGTCAGTGGGGCACCTCCTCACCTCCTCTCCCCACTGCCTTTCTCTTCTTCCCTACAAGAAGATGCAAAACACGTGAGCTGCGCCCTTTCCAGACAGCTTACAGCTCTCAGACAGATTTCCTGCCATGGAAATCTTAGTTACCGCAGAGGGTGCAATGAGATGTCACTGATGATTTTGCCATTTCTTCTTTCTCCTGGCTCGTCACCATTGCTGGATCCGGTGCCCCCCTGGCAGAGTGGAGGTAAGGATGGTTTGTGTGGATCCCTAGGGGGTTTCTGTGGGCCGGGGAGAGGAATGATGTTGAAACAAGGCTATTTGGTGAATATTTTGCTCAAATAAAGGGAGTTGGTTTCTGGATGCCAGGCATGAGGCTCACCTGAAGGCAATACTGAGCTCTTTATACAGCATGCTCAGAGCCCACGCCCATGAGATCAGGACGCCTCAGGGCCAAGCCAGCTGTGGATCACACATCAGTAGATTGCTTAAAATACGGCAGTGTGCAGAACACTCTGGGGTGAGTTCTGTCCACAGTCAGGCTTCATCAACCTCACAAATTCACAGGAGCAAGCTAAGCTCCTGTCTGCACAGAGCCAATAAGTGTGCTTTGGTACAGTGATCACAATATTAGGGCAAGGGGGGTTTAGGTATTTCTTCGAAGCAAAGTTGTGGATGGGTAAAGCTACTTCTCCGTGATCAGAGGTGCACTTTTGCCAGATATTTTCTGGAGTGCTGAACAATTAGGCTGGCTTTCTATTTCTGGAGCCCTAGCATATTTCTGCATGTGGCACGGGCAGATCAGCCTGGAGGGAAAACGCGAGGGCTCGCCTGAATCTGGCGGTGCTCAGAGCAAAGAGCAAGGCTTAAGGAAATCTGAGCAAACGGCTCTGCTGTGCTGCTGGCACGGGCTGCCTGTGAAAGCTTGCCTCCTTCAGAGCGGCGTGTGAGATCCTTGCAGGGTGTTTGCAAGGGATTTTGTGGCTCTGGCGCTGACTGCAGACCTCGGCGTCACGCCATCACCCGTGTCCATGTGAGGGGCGTGGGTGCAGTGCTCCTGATGCTCCTCTTTTGCAGTTGTTCTCGACAGCTGCTACACAAAATCCCCTCTCTGTGGCCGGGCCTTGTGAGAAACATCTCAGCGCTGCTTCTCCCACCCGTGTCACTCTGCAGATAGTAAAAAAAAAACAAGGAAACACACGACGCCAGCACTGGTTGTGCTGGTAACGTCGGCATCCTGCCAGGCTGCTGCTGCAGCTCCCCAAAACCAGCAGCACAGCTCTCCCACGTGTGCCCGTGCACTCTTCTGGCTCTCGGGGCATGGCGAGGATGCACCTTGCACAGGAGGCACAATGGGTGCTGTGCAGGATGCTGGGCACCATGGGCTGTGTGGGACCAGCGGGGAAGCAGCCTGGTGCCAAAAACAGCTGAGAAAAGGAATTAAAAAAAAAATCAATTGAACCTAAAGCAGTGCAGCTAAACTGGGGTCAGGGAGTGTCACCTGCTGAGTGCTGCATCAACAGCAGAGATATAAGCATCCTCTGAACTCCCTTGCCCATGTAAGTCCAGCTTTCCTAAGAAAAACAGTGAGAACCCCCCAGGGCATTGACAACGGGGGATTATTTGGGCAGAGCAGTAAAAGGCAGGGATACAAATAGCTCTGCTGGCTGCTCCAAATGGTTGGCATGTTGAGAACTGAACTCCCTGACCCCAGTTATGCGGGCGGGCTGAGCAATGGGGACAGCTGCACCCCCAGCTCCTCCCGCTCGCTTTGGGGCAGTTTTCCCAGGTGTGCCCCAGTTTCCCCGGGCTGGGGAGCATCCTTTGACCCTGTGCTGGGAGCTGACCCCCCTCTGGTGGAGGAGGGATGACAGCCACACCAGGCTGCATGCAGAAAGCACAGGAGGGATAAATGATCGGCCCCAGAAGGAGCCAAGCCTGCTGTGCTCTGAGTGGTGCTAGCTCTTCTCAGCTCCTGTATCCACACACCCACTTCTCCTGGCCTTTAGTCTTACACCTGGCTACCTAGGTGTAAGTTGCAGCTGTGTGAGGCTGCAGGTTAACCCCGTGTGTCTGCTCTTGTTCCCGACAGCAAGCTGTACAAGGGCGATGCAGGCTACTGCAGCACCTACAGAGGCGAGGTGTGCAGCGCCATCCTGGCGAGCAACGCCCTGGTTTTCTTCAACTCCTCCTACTCTGACCCTGAGGAGACCCAAGAGCTGCTCGTGCACACTGCCTGGACTGAGCTGAAAATGGTGAGTGCCTTCTGCCGACCGGCCGCCGAGTCCCTGCTGTGCAACTACATCTTCCAGGAGTGCAAGCCCTCGGGAGCTGGGCCAGCCCCCAAGCCTGTGTGCAGGTAAAGAAACAAGAAATGTTCCCCTTTCACTTTTGTTTTGCGGGGATGGATGCACAGGAGGCTGGAAATAGCAAGAATTTAGCTGGCTTTGCAGTTGCACTGAGGGGAAGTGGGCTCCCTGGGCTTGTATGAGCTTTTCCTTTCCTCTGCACTCTGTATACACCCCTTGGACCTGACACAGCTCTCCTTGTGCTCAGCGGTGGGGTTCAGAGTGGCTTTCAGGGGTCTGTGTTATATCAGGCTTTCGGTGGCAGGTGTTGAAAAGGAATATCCCTTTGAATGACATGACTGATCTAAGTAATTAACACATTGTTATCAGTTAAATCTTGCTAGGCCAGTGTGCACTCACTGCTGCTATCAGAAAGTCATTGCTGGTTTGGAATTTTAACTAAATATGGGCACAGAAACGTGTGGCTGATGTGGCCAAGGTAGGACACTAATCACTCAGCACTTCCCACCACCGCAATGATGGGATAGAAAAAGACTGTGCTGGAGACACTGCCAGCGTAACTGCACCTGCTGAACCACACCAACCTCCCTGCTGGCACACGTGTCCTCGCACAGCCAGAGCAATGTGCAGCCAAACGGGGCTGGCAGGGAGCAGAGCATCCCGTGCTGCAGCTAATCCCCTGCTGACAGGTGCCTGTGCGGCACGTCCCAGGCACAGGGGCCGTGCAACCCACCGGGCAGCCCTCCCTCATCGCACCCTGTCCTCCCCTGTGGCCAAGGAGAAGAGCTTCCTCGCTCACAGCAAGATTTTACGAAGCCTTCCCCAGCTTCTAAGCCTGGAATAAGCCAGCTTTCTCCAAGCTCTCCCCATAGGTCTTGCTTTTCAGCACCGGAGTAAACCCCTTGTAAACCTTGTAGGGTGATGCTTTCTTTTTCTGGAACCATAATCCTGAAACAGATTATTCAGATCGGGGTTTGCTAGGAGAGAGGCCCCAATTCTGGTGCCTCGACTGAAACAATTGTTCTGTCTGCAGAACATGGCAGCGCTACCCCAGCTGGACATGGGCCAGATGTAGTCTACTGGAAATTATTTTTCCAGTTATGCAGGGGCTTTTTAGGACAGTCAACAGCATGTTGTCTCCACAATCAGGGCCTTTCTGATCATTCCTCCTTCCATAGCTCCAAAACAAAGGCACAGAGGAAAACCCCGGGCGTGAAGGTTGACAGCGGGTTGGGTTCTCCACTGGGAGCCTGTGCTGCTCAGCGCTGCGTAGCCAGCACAGCCGGGACATATATCCTGAGAAAGAAGTGTGTGTGCAAATACCCACAAATAACCCTGCAGACAAGTGCTGAAACTTGCCTTTTGTTGGCAGGCTCCTCCCCACTGCCTCGCTGCGCTGCTCTTTGTCATTGTGCCCTTTAGCGCACGGTCTCCCTGCCTATTTTCAAGATGTGTGACAGTATTTATATCGCAGCCACACATGCACGGCCCATTTATCAGGGAAAGACTTTGCACAGCGCTCCACATGACCTATCAGTAAGGACTGGGTACAGGGCTGGCTTCATTTCCCCCCCCTGCTCACAAGTGGGCCTGCAGGACCATAACCGGATTTGTGAATGGAGATCTGCTCTCCCTGGGCGCTTCTGAGTGGTATAACTCATCATGCTCTCTGCACCCACATAAGACATTTAGCTAGCAGGCAGAGCCTTGGCAAATATGCCTAAATCCTAATGGACCACTCTGGCACCATCCCTCAAACCCATGAGCCAATCTGCAGATACATCCATTTTCTTTTCCCTTTAATGATTTTTTTCCCAGCGATTTTACCATGGATTTAAATGTGTCTTTTTTCACAAGATCCCTGGGATGGTGTCCCTCCAGTTTCCTGTCCCCATAACTCATCATCCCAAAGCCTAGCTCCATGCCCCGTTTGGTAACTCAGGCATCTAGTACGTCCTTCTGAACAGCTGAGACCCCAGGGGGCTCTTGAACACATTTTGCACAGTCTTGGTGGCTTTCCAATTATCTTATCTGCTTTCTACTGACAGCTTTATACCTCTCTGCTGAAATTGGCTAGGCAACACCAGTTTTCAGCTGAAATGCTTCATGAGTAAGAATTTAATTATCCCAGAGTCTGTAGAAATCTCCTGTTTTTTTCATGAACAGACTTCCCTTGTTATGTTTCTATGTGTTTTTGTCTTGTTTACTTACTCACTGCAACATTTCTTCTCTCCCATGAAATTTTGGTTTGAAAGCTAGTTAGCTAGAACAAAAACTGAAAAACAAGCTGTGCAGAACTTTTATAAAAACAATTAGTGGGCAAAACAAGATAAAGTGGAATGGCGGAGAAGAACATGGTAAAAACTTCACATAAGTTAAGATGCAATTTGATTAGAATTAGAACTTTCCTGTTTTTAAGGGAAAGTGATGTCTCATCTCATAATTCTTGATTGCTCCTGGCTTTTGACACAGGCTGCGTTTGTGATAGCAAGGGACAATCCTTCTGCTTCTCTTCTGACCACTACTGTTACGAAGCGTCTAGCTCCAGGGAAGAGTCTTGTGTTGGAACCCTTTGTTCTGTGTACATCCACCTCCTCTTCAACAGTGCAGACACCTGTCCTCCTCGGCTGCTCCTGATCTTTGTCTCCCCGTCACTTACATTACATACAATTTCTAATAATACCCTGAAGTAATCTTTGCATATGATCTCACCCAGCCCTTGCTGCTGGGGATTAAGGGCTATAACAATGGCATGACCTCAGCTGCAGCAGACTGACTCTCCCTCCCTCCAGCAGCCTCGCCATGCTCCCCTACCAGCAGTGGTGGCTGGTGGGTGAAGACAACCTGCCTTTAATGCTGTAGCTTGCTGAGGAACGTTTTTTTGGCTTTTTTGTAGTTGCACACTTAATGTGGGGTGTGTTCAAGGATGCTCAGGCTCCGGGAGTGAAGGCAGCTAATGCAATCCAGGTCTCCCAAGTGTTGGACAGTGGAGGCAAGGTTTTCCCATTTCCCTAGCTAAACATTTCTTACTTCAGAAAGTCATTCCTGCTCCACATGTTGTTTAACGTAAAATTAAAATATTACACCATCTGGATACATTCTGGCTGTCATGGAAGTGAGGAAGGAGCAAACCAGCATGGGCTAAAACCACAAGCAGGGCAGCTGAGCCTTCAATGGCTTCAGCCTGCTGCTGTGGAGAGCATTCATTGCCATTGCAAAGAGCTGCTGCCCTGGTAAAATTCCTGGTGGCCTCCATCCTTCAGGTGCTGCAGAAGGTTTGTAGTGTTGGTGGCCATCACTGAAGCTTGTGGTCATCTGCTCTTGCCAAAGCTGTTGGTAGACAACAAGTAAAGAGATTGCATCAGCCCACCAGGTGGTGAAATTGGCTAAAGCCTTTACCACGGATGCCAGGAGTGTTTTCCTGCATTGCTGTGTTGTTCTGTGGTGGTCAGGAAGGACATGCATCCTCAAAGGACTGCAGCTGAGTTCAGCAAAAATCATCTCTGCACATGACCTCAAAGCTGGTTTTGCAACTCAGGCTCTCAAAAATGAATGATTGAAAAAATAAATGAATCACTGACAAATTAAGAAATAGCAAACACTCAAAGTTTCCAGTATGGTACAGTCTTAATTTTAATTTTTTATTTTCCAGAGCAGATATTTCTGTTTAGGCCTTATTCACAAAACGGCTTCAGATCTAAAGAATGTTTAAACATCCACAGCACCTCTTGACAGTGAATGTTTCACATTGTTAGGGAGGCCATATATTAGGTAGGAGGCAGTTTGGTTTCTTATTTCATCAGGCACTGTAAAGGTTTTGCTGCAGATTGCTAGCAGATTAAAAAAAAAGGAGAGAAAGGTGAGCTTCTTTTCTCTATTGAGAAGAGAAAAAAATGCATGGCTGATTCTGTGAGTTTAAAGATGTAGGCAAATATTTAGCTTAGAAAAGTTAAGAATTTTTGCTCGCCTGCTTTGAATAGATGGTACATTTAAGTAATATTTATGGAAGACATGTAAGATTTTAGAGTATACCAAAAATGCTAAGATAACTCCCAGACATGTTATTATTAGAAGATGGCAGTGAATGTGTAGGAAAAGATGGGAGTATACTCACAGACAGCGATGTGTGCTGTGTCTTGCGCATAAACCTGCTTCATTAAAAATGTAGCTTTGTGGGTTTCCTAGAGGAAGCTGTTACATTTTATGCGGAGTTTCCTTTATGGTTTATGAGCCAGACAGACTGGCTTAAAGAAGCGTAGCCCCGTTAATGGTTTTCTGTCAGCCTGCATAACCCCTGCACATCACTGCTAAGTGCAGCAGCTGTTATCAAGCCATTGACCCCTGTATTTCACTGTTTTTTGCAAAATGATGTAGAGAGAATTGCCTTGCTGTAAAGGATCTCTACTGCTTTAAGGAATGGCTCTCAATGGAGGAAAACTCTCAGAGGGGGATCTACAAGCCAGGGCTGATGCTGCTCGCCCTTCCCGAGTGCAACAGGCTCCCCAGCCTGCACCAGGACCCCAGTGCCTGCACCCGCATCCCTTTCTTTGGTAAGAGGCTGTTTGCAGAGCTGCTTTCTTGGCGAGGGAGGGGGGCAGGATGCCACCCACGACCTGCAGCAGAAGCAAAGGCTGCGATGTGGGCACCGTCCTGCCTGCGCCCCTGCGCTGGTGTGTTCCCACGGCCACGCTCCCAAGTTGGCACCCAGCTGTATCACGACCCTTCCTCATGTCTTGTCTTGTCTTTTTACAGATTTTAAGAAGGAGAATATAACCAGTAAGTAGACTTCTCCAGGCTCTGTGGTTCCAGAGGCTGGGCATGGTATTTTTGTTGAGGATGCAGCTTGCACAGCGCTTCTGCGTTTTGCTCTGGTCCTTGCTGGCTGTATTTGGGTTGTTAACAGAGGATGTATGAGCTTCCACATCCACAGCATAGGGAAACACATTTGCAGCTGTACAGAATTTAGGGAGAGGGAGAACATAGACTGGTAACTTTTGAAAGTGGTTAGATAGGGATGGTACTTTTAGGTGGTACACTCCCCTCCAGCTCTTCCCTCATCTTTCTGCCCATTCCTTCTCCTTTTGCTGTACCCGTCTTTGATATTTCTGATACTGATAGCAAAGCTGTCCGACCCTTACATGCTGTTACTGGTATGGTTACCCACATCCAGCTGCCCTTGCAAGACCTTGTTCCCCAAACAGCCCCAGCACTTCCCTTCAGCTGTCCTTGAAGCCTTGACATTTCTCTTGTAACCCGCCCCGAACCACCCATGAGACCCAGCTGTCCCTCATGGTGACTTCTGCCAGCCCCTTGCCCTCACTGGGGGACAGAGCAGAACCAGGGGGTGCCAGCAGTGTGGTGTATTCATGAGCTGGTTTCAGCCTCCTCTTGGATGCTCGCTAGTCCCCAAAGCCTTGTGTAAATGTGCCACCCTTTTGTTTGGCTTCCACAGGATGTCACCAGGGTGGCGTTGCTCAGATGTGTACTGCACAGTCATGAATTGGGGAGACATAATGGTAACAATTTATTGAGATTGTCCCCTCTTTTTGCCTTCAGAGGCCCTGCTGGATGTGCTAAGCTTTGAGGAAAACAAGCCAAACCATTTTCTATCTTGCCAGCTGAGTTATAAGACCATTATGAGAGCATCTGCATTTTCCAGCCCCTCAGGGGCACAGGGATGCTTCCCTAGGGTTGCCTTTGTGCCTAAAATTCTCCACATCTCTCCTCGAAGATGTCACACTGATACTTGTTTCAGCCCATGCAAAAGGTGTTTTTCGTCTTGCAGGTATAAGTGATAATATCAGCCAAAGTACTTCAAGTCAGAGCATTTTACCTTGCAGTTGTGATGGACCAAGTGTACTCACGGAGCCCATGACCATTCATTCGTAAGCTAAGGAGCTTCCACACCTCAGGCTACAATGGGCTTGATCCATGTTTGAGCTCACCCACCAGGAGCAGACATCATCATGGCTGTTTTTCTGCCTACAGCTTGGTACCTGGTGAACATGCAAAAAGCACGTTAAGGGTCTGTAAAAGACATAACAGCCAAAATGTGTGGAGTGGGTGATGCAAGAAGAAAAGAGCAGGCCAGCATCATGATGGGTTTGGATTTGTTCTAGAATTGCTCTTTACACGGGTGCTTACTGGAGTGCTCAGGTGCTCTAAGTGAATATCTCATTAAAAGTACATCCCTACAAAAAAACAAAAACAAAAACAAAAACTAATAATCTATATTTCTCCTACAGGAGAAATAGAACAATCTGCTAGGATAAATTAAAATGCATAATTTTTGTCTCAAACTTGGGTCAAACCTTACACAAATCTTTCGTGAAGTGGAAAAGGATTTGCTTAAAAATACTTTGTTTTAGAAAAAGTCAAGTTTCGTCTTTTTTTATATACATATATATATATATATATATATATATATATATTTTTTTTTTTTTCTGAGCTGTCAGTTTAGTGCAGGAGAAGAAAAGTTATGATGACAGTTTTTGCTGACTTACTGATTTATCTAATAAGGTTAATAATGCAGCACCTAATAAGCGAACCCTAACGCATGCCATCACCAAAATGCTCGTCCATGGTCAGCAGAGCTTCCACACAAATAGCTGGCAGATATGATGTGTGTAAGGCTGCATCTCCTCTGCTGTCCCTCCTGCTTCCTGGGCTGTACCGGCACGCATTAAATTCTCCTGTGGGGAGAGGTGGTGTCCACATTTTTGTCTTGAGAACTTATTCTGGGAGTGAAAATCTCCTCAAGATTTCCCGCTTGCTTTTTCTTTTTTTTTTTTCCTTCTGCAGTCAGAGTAGGCCCTATGTGTGTAAAGTGAACTGCACATTTTGTTGCGAATAACAGTGTTTTATGCTGATCTGCTGCTTCAGTTCTTCGGTTCCCTTCGGTGTGTGTCTTCCACGTGTGCTGGGAGCTGCAGTCTGTGTCCGAGAACCCGCTGCGAGGCAACGGGCCCTGTGCAGGCCCCTCACAGGGCCTTGCTGGCCACGCTCTTTTCTAAGGACATGACCTTTACTCTTGTCAGTCCCTGCTCCAGGGCATGGTTTGAGGTGCCTTGTCCACACCTATTTATTTGTTTTTTCTTTTAACTCCCCAGGGACTTGCTACAGCGGCAATGGCCAGTTTTACCA
Source organism: Aythya fuligula (assembly GCF_009819795.1). Classification (NCBI taxonomy): domain Eukaryota; kingdom Metazoa; phylum Chordata; class Aves; order Anseriformes; family Anatidae; genus Aythya; species Aythya fuligula. Next base: position 73,832,256 of record NC_045593.1, on the reverse strand, counting down.
GGGCTGGGTCAATGTCACGGCCTCCGGCATCCCCTGCCAGAAGTGGAGTGAGCAGGTAGGCAGCAGTGTGAGACCCCCCAAACAGGGAGCTGCTCTCAAGGTCTGCGTCTCCGCTGGGCTTCCCAGAGCCAGGCAGCTCTGTCCCATTGAAGGGCTGACAGCCTGCCTTCATTCTTGAGTCCACTGCTGTTTCACAGCCTCTTTGTATTTCAATCTGCAAGTCCATCCTTCCTGCCTTCCTTCCTTCCTTCCTTGCTTCCTTCCTTCCCTCCCTGCCATTTTCCTTTGTTTTGCTTCATTTTGTTAATTCCAGCAGCAAAAATTCTACTCAAGCACTAACCCAATCTCTTTCCTGCTCCAAGGCTCCCCACTTGCACAGAAGGACTCCTCAGGTCTTCCCCGAGCTGGCTGATGCTGAGAACTACTGCCGCAACCCAGGAGGTGAAAACGAGCGTCCCTGGTGCTACACAAAAGACCCGTCTGTGACTTGGGAATATTGCAGCGTGTCTCCCTGTGGAGATGGTAGGTGACTGAATTTATGATTTCTGCCACTGGGTTTGTTTTGGGAACATGTAAGGTATTTGCATCCTGAGCATCATATTGTGGCTCCTGCAGCTCCACCAGTCTGTTTTGTCTTCTTGATTCAGCCAGCACCAGTTCTTCTCATAGATGCATTCAGCATCTTTAATCTGAACATGCTATAAACACTTTAATGATGGGAAAATGTGGACAGACATATTAAGGACCTTGCTCCAGATTATAGTAAGACCAAAAGATGAAATCAAATTTCCCGTGGTATTATGAGGAATGAATTGGCCACACTGTGGTCTGAGGAGAAAGTAGGTCTTACGGCATATTTTCTGAAGCTGTTTTGCTTCTGGTGATATTTTTTCAATAATAAAGAACAGTTATATCTAAAAATGATTCTGAATAAGATGGAAACATTTTTGCTTTGTGGAGTTGCAACTAAGTTGTGGAGGAGTTGCTGTGTTTTTTTTTTTTTGTTTTGTTTTGTTTTGTTTTGTTTTTGTTTTTGTTTTTGTTTTTTTTTCTCCGAAGAGTATGTTGAGAAGTATTTCATCAAAGCTACAATTTTTTAATAAACATATTTTTTTAGAATCTCAGGTCTTGGAAACAAGACAATTCCACTTGCAGAGAGAATAAAGGCACTGGGAGCATATAGGGGAATACAATTTAGTATCTGTTTCACTGGTCTTAAAAACTAGTTTATATTTCTTTCTGTTCTCAATCATTGTATATATGCACATACAGATTAACATCTTTTAGAATGGCTCAAAAAGTACTTGGCAGGGGGCTACTTGATTCCCCCCCCCCCAAAAAAAAAAAAAAAAGAGCTAAATATGTTTTACACTAGTTTACTGTATTAGACCCATAAAGACACTGATATGCAAGCTGTTGGAGGCAAGGTATCCAGGAAGGTATCAATGTGTACTTGCCTTGGTCTTACACTCCTCTCTGCAGATTTGTTCTAGGATGTGTGATATATTGTGGCCCACAGTGTGGACCTTTGCTCCTTCCCAACGCAGACTTCAGCTTATTTGAACACTTAGACACCACCAGTGCATCTCCCATCTGTAATTCTTTCTAAGTGTCTGATTCCTTACTAAAATTGGGTTCCCAGCTCAATGGGAACTGTATCTAGGCCTTTATTAGGTCCTGGACTGGACTTTAACATCTGGTAAGCAGTAATGTGCTTTGCTTCCTGTAAACCAAAGTTCCCTAGTATGATATACAGTCATACTGCTGTATCCATGATGTCAGCAGAACTCCACAAGTACCTCTTAAGGGAAAGCCCCAACCCTATAAAACTGTCATAATCTTCTGATTTTGCTTACATTACAGCGTCCTTATCACTAGGAACAAGAAAACCAAATGGAGAGATTCCAGACCTCCCCCCTCCTCCATCCTTTTCCCCTACATACTCCATGACTGTTATCATCTCGATCATCTCCAGCTTTGCCCTTATCGTGATCCTCGGCATTGTCACCCTCGTTTGCTGCCGTCGACGAAAGCAATGGAAAAACAAAAAAAGGTAAAACTCAGGACTTAATTCAAGGCAACAAATGCTGCTTTGAAACACGGCTTGCCTGCTTCTGAGAGCACAGTCCTGCAAATGCCTGTTGGAGGGAGAAGCCCTCCCTATGTCTGTGGCTGCACCAGTGCAGGCTCTGAGGAGTGCCTGTGTCAGAGCAGAAGGTGGCCTGGTGGCTATTTTGGGGAAATGATTTGAGACCCTGCTGCAAGGCTCTTTCAGCAGCCCTGCCGTACCTCCTTTTTCCATCCTGGAAGAAACCCTCCCTGGAGGTGCAGATGTTGATCTCCTGGTCGGGGGCCATGCACACTCTGACCAGCAACTGCTCCGTTGTTTCAGAGAGTCAGAAACACCAACGCTCACCACTCTGCCCTCCGAACTCCTCCTGGATCGGCTGCACCCCAACCCCATGTACCAGCGGATGCCCCTTCTCCTTAATCCGAAACTGCTCAGCCTGGAGTATCCAAGGAACAATATTGAATACGTGAGAGATATTGGGGAAGGAGCATTCGGGAGAGTCTTCCAAGCAAGGTAAGCAGCCCATATGTGAGTCCTCTCTATCTGAAGGTATCTGGGAAAAATCAGCATTGGGGCATCCATTTGTCTGGACGCAGAAATCCTTTTTTCATTTACTCAAACCAAAATTGGTAGAAGGGCCCAACAGTTTAACTGAGGCTTGAATAATTGTTTGTCTTGTCCACTGCTTTCCACTCTTATCTGTTCACCTTTGTCAAGAATGAGTCTCCTGTTCTTCTCTCTTAATTCTCTCTTAATTCTCTTCTCTCTTAAGAGAGAAGAACATACCAAAGTCTGGTGTGATAGCTTAGCTAAATTTATCATCCCTATTTTTTCTTCCCCAAAGAGTATTGCCTGTGACATGTGACTTATTATGAAATGCTTGCACTTCCCAGTATGTGCAAATTGTCAGTGTGTAGTGTCCTCCGTTACAAACTCAACACCGGCCAGTAGTTACCACAGAGGGCAATGCGTCATGCTGCAGTTAGGTCCTGACCCAGTTTACGTTTGATTTAGAGGCAAAACCAAACCAAGCCAAACCAAAAATCCCCTAAAAACCCAACCTACTTAAGCCAACATCCTTTGTGTGTGTGTGTGTATGTCCTTTGCTTATTCAGACTTCATTCTTGGAAATCACAGCCATTGTTGCCTGTTTAAATTTAAGGCATTAGATGAGCCATAGATTCTGTTGAACCTCCTGGGAGGTGAGGTCATGCTCTTCTTCACATGTGAAAAACATTTCATGGAGAACCCAGAGATGAACCCAAACCTGCTTAGACTGTGGTGGATGGAAGGCGTCTTGTTACCCTTGACAGTCTGCAATGCCTGCAGGACAGCATTTGGCCTGTTTGCCCTTCTTGGAAAATCCCAGCCCAAACTCCTTGAAAGAAGGCAGACGGAGTGTATCGTTCCATTTTGCTCAGGATGGGTTTTGTTAGTCCTTTACAGTTAATGTCTCTGGGATGTAGCTCATTTTGTCACTGTATCTGGAGTCGTGTGCGATGACAAAAAATGCCAGGGACTGTTAGAGTCCTGATGTGCACCATGGCCTGCCTGGTGAACTGCTCCCATGGACTTCACAACTGAAGGACTCTCCGTGCAAAAAGCAGCCATTAGTGCAGGTACTTTCAACATTTATAGTTATGCTGTGGATGTATCCACTGGGAAATTAGTTATGGGCAGGTTAAAATGCTGGTAGAACAGGGAAACCACTTCAATAGGTGTGACGGGTTTTTTTCCTAATGAAGGGATGTGGAAGAAATGCAGGCGTACTTTTATTTAACATAGAGGGAGCTAAAAATAACAAAGTTTAAAGGGCGCAGAGTGGGAAAATCACAGATGCTTAGCCTGTGATTGATTGTTAGCCTGGATGGCTGAGCCAAACGCATCCGAACCTGAGTTGAGGGCAAAGTTGCAGTGACTGAGTCACAGCTGGTGCAGGCGAGCTGGTGCAGGTGCCCGGTGCTCAGGGCATCCCACAGACTGCAGCCTTTTGTGGAGCATCGCCTGCACCAGCACCTCCAGATAGCCTCCGTGCTGCCCAGAGCCTCCTCAGCTGGAGGTGTCTCTTCCCCACCTTGAGCAGGACCTCTCGAAGGGCACTCAAATGTCACTGAGGTGCCAGGTCAAGCAAGTGTTAAAGTGGTGTAGAGAGCTTCCACGTGGATTTCGTCCACCCCAGCGCTGTAATCCCTTTTAGTTAAACCTTTTTGCTATTGTCAGTGGAAAATGGAAGAAAAAGGAAAAGAATAATAATAAAAAAAACACACCACAACAACAAAAAAGCAAGCAAGCAATACAATCTTCTTAGCCAGCTTTTGCAGCATGCAGAGTACCATACCCTCAGAAACACACGGTGGGAAGGAGCCCCAGAAATATTGTTTCTGAGAGGCAAATTTTTTATTAAAAAATATCTCAGCCAGAAACCACTCTGAGGCGTTATATTCCCAGGGAAAATTCCATCCCCTGACATTCCTGTGCACCACTGGCAGACCATCAGAGACTGCTGCGCTGACGTCCAGTAGCACCAGCTGCGCATCCCTCCAGGTGACGGACACCATCCCAGCTCAAATCTTTGCCTTCCCGTCGCAGATGGATAACATGTACTTGTCTTCATGTGTTAAATGGACATCTCAGGCTAAGTTTAGCAACCCTTTTACTTCTCCTGGTCTCATGTTTCTCCCTCTCCTGTAAACACAGCTCTGCGCACGGTGCCAGTGATGCCTTTGCCAGTTGGCTTGCTGCGAGTCCTGATTCAGTGTTTACTCACTCCTGGGTCAAGCAACATGTTAGGACAGGAAGTGTCTGGCTATCATTTACCAGCTCCTCCTGAAAGGCTGCCATGTCCGCTTGGGGCTCGTTCACACGGGAAGGGGTGAGGAAGTGGCCAGTTACCTCAACAGATGTCTTCAAAACGAGATCTGGGACCTGGCTCAGGTCTGTCCTAACCAGGCCGTGGGGACCAGTTCAGGATCTCCTGCACCTGGGAGGACCATGTTGACATCTGCACACCTCCAGAGCACCACTCCTCTGCAGGACGATGTAGGTGAGCGTGCAGATTACTCCCAGAGGTGGAGCTGCATGCCCCAGGCTAAGCTTGAAGGCCAGGGTTGCCCAGTGCCCTGGGTGTGGGGTCTTTGGCAGCAACGAAGGCTCGTGGACCCCCACTGCAAAAGCTTGTGGGTCAGCTTGTCATCTCTGAGGAGAGAAGGCTGCCCCAGGAACCAGGCTAGAGCTGTGGGCAAGAGCTCAGAGATCGAGGTGGCAGGAGTTTCTCCATCACACGTATCCTCATATTCTTTCAAGTTGTTGAAAAACTTTCAGAAAGTTAAAGTTTCATTTGGTTAAAGAAACCAAACGAAACAGTCCCCTGCCCGTTCTGAACGCTGTGCTGCCCCGTCCCCCCCCCAAATTTCCCTCCAAAGGAGAGGGCAAAGGTAGTTCTCCACCTGCCTCATTAGATATTAATGGCACCAATTAACGGCCTAACAAGCTGCCCAGCTGTGATGCTGAGGAAGATGTGGGACAGGACTCAATCTCAAATACAGATTCAATCTGCTCCTCTTTTATTTATTTATTTATTTATTTATTTTATTTTATTTATTTTTTTTGACAGTTATTGTTCTGGAAAGGTCTGTCTACAAACCTAAAATCAGGCATCCTCTGTAGGTAGACCGGGGGCAAAATCTCTGTTTGCCTTGCTGGGTGGTCCTTTAAACTGCAGGTACCTAAAATGTTGCCAGTGTTGCACAGATCCTTTGGTGGTTAAGAAACTGAGGACAGCTGCTGTCCATCCTGTGCACAGTATCTCACCTATTGAGGGAGTCACTAGAGGGGAAACCCAAGGTAATTTCTGTTGATGCTCCCTATGTCTAGAAGAAAATTACCAGTTTTCTATTAAACACTCCCTATTCTCTCCTCAAGCCCGAATTGTCCTGTTTAATTACAGAAGTCACAGCTGTCCACTGATCACGTGCACCCATCCCTTTCTCCTAACAGTGTCTTCTGGGCACCAAGGATTTCAGCTTCAGCAGCTCCCTGCCACGACTGCACACGGAGTCTCTCCCTCTTCCCACTCAGCACAATTTCCCCAGATCTGCCAGAAGTGGGCCGAAGGAGTTAACACGAGTTATTGAGAGGAGCCGCTGAGGGTGGAGCTACGTGCTGTAGCCTGAATGCCCAGCAAAAGGCTCCCTGCAACTTAATCTCACTTGGGTCGCATTTAGGTTAGTTTACACTACAGGATTTCAGCGGAGGGCGGGTAGATGGGTCTGCTTCAGGCTTTGGCCCGGGGTGAATGTCTCTCTCCAAAGCACGCAATATGAAGCTGTTGGCACTGAGCTATGTCTGCTAGCCTGTCGTGAGTGGGAATCTGCAGCGAAGTTGCTTGGATGAGATACATGCCCTCCTCTCTTTACTTTTAATTCTTCTGCTGGCTTCTTCAGGGCATTGCTGCTACTTTCTCAGGCAGGGAGGCTAGGCAGAAGCAGTGGGTGTGTGAGAAGACATCTTCTCTCCTGCTAGACTGGAACCTTGCTGCCAGCACAGGGTGAGAAAAGGAGGACATTTTGCAGTAGCGGAGGCAGCAGCAGACAAATGCGGAGCCTGCTCCTCCACCCTGGCATGCTGGACCTCCTCACCCGAGCCCTTCAGCTGCGATCTGGCTGCCTGTGAAATTCCTCTCTAGATGGGCATCCTGCCACCATCTGACATTTGACATTTATAGCATCCGAGCGCATCTGTTGCAAGTGCCATATGTCTGGAGTAGATGACAAGGAAACTGGAAGTTTGCTTTGGAAATTGGAACCTCCTCCTGGGGCTACTGAGCAGGAAAGTAACCTGGCATTTGAGCAGCAGGAGGGCAGTCAGGCAGGAGCACGGGACATGACGGGGTGCCGCTCTCCACGGGCTCTGTAGGCTTTTAAGGAGTGCATCTCCACTGTGGGACCCCTGGGCAGAGCAGGAGCGGGCAAGGAAATGTGTATCCGAGGTTTGACCTGGGTCTGAAGTGCAGAATGTTGCTGTGCTTTGGGAACAGCTACCCCTGCATCTTTGGCAAGCCTGCCTAATCAAACTCGGTGAGGGCAGAGTGACCTGAGGATAAGAAGACCAGATGAGCCTGTGCTTGTTCCAAGCCAGGAAGCTCTGTTTCCTGACTTGTGTCTCTTAAGCTGAAGATTCACCAGTGTTCAGCATGTATTGGTGTGTGAGCTCGTTCTTCAGACACGACACGTCTATTCTTTCTCCCTTCTGTCTCATCACCTGTTTCCACAAAACTTGCAGGAGCATAACTATGTGCTAATATATCAGCTCCACCCTGTTAAATTCAGCTGAAATTAGCTAATGGGTTCAAAACTTGCTAAATTACAGGTGTACTCCACCCATCCTGCTCCTCCTGAACAGTGGCAAAAGGTTATTTTCCTTACAAAACCTGGGGAACGTACTATAACTACTATTTATTCTCTGATAGTAACCAGATATGCCAATGCCACCACCGTGCTGCGTGTGGGAAAGGAGGCTCTTTCAACATTTTCATATAAAATATCTTTATTTTTCACTCCTGGTGAGATCAATCCTTCGGTCAGTGCCGAATGCTTCCACCTTGTTTTTGTCTCCATCATTTCACACCAGAAACAGAGCCTGCATTTGGTGTGCTTGCACCTTTTACCTGTGTTTTCCTCTCTCTCAGGGCCCCGGGGCTGCTGCCGTACGAGCCTTTCACCATGGTGGCAGTGAAGATGCTGAAGGAGGAAGCATCCGCGGACATGCAGGCCGACTTCCAGAGGGAGGCAGCCCTCATGGCTGAATTTGACAACCCGAACATTGTCAAGCTTTTAGGTATCTGAACGAGGTGCCTGTGTATGGGGTAACCCATCCTGCAGATATGCTGGGGTTTCTCTAGGGCCACAGGGGCAAAGACACGTGCATGACCAGCCCAGAATGCAAGGGATCTCTTCTGCAAGAGGAAATGCCTCTTGCAAAAGGGGTGAGCTTTTCTGTGAGCCGCTGCATGCTCTGCTAAATTCTCCACCAGAGCAAGTCTCAAAATGTAGGTCTGACCCTGCTGCTTTTGCAGGGTGGTGTGTTGTAACAAACCCTCTTCGTCCTGTGCTAGAGCATGCTGCTGACCATCGTGCTGCGTATCTCTGCTTCCAGCTTCGTAACATCAGGGCAGATGTCTTACAGGGAAGACGTGAGCTTCCTGGATCTGTGATTTATTTTGCGGGTATTTAAAAACAACAACAACAACAACAAAAACAGGAACAAGTCTTATTAGTTTTATGGGTCCCACTTACTATTGTCATGTCTGAACACTCACCAGCATTGAAAAAACAAAGTGAAGCAAACAAACAGAAAAGCCAACCACAAAAACAGTCTCTTCCTTCCCCTCCCTTCTCGGCTGAAAGGAAACTCTGGTTTATTGGGCTTTTTAGAAAACCTTGGTGCCACAGCTTGGCCAATAGTGCATTCCTCTGTAAAGAAAGCTGCTGACCAGATTCTATTTCAATAAATTTTCAGTTTCTGAATGAAGTGGATGTTGCCAGCCACCTTCATCTGGCAGTCCTACTTGGGGTTCAAAGGGTTTATCCCTGTCAACAAGCAGCTGAGATCTTAATTTATTTCAACAGGAAGCTCCACAAAATTTGGAAATGTAAAAACCCCAGGTTTAGGAAAGCTGGGTTGATTAGAAGTACTTTGGAAATGGAAAAGAGCATCAGGAAATGCCCCAAATGCAAATAAACATCGTGTTTATTGTCAACACACTGTAGGTGAGGAAGCGGCGAAGGTACAGGAACAAACTAGTCTCACATCAAGTGGGCGTGGGGAAAAGAGCCGCATTGTTGAGCACAGCTCAGATTATAAAGCTCTCACATACGCTCCTCGTGCTTGTCAGATCCCGATTTTATCATGCTGGGAACAGATATCTGTTTTTTCTCAAAGATTCAAGTGTTAGGTCATCAACAAGAACTTCGGATTTCGCAATAAGTTGGATCACCAATTACTAAGTGAATGACCCTCAGGAAGCAAATCACATACACTTCAAATGCTGGCTTTTGCTAGTTGGCGAGTTACTAGCAGGCACACAAATATTTTTGCCTACCTCTAAAACTGACTTTATGTCCATAAAACTGGTTAAAAGGTTGGATTTGGAAATTTGTACATTAAGCTGTTGATCTTTGCACACACTGGTTCTTCATCTGTTAGATGTGGCAGATCTCTGCAGATCTCTTCTTTCTGATGTCTGCCTTTTCTTTGTCTTTTTTTTTTTTTTCCATATATGTGTCAGTCATGCCAAAAGTAATTTCTGCAAACAACATTTTTTGCATGTGCAGTTTTCAAACAAACAAACAAACCAAAAACAACAACAGAAGAGTATGGAGCGGGAGTGTTTTTTTTTTTGTTTGTTTGTTTCTTTTTTAAGGTATCCCAATGAACTCTTGAACATGTCCCTGAAAATGCTGTTTTGTGACTACCTCTGAAGTCTAACTATATATGTGTGGCCTTTACACAAACACTAGTATAAATGCAATAACTAAAACAAACAAACAAAAAAATAACCTGTAATTTAACTTATAAAATTTACTCTTGAACTATAAAATTTATTCTTGAAAGTATGTCCTTCCAGTTGCAGCCGGGAAGAGGCAATGCTCCAGTTAATGCCAGTTTAACCAGGTTCAGGTTCTTAATTAAACATAGCTCCAAATATGTATCCTCCTCCTTGGATGCCCAGAGAAAGCAGGCAGCTGCATGACTTGTTAGCATCCCCCACGGAGCTCAGCATTAGATCCCTGATGAAGGAGCTTCAAAGACACGAAGGGACCTGATGCAACCGGGCAGTATTCGCATGCTTCACCTTTCCCTCTGTCCCCACGTGCATACTTGAAAATACTTACTTTGTGTAAGTATTTTTGGATGTATACTTTTTTTGGGGGGGGGATGTTTTGCCACAGCAGAACCTTTCTTTGCTCCCCGAGTGACCCGCCTCTCCTCTTGCAGGCGTGTGCGCTGTCGGGAAGCCCATGTGCCTGCTGTTCGAGTACATGGCCTACGGGGACCTCAACGAGTACCTGCGCGACCGCTCGCCCCGCAACCTCTGCAGCCTGGCTCAGCAGGGCGGCCTGGAGGCGCGGGTCTGCCTGCCCGGCCCCCTGGCGCTGTGCTGCACCAGCCAGCTCTGCATCGCCAAGCAGGTGGCCGCGGGCATGGCCTACCTCTCCGAGCGCAAGTTCGTCCACCGGGACTTGGCCACCAGGAACTGCCTGGTGGGGGAGAACATGGTGGTGAAGATCGCCGACTTCGGCCTCTCCAGGAACATGTACTCGGCCGACTACTACAAGGCCAACGAGAACGACGCCATCCCCATCCGCTGGATGCCCCCCGAGTCCATTTTCTACAACCGGTACACCACGGAGTCCGACGTCTGGGCCTACGGGGTGGTGCTGTGGGAGATCTTCTCCTACGGCATGCAGCCCTACTACGGGATGGCCCACGAGGAGGTCATCTACTACGTGAGGGACGGGAACGTCCTCTCCTGCCCAGACAATTGCCCTCTGGAGCTCTACAACCTGATGCGCCTCTGCTGGAGCAAGCTGCCCTCCGACCGGCCAAGCTTTGCCAGCATCCACCGCATCTTGGAGCGCATGTACGAAAGGGCTGTGGCCTCCCTGCAGGTCTGAGGGGTGTCCCCCACCTCCACACACCTGGGTGGATGTGGGCAGGCCTGAAAGCTCCACTCGAAGCTGTGTTGTAGAGGAGAAGAAACACCTTGTTCCTCTGCCAAGCAAGAACCGTGTACTGCACCCCGCTGGGGTGGACTATGTGTCACAAAGTATGGGGATATCTCCCAGCCACAAGGCTGGGGCTCTTTGGGTTGGTGGCCGTGCTGGCCGTGCTAGCTCAGGACCTGTGTTAGGCATTTCCAGGAGCACAGGGCTCCACAGGCAAAGCAAACCAACCTCTCGCTGGCGGCACTTCCCTTCCTAACAGTTCCCTCCACGTTCTCCTGCGTTTGTGCACTTGGCTGTTACCTTTTTCTTCCCTTCCCTTCATGTTTTCAACCACTACCTGAAAGAAATATATATATTGCAGAAATCAACTCTATTTTGGATTCTCTTTGCATTTTATTTCACTTCCTTTCGAAGAAAAAGGACATTTCTGAAACCACAGTCCACTTCCTTTCAACTTCCACCTTCTCTTTGACACCCACAAACACAACATGGACACAGTGAAACCAGGAGCCTGCAGGACCACCATCAGTAACCAGTATGTCATGTTACAGAGACCAGCAAGTTCCTAAGCAACACCACAGCTCCTCTTTTCCAAAAGAGGGAAGTCTGCAGGGAGGGCCATTTGATCTTTCCTAAGGTCTCACCCAAAATTTTGTCTCAGGCATAGCAGCCAGTCTTCCCACCTTCTCCCACAATAAAGCCATTGGGTGCTAAGGCACAAATTATTCCTGAAGGCACCTGGCTGGTCTCTCAGGTGTGTTCATTTCCCTCTGCTGTGCAGTGCTCCCTGTGCTGAGAGCAGGGAGAAACGCAGCCCCTGTGCCCAAAACATGACCTGATGTCACGCTGGCTGTCACACTCGTGTCTCTGGGTAGGAAAACATACTCCCCTGCAGAAACATGGCAGGTTGTGTTATGTATTTCTCTTTCTGTCTTTGCCCCATTTCTGGTTTTCCTTTCCCGACAGCACCTCCTGAGCCCTGCAAGCCCTCCATCAGCATTTGCTGGCCACCATCTCTTGTGCTGTCACAGAATTAATTCGGTGGGATGTGTGCTGTCTGTGGTCTTCATTGACATCCTGGTGGCGAGGGGAACATGTTAAAAAGGGTAAAAGGGGAGCTCACCCTCCGACACAAAAAGAGTTGCAGACTGCCCATCCGCAGGGCAGAAATGAGACTGCCTTGGTTACACAAGGTCCTCAGCCCACTTGCAAACAGCAAAGATAATTTGTCTTCTAAAAGTTGTCTCCATCATAGTGCATGCCTCACTGCCAGAGAAAAAACACAAACTCCTGCCCAGGAGGAGCAGGTAAGATTAAGACTATGCCAACCACCACAAAGACCAAAACTGGGAAGTTTTCATCTCCTTCATCTCCTTCTTTCCTGTAATGTCAGTTAATCTCTGTTACGCCATGACCACATATTCTTTTCATTTGTTTATTTGTTTTTAAATAACCGTAGCTGTGGCCATGGGTGCACAGTTTAGTATTTTCATACCTCTCATGTGTGTTTCGCTCAAGTGAAAGAGCTCACAGCTAACCAAGACAGTGGGAAGAAAGAAAAGGAGCCCTCCTTGGGCTGCAAAATGTTGAAAATATTGCTGAGCCAATGCTTGGATACCTGCACAGACAGGAGAAAACGAACAGTGCTGTCTTACCCATCTAGCAGTCCTGCCATCATGCTATTTTGTCAGAGGTTTACAGAGGTCTGGATGCTAAGACACGAAAAGAAGAGCAAAACAAAGACTCCTGGCCCCTCTTTCCAAATATTTACAATAATTACCAGAGATTCTTGCGTAGCTCCTGGCACTACTCCACGACCACCTCTCAGCAGCCCTCAGCACCGAGTTGTGCTAGGCTTTGTCACCTGGCAGATGCTCCGTCTGCCCTGCACATCACACCAGGGGGAGGAGGTGATGCTTGGGGATGGTGGTGAGCAGCAGAGAGCGCAAATTCGGGCAGTGCTCCGGGCAGCAGGGGTTTGGCCATGCTCCTTACAGAGGGCAGGACCAGGCCTTGGATGTGGGCAGCGGTGTGGTTCCTACACAAGTTCGGCAGGGAAAATATCACCTCCTCCCAGCAGGAGAAGTATCTTACACCAAACAAAGGTCGTAAGAACAGGTTGGTGTGAAACCTTCACCGGCTTCTAGCCTGAGCAGATGCACCCACCTGCACACCAGAGGGCAGCCCTTTTCGCTGCCTTTCCCTAGCCAAAACTCTCTCTTCCTGACACCAGTTCTGGCCCCGTGCAGCCTGCGTGGGCCCTGCTGACATACCAGTGGAAAATCTGTTTCTCCCTGCCCGGCATTCCAGCTTCTGCCTTGCAGGCCTGCGCTGAAAGTGGGGTAGTTAGCGACTGCAGGTCAGGATGGAAAATACTTCCCCTGTTGTGAGGGGAAAGATCTTTTCAAGATCGCCTCGTTGAGAAGCTCTCTGCAGCACGCTCTCCAAGCATGATAATCGCTTCTGCATCACGATCCAGCAGGAGGGCTTAGCGCCTAAACGGCGATGTCCTTTGAGGATTACATGGTAGACAGACCTTCTGCTGCCTTGGCATATGGCTGGATTTTGTCCTGAGAGTTTCCTCCTGTTGTACATTTTTCAGCTTGCTGAAAGCTGGAAGCTGAATTGCTTTCAGGATTTGCTTTCTTACACTGCTTTTTTTTTTTTTTTTTTTTTTCCTCCTCCTTTTGTTTAAGAGTTTTTCTTTCTTCGATGGATGTTATACAGTGTGCTACTCCAGAGATTTGTAGGTTGTTTTTTATAGCTATCACTAAACTCGAATTATTTTGAATGGGAGTAAGCAGTGGGCTTGTGAGAGAGCAGAGAAAGGAAATATATTAATCAAAAAATTGCTTGGAAGCAAAAATATTTTGCAGTCTCTAGTTTGGATTTACATATCCATGCAGAGAAAGAAGTTGAACCAAAACCAATTAATTTAGGTGCTCAAGTCCCCGTTCCCACTGATGGCAGAGGGGGCCTTGCAGTCAGTGGCTTGGGACAGTAACCCTACAGAGAAGAGGATTTGCAGCATGCTTGGTGTACCCACTGCCTACAAGTGTGCATATGCAAAATGCATGCAGCTTCATCCAGGGTGACGTCCCAAGACAGCAATGCTCTCCTGTTCTTTAAAAGGTGTATTTGAAATGCATTGTAATGCATGAATCCCACAATTGATCGGACACTGCCTGCAACATGATCAAATTTGTTTTGATCATGTAGATCAAAAGATCATGAAGAAGCTGCTCTCAATCATGCTGTGTACTAAACTCAGCTCTCTGGTCGCAGCTGTCTAAGTATATACAGTAATTATCTGTTCTCTGTTACACATTACAGAAATGATGGCTTTGAATAACGTCCCAAACAGAGATCTACATTTCTGACTATCCTTACCCATGTAGCTCCTGTGCGTAATATTTAAAAAAATAAAGAGATATCAGAAATTAATTCTGTTCTCTCTGTTCTCTTCATTCTCCAGCACCAGGTTTATTACTGGAAATGGGTGCATTTTGTCTTATTAGTATAATTTTACTACAGCTTTATTATCACTATGGTTATACTGTTGGCAATTATAGCAGAAGTTTGCACAGGCTTTTCAGATCAAGGTATGCAGCAAAATCAGCATATTATGTGTGCATGTATTTTTGTACATTGATGGCATAAATTGCATGCTTTAAGGAAACAATAAGGCACTCTGGGTGGAACAAGGCACTTGAGACGAAGCTCTTGGGGTTGCTCTGTAGGAGGCTGTTTTGCAGGATGGCGTTCAGGTGGGAGCAGGAGAGCACTGGGCTTTCAGCTTGACAGGTCCCTGTCCTGAGACTAATGATGTGAGGAGGACAGGAAGGAGGATGTCACCACAGCAGTGTGGGATGGAGTTTCTTGAACACTTTCCCTTGACACAGCAATGTCCAGGATGCCTCGTGTGGATGGAAATGACATCTGCTTCCTCCCCAATTTCTGCTGGTATTTGTGCCTGGACTCTGACCCCACACCAAGACAAGTTGGGAATAAAAGTGCTGTACAAAGTCAAAAGGCAATCGACTTTGCTGTCTGTGGAAGACAGATGAGAAAATAGCTTGTCACTGATGGGTTTATCTAAAAAAAGTCACAGCTCCTTTTTCTGCATATGATTCTTGAACATGAACTTGTTCGCTAGGTCCTCCACAAAGTCCACTGGCATTTTAACTGTTTTAAAACTCACTGCAAACACTTGACAATCCGAACTGGAAAGTAAAACTGAACTTTACAACTAGCAAGGGAAGAAATTCTTTCTTTTAATCTTCTTTCATTTTCTTTCACCCTCTTTGTGCAAATTCCCCATTGCATCTGTCAAAACCTTCACTTTGCTCACTTCAGTCCTGTTTAAAGCTTCTTATCCTCAGCCAGGCGTTAGCAACTCATGTTATTGCAGAGTCTTGCTGTATGTGGCAAAGAGCCATTCCCTAGAGGCAGCTCTCTGTTGGTGGTGTCCAGTCATAACTGTGCAAAGGACAGGCTCTGAGGAGCTTGAAGCTGCCCATCTAACCACTGCCTACAGCTTTCTGTGCTGCAGGACGTGCTCGCTTGAAGGGCAGGTGATGCTTTTTACTGCTGACATATCTCTGTGCTAACATGGTATCTTCCACTGCCCTGCAAATTTAGGATTAAGCACATAAAAGTTTAATTGTTGACAGATCAGGTGTTATGCAACAGGTTTGGACCAACAGGCAGCCAATTAATTAATTGAGAAAAATTATCGTATATTAAATGAATAATAATTTATTGAAAAAATACTATTTTCTGTCCAGTGGGATGCTTTAAATCTCATGCCATTTATAGGCCCAGGTGTTGACTTTGCCTCTGAGATACTACGACACATCTCTGCTGGGCAGCCATGAACATGTTGGGGCACTTGCATGCTTACTGCCCTACCCCACGGCCCTTATCTTAAAGAGATGTTACAGCTTGGGAGCTTATATGGACGAGCACACATTCACGTAAGCAAACAGCTTAATGGACAAGGGGGGCTGTGCTGAAACGCGAGGCGCTGGGTGAATGAATGGGGGTTATTCACTCTCCTGCCCACTGAGCTCATGCCGTGCTAAATTTAACTTCTTATTTAAAGCAGCATTAACCTCGTGGCAGCGACATGGGAGAACAGGCGGGCATTGGTGGCGGTGGGGACGGGGACTTCTTGTGCCTCGTGGTGTGATGCGGAGACACTCGTGGTCCGGGTGTTACTGCTCGGCCTGATGAGGCTGCCCAGAAGGATCTGCGAGCCGCGAGGCTGCTGCTGGGCTCCACGTCAAGAGGAACCGTCCTGATTTACAGCTTGGCGCCAGCCGTACCTGGCAGTCCCGCAGGGCTGGCCGGGGAACTTGGTATCGGTATGTCTTGTATGCGAGATCTTCAAGGCAATAGCGAGGCATGCTAATGGTCTGTCCTCTCATTAATCTAGGGCGTGAAAAATTGCAAAATACTCCCTGGCACCCGGTGGCACCTCTTGAGACAGGACCATAGAGGTTTTGGCCAACCTACTTTACTGTGTGACACGCCATGTGTGGACATGATGCTATAAAGCTTGCACACCGTGCTGAACAAAGAAACCAAGTTTTGGTCTCTTTTGCAGACCAGGTGCGCTCTCCCTGAGTGTGCAGGGCAATGGAGTATTGGGTTCAGCTTGCGTGAGATAAATCCTGTCAATGAAAAGGACACGCTGCTGTGAGGAAACTTATACTGACTCAGCAAGACTTGTACAAATATTTTCCTTGGACAGCTACCATACAGTCAAGTAGCTGCTACTACACATTTGCCCTTTTATGCCACTCCAGACAAAGGATTATCTGTTAGCAAGAAGATTTTAAAAATAACTTGAGAAAACTGTTAGATTAAAATCTTACACACAAGATAAAAGTATCTCTGTCTTTGTGAAAAAAAAAAAAAAAAATGCACAATTCATCCTGGGGAGTCTGGGATCCTCTCTGGCTTCATTGGCAATCCTTCTAATTTTATTCAGAAGTTAGTGGGGCTGATAATCATTCATTGCTTTGCCCTACACAGGGATGAAGTGACCTCCAGGGAAGTCAACAGCAAACAAGGAAAAATTTTACACAGGGCAGAGTTATATGCACCGGAGGCTGCAGAAACAATGCCATGAACAAATTTAAAGGAAAAAAGATCAGAAAAATTCTCATGGGTGGGGCCTGCCTATTGGTATTAAACTTGATGGTCTGAATGCCTTACAGTGTTGTTTTCCAGAAGCATGAGAAACACAGGGCAAAAAAACAACCAACCAACCAAACAGCAACAACAACAACAAACTTTATAGCATAGGTAAGACTTATACTGTCTCTTTTCTTAAAATATCTGCTGGCTGCTGTTGGAGCGAGGATATCAAATGTCTGACCTTCTGATGCCTTATTTACTATTTACCTTGTGAGATTTGTCTGCAAAGGGCCTGGGTTGTAAAACTGAGGCTCAGATCAGAGACGCCTCCAACCTGAAGGACATTTGGTTGGTCTGAGCCTGCCTTAGGGCATGTTAGGGAGAGTTACGTGTCTCTTGGATAAAGCTTTGATACCTTTAGAGCCAGCACTCCCATGGGTGCTTGCCCTGCATGGGTCTGCAGGCCCACGAGGCCAGCGGGAGGAGCACTCGCTGCTCACCTGCACCCTCCCAGGGTGAGGTGAGACGAATCACCAGTGACCAAAAACTCTTCCTGACGTATCTTGAAACGTGCCTTGAACCCACGGGTTTGTGTTAATGACTTTTGAAGCCTTCACTGTGTTTTCAGCTGTCAAAGATGCAACGGTGCTAAAAACTAGGGCTCAGTCTGGTAGCAGCAAAGTGCTCAAAGCTGACTGCACAGCCCCAAACAGCTTCTGGAGTCTGGTCCCTCTGTGAGGCGGCCTGCTGCACAGACATGTCGGGATGAGGCCATTTTCCCCCTGCAGCTTCGGCAGTGCTGCTATTTTGTGCTCTTAGCAAGTGCTTTTCCCACTCAGTCACTCTCAGCGATCAGTCCCAACACTTCCAGTCTCGGTGGCCAAACACGATCCTTTCGCTTCCAGGCCCTGAAACCGTCGACCTCAGCAGCTGGCTGCCTCCCCTCCCTGGGGCAGGCCTTCTTCCAAGGAACGCCATGATTCATCTGCAGATGGCTCCCTGGATCCGAAGGCATCTCCACCCACAGCCAGGAGCACCGGTGATCCACGTGTGCCCAGAACACAAACCCAGTGCCCACAGCGTCCTCGCGCTGGTGGCCTCGTGTCTCACGTTCACCCTGGTCTCAGCGGTGGGAAGGACACTTGGCCTTGTGGGCATGTCAGGGGATGAGGGAGCAGGTCACAGGGAGTAATGGCTCCACACCACATCTCTGCTCCCTATGCTGACTCGAGATGAAACCACGCCACCAAGAAATGCTGTGATACTACAGCAGTATGTCCACGGGGCATCCCAGGGTGTGTGTGACTGCTTTGGGATGGCCTTTCTGTCTGTCCCAGAAAGACAACTCATCCTGGCCGAACAGCAGCCCGCGTGTGGATGCTATTAGCATGTAATAGACATCGTGGGATACAGCAGGGATCACATCCTGATCTGCTCTGCTTTCTGGGGAAGAAAAAGGGCAGAAGTGTGTGGAGGCAGTGTCCCTCGCCCTTTCATCCTTCCCCTGTGCAGCCAGCACTGCTTGCCCACCCTCCAAGCCGATCTTGAGGCTGGCAGAAGCTGGCTTGCTCAGAGCACGCTTGAAAATGCCACCCTCCCCGTCAGCAGCGAGGTTTCTGTAATGTCAGTAGTTATGCAAGGCAAAGATTTACAGCGTCCACGCCGACACGAATCCCGACGGTTCTGATCATGTACGGAGGCTTTTTGGAGTTGCTGCGTTTTCGGGCTGCAGTTATATAAGCGTGACCCAGCCCTGACCTTCCCTGGCAACTTCCCCCACGTAATTAGAGATCTCCTGGCGACAAATTTGTGCTGGGATCCAAACAGTTTGGCAAATTCCAGATACTCATTTTTGGCAAGCTGGGGCTCCCAGCAGCCCGCCACCGCCTCTGGAGTGTCCTCCCTGGGGAGGCACGAGCTCTGGGTTGGCAGAGGGAGAAGGAAGATTTCCCATCCCCATCTCTCCCTTTCCCCTAGAGGTACTTCCATAAGGATTATGCTCCCAGCATCCAGCGCCTAGCTGAAATAATAGCTTGTTGTGAGCTCTGGGGAAGCGCCCCTCCTGTGAGGCTGGTCTTCTTTAAAATGAAATGTATGTTTTGCTATGGCCAAACCACTGCTCTCTGCCACCTACAGCAGGGCAAGCTCACGCTGGGAGGTTCCCAAGTCAAAACAGCAAGAGGACATTGGGTGACCCTTGCCTCCCTAACGCTTGAGACACAGCATTCATCGTGGCAGCAGAAGGAAAGCAAGTGGGAAAAGATGAGGAGGTGCATTGCTGGCCCCATGGGAGACGCGGCAGACAAAGGGTGCTGAGATACTGTGCCCTTAGTTTTACCTAGCACAACCCTGCGCTGAATGAGCAAGCAAATGGGTGGCCTTAGGTCCTTGGTGAGTTGCCCAGCAGCGCTCAGTGATGCATAGATCTGTCTAAAAACCACTCTCCTTGTTCTGTCCAAACAGATGCATCAAAGATACACCCACAGTAGCATAATGGAAATTTTGCTAGACCCACCACAGCCAGCTCATTATTTGGGACTCACACAAAATGGGATAGTCTGTCTGATGGTGAGCAAAGAGAAGCTCTCACCACTGCAGTGAATGGGTCAGGATCAGGCTAGTAATTAATCCCTGTTGTGTATTTTGTATGAGCTGCTGAGAGCTATTTCTGTGGAGCCAATAGGTGAGAATGCTCAACAGTGCTTTCCACAGGGGTGTGAGCAGTTTATCCCTTTCTGAGCACAAAAGATCACTGTTTGACACGGGCACTTGCCCATAAACAGCTGACTAGAAACCAAAAACCTATTACCAAACAAATAGGATACATCTCTGAGACACGATCAACTGTTCTTCACCTCTCTTTTTTTTTTTTTACAATCTTGGGTAAAATGCAAACTAAAATAGGGTACACATCATTAAAACCATCCATTATATGCAGCATAATGAGGTCTGATCCCGCTTCCATTCAAGTCAGCTGAACAATTCCCATTGACCTCACTTGGGAAATAGCTGCAATCCGCGGCGAGTTGTAGCTAAGTTAAACACAAACCCAGGCATTCATAAAGCAATGAGGAGTATATGATGGCTGTTTTTCCCTGGAGCTGGCATTCTCAGGAGCCCAAGACAATGTGTGTGCCTGGACCTTTGTGGGAGAAGTTCTTTTACAGGGAAACAGGCTCTTTCATGGCCTTCTTCTAGCACTGAACCGACGTCTTCCACAGAGGTACTACACTAAATCAATTAGACTAAACAAGTGCTAGGATGGTGTTTGGGAATCTCTCCTGGAGACAGAGGGTGAGGCTGTTTTGTTGAGCATCTCTGCTGCTTTCTTTCACTTTTAAGTGCCTCAGTTTACTGGCTGTTGGCACTGACTGCCCCCCAGCTTTCTCTGGCACAGCCGTGATGAATTTCTGTAGGTGTCCAGGGGCACAAAGCATGGCTGTTTGATGAATAATGAACAAAATTATTACTGCTGCAGGGCTGGAAGAGGCTTGGACCACACAGGTTGCATCACTAGCAGAGAGTGCTGCTGGCTGGGCACTTCCGTGCGCTCTCTGGTTCAGATTTATTTACTCGAAGGGAAGAGAAGAGGGGTGGGGAATCAGCTCGTCACCTCTCGCACTGATTGCCCCAAATCTTCACGGTCTGACTAAGGGAGATCTCCTCTCCTCCCTTCAGATCCTGAGAAAGCCAGGCAATAGCTCTCATGACTCGACACCTCTCCTAATCAGG
This sequence comes from Aythya fuligula, assembly GCF_009819795.1. Taxonomy (NCBI): domain Eukaryota; kingdom Metazoa; phylum Chordata; class Aves; order Anseriformes; family Anatidae; genus Aythya; species Aythya fuligula. Next base: position 73,811,583 of record NC_045593.1, on the reverse strand, counting down.
CTCTGATCCGGCTCTCCTCCCTCCTCTCATTGCCAACAGGGAACTGGGGAAAAGATAAGGTGAAGCTCCGCACTGCATTTTGCAGTTTGTGGTTTATGCAGGCAGAGCCATAGGCAGAGCCATGAGCTCTTGGCTGCACATAAAGCTACAGGTTGGATCTTCACCAGTGGGAAACACAGAAAGCTGGAAACTCCAAGAGAAAAAAAAAATAATAATAATAAAAAAAAAATAAACACACACACACACAAAACAACCCAAACAGAAAACAC